>NC_052948.1:16327771-16946271 GCF_013358895.1 Oreochromis aureus | reverse complement strand
ACTGAGCATCAGAACAGGAAAGAAATGGGGTTTAAGTGACTTTGAACATGGCATGGTTGTTGGTTGGTGCTCGTCTGAGTGTTTCACAAACTGTAGATCTACCAGGATTTTCCCACAATGCCATCTCAAGTGTTTACAGAGAACGGTCTGAAAAGGAGAAAACATCTAGTGTGCAACAGAAAATGCCTGGTTGATGTGAGAGATCACAGGAAAATAGCCAGACTGTAAGCAGAAGAACATCTCTAAATATATACAACACATCCATTCATGAAGCAGACGGGCTACAGACAACAGAAGACCTCTCCAGTCAGCTAACAGCAGGAAACTGAGGCTGGATTGTTTAAACAGGCTTATTGTGGCTGAATATGTCCATCGCTTTATGACAGTGTACCCATTTTTTGAGGGCTGCTTCCTGCAGGATAATGTACCATAACACAAAGCAGGTAAGAAGGACTTCACTGTATGTAAATGCCCCCCGACAGTCACCAGATCTCAATCCAATAGAGAACCCGAGGGATGTGATGAAACAGGGGATTTATATCATCGATGTGCAACTGTGTGATGCCAATATGTCAATATGGGCCGAAATCTCTGAGGAATGTTTCCAGCACATTGTTGAAACTATGCAAAAGGCAAAAAGGGTCCAATTCAGTACTAACAAGGTATTTGTAACAAAGTGACCAGTTAGTGTCTATTTCCCCAAATATCATGATGTATTTTCAACACTCAATATTTGATTGATTTTCGTTACATCATGATATTTGTGCAACGCAAGAAATAAACGCACCACTAAAAAGGCAAAAAAAAAAGCAAAACTTGTGGATTTATTCATTACATTCCATCAGTGTGTATATGGATTATCAATATTATTTCAATAATAATAATAAGGATAATTCCAATAATGTGCCAGCTGACTTCATTAGCTTAGTGAAATGTTTTCCCTTGCTATTTGAGTTTCTTCTTCTTAACCATAAGTCTCTACAGTCATTTGGTCATTGTGGTGATGTTACTAAAATTGGGACTAGAGTTCTCTTTAGAACGTCTGTATGTTTAACTAAAAGCACCAGTTTGTATATAACATAACACAAGAGAATGTGATAGGATATGTTGCTGCACTGAGTGTTTTTTGCTTGTGCTACTACTAAATTTCTTGGTTGCTTATTCTCCTTGAACTTTACTTACACAGTGAATAACTTTAAGTGCTGCTTTCAAATGCAAAGCTATCACTGGCAACAGTCTGACTCGGGGAACATAAAAAACAGTTAAAGGTTGGGATTTAAGAAAAAGATGAGCTCGTGATCTTTATCTAATATGCATGAACTTCTGATTAGGAGTTGATGCATATTAAATAACAGGTTTGGAAGAGTGAGATGCCCCTGCATCTTTTTTCAGCTGTGTTAAGTCTACTGAAAAGCACTTTAATATTAACAATTTCACATTGCTGAAAAACACATTGCTGTGTTTTTATTTTTTATTTAACTGATACTAGAAATAGACGAAAAAAACCCTACACTTTAGTAGCGTCAGAGAAAAGTCAGTACTTTTATTTCTTTTACTTGCCCTAAAATACAAAACATAAATCACAATTTGGCTGCCGAACACTCAGATTTTTAACAGCTCTGCTACCAAAGTGATGGACAAGCTCAACACCGAACCTAAAAGATATTTATCACTTTGCTTTTGTTCTACTTGCAAGGAGTCCAGAAAAGAATAGCGACTGTTATCTTGCCACTTTTGCCTTATTCAAGCAGAAACTCGGTCACCCCCTGTGATTTAAAATTGACCACTGGAAGAGGAAGGTGTTGGTCCTTTCCATCAGTGCTGTGTGGGAAGGACCGACACCGATCATCACGAAGTCTCTGCTCGCCGAGGTTAACGATGATTCAGGGGACGCCTGTTGATGCAGTGGCAGCATGTAGCAGGAGATCTGTCTGGCGGCAAAGTGCATGCCACAAAGACATGCACCCTAGAATTCATGTATGGTATAAAAACCAAGAAATCCACTATCCTGCACACTACTCAGTTCATGTAGTGCCAAATTACAACAACACTAATCATTTTTATTCATGTCAGAGATTTGGAACTTGATCTATAGATTTAAGTGTATATAATTAAATTATAAGACAGCTTAGACTTTTTAAATCAATCCTAATGCAGTTGAAAGAAAACATCGATTTAAAAGATATTTGAGTGTTCTTACTATTTAAAGTCTCAAACATTCCTCAGAGATGTTGGCCCATCTCGACACACACAGCCGTGATATAACTCGTTCTAAATAAAACTGAATTGAACTGATAGAATTAGCTATTACAGCTGAACAACAGAACAGCTGGAAGGCCTCTTCTGTTGCTGAGTTGTAGTAAAACCATGGGAATTGTAGTCTGTTTCCTGTTCTTAGCTCACAGCAGTGGTACCTGTTGTGGTCTTCTGCTTCGATGTTTATCGTGGTGTGTGTTCACAGATGCTCTTCTGCATACCTTGGTTCTTTAGTTTAGTTTGAGTAATCGTTTTTTTCAGTTACAGGTCTCTTCCTATCAGGTCATCAACCAGACATTTTCACCCAGAGAGCTGCCTTTCACTGGAGATTTTACTCCCTTTTTTGGACCATTCTTTGTAAACACTAGAGATGGTTGTGAGATGTGATTGGCTAACTGGATAGTTGCAATAATGAGCAGTTGAACATTTATATCTGATTTAGTAACCAAAAGAAAATCTTGGGCAATATATTGGTCCTAGCTCTAAAATGCTCAGTTTTTGCACCACATAGAAAACACATTTAATTACAGAGTGAACTTTCATTCGTTAATTTATTCAATTAATTTTTATATACAAGCACATAATTGGCATTCAAGGACACCACTTCTGCGCCTCTTTGTGTGTCCTTCCTTCTCTAATAATATTCTATGACCTGTCGTACTACCATTCTTTTGTCCTTTAACACTGCCCACATTTCTGCCTGCCTATTGCGCTGTCCCTTGTGTTTCGGCGCTCTAATTGGATGGTGCGTGAACACTGTGAAAGGGGGGAAAATCATTCCATTTTCTCGGTCCACAGGTTTCAGGCTGGGGAAAACTGGATTGAATAAACTCCTGCTGATAGAATTTGCACTTTGCTCTGACAGCTGAACAACAGAACAGCCGAAAGGACAGAAATCACACGAGTCGAACAATGCTCCAGAGAAGCCGCTGTTTCATACTAATCTACACTAATGCTCAAAGAGTAGCTGCTGCCCTGGATTATGTGCGATAGCTGTTAATGTTAACAACGCACACTTTCCGCGTGACTGATTTTGGAGTATGAAAAAAACAGTTGTGTCACAATTGGGTTACAGAACTTTTTTAAAACCAAGTAAACTGGGGCTGAAATGATCAGAGAATGAGAAGAGCAATGAAAAATTAAAACATCAATTTTGTTAATTAATATATAATTTAAGCTGCTTATTGTACAAAATAAAATGTCAACATCATGACAACCTGAGGACAGTTGTTAGAATGTGTCATTTTTGTGTCAGTTCATCTAGTGAGTGTCTTTAAAATCTATCAGGAGACATAAAAAGTCGAAGAATCACCAAAACAACTGTGATCCACTATAATACAGGTCAAAATGTTAGGATAATTCAGTAAATATCCAGACTCCCCAACAAAAAGGCTTCAAGCACTCCTCTAGCATGTCTTTGTCCGTTCACAAATGTTCTTAATTTTGATCCAAACATCTCAAACCTAATTTGCCTGCTGTTAACATCTTTTTGCAGTCTTTTGGTCTTCTTTTGTTTATCTTAATCCCTCGCTTCATGGATCATTCTAACTCCTGTCTTTTTATGTCCTACTACAGCGAGAAGGCCTACATCCTGATGGTTTGCAGGTACCGTTTAACAAAGCTGCCAGCTGAAGTCATGTGAGGCAGCTGCTTCTCAACCAGAGAAGACATCATTTCTTCCATTAAGGTTATACCCATTTTCCCATTTTGTGCTGTTCTGTGAATGGAGTAGTATATAATTTTTGTATGAAATTTGGAAATGTCCTTGATAAAGTAGCCTGCATTTCTTAACCCCAAGAGTGTTCTGACAGTTTTAGAACAAGCCTTTTTTTCCCCACTTTGAGACATTTGTACGAGGGTAATGCTTCCGGGCATCCAGCTAGCCAGATTTATTACTCCTTTAATCAGCTGTGCTAACAGAACGGGAAAAGAGGTTTTGTACTGATGAATTAGCCTTTAACTAAGAAAAACTTGCATTAGGTCCAATATGCTGCTGGAACACAGTAACACAATGTAGATATTCTATTTAAAGTATCATTAACGATTTATGATTGTTGATTCCAACAATCTTTAATTGTCACAGATGACATTTATGATCTATCTACTGGGACAGGAAGTGGTGCAGTGATTCATTCTCAAAAACTAATGATCAAGAAAAATACTGTTAGTTCACAGTAAATGTAAAGGAAATAAAAGAGAGGAAGCTAGAAAGCAAAAAGCATCCCTCACAGGAAAATATTAAACAAGTTACAAGGAGCTTTTATTGCCGCCCGTATATTAATTGATTAATTTTATTCAAATGGTGAAACTGGAGGTTCACTTAGAGGCCTGAGTCAGTACATGACTGAAACCAGCCTCATATGATCATTTCCTGTGTTTACTATAACGAAGGATACAACTCGAGCTCTGATAACGTAATTAACGTCTCTTCGAGATCAATAGCCCTAGAGCACGCAGCTAATGAGACTTCAAGACATGAAAGAGAGATGGATGGAGTCAGACATCAGACTCTACTCACATTATGTTCCAGTGGGTTCACTGAGAGTGAATGGATGCTTAATAAATAGTTTTTCTATAAGGTGCCATAAAATACTGGTAGAATGTGGTCTCACTGGGAAATATAAATCATTGATTGTTCTCATATGTTTAGGTGGATTTAAAATGCTTTTATTAAATTAAATCACTACTACCTCGACATAATGTTATTGCCCTCTTATTTGCTCAGGAGCCTTTGTGAGAAGCAGATTTTAAATAATTATAGACAGCCATGAGATCTAATACCGATAGGGTGTTGGTAGTGTGCTGTACTTTTGACATTGTAAATAACTAAAGATGGCCTGGTAAATGGCCTGTATGTATATAGCGCTTTACTAGTCCCTAAGGACCCCAAAGCTGGTGATGGCAAGCTACATTGTAGCCACAGCCGCCCTGGGGCGCACTGACAGAGGCAAGGCTGCTGGACACTGGCGCCACCGGGCCCTCTGACCACCACCAGTAGGCAATGGGTGAAGTGTCTTGCCCAAGGACACAACGACCGAGACTGTCCAAGCCGGGGATCGAACCAGCAACCTTCCGATTACAAGGCAAACTCCCAACTCTTGAGCCACGATCGCCCCAGAGGAGGTGAGGAGAGAGTTACAGTGTCTACATCTGCCATCTGTAAAACACAGTAGAGGCTCTGTCATGGTTTGGGGCTGCATGTCAGCCAGGGGTGTTGAGGATCTTGTTAAAACCTATAGAAGTATAAGTGCAAAAAAACGCTGTCCGATTTTGATCTGTTATGCAACACCATGTGGATAATGCCACACTGGCAATGGCTTCATTTTCCAGCATGACAATGAACCCAAATGCACAATTGAATACTATTAGTCATGGACTGGCCTCCCCACAGCCCAGACCTTAATATTATTGAAGCAGTGTGGGATCATCTTGACAGAGAACAGAAAAAAAAGGCAAAGAGGAGCTTTGGATGTCCTTCAAGAAGCCTGAAGAACTATTCTTGAAGATTACTTAAAGAAAGGTAAGACAGTTCAGGCTGTGTTCATACCAAGTATTGACCAAGCTCATTAGAATTGCCTTATAGAATAGAATAGAATAGAACAGAATAGAATAGAATAGCTTTTTATTGTCACTGTTACAAGAACAGTGAAAGGCAGTTTGGCATCTCTCCGTGTGTGGAGTACACAATAGCGTAAGTATTTACACAATAACAGACAAACACAATAACCGACAAATATATTGTATTATATATTGTATTTCCACATATGTTAGCAATATTTCAATAAATTCAGGTGTGAGTGATTCATTAACTAATAAACAAGCTACCATCTGATGTACTGCTAATAAGTGAGAGTAAGAGAGAGGTTAATTTGACTATGGATCTGTGAAGGAAATCATTTTAATCAGCATGTTGTGGGGTGTGGTTTGTGGCTCAGCTGGAGGGGAGGGGTGGAGCAGTGGGTTCAGGGTGTGGTGTCAGGGGAGGCTGACTCACACATCTGACCTCCATCATTTGATCATGTCTCCCCATTTGAATATGTCGCTGGGATAAGAAGACAAAACCGTGCGCGGCGTGAAACAGAAGGGGAGGGGAGCTGAAAGCTGCCGCAACGACACTCTGAAAATAATAACACTCAACCTACAACCCTGTGCGCGTGGGTCCTTTATTGTGTTACACTACATAACGATACTAAATATCCCAAACAAAAGCCCAGGAAGCCGCAGAGACGGGTAACAATACAGGTTAACAACACTGCTGCTCTGAGACATCCAGACATTGTTGTTACTAAACTCCCACAGGTGCCTTACACACTCTTCTCAAAACCTTTTTACCATCTCTGAACCTTTGCTGTTTAATTTCATTATCTTAATCCTGACTTAATCAGGCTCCAGCAATTTACATATGAATTAAAAGGAGAATTTCAGCGCTAATGACTGTGTGTAGTGGCGTTTGTATGCTTCCGTAGACAGGCAATGACTATGCCTTTGCACAAAGTAGGGGGGTTCATTATAGACAAAGCCTCTGTTAAAGTACATGTCATTTTAAGTATCCTATACAGTATTTAAAGGAATATATTAACCTTTTTTTGATAGGAGAGTAGAGGGTGGACAGAAAACAAGACTCGAACACAGGACCCTGCTGCCTGTCAGTATATTGTAAGTCTTCAGCAGCGGTAGCAGGTCTGTGAGGCAGCAGATCATGCGTATAATGACAAAGAATGATGGAAACAACTGTTCATCTCGTGTGCTTAGCCCTTTGGCCTACTAACACCAGCTTATCATCACAGGCTCTGTTCTAGACTGGTTTTCATCCTACATATCTGAAAGGAGTTTTAGTGTGTCTGCAAACCAGATTATGTCGGAATCTACATAGCTGCTGTGGGGAGTTCCTCAGGGCTCCGTGCTGGGACCTATTCTGTTTTTAATATACATCCTTCCTTTAGGCCAGATAATACGGTAGTTTCCTGATGTATCTTATCATCTTTTTGCTGACGATATTCAGCTATACTACTCATTTAAGCCTTCTGAAGTTCATAAGCTCTCTGCTCTGATTGACTGTTTAACAAACGGTTGAACAACAATTGCTTACAGCTAAACCCAGACAAAACAGAAACTTTGATTTTTGCACCAGACAGTGCAATGTCTGATATTAAACAGCGACTGGGTGACTTAGGTTCCTCACAGAAGCATAACCTTAGAAATCTAGATGTTATTTTTGATGAAGCTTTGTCTTTGGAGGGAAATTTAAATCAGATAGTAAGAACTTGCTTTTTTCACTTGAGGAACTTTTCAAAACTTCGATCTATCATGTCAACAAGTGAACGTAAGATGATAATCCATGCTTTTATCGCTACAAGACTCGACTACTGTAACAGTCTGTTTACTTGTCTAAACAAGAAAGGGCTAGCTCGTCTACAGGTTGTTCAAAACTCTGCAGCAAGGCTACTGACCCGCTCGAACAAGGGAGCTCATATGACCCCTGTTTTAATGTCGCTACACTGGCTTCCAATCAGATTTAGGTTCCATTTTAAAATTCTAGTTTTAACCTTTAGAGCATTACAGGGACAGGCCCCTCCCTATATTGCTGATTTGATTTGTACACATACCTCTTGTAACCTGAGGTCAGTGAATCAAAACCTTTTAGTGGTCCCCCACACTCGTTTCAGAACTCGAGGGGACCGATCTTTCCAAGCTGCTTGGAATGCACTTCCTCTATTTCTGCCTTCAAAATGCTGCTAAAGACATTTTTATTTCAAAAAGCTTTTAATTAGACCAGGGTTTTTATGATGTTTTTATGACTGTATTGTATTTTCTTACCTTTCTTGTAAAGCATTTTGTGACACATGTCTGTGAAAGGTGCTATATAAATAAACTTTACTTACTTACTGCTTAACACCAGTTACAGCAAAAGGGAATTTCATCAATGGACAAAAGATAGATGTTAGATCAATTCTCACCAATTCTCAAAACTGTGCATAAGTAAAATAAGAAAAAAAACTTTTGGCAATTCAACAAACCCATAAAATATGTAAATATTAACTGTACTTGATAGCTTTGGTTGAAAAATCAAGGCATCGTCAAAAAACATCCAGATTTATACTGTAGAAATGACAAATTTCAGCAGTCCGTCCAATATCTGTATAGAGATTTTATTCTGGACAGGCAGGCAGGCAGATCAATTGTGACATTCCTTGAGTTAATAGAATGGCTGAAAATCAAATACTGCCATAAAGCTGCTGCTCTCAGTAATTTAGAACATAGTGCACAAAGACCTGCTGCATCCGAAGCTACCTTTATAAAAGTGACAGCTGTCACGGTGTAAACAGTGTAGTAAAAATATCATACATCTATCTATCATATACAGGCCTATTTCCCAACCACGTAATATGAACGTTCTTTCAAGCCCCCCTCACTCCAAACATCCTCCTAAATTCAAAAGTAAATCTTTTAACCTGGCAGTCAACCTGTGCTTCACACCATAAATATGCCAGCATGAGTGAGAATTAGTCTGCGCCAAGGACACAGAAGAAGTGGGGCAAGCACTGCTTTAGATCTGGATGCTTTATCTTTTATTGAATCTTTGGAGACATTAATGAAAACCTAATAAGCTGCTGCTCTAAGCCCGCTGGTATGGGTAAATCCTTGATATCGGGTCTGTCCATCAAGTGTATATAGTACATTCGACAAAGATTTTTAAAAACACCAGCTGAAGTTTGTAATTTGAGACTGTACAAAAAAAGAAAGAAATAAAAAAAGCAATGCTGTTGCAGAAGATCGGCTTCTCACGGATGTCTGGCGGGAATCACGAGAAAGAACTTTACTGTCAGTTTTAGTAGCACTCCTGCAAACATACGTGTCTCTTTAGAGCAGGGATGTCAAACTCATTTTACATCACGAGCCACATGCAGCCCACTTTGATCTTAAGAGGGCTGGAGCAGTCAAACTTTCCATCCTGTCAGTGTAAAAGAGTTTAACTACACATCTCATCCCAGAGATATCTTAAGATAAGAAGTGCAAAATCAACAGTACGTCTCAGTTTTTCTACATGATAGAGAAACACTGCTGTGGTAAATAAAAGAAAGGATTCTTTGAGTTTAAAATGTATAAAATGAACATGTAGAATTACAGGAAAAACTTCTGCTAGCTCATTGCAGTTTTTGTTAATTCACAGAGAATACCCTGTTTATAATAATTTATTTATTTCATTAGTTTATTTTTTTTATTCTGGACCCAATTATAAAAACCTGGACTTTCTAGTGAAAAAGCTATTCCGTCATTTAATTGTTTATCTAATTCTTTATTACTCTGGTGTAGTATGAAAGACCATGATGGAGGAGCAAAAGCTGTAAAACCTACACAGCTGAAAGTCCGAAGTGCATGCGCCCCTTCACATTTTCTAAGGCTATTCAGCTGGCTGGACTGGAGTCTTTACTAGGCCAATTTTGACTGACTTTTTTGACTCCCCTGCTTTAGAGATTTAGAATTAAGAGTCTGCATGATTTAAAAACAGCTATTTTGCATTTCCACAGGGGCTGTGTGTCTAATTCAGTAAAACATCCTTAACAACCAAACTGATCATCCTCATTCGCACACTCCCAGCAGTAAAACCATTAAAATGTGCTACAGTGCTGCTGTCTGTGTTATGGTCTGCTAGATTTCACACAGCACACTTTAGACATCATTGTGGTAGATCAATTTCAGCACAGAAGAATACAGGATCAAATCAAGTTCAATCAACCAGCTGAAGATGAAATACAGAAGATTTAGCCTTTTACTCTCTGATGGTGAAAACATGTACAGATAACAAGCGCTTGAGCCTTGCAAGCAATCTACAAAATAGGCCCCCAAATGGCAGAAGCCTGAGTGATTTACAGTAGCATGTTAATGCTGGCATGTCTGGTCTTTATCGCCTGTGTTCTCCATCACCAGTGTTTAAACAGATGCACGGGAGAGCTTTCGCAGACCTGAGATATCATTACTCAAACATCGTCTCCTTCTTCAACTAATACTCCCCTTTTGATGATGCTGCACTTGCATTATCAGTCGCAATATTAATATCTTATTATCCTGATTTTTAAATAACAAATATTTCGCTGTCACACTATTTTCACGTTTGTACTTCATTTGCCAGGTCTGTCTGTTGAAGTAGAGAGGTTAGACATAATTTTTAATGTGACAATTTGTACTGGTAACAACATGCTCATTCAGTAACACCTGGACAATCTAATTCAATTTAAAATAATCCAATCTTATTCCCTGGCTTCTATTTAGACCCTGTAACTTCCAGTTGCTCCCACCTGCTACCATTTATCTATCCTCTTTGCGCTCCACTAGTCTGTCACCTCCAACCTTCTCTCCTTTTGGACTAACCCTATCAAAACCTGTCTAGCTTTTCTACTCCTGTCAAATTTGCTGCTATCACTATCACACTGTCAACACACACTGGACCCACAAACGGCCAAAACAGAATTGCTTACCTCTTAGATCCCCACCGGTTTAGTTTGCCCATCCTTGCAGTGGCACGAGAGCTTCATTCTGCTACAGGAGACTCTTCTGTCCTCATATTCCTTGACCTATCTGCTACCAGATACGCCACTCTCCATGCAGATTGATGCCTGCCTGGCTGACATCTGAGAGCGGATTGAGATGGACTGCCTGAAATCTCGACCTGAACAAGTTTGAGCTTCTGCTCCTTTGGGGGAAAGGGTCCCCTCGAAGAGACCTGTCCATCAATGCTATGATGGTGCTCACTCACCAGTGACTGACTCTGAATGACAAACTGTCATCACAAAAAGACTCATCCGCAGTCAGGAAGGTAGCACAGTCAGGGGTTCAAGTGAGCCAGAATGATTTGGGACTGACCTGATAGGAGTTTAATACATAACGATATGAAGTGAGTTCATTTTTGTGTGCCGCAGCCTGGTGTTCATGGGTACTCACTCACTAAATCATTGAGTAAGTCACCCCATCATCCCACCTGCACTCTCTATACACCCGTTTTTCATCCTCATCCCTGCATTAAGACAGTGGAATTTCAGCATCTAGCTATAGTGCTACAAAAGCGAGACAAGCATAAGCAGAGCTAGTACCACATGCTTATTCGTTGTAAGATGCATATGACTAAATCCACACAGAGCAGGAAACCTTGAAGCCAACAGCAGCAACACCGAATCACCTTTCCACAGAAAAAACAAATCCACGGGTACAGTAGATTACAGATTATTTGAGAATCATTTCTAAGTATTCCATTTCCCTCCGAGCACAATACATGGCTGAACCTTAACATTACATTCCTGGGCCAATTACTTTTGCCCAAAGCAACTTGCAGTAAGTGCATTTGAATGAGACAAGAGGAAGAGCTAAAAAAAAAAAGAAAAAAGAATAGCTTTGAGGACCTTGAAAATTACCAGGATTTCTGCAGAAACTTGGAGAAGGCGAAGAGATCTGATATGCTTTTCAGTATTTTCTGTCATCTGTGCACTTACAATAGAGGATGGTCATGTTAAACATGGTAAAAGTTTCAAATCCTGTGGGCAGCATATGTGCAAGTAATCCCTGTGAAGAAAAGATCGGGAGTCAGACCTCTCCATTTTTTTTCTTCTTGGCTCTGAATCATGTCAGTGAGAGCAGATATACTTCATATAGTCATCTCAGGCACACAGCTCTAGCTGTCAACACAGCAAGGCCTCCCAAATGCTGTTCAAATCTACTGCTTGCAAGGTGCAGCCAGTCAGAAGAAAATTGGCTTAAAGAGAATGGAGCTAAAACAACTTGTTTTGGACTGTGGATGGACTGAAGGGCTGCACAAGTACAAGCTCAGTAGGTAAGATAAACAAGGACAAGTGAAAGCTCCCCCAGTTCGATCCCAGGAGGAGACACAAATCCCTTGGGGGTTGTGTCATGAAGGGCAGCGGGCGTAAAAAATCTGCCAAATCAAATATGCGGAGCCGCCTGCTGTGAGGACCTCTTTTGAATAAGGGGTTCAAGAATAAAATAAGGAGCCAGAAATGACTCTAATACTTCCCCTTTAAACATTTGTCTATCAGCTAACAAACAATTACTAATCATTTCAAACTGTTATAAATAAACCCAACTATAAAAAAATCTTCTCTTCTTTTGGAAGACTGTAATTTAAAACCCACACACCTGGATATCAACATCGATCAAACAGCAGGCTTTAAAGGGCTCAGAGCACAACAAGAACAGGGATTTTTTTTATGTGTGTGCCCATTGAATTACAACAGGCTGACATGGGCAGGGCTTGTCACACTGATGTTCGGTACCCCGATGACAGCTGAGACACTGTGCTGCAGCTGTTGTTACCTGCAGGCCACCGCCCACTGGGCAGAGTGCATGAACTGATCTGACCGTGATGGATGACATTGTCAGCCCATCAAAACCATCCTTATTTCAAGAAAACACACACACATGCACACACATTTGTAAGGTGAGATGATTCTATTTTAACTGCATAGTGCAGACTTTCTATTTAAAAATACGTAACAAAGAGGAACGAGTGTAATGGCACATAGCTCGAGGGTAAAAATGTAGAAGCAGAGACATTTGGAAGTAGGTGACAGTTATTGAGAAAATAATGGTGAAAAAAAGAGAGAGAGACAGGGAGAGCTGTCATGGCAACATTCTAAAAAAAGGCAAACAACAGTTAATTACCACCTCCACCCACAGCTATGATACATACATACATAATGGTGAAGGTGACAGGACACCTGCTACAAAGTCTCAGCTAGTTATCACCTGCAGGTATTTCTGGAACCCCTAGCGCCAAGAGACTAGCCCAGTTTTATTCTTATTTATTTTTTTATAGCCCTCAGTACTGAAGGAAAATGTGAACGTGCGAGGAAAACACCCAGCTGTAACTCTTTCAAAGATACTGCTTGACATGTGGTCTCTGCAGGATTTGTCAGAGACCATTTGCTGGTTGCGCTATCATCGCTTTCTGAATGGTTATGTTCTGCAGCATGTTTCAGTAATCCCCTTAATACCTGTAAAATCTAATAAAGTTGGAAAGATGACATTCCAGTTAATCTACATATCTACGTATTATAGCACGACTATCTGTACATGTATGCAATCCACTTATTGAGGCTCTTAGCCAGTCAAAGGAGATAATAAAGAGTTTTGCATCTCTGCCAGATTCAACACAAATCAACGAGGCTGACTAGGTCTAAAAAAATAAAATGGATAAAATAAGTAAAGGCACTGCTGAATTACACACCTCTTTATCTTTGGAGTGCAAATGTAAAAGTACTTCTGCCACGTTCAGCTATAAAACGATCGCATAATTCATTCATCTCTGTTGCTCCTCAGACTTCCCTGAGTGGTCGTATAGCGATGCTTAGCGCTTAAAAAATAACCTGAGCTTCAATGGAAAAACAAAAGTGATGAATGGGAGGCATCAGGAATGTAAACACAGGGCTGAACTGATTAGCAAGCGCAGTGCAGCCTGAACGTAATTGTCACATTCATTCATGTAAGCGCGCTCACTCGCCTCAAGTTCTAAGGTCAGAGATGGAGCTTGATGAACACTGTGACATACACTTCTGAGGAAAATTGATTCTGAAATTCATATATTTATTTCACTATCAGCTACCTGCTCATCTCTTTCCTCACTGTTCCAGGCCAAGGGAAGATTATGTCGATTGTGTATTATTTTCTATCATAGTTGATATGTAATCTCGCTATGTTAAGTGGGAGAAAATGAAATTAAATTCAATAAATTCCACATTTTCTTGCTGTGATGGAGAAGCAGTACTTGGAAAAACCAAACAGAAAAAAAAAACAACATTTCACTAAAAGCTGCAAAAGCACCAGTGGGCTCTAATATCATTTCTTCTCTAGTGAATTTGATATATTATGTAAATAAGAAAGAGTGTTATGCCACAGTCTGCCAGACTGTTCTATTCTCCTTCAGCCATCCACAGGAAAAAAAAAAACATTGAAATATTTCTGCAAAATTACACTGAACAAAAACTGTGCAACTTTTGTCCAGCCTAACAGAACCAATGTGGCAGAAATGCAAAATTATCTTTATAGAAAACTCAGTGTGAATAAAGCATTTCTTTCTGATTTTCCATAGAAGAAAACAAAACAACCAATTATTAAATATGTGGTTGCCACCATTCGTGATCGTCCTGTGACTGCACCCACAAAATGAAACACTGGCATAGCCTGCATATGAGGAAAGAAGATCTTCTAAGCTAAGACACTGATCTTAGCCCACAGATGACGGTTATACTCTCGGGATGAGAAAGTTAGGAGGATCAGAGACAGACGAGGAGACTGCATCGGCGCCCTTGCTTGTTATCTGATTCTTACCACTGCTATCCAGTGCTATCAAACAAATAGTCATAGTTATTTGCGGAGCAACTGGTCAATAATGCATTTCTTTTTTTTTTGATGATTAAATAAGTGTTTTTGAATAATACATGCAGTACTCTGACCCCTCCCCCTCTCATACATTGGCACAAATCCTCCAAGCTTTAAGGTTAATCTTTGAACACATTGCTTTTTGGCCAGCTCTAGCAGTGACAACAACCCTAACGCGAGCTAATAATCACTGCTTCTTCTTAACAGATGGAGCGACATGCCTGGACTTTCACACTTACAGTAGGTGATGATCAGTATATTAAGTGGCACTTCACAAACTCTCCTTTTAAGCCATCAAGTGTTTGCTGTGTACGGGCAGAGTCATAAGCATCACAGTTGCTGAGGAAGTCTCCCCAGATGTCTGCACTTGAGTAGTTAATCTTTATAGACAACTAAAGGAGCGCCTTCCAACAGTTTAACATTTTAAAACTAGATGTAAAAAAATCCATTTCTGCAAGTTGGAGTTTAAATCCATACTCATAAATCCCCAGAAAAATATATCTGTCTTTTTTTGGTTCTCGTGATAGACCGAGGATCGTATAAAACAGCAACAATCCATCTAAATGTTATGAAAAATGTAAACTCAGAATTTGCATTTTACTGAAAATACAAATAAATACAAAAGAACCAAACACACTTGACCTCTAAACACCCAGATTGGTGGGAATGAACTGAGACATATTTAGATGGTTTGGAGAGTGGTGTCATATTTTGGGCTCTCCAAGATGAGAACATAAGAGCAACAGCACAGTGACCTGGCTTGCTTCTCTCAGATATCAGATTTTAGTGTAACATTACCAGCTCTGTACAGTTCTTTATTAGTTTTTGGGGATGTTTACTTTTAGCAGTCCTGTCAGTGTTACCTTAGATGGTCTCCTTCTTCCGTCCGCTCCCTGTAGGGATGGCCACAGCAGATCATCTGCCTCCATCTCGCTCTAACCCCAGCCTCCTCCTCTGTCACACCAATGCTCTGCATGTCCTTCTTCACAACATCCATGAATCTTTTCTGTAGCCCTTCACCTCTGCACATGTCCAAACCATGTCAACCTTGCCTCTCTAGGTTTGTCTCCAAACCACTCAACCTGAGCTGTCCCTCTGATTTTGAATCCTGTCCCTCCTGGTTACTCCCAACAAAAATTGTGAAATCTCAGTGTTACCAGATGACATATGCATATATTAAAAAAAAGCATGTACACTAAAATAATAACACTGAATATTTGTTCTTATCCTATACTTGCGGTAAACTTTGTATACAAAGCAATGCTGTTTTTTTATTTTCCTCTGTTCCACATGGATCATCATCTTGGGATATGCTGACATTTGAATTTAATGTTTCCACCCTGGGTTGACACATAAGTGACAGGTATAACAGCCAAGAGAGAGAGAGGCCAGGAAAGCTGGGAGAAAGGCCGGGGGAAGGAAATAACTGGCCTCAGGGAAGATTTGAACCAGGACTACTGCATTAGCCTCATGACATATGGATCCCCTGCTAAACTCAGTGAGCAGGCAACCCTTACCCTTTATTTTAAACTTTTCTAGCACGTGGTGATTAGGTCACAGCGCTAAACACAACTTGTTTAGGTTTAAAGGATCAAGCTAGAGCACATTCCTTTACAAGTAGTCACCTTTTTTTGTTGAAAAATGACCAGATGAAAATGACACACTGGTCTGAATAATTCCCTAACCTCATGCTTCACAGGCAGTATTTTTTAACAAGTTAGTGGAGTTTGTTTTAGCTGAATTAGCTGTAGCCCACCTGCAACCTGCAACATTTGTTCATCCATCAGAATCAGTGATAATCAGAAAGATATAAAATGTTTTTCTGCTTTTGCCTGCAGCTGCCCACAGTTTAAAAAATGACAAATAATTTTAAGACACAAATCTGCAATGGTCAATACTGTGAGCTGCATTTTTTTTTTGTTGCCATGCAACACATCAGAAAGATTGACAGATGGAGAAATGGTACCTGAAGGGGCTGGCCTGAGCAATCAAATATAGCTAAAATCTCATTTAAAAGTAATAGTAACAGTCTTTTAAAAAAAAAAAAATTATCAAACAATTCAGTGACTGTCAATAGACAATCAAGAGAACAGTATCACAATTATGGGGTGGCTGTAGCTCAGGTGGTGGAGCAGGTCACCTACTAATCAGAAGGTTCACTCCCCATCTGCTCCACTCGGCATGCCAAATGCCCTTGGGCAAGATACTAATCCCAAGTTTCTCTCTGATACATCCATCAGTGTGTGAATGTGTGTGAATGGTAGATAGAAAGCACTTACATAGAAAGTTTTACCATTTACCATTAAAGTGAATGTGGTCATGTGAAAAAATACCTGAATTAATGAGGAATCCTCTGAGTATCACAGTGACAGTGTGATGGATTCATCAAGGAGTCCTGGCAGTGCCACTCAACATACTGTTAATTCTGGGAGTTCTGTAGTGTGCCAAATTGCCTTGTCAGCGAGGTTCCTAGTCACCCTGGTGGCAAGTAACATATGCTCTTGATTAGCACAAAAAAGTTTTCTTCATTTAGGCCTGACAGGCCTGTACTTGAGTGAATAGTGAGTGGGCTCAAACAGGTAAGCCTTTCCATGTGATCCAGTCAGAGATAGTGAAAAGAAGAAAATGGAAGATGGGAGCGATAACCTCCAAAACAAATAGGATATTAAATGGTTTTACAGCTTCATTTTCAACAAACACATTTCCATCAGACTCTCTGAGCTTTTGTCATCTTCATAAAAGATCCTCTCTTATAGGTTAGAAACTTTTCTTCAGCTGAAAAAGCTGCGTCCAGATGAACAGAATCAACTTTCTGGGATTTCTTCATGTGGATGATTGAGCCTTCATCAGGCAAACAGTCCTCAGTAAAACACAGAGGTGGCTCTGTTCTGATTCAGAGCTACGGTTCAGTCAGTGGTGGTGGGGAAAACTGATGGGATTATGAACTGAGAAAAGTGCTGTTAGATTTTGATCCACCATGCAATACCATCAGGAAAACATCTAACTGGCAACGATTTTATTTTTAGCATGACAGCGATCACAAACGCACAATGGGACCCTATCAGTCATGGACTGGCCTCCCCACAGCCAAGAACTCAACATTTTGGAAGCAGTGTGGGATCATTTGGACAGTGAATGCAACAAAAAGGCAGCCAGCATCCAAAGAAGAGCTTTGAATGCCTTTCAAGAAATCTGGAGGCTACTTAGAGAAACAGTAAAGTAAAGAGTGCTCATACTGTGCTGAAGAATAGTCATTCCAAATATTGACTTTCAAGCTCATTATAACTGTACAAGCTATGTTTTAGTCTTTTATACAGCATTTCCATGCTTGCTTGTTTCAATAAATTGCGGCATGTAAATTGCTGGTAAGCCTTTTCCCAGGAAAATACAGACTATAAGACTTTCGCACAATGCTGAATGGTGCAGTGAATAGAGTATGTCCTTCATGTCTGAGTCCAATTTTTTGCCTCAGTTCCATTTACTAACAAGACTACCGAACAAGCTCTGCGTGTTTGATAAGACCATCTCAGCTGTTTAGATCTAATTATGATATGAAGAATATCAGAAATCCAGCAGCAGCCTAAAGCACTGTACTGTACAGTATGTGCTAACAACAATCACTAGAAATATCAGCTCACTGGCTACATGAAATTTTTCACAATGCAGGCCATTATCTGTGCATGTGTAGTCTAAAAATAACACAAATTAACAACACACATGGCGTGACTTTGGCGATGGAGCTTGTAGTGCCTTCAGACTCTAAAGAATTGAACATGATTTATTGAGGTAGTGAAATTTATGTATTTAGCGATCAGACTCCGAGGAACCATCATGGCAGAAGAGAATCCCAGCGGTGATAGGATTTAGGACAGGACACCCCAGAGTCTAGCTGCTGGTGGTGGAGAAGATGAAGACTGAGGCTTGAGGTGTCTGAGGTGGAGATGGGGAGGAGGTGGAGAGTCTAAAGTAATGATGTCAGCGTTGAGATGGACAGCGTGGGAAAGCTGTAGCCATGTAAAGAACAGAAAAGCAGCAGAACACCCAGGAAAGCAGGCAGATGAGAGATTACAGATCTTCCTTATTGAATTTACAAAAAAGCTCGCTTGCAGTAAAGATCCACAAACATTGCTTTTTTTTGCATCAAATATGCATGTTTGTAAAATATTACACATCATCCTGAAAGACACTAGAAAACTGTCAACAAGTTAAGAAAATCCATGCGATGTATTGCTGAAGGCTCTAAAAGTGCACGGTAATGATTTAAATTTCTGTGAACTGACAGAGTAAATGATTCATTAACAGTTTATTGTTCTCGCCTTTTTCTAAAATGCACTTTCCACATGCACTGCACCCTTTTTGTACAACTTTTCCAGACATTACCTGATGGAGGTTGATGTGAGACCTGTGTGAGAAGAGTGCAGGTAATATTCCACAGAAATCACATCACGTGTCCTGCATGTTCCACCCAGGCAGCAACCGTGCTTAACCCTTGAATCTTTCTGGGTGTCTTCTGTTGTGTACTACAGCCAGATTCTCCTGACATTGCAGCAGTTGTGTTTGCTATAAATTATTGCACTAACGCTACAGACTTGCAGCTATCACAAATTACATGCTGTTTATCTCCCTATCGACTAATTATTTGACATTTTTCCTCACCACTAGAAAACAGAATAGCTTTACATGATGACTGATCTCCTCAGACATGTTTTAAATGGTAAAATTTACATTTTGAACTCTGAAAACTTGAGGAAGCACAAACAGATTGTTTCCTAAAAAATACTTATCATTTCAGCTACAGCGAAGGCTGTGGGAGGGAAACATGCCTGCCTTTTTTTTTTGACATCACAAATCCCTTCGGTCTGTCTTAGCTCCTTGAAAGTTAATAATGCACAACCATGACCAGTTAGTTTAGTACACCATTTCCCAGCTGCATCAGTGGACATAGCTACTTTAATGGATCATCACAGTAATTAACCTACACAGGTGGTTTAATGCCATCAGCTACTTCTGCTTTGCTTTATCTAAACACTGCTTTCTTGCCTTTTGTAGTGCATTTGCCATGCCTCATCCCACCACCAAGCTATTTGCAGTTGGGATTATTAATGAGAATTATAGAGCAATGCATCACCACAGAACCAAGATGGAGATGTGGGTTATAATGGGTCACAGCAACACTGCGCTGTGTCCAGAATTAATGACGACAACAGCCTCAAACCTGGGGCACAGCAGGAGAATAATACAACGTTTGAAAAATAAGGGTTGGAGAAGCTACCGCTGAGAAGATCTGGGTCTTAAAAGTCTAACACAGTGAACTGCAGAGGAATAAAATCTCACCGGGAAGATCGGGGACTTTAATATATTAAGATTACTGTAGGTGGTCTCACAACCCTGATTAGGTGAACGTCTCTAATTATCAACAGAGGAGAGAGTGCATTATTTGGCTTTGCATACACATCTCAGGAGAAATATTCAACAGCTGAGAGTTTATATTAGTGATTGTGGCTGCAGTTTAACACAGGGTCTGCAGACATATACAGCATATGCATGCATTAAGATGAATTGAGCAATGTCAGGCTCATTTTATATACCCTGTTCTAAACCACAGTGATAATGAATCATCCGCAGCATATTATCATTATACACTTTGACAGGACAGAAAATAATTTAGAGCATAAGGTGCAGTAACAAAGAATCATATCCATAGCAGTACTTTAGGTGGGGTGGTTCTGACAGCATTTCAGTTAGTCAAAGCTGCAATATTTGAAACTACATACCTGCTCTGAGTACATTAGCCTGAAATATGTTGCCATGACTCACTGTGTAAGATTTGGGTGTACAGAGGTATACAGACTGCATTATTTTTTAACAAAGAAAAAACCCTGTACAAATACAGCATTAGCAGCGCTGATGTTAAATCAGTACCCCTTCAAAAACAATGCAAAGAAGATCTTCAATACAGTCACATCTAAGGGCATCAAATGCTAAGTGACTGACACACAAGGTGTCAGTGCCTTGATGTATTAATCACGGCTGCTGGACACTACACAGTCCTGTTTGAAGCAGGGGTTTGTATAAAAAGGCAGGATGGATGACAAATGTTTAAACTGTAACTTTGTCCATATTCAGGAGGCCACAGTTTGGGGGGACTACTTGGAAAAGGTGGTGATTTGGGTAAAAGAAGTGCCTGCTTATGGAAAAATAGTATTATTGGTTCCTGAACAAGTGTCCATACACATAGTTGGCAGCGACGTCCATGCTGAAATGCAAATACCAGACAATTTATCTGCATGAGCATTTTGGAAAATTTTCCCCACTTCTGCAGATTTTTGCCTGTTTCAGTATTTCTGTCTCTATCTGTCTCTGTAATATCAGACTGACTTGAGACTATTTAGATCAGGGCTCTGTTAAGGTCAAATCATCTGTTACACACTCCTTGTTGCTGAAAATACTTTTTTTCATCATATGTTTTGGTTCGTTGTTACGCTGCTTTCAGAAATTTTTTTTTTGAGGCACAGCAGGATAAATAAAGAGGAAAATTACCTGTAAAAGTAAAAGTCATATATGAAAGTTGCAGGAAGGATGCCACTTGACAATCACTTCAAGCCAAGCAGGAGTGACTTGACGTCTATTTTAAAGGATAGCTAAAGATGCAAAATGAACTATACTTCAGGCACCGGAGACAGGTGGAGACCTTGACTTCTACAGGACAGGTAAAGTAATTAAAGCTACATCAAACACAGAAACCCAGCTCTGGGGCACAGGTGCTGGGGAAAGCTAAGAGTCATGAAAGTCACTCCTAGAAACAGCAACAGGTCCTGATCCCCCTAAAAAAAATCTATTCACTAATAGACACGACCCCCATGACATTTCAGCTTGCTGATATTTTTAACTCCACCACAAAGATATCCTCACATTCACAGGACTCAAATTATTTCATGACCCATATTTGGATGCCCAAAGGATGCCTGCTTTCCCGACTTCAGTAACACATGAAACAATTTTTAGAGGTATTTTAGGATGCACCAAAAGCACAGGGGAACCATATGCAATGAGGGAAAGCAAAGGTTACGTCTGTTTCAATAAATGGTAAAGCTGCAGCAAAAGATACTTAAAAGCGTAACATGAAAAGGGGAAGAAAAAGTTTTCTAAACTTGAATCTGCGGTGCGTAACTTTATAGCATTGTTTGTATCGGTGCTGTCATCCATTTCCACAATGCAGTGAAGCAGAGGGCAACAAAAAAGAGAAAGAGAGAAAAAAAAAGAAAGAAAGAAAAGAAAAAGATGCCACTGCAACGACTGTTCAGACAGCCAGTCCAACACATGACTAGGCAGGAGCTGAAGGCTTTGTTTTTTGTGAAAAATAACACTTTTGCTACTTTTTGCTACTTGCTCTAACTTCACTTAAATTTTAAAACTTATATATTGTTTTAACAGAAGTCTTTAAGTACCGTAAGTGACGTAAAATAGATTGAGCATTCAGCAAGATTTTTAAATAATAACTATGCTTCTAAAAGACGTTAACAATTACATGGTAATCAGTGATAACTTATGGAAATTACCTATAGTTTAACATATGCAAGCTGTTTTGGCTAACGACGTTCACAAATCCCACAGTGCACATCCAAACCACTGTATTATGCACATCTAAAATATGCCAGATAAATATGGATGATAGTATCAAAGGTAGAAGATGTGAACAGATGAATGTGGGTTGTTAACTGAAAACAGATTCTGATTTAAATGTGGCTAAACACAATATGCCTGCATAATGAACTACACTGAAATACTATGTATACAAGGAAGACGTGATACTTGAGGTTACCCGTGGGTAAGGTTTTGCTGTTTAAATAGCAGATCTTTTACATTTTAACTGATGAAAGTCATTATTTAGTTTACAGCACGTAAAGTAAAAAGCTATTAAAACTGTGTAACTGATGTGAATAAGGTTAAAAGTATGCGTATCACATTTGTGAATTTGGTGAACAAAAGTTACCTCTGAGGCTGCCATTTGTACCCTCTGCAGAGACATCAATAGCAAAGAATGGGAAGATTTTATGATTCCTGAAAGCATGAATGAGAAAATCCCATCCCATGACATAAGTTCAGACAATTTCTGAAATTACCGAGACATCAGGTGCACCAGTTACGTGCCTATTGTCTGCAACATCTGAAGATATAAACTGGTTCCTTCAGCTGTTATTCAGCAGTGTTGGATCGGATGAGTGGTTCTCAAACTGTTGCCCCCCTGGTGGGATGCAGAAACCCTTCAGGTTAGGGTGTGGACAACCAGGTGAAAAATAAGAAGTGTACAGAAGTTAATAAGCAGGACTTTACTGAATCTTGTGAAAAATGTTGACCTTCATTATTTAGGCAAAATTAATTTTCAATGAACTTAGGATGACTATGCAAACAACCATCTCTAGATTTTACAGAGAATGTTCTGGAAAAGAAGAAAATATCCAGTGAGCTGCAGTTCTCTGACTGAAGACGACTTGTTGATGCCGGAGCTTGAAGGAGACTGCTTCGAGCTGATAGGAAGGCAAGAGCAACTCAAATAACCACTTGTTACAACTCAAGTATGGTAAATACCATCTCTAAATACACAACATGCCAACCTTGACACAGATGGGCTACAGCAGCAGAAGACCACACTGGCCACTCCTTTCTAATAACCTAACTGAGGCTCCAGTTCTCTCATGCTCACTGGACAATATAAGATTGGGAAAATGTTGCCTGGTCTGATGACTCTTCATTTCCATAGTAACACTGATATGGTGGGGTGAGAATATGGCATAAACGAAATGAAAACATGGCTCCATGCTGCCTTGTATCAGCAATTCAGGCTGCTGCTGCTGGTGTAATGGTGTCGGCGATATTTTCTTGGCACATTTTGGGCCCATTAGCGAAAACATTGTTTAAAAGTCCCGGCCCACCTAAGTACATTTGCCGACCATGTCCGTGCCTTTATGACCATAATGTACCCATCTTTTTATGGCTGCTCCCAGCAGGGTAACACACCATGTCACAAAACTCAAATCATCTCAAGCTGGTTTCTTGAACAGAACAATGAGTTCTCAAATGTACTCCAAATGGCTTTCACAGTCACCAGATCTCAATCCAATATAGGACATTTGGGATGTGGTGTTTACAGGAGATTCACATCATGAATGTGGAGCCAGCAAATTGGCAGCAACTTTGTGATGCTATCATGTCAATATATCTCCGAGGATTGTTTGGAAGGCAACCCAGAACTAGCATGATATAATGAAGTGGCTGATGAGTGTATACACATTATCAGTGATAACGTAAATTTGCCATATCAGCTGGTTGATTAACCAAGACTCCATTAGTTAACAATATGAAACTGATCTGTGGTGACACTCAGACTTAAGGATTAGTATAGACAAAATAACCATACCACACTGATTGTCCTTTAAGAATGATAGTTACATCAAACTGCTAAAAAAATCATTCTGGCACAGCATGTAACAAGGAGACAATGCAGAGTTAATGTCTGACCGACAATATAACAAACATTACTGCCAGGTTCAGCTCAATATGTGACCTGAGGCAGGAGCAGAAATAAGTACCCGAACAAGCCATGTGTGCAAACATTTCCTTAACCCAGCGGAGAAGAAACGCGAGGACAACGACAAGCACTGGAGGGTAAATGCAGGAATCGATTGGTACAATGGCAGCTGTGATGATCTCGGCTCTATGGATCAAAAAGACATTCTTAAACAGCTCCTCCACTGCCAGCACAAAAATCAAGCAGTTCCTAAGACACAAAGAGATGCTGATGTTGTTTGTGAAACGAGCCTCTTTCAGCCACAATAACACAAGATGACAATTTTTATACCGCGAACTATAAGAACTATGAGATTTTGAACATTTTAGTACCTAGACCTGTGATTAACTTTCAAGCATTACTTAATTCTACACGACCAGTGTCAACATATGGATTTCCTCTGGATGTTAATGAAATACTAGGTTTGATCCATTGAGAGGTACTGACTGAGTAAATGCAAAGATCAATTTTCCATCGGAATTAAATGTCAAGAGCTGTCTATTTTCCCCACAATATCCATATCTCATTATTGTGCATCTTTTGAGGTAGACTCTGCGTTGATGTAGCTTTTTATACAGCCGTAGACTTAGATTCAGACTCTCATAGGCATGTGCAAGGCTACGACGCTACAAGCCTGACTGCTCATCACTGCCTTTGTTACCTGTTAAAGTTCTGGGTCATGGATGCAGGACCTCTGAGGGTGTCCTTTGATGTCCAGATCACAAAGCTGACAATAGATTGTTTGGGTTCTTTGCTGAGTAGGTCTGGGGTTGGATCTGGCTAATTGTTTGGGGTCTACTTTGTTGCATTCCTCAAGTAATTTGTTCAGTGTGAAAGGGCTAAGGTGATGGGGTGGTGCTCACTGTAGTAATGTTTTGGTGGTTAGTATATGTCAAAGTAAAAACAACATACCAAGACGCATGATTTCTCAGCAAATTCTTGCATTGTCATGAAAAAATGCCTTTTTCATGATCTGATTTTACTGTTGTCATGATGTTTTGTGTAATGCATTCCCAAATAACATGTTTCTGCAATCACATTACATTTTTCAGATAGAAGAAAATGCACTTTTTATTACTGTAAATTACTGTAGTAAATAAGTTAGTAATTACATTAGAGTTACAATAAGGTCATTACTCATATTACAAAGGTTTTGCAGTTATCAGCACGACGGGCAGATAGGAGGAAAAAACTCAAAAAAACATCTTGTTTTCTTCCTTAGCGCTACAATCAGCCCTACTTCCTGCGTCGTAATGTGTGCAGGACGAGGAAAATGGTCGAGTGATATACAGCTTTTGAGGAATGGAGATTTGGACATTACTTTTATTTTAATTACCTGAAAGGTGAAATTCAAACTGGTTCCAAGACCGGAACAACCAAATTTTTATGCTAGCACAACTAGAGCTAGCAAGCAAGCATCTGGACAGAAGCATGCTAACACAAAGCTAGCAATAACCCCAGAGTGATGTTGAAGCTGCACATTTTCAACTTTGCTTTACATTTTTGATTTTTTTGTTCTTACAAAAAGTAAAAGAAAGTGTGTCCTAGTTAGAAAAGGGATTTATGTTAGTGTGTTGGATGGTAGCCTTAGTTTCATATTGTTAACCCTTAATTACGTGACAGTACGCTTCACGACCAAAGTAAGGTAACGAGTAGTATAACAAAGTACTCTGTCCAGTGAATAATTAATGCATTGCATTACTTTTAAGGAAATTAATGAGTAATGCATAATGAATTACTTGTTTCGAAAAACTACCTCAACACTGCTGAGGTACTGTTGCCATAAGTGAGTAACAAAAGCAACAGAAACAGAAATAATTTGTCATTTTCAACCTATGTCATTTGTACATATGTTAAAGGTTGGAAAACACTTCTAACACAAGATTGTTTGGTCCTGAAAATGATCAGCAGTCAATTTGTATACCTAGGTTTTGCTCCTGAGAACAAATAATGCTGCACAAACACTTGAAACTTTAAATAGTTCATATATTGTGTGCTGATCAATGATTGTTCCAAGCATGGGTTCATCCTCAATTTAAGCATTCTAAATTGATTCATTGAGGTTTTAACAAAAGCTGACCCAACTTAAACTAGAAAAATAATGCTCTTGTGCTTTTTGCTGCTCACATTCAGATCTGTGTCACACGTGAGAGGAAAAATGTTTTAAATTGGGACGCCTGTGTCTGTAGTTTGGACAGAATTGGTCCTGCTCAGGCATGTACAGAACCAAAGTTAAGTTGGTGACTGAGTTTTCTGCTAGGCTGGTGCTCATATTTCACATTATAATGCAGCACAGAACCAGAAATGTCAAAAGTTGCACCGTCAGGCTAGTAGCTCTTCCATGTGCTGGAACGGCTTGCTCTGCATACCAGTAACCCTGAAGTGCCTGCTGTCACTACTCCAAATAACACCCCAAAGGTTTTTGGCAGCGTGGCGGGATTTAAATATGTGATGAGTTTTGAAGTCAGCTTGAAACCAGGCCCTTGTACAACATCGTCACTCGAAGGCAATAATATTTCACTTTCCCAGTACCATTAAACTGATTCCCCAATTACGGTAGGTAGCAAACTCTATTGTTTATGTATTCAATAATAGCTTTAGAATGAGAGCTATAAAGAGAGATGACAGCTGAGACCAGATGAATGGACACTCCATAACAAACTGTATTAAAGAATAAAGCAATCTATGAGTACACTATAGGCCTAAGACTGATTTTGGAAAATGTCTGTTTAGTGTGCATCCAGACTAAAGTGTGTCTGTGAAGCACATATCAAGTAATCGGAAAGGCAATGGAGCATCTGTACAGTGGCACAGCAGACTACTCCAGGAATACAGCAGAATGCTAATGCTGTTAGGCTTACCTCCGTCCTCTCTCCTCTGAAACATACAAGGGCAATACTGCATTAATCATGGATTCACATCCCTCCTCCTTCTCTCTCACCTCTCTATGCACACACCCCCTCTGTCTTTTTGCTTCGCTCTCTCACAGAAACGCACGCGCACAAACACACACACATGCACACACACCCTTCTCCATCGTGTGCAACATCGTTAAAAAGACCTTTCGACAACAGACTGCAAAATTTAAATGTCACTTAACCTGAAAAGCACGCGGCTTTTGAATTAATGTAATTAGGCTGTTCGCTGATAAATGAGCTGATGTCCCTGAACCACATAAGAAAATACCAGATAATTCACATGCACATAATCTCACATCTTTTAAACGACACCCACTCCAAATATGCACAAGTACGTACACCCCCCCTTCCACACGCACACACACGCGCGCACATAAACACAATCCAACGCACCACACTCCCATTTTCTGCTCCACTGCTCTGAGCAAAATGAGTGGGAAAGAGATACAGAAGCGTACAGTTGTATCTGTGAATTCTATTTCAAAAGCCACTTCAAGAGAAACAAAATTATCAAATGCACATAATGGTCAAAGACCTGTGCAGGGAATGGGTTTTTCAGATATGCTAATTCTTCCTTCATAGAGGGGAGCAGGCTCGTCATATTGCACAATGTAGCAAAAAGGGTACCAGCCGCCCAAAGGACAAACTGGTGTGAATTGGATCTGCATATAAGCTACGGCCCTATGAGATCTCATTTTATTCATAATTAAAAGATGTTACAGAGGGAAACAAATAGTCCTGTGCCAGCTGTCCTAACTCTGAAGTGACACCAAGAGGACACTGTGTACAACACAGAAGCAGAAACACGGGACAGGAACACAAGTGAACCCAAATAACACTTTGTTCTATGCCTTGAAATTTGTACAGAATAATTTAGGACATGATGAGGAATATAAGGAGTAAGATGCACCATGAATTATTGCCCCAAGCTATTCCAAAGGATTGTTGTTGGCATGGATCAAATCTTTGTTATAGGACTGATAGGGTCAAACAAATGCTACTCCAGGCTTCACTGGGCTTACTGTGTTTTATTCTCCTCATTCTGATGCTCTGATCTGATACTGATACATTAGTGGTATGGGAATTTTGCTGTGTTTAGCATTTAGCATAATAATTTGAGCCATACATCTATCTTGGAACCCTGCAACTACAGAAAAATGCAAACGTGGAATATTTTGTGTGTGTAATGGTGTGAGTAATAACTAATTGTCTTTGAATCAGGCTAGGATGAGAACAAAAAAGGAACACGATCAAAGCTTTACATCTTAAACATTTCTGGTTAAAATGACAAAACATAGCACACTTTAGATCACATCAACTGTAACTGTATAAAGATTAAATATTTGAAAACTTGTGGAAGTTAAGAAGTTGCACTGTTTAATAGCAACACAGCTGTTCAGCTTTTTCTGGTGTAGATGGACCAAAACTTAGATTGTGGTATTTTTAGGCTGAATGACGGTAAACTGTATATTGCATATCTCTGTACTTTCTATGAGGTGCTCAGGTTTACGTGTTAAAAACTATGTGAAATGTCACAGGCATGTTTAACCCATGACACACAGCTTAAGTGTACTGATTAGCATACCCATGATGTCATTGCACAGAATTTGCATTTGATCTTGTGTCAGCTGCACGTGTTGATAAAATGCTCCTGATTCTGCTTCTCGCCTGATGCACAGCCTTTGGACTTGGACACTGGGATCTCTCATCATCAGTGATGGCCCTACACATGAATGTTAGCTGAATTTAACACAGAATCTTTGCTATTTAAACAAGTTTGTGCTTTACTGTACGAGCGAAAGTGAGCTACGGGGTTTTCTTGAAGGGAAGATTGATCAAAGTTAAATTAAATGTACAGGAACTGATATATATGGGCAGGTTACGAAATTCTATGAATGCACGTTGCCTTCTTATACACTACCCAAAGGTAACACCCTGTTCTATAGTCAAGGAAACTGAGTGAGGCATCACAGGTTACAAAAACACCCAGATAAACCTTTCATGATATTAAATCATTTATTAAGAAATATGAACGAGCCATGGAGTCAGCTTTGGAGGGACCAAATCTAAGTTTGAGGTCTGGGCTTTTCCATTATCCTCCCCCCTCCAAAGAACATGGACTATATTTTTCATGCATATAACAACGATTATCATATAACAATATACTCACTTATTGTCTTTTACTAATCCACACCGCTACCATCTGACTGACTCATTTTCACACTTCTCTCCACATGCTTTTTCCTTTTATCTGGCATACCTAATGGTGGTTCCCACATGAGCTAATGATGAAGTGGGAATGGGAATGTAAGCTGACTGCAGTAAAAAATGTTTTCACTTTTTAATATGAACTTAATAATCAGTTATTTAGGATTGAGAATGAACCCAGTATTTACAATATATAGATATGTTATATATGAAAGTAAATTCATAAATTACATGCAGCACAACACAGACTGGGCTTTCTGACTAATATATCCTAATAGAAATATAGTTGTGAAGCTTGTGAGCATCATAGTTGGCTGGTGGGTAAATATGTAGCTAATTTACTTTTGCTATAGCTCGGCAATGATTGCTCATGCACTGTAACAAAAGTCAGTAAAATATACAGCAAAACACCGTCAAATTCCAACGGTAATGGAGCGTAAAACCAAAAACTTCCTTTTACTGTATTAAATAGATTGAATAACCGTTAATTGTGAGACTGGATAAAACTTTGTTTTTTACTGTAATAAAATGTTGAAATTATAAATATTGTCTGTGAAAACAAATAAATATGCATACATTTTACAATTAAATATTGTAATGTTGAAAATGTCTGAAAAACTTAGATTTTACGGTATTATTTGAGTAAAACTACATCTTTTGGGGTTGTGCACATTGGAATTCACAGTATAAAGCTGTAGATTTTAAGCAAACAAAACATTCATTTTACAGAAGCAAGATGTTAAAAATAGGGTCCACCGTAATAATACAACCAGTAAATACCATTAAAAAAAAAAAAAGCAAATATCAGCAGTGAAAGACAATAAAATTGATAGTATTTTTTTTTTTTTAAAAATTCAGATACTGATATACAGATTAAAAGTTAGGCCTGCAGTATATCATTGTTAACCTTCTGATAAAAAAAAATCAACAGCAAAAGAAGATGTTAAAAATAAAGTTCATGGTTGTGAATAAAATTGATTTCAATAATCTTTTTTAATTATTATTTTAAAACAACTTTATGTTGTTGTGTTTCACGCCATATTATCAGACCACCTTAAGTGGGTCCGCCTTAAATTTTGAGTTTGTGTGATCGCTGTTGATTGGTAGCTAAACTGCTGGTAAACTGTGTACAGACGTTTTACGTTCGAATTGCAGAGAAAAAAAATTCTGGTAGCAACATTGTGCAGTATGAGCGAACCATTTCACCAAAAAAAGGGGAAGCAAGGCAAGACGTGGCTGCAGCGGTCTGCAGACGTGACTTCTGATCAAATTCGAACCTCCTCCTAAAGAAACAAAGAGCGACATTACATTGCGGGATGACGTCACCTGAAAATGACCAATAGCGCGGCGCGCTGCTGAGCTGTGTGCCAACCGCTCTTTTTTTTCATGCAGGAGACTCAAGTTGGCTTCGCTAACGGACACAGTTTTGAACTCGTATATTAGCGCCATTTATTGCTGCTTGGACCACAGCATCTTGAATTTGTAGACATCCTGGCAGCTTACAATTAGTTCGAGGTGAGGTGAGTACATGCAACTTCAAGTTATCTCTGTTATAAAAATCCACCAGCCCAGCGTTTATAGATAATTTTAGCAGTTCGTTTTTTATGAGTGAGGTTGTGAATTTAGTTAGCATTTGTGAGTTGAGTTAGCATTAGTGTCACGAGGGAAGCATTGCTCTGGATTAGTTTCTGTGTTTGGCGTGCTAGGGAGGAATTACCAAAGTACATGGAGTTATGTTAACCTGTAATTTCCTTGGTAAGGTAGTTCAGTCATCAAGGGGCTACGTGATTTTTTTTGGTCAAAACCCATCATGTCTCAAGCTAGTACTCTACCAGGATGCCTTTGAAGTCGTTAACCCTTTAGGCTCTGCAAGGACAAAACACAAGGTATTATTTGTATATGCATCAGTGGCAAACTTGCCACTTCATGTACGCTCAGACACAGATCACATGTCTCTTGTCTTACTGTGCAGGGAGAAAGATTTTAAAGAGTTTGGTCATGCTAATGTGTTCTCTGAATTACTGGCAGACTTGAAAGAATTGGAGGACAGTGGGATTGTTGCATCAGATGAAACTAGAGTCAAAGGAACTTTGTTTTGCATTGCTGGTGATAATCTGGGTTCTCACTGTATTGGTGGCTTCACTGAAAACTTTAGTTCTTCAAAGTACTTCTGCAGGTACTGCCTGATAACGAAATCTGAATTTCAGGGTGCTGACCCAAATCTGTGTGGACCAGAACGTACCAAAGAGAACTACAACTCTGCTGTTGATCGCCTCCAGATTGACAATACACCAGACGTCGAAGGAGTGAAGTTCAGGTCAGTGTTCAATTCACTGAAATACTTCAACGTTTGTATGCCAGGCTTGCCACCATGTCTAGGTCATGATATCTTTGAGGGAGTAAACAGATTCAAGAAGATATTTTACACATTTCTTTGTTGTCTGTCTCTAAATCTTATTTTGTCTTTATTATGATTAAAAGGTTTGTTTTGTTCCTGCCCTTTTCAGACACTGAATTTGAGCAGAAACCATAAGGATACTCAAAGGACCTGTGACTCTCAGGAAATGGTGAGATTTCAGGTCATAATCTTTTTTTTTTTTTTCCATTAAATTCATTTTCCTTTTCCCTTTACAATATTGCTGTTTTGTTTTTGTAAACAGCATCAAATGAGAGGGACAGATGAAACAGTTTCAAGACAATGGCAGGAAAAACATGCTGAAGATTGAAACAAACCTTGGCTGGAAATATTTGGTATGTGTTTTACCGTAAATCAAATTGTTGAAAACATTCAGCTACACTGCAACACAGGGAAACTTGATTTGCACTTATTTTGTTACTTTAATTTCTTGTCTCATTATTTTTGTCAGTTATTATTGTTTATGGTGTATGCCCTTCTTGTTTTCTTTCTGAATGCAGAAGGTATCTAGCCAGTCCACAATGAAAGCTTCGTTGCACCCATGAGTCTTCTGGCAGAAATGATGGCGCCTGTATTCTTTGGTTTCCCTAAACATCACACCCTGCCTGTTTATACGAGGCTCTTCAATTAAGTCTGCACCCAAAGATTCAATAAGAGGTAAGCAGTGGTATTATTCAAGTTTTGCTAAAGAAAGATGGACAGGAGACACTAATCTTAATCAGCCGAGCTCAGGTTCATGTCCAGGTGAGCAGTTTCATATGCTATAAAATGTAGATTGAATGATAGGTCTCATCACCATGCATTCAGCCATTAACTTCAAGTTCTATGATAAATCAATAGAAAACTTAAATACGTTTTCCAACAAATTATGATTGTGATTAGGGCTGCGTTGTCTATGTATCACTTTTACATAAGTAGATTTAAAGGATAACTATTGCCAAAACGCAACCTGGGCTGTTTTTTTTTTTTTACTGTATCGATTTTGATGCGCTCAAATTTATGCCCGGCCCCTAGTATTCCCATTCACTGGCTATTGACCACAAAACAAAATCACGGTCAATCTCAAAAACGGCTTGTTTGTCGTAATTATGCTTTTAGATATATGTTTGTCTCGTTTACAGTAAAAAAAAAAAACAGCCCAGGTTGCATTTTGACAATAGCTATCCTTTAAGAACTGTATATTTTACACTTAAGAAATCATTTATCATTAGATCTGTTTTTTGGCAGCACGTTTTGTTCATTTCTGTGCATTTTGCTCAAGCACTGATCAAACTTTGTCCATTTTTTGCTGCAGAGGGATCCTGCCAGTCCAAAGTGAACTCCTGATGGACATTGAAGTACTCCTGCAGAGCTTGTATCTTCGACACCATGCGCATTAGAAACTCCACTGAGTCCTTTCCTTCACCAAGGCAGGACCCAGTGACTCATTACTGTTGATAGGTCAGGGCCAGGTAATATTTTGTTTCATGTTTATTCATTCCTCTATGGATTACCAGCCATATATATGGACACATGCTGTATTCTCAAGATCTATGCTGTTTTGTAGGAATAGAAAATGATATGTTTAGTCTGTTTTCAAATAGTATGTCAAATTTTCTCATTGTTTATCAGTAATATTCACTACCTTGGCTATATATGAGCATCTTTAGGTTTTTCTATATTTAGCGGTTGCAAATGTAAAATGTACGGTAAACCATTTATGTTCCTCATATTGTACTGTATTTTTAGCGGTAAAATACCGGCAGCTGTGGTAGCCAGGAATTTACCGTAAAATGTATCTGGTCAAAATAAAATGCTGTAATTTGTTATACAATTTCACTGTGTTTTTTACTGTCAAAGGTTTTAATAAGGTTTAACATATTTCTGTTATTTTTACAGTTATTTACAATAATAGGGTCTATCCTATTACTGTTAAATTAACAACAAATTACTGTAAATATTATTATATCATAACCTTTTTTTTTACTGCAAATATCCGTAAAAAGCTATGGAAAGTTGCATTTTTTACATTAAATTGCTGTATAATTGACAAATATATTTGTTTTTTTCTATCATGATTTTGGTAAAATAATACGTTGTCTACCTTAAAATTTAGGGTTACAAAACCAGTATACCGTATTGTCTTTTACAGATTCCACATTTTTTTCACGGTATATTCCTGGCTACCACAGCTGCCGGTATTTTACCGTAAATTTGACAGTTTTTTTTTTACAGTGTGTAAGTGATGTCTGATTTATTCGCACTCAGAAATTCCACTTCATGTAATTGCTGACACTTTTAGCAAAATAGTATCTATTATCACAATTACAGTCCCATGACGTACATTAACGTTAACCTTACGTTTTCATGCATGTCCATGCCGAAATGAAGCATTCAAGTGTCAGTTAGACTGGCACATTGGTGCGGTACAGGCAGTAATGCAGGAATTACTGTCATGGTGATGAGAGAGCTGAGCTAAAAAGTAAAACTTTCGATTTACCAATCAATGCCTCAAGCTTCAGCTATGATCTTGAGATCTGGGTAATAATTGAAATAGTAAAGTACAAATACAAGTGACTGAAATGAGCTTCCCCTGTAGGGTGGCTGGGATCAGCCAGCTGAGATGGGTTGGCATCTTCAAGGATGCCTCCTAGGTGGATCCATTCAGAGATTCTTTCGGCATGCCCAACTGGGAGGAGATCCTGGAGTATACCCAGAACCTGGTGTAGAGGTATATCTGTTCTGGACTGGGATTACCTCAGAATCCACTAACAAGAACCGTACGGTGAGAGAAAACCTTGCTTAAGGCTGCTATCACTGCAACCCAATTTCAGAAAAGTGGAAGAAAATAGAGGGATGGATGATTAAGATTTCATTCACTAACAATTAGTTCAGACAGTAGTATGTAGATGTTGTGCCCATAACAAAATCCCACAAAACTACTCTGACAAATTCATTTTACAGGTGTACGATAATAACATAGGACTTTTTTTTGTGAATGCAATCCTGTTTTTGCACCAAACTGCCTCGGAAAGGTCAACAGGTGCAATTAGGTGGACAGCAGCTGTAAGCTATTCTTTCTGTCATAATGGCTTATACCTGTGCATAGCTAAATGATTAGCTTCCCATTACATTGCTACACGTCTCTACTATGCAAGAAAAAATCATTTGTAAAAAAAAAAACAGTAAAAAAACCAAAAAACACACATTTTAGCACAGCGAGCTATGTAACACACATTTGCATCAGCAATGCATCCCCTGAAACTCTCTCTCTCTCTCACACACACAAACACACACACACACATACAAAAAAGGCAGATGTCAGATGAGCAGGATGATCAATAGCCTTTTATTGCTTTACCAGGCTGGGAGCGAGAGTCCATGTTTAGGCACTAATGCACTTAGTACTCAATCAATACGAAGAGGTGCTCATTTGGATGAAGGTGAGAGAGATGATACTTTTATTTTAGGTTTCTCCCATAGCTAGCAAATAACTGGGGAACAGGAATGTAAGAATCATATTTTAAAATTACAGCAAGTGATATTAGAGATGTTGGTGGTGTCCTTCAGTCCAGGCAGAAAAAGAAAAGCTTTTAAAAACGGCACACAGATGGACGACTGTGGACCTAAAGAAAAAAGACAGCCCTGTGTGAGAATGATAATAGAAAATGGAAAATGCACCATAGGAGAGGGATATTGGAAAGAAGATTGAAGCTGAGTAAGAGGCTAGGTAAAATGCAGGGTGCAAAGATATATGTGGCGCGGAGGAATGAGAAGAAGGATGCATGGTGGTGCACTGGAATAGTTCTGCAACGTGAAATTTCCAATTTATCAAAAAACCTGTAAAACAAATAAAAAAAAATGTCATGCTGTCAATTAACTTTAATTTTTGGTGTGAAAGCGTGCTGTAAATTTTATATGTGTTAACATAGGCATACATTTGGTGTAAGGTTGAATTTTGAGGCTTACTGGAGACAGAAGGAGTCAAGTACAAGTCAAAGCTGAACAGCATGATACTGGAGCAAACTGGATGAAGTGCAGTTGGGTGACAATCTGAGAGACAGGAAGGATGACACTTATAGATTGAGGACACTGCTTCCTGCTGTTTGCCATAAAATGATGAAGAGGTGGAAAAAAGATCTTTGTCCTGCCCGCATTGTTTCCGTTTAACCTCCACAAACAGGTAAACTACCTGCGGAGACTCGGTTAGAAAGCCATTAGCCTCTGACAAACTGAGGGCTAATTGCTGCCACAGGGGAATGCAGAAGGGGGAGGGTTCAATGTACAAGGCCAAGAAAACGCCATGAAATCCATCAAGCAGCATCATGCTTCACAAGGACAGGAGGCAGTTTTGAGAGAATGTAATAGAGGCTGAAAAAGCACATTATTAAAATCAGAAGAGGATATGCCATGACCGCAGTAATGACTTATCTTAGTTTTTTATCAGCAGTGGAAATGTAGAATCAATACAATCATTTTAATTGTGTACTATGCTACAGGAAATCTAACAGCGAGCCTACTAAACAGATTAGCATTTCTGAGAGAGTGCTTTACTTATTTAGCTTTGCACTCCTATCTACACGGACTCTGATAGAAGTGCCCACCCACATCTTCCTACAAACACAAAACACACTTCTGGAATCTGTTATCTGCAGTTATCTCTGAGCCAAATCCGGACAATGAGAATTATGTACAAAATAGGACAAATAACATTGCAGTTTAATAACGGAGTGAGCTGGCTGTGGTCCTGATACCTTATATAGAAGGTAAGGTCTGTTAACAAGGCTTTATTAGTATAAAATGGTTTTGAGCATGTTGATAGGCCCGATTGTTTTGGTTTTACACACATTATACAAAGCTCCAGGTGAGCAATGAAGCAGTCAGTTGCAGGATGCAGACTCCACGTAACGCAGCAACCTAACAATTCTCTATCAGAGACGCAGAGATTTTTAAATGCAATACTAAGGCTTAGAGTCTAGTGAAATTAGTAGTTCTAAATTTATTATGCTCTTGAGGTTGAGCCGGTTTGAAACTTCAAACAAGGTTTTCCCACAGCCCTCCTTCCTGCATAGGGTTCCTAAAATTTTAAGACATCTTTCTTTCATGCAGAAGCTCTCAGGCCTCCAGCGTTTTAGACACTGACGTCAGCAAAATGCAAGTAATCTCCTAAAACTGGGTCATATTCAAATATTTCTCTGGAATTGGCAACAATTGCTGGATGAAAAGTCATTGTTTTCCTGGCTTTTGATATTGTCATTCTCTTTCTGCTAAATGCATGTTTACAGTACATTTAGGCTCTATAGAAGGATTCATAGTACAATATAATGCTGGTAAAGTTTGTTACGACTAGAGAAAAATAGATCCTGCAGTTGGAAACTCTAAAAACTCTAAAAACAAATGTAAATGATCTCAAATAAAAAAAAGGTTAAACTGTAGAAATGATTTAAAACGCATTTACAATCTTCCAGTGTCTTGTAATAATATGTACGGTAAAATCATATATATTTTCAAAGTTTCAGCAAAATGAAAAATGTTCAGCAATTCAAGTCACAAATTGAAATTCTTACCAAGAGGTGCACGTAACTTTTAAAATCTGGTCATAACTGTAAAAGGTTGGGGATATAACCAAACTCTGAATTCAATTTATCAGAACATTATGAAAGATAAATACTGTAAAACACTCTGAAAGCTCAACAGAAATGCAGGAGTTCAACAGTAGATTCCAACATATGGTTTTCTAGCTTTGTGTTCTTTATTCATCTTAAAATGAGGTTCTGTATTACAAGGAGAGTTAATCTGGCTCTGCCGTTGGATTCCCACCAATTTACAGCCACCACATATGTGAGTGGGTGGGCTGTCTGTATATCCTATGGTATTTATGAACATGCACTACATACATTAAGATTGTGGTTTGTGATGCCTCCTGCAGTTTTTGATTGAAATACCAACACGTCTTCATTTTTATATACAGGCAGCACAATTGTCACGTACATGCAGAAATACAGCTTACATTTATCTCTCTGCTCTTAAATATGTAAGTACTTTTTAAACCTCCTGTGAAACTGTGCAAAAGAGCAAAAATACAACCACAGTGGTGATGGATTAAGAGCTGATCATAGCTTGAATGTTTTCCATCCACCCATGGCTGTGCAAATGTTTTGGACACTCACTCACACACTCACCCACGTTCCCTTTTGTCTGTGAGGAACCTGAAAAAGAACTGAATTTAAACTAAACGGTTAATTTTTTATGCATTAACCACTCCCCACGCACCCCTCCCTTCTTTTCTTCTTTAAGACTTGAATATAAATGAGCAGAGAGTTTCTATAGAAGTGAGTTAAAAGATGGTTTTGGTATAAAAATTTATAAGAAAAACAAGATTAAAAAAACCAAATAACAATAAGCAAGGACTCCTATCCATTTACTCTCAAGTCTAAAATAAATAAAAAAATTCATTAAGACAAGTGCAGTATATTCAGAATGAAATGAACCATTAAAGGCAAGTATGAAACTGCAGAAAATTACCTTTGTCTTTTTCGGTCAGCGATGAGAACCGAGCTGTTATGGCTGAAAAGACTTTATTGGAAATGTCACTGGACAGAAAAGACCCGGGCTTCTGTGATTATGTCCAGCGAGTGCTTCACATGGTTGTCCATTGATTAGTTTGCACAGTGTGAGCATAGAAGTCACAAAATTCGTCTTTAAAAAGACAGTTAAAAATGTGCAGTGCGAGTTAACATGCTTTTGTCATTCTTTTAACACGCTTTCAAAATTTTACCTGCTAGCATGCTACACTAGTCACAACTGATGCACTGTCAAAAATGTTTCAGGTGGAAATGAATTGTTTAGCTCACCATACTAAACCAAAAACCCCACAAAAAGTTTAAACTGAAAGCAGATATAGATGTACTGCAACGTACTGGACACACCTTATTTAAGGGGTTTTCTGTAATACAGAACTAAAGAAACAAAAGTGGCCAACGATTTTCTTCTTGCCATTAGAGACATTCCAAACACACACACGGGACTGTAACTTGAAACGGTTTTTAATTAACAAATGGGCCTTGTCCAAAGTTATGTGGTGCAATGCAATTTTACGACTTTTTAATGTGTCTGAGACATCAGACGCGTCGGTATGAAACAAACAACCCTTTGACTCTTGCAGTCATCCATATAATGAGATGGAGAAACAACATCAATTAAGACATTTTCAGTCAATGTGTAAAACTTCAATAACGCGGAGTTCCCTTGAGTACAGTCTAAAACCAAAGGTTCTGATGAAACTGGCTCTTATCAGACCAACTCCAGAAAACAGTTACAAATGATGGGGAGGATAATTTTATTAACAATATTAACAATCAACTGTTTAGAGAAGCCTGCATCAATCTGACCTTCATGGTTGAATTCCTGAGGGAGACTGATAAGAAGCAGAGAAGTGCTTGCATTAAGAAACACAAAGAATGGGCATTAGACCAAACAAAATATGTGATTAGGTCTGATTGGTTTTGGTTCCAGTATTTGTGAATACTGAGAAATAGATGTGCATGTGTGATTCCCATTGTGAAGCATGGAGGAGGTGGTGTGCTGCTGTGGGAATGCTTTGTGGGTGATTTATCTGGAAAGAAATGCAACAGTTAAACAGCGAGTACACCAAACAAAAGCTGTAGCATTTAGTTTTTTAATTTTTATTTTTCAAACACATTGACATAAATGTAGCTCTGTAGGGCTTCTTGGCAATAAAAGAAGTGATGGAGTATTGTGTGATAGCCTGAGATGGAGGAGTTTGACTGACAGTGGATGAAACAGGAGCCAGTGAGGGCTCAGCATGTAGGGACTTAAACAGTGATAAAAAAGCACTCCAGGTGAGGTCAAGATGTTTGGCAGTGTATCAAGTGTACAAAGGTCTTATCACTGCAAAAATAAGTAAATAACTGAAACAAACTTTGTTTTATTTTTCACATTTTGGCTTCACAAACAGCATGATATAAATAGTAGCTGCATAGCAAGTACTAAAATCACTGCTAGTAGCAGTGATGCTAGCACAGACGCATGTGGAAGCAGACTGCTTGAGACCAGCATTAAAAGCATGGAAATGAAAATGGTACGAATTTGCAGTTTGCAGAGGATAGTGGGAATGAAGGGAGCATGAGGCTGGTTGGTTAGGAAAGTGTTTTAAAATGAACAACACGAGCTCTATGCCATTTGCAAAAAAGAAAAAAGTCTGTTCTCTGAGTCCAGGAAAAAACACACAAAAAGCAAACACACAGAAAAACACCGTGGGCATGAAGCACGTTAAAAATGGATTTCAAGCTCAGGTACAATAGATATAAAAAAAACAACATATGACAATTTTTTAAAGCATTTAAACACTTTGGATGCGTGTGTCCTTTTTTTCTTATTGTGGAAAATAATTGATGCTGTCATATCTGCCAGAGTAGCCAAAACCCAAAACAGCCAATGACTGCAGGGGTTTTCTATGCAGCGTATGAGTGAGCTCTGTGCCGGAGGTCAGATAAGAGCTTTGAGTATAAAATAGACTGGCAGGTACGGACATGATAAAGATTCACCACTCCAGTCATGGCATGCTCCCACACACAGCTGCACATTTCGTCCAAAATGAAAAGAGATGGAACTCCATTAAAAGATTTTACTGTGCTTGCTGTGCTAGATTATATAAGAACTGAAGGCAGCATATTCAAATTAGAATTCTTTTGGATGTTATCTTGAAAAAGGCCTTTCTCTTAAACACCCTCATGTGACGGTGCATCTGTGATGCTTGGGTGCGAACGTGGAAAGCTTCCTAAATCTGTGGCAATGCTCCATTGATTCCCTTGATTGTGCAGTTTTTCTGACGACAGAGTAGGGGGTATTAATTAGTCAAATCCTCATGGAGGACCATATGAACTATACAGCAAAGCCAACAAAAACAGAATGGAGCTAAAATTATCCGCTGGCAGCTTTGATAATCATTGTGTAACATTGGTGAGGTCCTGGACTACGGAAGGATAACATTCACTTTCAGAACTGAGGATACGGCATTAAAAAATTACAACATTTGCAGATGTATCATGTGACAACTGGTGATCATATGCTTTTGTCAACCATTTAGGACTTAGAAATGATGGACTTGAAGAACTAATGGAACTCTCTCAAACTCCAAAAATGCATTTGTACAATCATAATGGCACATAAAACAATTTATTTGGACAAAAGAGACGAAAAAGATCAAAGGAACGTTATTTGGTGAAAGATGTAACATTTTTGGACTGAAAGAGCTTTTGGCTTCAGTCAAGATAGTACTCGTTTCAGGTACAGAGCAGGAACAAGGCTTTTCATAGATTAGCATAATCTGCAGCTCCAGCAAATCACCCTTTCTCACTTCCATCAGGTCCTATACTACACACTCATTCTTCTCGGTCCTAGTTCAACCCCATTCTGTATGTGAGCTCACATACTAGGAAAGGACAGAGAACTTCCTGACACCTAAGAGTAAAATAGGTGGGACGGAAAGGGGCTCAGAGCTCTTTAAATGTGTACACGGCAGCACAAATAGAGAGGAAAGCACAGTCTTTTTAATACCATTTTCTGCTACATAATGTTGATGATCATTTAGGAGGGTGAAGATGAGCATGACGATAGTGTTATGATGATTAATTCATCAGGCCAGTGAATGTAAAAATACCCCACTTAGAAGCACTATATGCTATCGAGTGGTTTAATGCTTTTTGGTGCCTAATATTTTGTGATTATTTTGTTCAGTGCATTAAAGTATTCACAGTGCTTCCCTCATTCCACATTTTGTCATTTTACAGCCTTATTCCAAAATGGATTCAATTCATTTTTCACCTCAGAATTCTACACACAATACCTCATGATGACAAAGTGTAAAAAAGCTTGGTTGAAATTCTTACTTTATAAAAAATAAAAAACAAAACTATAACATGCACATAAGTATTCACAGTCTTTGCTCAATACTTTGTTCAAGCACCTCTGGCAACAATTACAGCCTCATGTCTTTTTGAGTATGATGTTACAAGCTTGGCCAGTTTTTGCCATTCTTCTTTGCAGTGATCACGGAGAAGCTTGGCTACAAGATGAACAGCCACAAGGAGCGGCATCCTCCATGAACAAGGAGACTAGAAGCCAAGATTAAGGTAGCATGGAGGGAAGAGGGAACTATAGGAGCTGCAGAAATGTGCGATGAAGAAATGCGTGCCTGGGAAGTACAGCAAGCTGCCCATACCTGAGGCCTTGGAGACATAGCAATACTGCAAGAGCATCTGGGAGAAGGATGAAACCTATAACAGGAATGCTCAGTGGCTAATGGATCTAAGAGTAGATCCCAGCAACCTCCCTGAACAAGATCCAGTGACTATCACAGTGACAGACATCCAACAAAGAGTCTCCAGTATGAAAGCTGGACAACACCAGGCCCTGACATGATTCACGCCAACTGGCTGAAGACGCTGACTGCACTCCATGAGCATTTGGCAGCACAAATGAGCCAGCTGCTAATTGATGAGAGACACCCGGAATGTCTAACTGAAGGCCGGACAGTCCTGATCAATATATAGCACAATTCCAGGAGAGAAAGCGATGGATAGATAGTAGGACAGATGGACATGGAAAAAAAAGACTTGAAATATATATATATGTGTGTGTGTGTGTGTGTGTGTGTGTGTATGCCACACTGAAGTCCCCAACTCCTAATGGGAGATGCCACCAAAGGTGGTTGACAACAACAGGGTAAAGTCCTGTGGGACGTCGAATCTCACACAGACAAACAGCTGCTGGCCAACCAACCATAGTGGTGGAAAAACTGCAGTTGTGATAGATGTGGCAATCCCAGCAGACAGCACCATTACCAACATCAGTGTCAGTGGCTGAAGGAACAATTGGACCAGATGTGAAAGGCAAAGTCCTAAGCTGTCCCAGTGATAATAGGAGCACTGGGTGCTGTAACCTTTAACCTGAAAGAGCAACATCAGAGCTCACTGTCCAGAGCTGATGACACACATACGAACCCCCAGGGAGCGAGAGGGAGATTTTCTATTTATCCATATATAAAAAAAACGAATATGATGCCTTTGTTGAGTTTTTCCATACCTTAAACAAATAACACCGGTGAAATAAAGGAATTTAGTCAACCTCATTTTTACACAAGGAAATGATATCAATATCTCTAAATCTTCCTATTGTCTATTAATGTGCAGCAGAAGGAAACAGGCTTGTACTCCAGTGTGTATTTTTGGTTTCTAGTCAGTATATGGGTAAAGGTTCTTGTGCAGAGTAAAGCATCTGTCCTCCATCTGCATTACCTGATATTTCAAGTCACTGATGAGTTTGTTCTAATAAGTAATATTGCTTTGTGGCAGGTGCTGAGTAATTCAGTTTTCTGTCTAGCAGAGCAAATGGCATGGCTCAGGCCTATAATTAATAAATTTAGAGAGCAACATTGAGACCTCAAAGAAACCGACCTTTAATTAGACTAGGTATTGAGCGGACAAGCCATATATTAAATTAGTGAAAAAAGTAGTTATCTGAAATTAGTGAAGCTATCTAAATGAAAGATAGTGGTTTTAATTATTTATTTCCCATGTCATGTTTGACACTTTATGTGAGATGGTGTGACTCATAATTTCATGTCTTTCTTTCACTTTCCATGTCCATCTGTCCCACTATCTATCCATCGCTTTCTCTCCTTGCATTGTGCTTGCAAGATGGGTTGATAGAGGCATGCATTATTCATCTGTGTGTCCTTTCTGTCATTGCAAAGTTGAGCTCTGAGCAGAGGGGTGCAAAGCAGAACTACAATCAATCAACAAGGGTCTGACACTCACCACAATGGGATATATTGAGATGGTCTGATGGTCTTTTCACACCAGCAACAGTTTAAGTTCATTGGTATTCTGCTCCTTTCCAGTGAAATCCCCAAAACACCTGCTTCAGAAAAAAAAAACCCTGACTGCTTCTCCACAGTGATGACAAGAATGTGGTCAAAATACTGCAAGTATGAGAGGCACTCTAAGAATCTACAGACAGCTGTGTTTGTCAAGCTGATTTTGACATAATACTAGATTGAATGTCATGTTATTAGGATTTGTATTTTTATCCAAAACCTTTCAGACTCTATGTCATGTCGACTGACACCTGTTTATGAGTTGATACATGTCAGACTCTTATCTCTCCTTCAGGCAGCCTGTTACACTCCATTACTCTGTTTTTTATTTATAAAAATGATACCCAAAATAAAAAGCACAAAGTCTCACTGTTATAAACAATAATATGACGACATATTATAATAAATTTAGCAGTCTAAGTACTGGTATTAGGACAAAATATGAAGGCTGATGGTACGCTGAACAGCATCATGCTTAAAAACCCCGGGGTAGTAAACTGCCATGCCAAGATGAAGGTATAATATTTATTTTGCATAAACTCCATTTAAGGAAATATTTTTTATTGCTTTCTTCAGATTTTATTTATTCAGTTCCTGTGCCCCCCGAGGACAAAGGCAGACTGTCTGTACATGACTGTCACCAAAATCCCAGAAAAGTCTGTGATAATTGGAGAGCATATGACAATGAGCCACTTGGAATTGCCAGTTTTATTTGGGATGCATTTTGCTTGAGCTTATCAGCGATATATTCATCTGCACTGGCAAATTTGTTTATGTGTGTGGCTGATTGCCTGGAAACTCAATAGCCAAATAGCATTACAGATTACCCCATGGACAATTGTAAGGGTGGTCATAAATCATTTCATTTTGATGGTCAGCTGTGTTTATTTGATGGGTTAAATCAAATGTAAGATGGAGCGTGGAGAAATGAGGAAGAGGCAAAAGGAAAACAGAACTGAAGGGCAACACACCTTAGGAAGGTCTCTTTGCTGCTGAATGTGTACTACTACTTCTCTATCTGTTAATGTTTAACTTCAAATTTTCTTTTGGTATCTATGAGAGGAATAACAGCTGTGGAACTACAACTAATGAATATGTGGCTCTGAGAAACATTACTCTCGTTAAAATGATGTCTTGCTCAAATTAACTGGAGGAAAAGATTAAACAGTTGTCTCTTTATTGGAGTTATTCCCAGTGAGTACGTTCTAATTCAGTTAAGCAGTGCCAGTACCAACAACCTCCACGTGTACCGTCCTTGTACCAAATGTAGTTATGCATTCCTTACATGCTATTAAAGCAGGAACAGAAACTGTACAATTAAAGAGCTTGAAAGCCAGTATCGGATATGACCACCTTTAATATTCAACACAGCCTGAACTCTCTTAGGCAGCTTTCTTGTGTTCAGGAATAGTTCTTCAGGCTTTTTGAAGGTCATTCAAAGCTGTTCTTTAGATTTTGGATGCTTTTGCATCATTCTCTGTCATGTGTCTCCATGAACCCACACTGTTTCAGTCATTTTAGATCCAGGCTCTGGTGAGGACAAACCATTACTGTGTTCCACTGTGTGCTGTTCTATCCAGCTATTGCTAAGATGCTTTCCAGATCTTTTCTGTGTTAATAATTACATCAGTTTTGACAAGATCTCCAAAGTTGCTGAAATCCTGCTGCAAAGCATGGCTGAGCCTCTGCCGTGTTTCATACATGGCTGCAGAAACTTAGTGTTGTGCTTGTCACCAAACTTCCTCCATACATATTGATATCAGTTTCAACCTAAGAATTTTACATTTGGATTCATTACTCCATAAAACCTGCGAACCTGATTTTAGGCCTGACACTTTTTTTTTTGTCCTCTACTTGTCCAATTTCCTCAGTTTTTTCTAAGAACACATTATAAACTATGCTGAGATACCCTGTGTCATGGTCCGTAGTCCCTGCTGGGCGACCTGTCGCGGCCATGAATGTTTTGTTGTTGTTTCCCCCCCGTCCCTCGTTTCCACTCGTGTCAGTTGGTGTGGGTGGGTACGGGAGTTTTCCGGAGACATCAGGCCTGCAGAGTTTCCTGCCCTTAAGCCAGCCACACCTGAAAGTTAATGACACTCACCTGTTGCTGATCAGCCTCATCTGAAGAGCTACTTAACAGCGGAGCTGAGCTTCAGTCGACGTTGGATCGTTGCGAGAAAACAGTCAGTCCCCAGCTAGTGTGTGATAGTGTTCGAGTGGAGCAGCTTGTGTTTATTTTCCAGAGTGTTGCGTAAACAAGAGGAGGAAGGGGAGCACGTTGTACATAGACACTGAAGGGAAAAGAAGATCACCACGAACACTGGAGAAGTCACATCATGGGATTGGGGAGGGAGCGCACAAAAAGAGAAACACTCACGGAGGATTTTTGTTCTTGTTGTCATTTTATTCACTATAAATAAATGCACTTTTTTCTGCACAGGAAGTCCTGCATTTGGGTCCTGCTTTCACAACCATGACACTGGATTTTAGGCTAATAGGCTTACCTTGTTACCTCAAAAATGCTATTTTGTGATATTTTACATGTACGAAATCCAAAAGATAACAAATAATTCAAACATCTAGAATAGGAAGCTCAGGGAAAGCAGAGCAAGGGAAATACACAGCAATGTGGATGGTGCGACAAGAGGAGACTCAGACAAAATATACACAAGATAACACAGGGAACAGTAACATAAGCTGAAACTAATCAAGGACAACAAGACAAGGGAAGTAAAACTAAATGCAACAACTGTCAAAATAAAACAGGAACACCTGACACAGAGATGAAGACTTGACAACACAATGTAAGAAAAAAAAAACACACAGGAGAAGCTAGATTAAAGTGAAACACACAACGGAGTAAATGCAAATGACAAAAATTAAACCAAGGATACAAAAATCAAAACAGTGCCTCCAAAACGCAGGACCATGACATGCAGTGGCAACTAAACAGGAAATGCCTAAAGCAAAAAGGGATGGCTAAAAACTCATGTGCACAAATGCAAATCAATTTGTCTAAAAAAAAAAGAAAGACTAAAGCCAAAATGTAATTACGAATTGCAAACAAAAGGGTTGTAATGCGGAATTGGTCCTCTAAACTCTCATCTGTTCCCTATTTATCAGAAAAGTCAATTTCATGGCTAATAGGTTCATTACTGTGGTCATGCTTGAAGGGATTCTCAGATAAAACTCACTCAGGAGTTGAGAACTAAGCCTCTGGAGAGCAGGTCTTAATAAGGTTCCCTATCTGTCTCACAGCTTCTCTTTCTCATGGCAGCATTAAAGGGAAGTTAAACTTTGACCCTTTTCTTCATACAACTTCTGTAGTTGGTCCATTGTGATTGCTGTATGTGGAGCGGCTCCAAACGAGAAATCTCCTTGTGTAGAAAAGAGCACAGATTTGCCTCAGCTGCTCAATTCACTACAGACAATTTATCTCCTGTTCAGGGGGAGAGAGTTTCTGCAAAGGTCCAGCTAGACAAGATGGGTCTGTGCTGCATACTAATGACAGTCAACTGTTTCTACCACACAGCCTTGTCATCCTGCATTCCAGCCATGTTCTCATGCTGTCACGCTGCGGTGCAGATGGAGCGCTTTATGAGGCGCTGCATCGCGGTCTGCTTTGCTACAGCACGTGCAATGCTCCGACTTAAATTCCTTATTCTCAGGTAGATAAGCCCAGACCAAACACATAATGTTGTTGTGTGTTTTTTTTTTTAGTTTAACATGTTATCCCCTAAAATCCTGATTTTCTAAAATGGGATAGTTGATGAATGTGAAATCCTTCAGTCGCTAGCTGCACTTGAACCTGCTTATTTCCACACACATGTGGAAGGTGCATTAACTCCACGTGCTTTCTCAAAAAAAAAGCCAAAAAACAAAGAAAAAAATCACAGCTCATTTTCATTTGCAATTACTGTTTTAGAATCCATCTTTTAAACAGACATTTATTAAGTCCGCACTTACTGTGTGTGCATAACTTGTCTGGGCAAGGCTTTTTCATCTATCCTAATGCTCAAGTGTAATATCCATCATAAAGCTCTGGGCTTATCCTAATGAAGGTTAAATAATCCACTCCTTTGTTCCCAAACAGATTAGTTTCTCATTTTTTCCTCACTGCTTACATGTAGATCCTCTCTTCTTGCTTTTTTGTTGTTAACATCATCATTCAAGGACACACGCATGTCTAGTTATACCGGTACCTCCAGATATGCGTATGTCAACGGATGCAACTAATGGAGTTTGTAATCTTGCAGTCCGAGTGAACAAATGAGCAGTGTTTCATGCGTGTGCAAGCTATTTGTCTGAGCAAGATTAGTGGCACTATTTAATACAGCATAACTGACCGGCCTCACCAGTCTCTATTGATTTTCAATTCAAGTGGAAGATAGATCCTTAGAAGAGGGATGGAGTTAATATCTCTAGCTGCCGGTAAAAGAGAATTAAATGCATCTAAGCGCCTAAAACTGTTCGCAAGACTTCAACATGAAGAGGTGAGTTGACAGAGTTGGAATCAATATCTTACACATTTACTCTGGCTGTAATATCTGACCGGTGTTTGAGGGCAAACGAAAATCAGCAAGAGGTCAAGAGTTTTATGAAAACTGAACCTTCTGCTGTATAAACAAGAGCACGCTCTAAGAGTTTGCACTCCTTATCAAAACAGCAATCAGCTCTATAAATAGCTTCTACAGACGGTGCTGGCCAATTATTTATGAATAATAATGGAATGACTTGCATGGAGACGTGTCACAGTTCAAAATAACATCATCCATCTTTCCTTCCATCTCGGCTCTTATTGCCCAAGGGGAAGTGGTGGGAGTGGGGGTATAAGATGGTGGGAGGGGGCGGGGGTTGTAGCGTGAGAGGGGGAGAGACCTGCAAAACGCAAGGATCTGTCATTGTTTGCAATGTGTGAGGTGAATGACTGCCTGGAGTAGGAAGTAGAGGCTCCAGAAATAGCAAGAAATCACGTGTTATCTTATAGAGTGCTTCAAAAAAAAATGTGAAAGTATTTTAGGTTTAAGTGTATATCAATGTATAGTTTATCTTTTTCATGTTTCACAGTGTAAACAAGAAGGTGAATGAGGGAAATGAGGTTCCAGCGTTCAGCCACGTGTGAATAGATTCCTCATTCTTCATCCCCGAACAAGTGCCGCGCTACAACAACAGCGAGACGGTAATGTAATCAGTATGTCTCTGTCTATCAACAAGGCTATGCAGAACTCATATTAGCAAGTAAATAATATTATTTAGTAAGAAAAGCAATGGTGATAACAACTCCACGTGAACATAATTTCATCATTTAATGTCTAACTGCAGCAGTTTATTGCAGCACGCCTGTCATTAAAAGTGCTTTCTAAAGGATGCTCGTTCTGAGTATAATGACCAGAGCCACCGAGGCGTATCACATTCGGGGAATTGAACAAGCTTGGGCCATCATCAAACATTACTCAGCATCAATGTTCAGTTCAGTGTATATACAAACCATTGCTGCACATAAAAGAAGTCTGTGTCATCTATTTTTAGTGCCGCCTTATTTGCATGAAACACATTTGCATGGATCAATGTATTTATATATGTATATAATAATGCTGCTGAATAATATGGAGCAGTAAAAAAACAAACAAACTTTAAGATACCTACACAACATCCACCATGCAGTCTGTCAGGAACCCAGTGAAGGACACCTCAACAACTACGAATCCCTAGAAGCTCCAACTTAATCCTAAACATGGTAACCAGTGGTTCACTGCATAATCTCTATTATTTGCTGAACTCCTTTAGTGTGGGATCCTGCAGTTGCCTGACACAGGCAGGGATAATCTGTTCTTGATTTTTAGTCACACTTCATCCTTCCATCAGTCCTGCATGTGAAAGACACGTAAATAAGGGCAATGCCCCCCTGAGCTCTCCATGACTTTTCTGGGTCACGATGACAAGAGCCAAAACTGAGTCTACATATTTTTATCTACAGTTCATGTCTTGCATGACAATATGGCTTTCAGTGTCTGTCAGTCCTTCTTTTTGTTGGCACATGTGCATGGTATTCTCTGTCTGCCATCAGAGAGATCAAATCAAAAGTCCTAAATAGATGACCTTACACTGGCCCAAATAACACTGATCCACATATCTCTCTCATACAGACAGACATTATTGAACGGTGATAAACTAGCCTTGGGGTGATAAAAAAGCAAAAAAATAGGTCAAATTATTCCTAAGCAAGAATGCTTAGGTTAACGAGGACATATTCATCCCTGGACAAAACATGTTCTTGATTGTAGGGCTGGAAATATTTGGGAAGCTCAATCCAATTACAACTCTTGTTAGACTGTTCAATTCCTTTATTCGTTCGTGAACTCAAAATTGATCCTCTATTCATTAAACAGAAAAAGGGAACTAATTTTAGAGTCTTACTTGAGTAGTTCATCAAACAATGTCGGCTGCCAGCTAAGTGTTTTCTTGATTTTTTTTTCTTTAATTAAAAAGGCTACCAGGCATTATTTGGAAGCATGTTGAAGCCTTCTATTGAAGTGTGTTTACGTGTTTTTTTGTAAAATAGAAAGTGTTCTGTGTATCCTGCAGTAAGTTTTGTGTTGTTACGTTATTATCATAGGCTAAATTATATTCTTTGCTAGATGAAACCTGACTGAAATGAACTGTTTCAGTTACTGCTGGCTGGGTGACTCATTTGCAATTGCTGGATTTTGTTAGATGCAATTGCATCCCTAGTCATCCACGTCAACTATTATAATAGTTAAAAATCACTGAAAAGTGCAGCAGCATTTTTCCGTAGCCTAACAGAACCTTTCTAACCACAAAACTAGAATTCTAGTCTTCATCATGAAATTGAGGAGCAAATTAAAGAGAGACCAAATTAATGTAATTAAAAATAACACCAAATAACGACTTCATTAGAAACTGAAAAGCTCCCATATCCACTGATCCCTGCTGAAAACTCTGAGCTAGAACAGATGTTCAGGAAAAAGACTCAAACTTTGTGGGGCATTGATATAGCACATCACTTCTGCATTCATTTTGTTGAAAGCACGTGTCACCAGAGCGCTGCTGTTCCTGAATGGTGGCAGCGCTACTCTCTGCGGTCTGAAACTCAGCTGTGTTCATGCAGAAAGTGCTTGCTGTATCGGTTAAATATGCTAGTTTTGACACTAGACGCTAACTAAAAAGGACAGTCTGAAAGACTTAAGTGAGGTTAATCAATATTCTCTTAACTCTGTTTTATTTTGAGTAAACTTTGAAATATTACTGAGGCCAGAATAAGTGGCATCCATGCAAAGTGATCATTCATGCTGCCACAAAGTAGTTTATAACAGCTTTGTTCGATGCAGGCATAGATGACAGCACCTCCTCTTTGCTGCCTACACTTAGTGTTTTCTTGTAAATGAAAAATCTCCACCACCTGCTACAGTAAAGCAAGCCAGCAGCCTCTAAACCAGGCCCAAACACACATCTCCTGGTCTTCTGAGTGTGTAGGCGGACAAACTCCTTTCCACTTGGTAACTGCAAGAATGTCCCCCTTCGTGTGTGAATTTCAGTACTTCCTTCTGCACAAAGCCTCTTATCTATGAATGTCATTAGAATACATGAGCATTACGTGTCTAACGCTATGTGTATTTGTTCCAAACTGTTTGGTACAACATGTTCGACTAGGTTCAGTATCCCTCAGAATTTAGAGGACTGTCAGAGTAGTCTATTTATGTAAAATACGCTTGCCTCCAAAATGCTAATCTTAGAAGACTGTCACCAGCCCTCTCGTGCTAATAGGGTTTATATTATAAAACTGGGAAAATAGGATTTTTATTATTCTTGTGCGTTAACTCTCACCGCACACTTTAATGTGCCTCCCTGCCTGGGCAGAACCTGCAGATTTCTCATCTCACATTGTATGGGTCAATTGTCAGGCCATAATGTGGAGCTCACAGTGATGAAAAAAATATGATTTTAAAATGTCTTTCATTCTTGAATAGTGGAAGCTGAGTGCCAGCAAGCGAAACGGACTGAATAGCACAACCATTATCTTACTGTAACAGCTGACTTTTGTGCTCTATAGTGTTTCTTCTACAAGATTTATGCCAGTAAAGAGCAATCATTACATTACAGCATTATCTTTTGAGTAAAGTAACTTGTTAAAGCACTCTTGGATTACAAAAATTAAACATCCGTTGCATTTTGCGTGTCCTTAAAAGTATTTTTACTTATTTCCAAAACTCCTTGAAAATCCCATGTGTCATGTCCATAAAAAAAGAAAATCTGTATGTTTGATCTGAATACTGATGCCACTTTTCAGCCTCCATCTTTGTGTTACAAACTTTGTCCAACATGTTAAAAATCACCTCTGTGAACTTACTAAAAAACAAACAACCCCCAAAAAGCTGGTGGACTAAGAACACAAATTGATTTTATTATTATCATTGTAACAAAAAGTTTGATTTGGAAATCTCTGGCTGTGTTCCACAGTGTATCTTTTGTCCTGCCTCTCTCCCCTCAACCCCAACCAGCTCCGACCAGGTGCAGATGACCTCCCGGTGCAACATAAATAAAACTGAATTTGCAATTTATATAATACAATATAAATATTTGTTATCCCTCCAATACAATATTGCATACAAAATATTGTGATACTATGCTATATTGACCCCCCCCCCCCTCATTTTCCACAGCATGTACAGCATATTGTAAGTTTATCTGTGATTGTAACTTCATCTCAATACATAGTAAGCTGAGCTGTGTGCTCCACCACAACAAGCCTGTTAATGTTCCCAGGACAGTTAGCCAAACTAAAAGGGAGCCACTGTGGTTTCTGAGCTGTGGGCAGCAGCCTCACTACAAGTGTTGTCGTGCTGAACTGACCTTACATGTATTTCTTTGATACCTGAACCAAATCTCCTTAGGAACAAACACTTACTGTCAGAGGTGTCGTTTCCCAGCAGGCAAGGTAGGCATCTGCTTGGCTCCCCAAGCCTGTGAGGGGCCAAGAGGGCTAATAGACTTTAACCTACCAACCGTGGCAATGTGCAAAGTTTGCAGTGACCTGACCTTCCTAGGGGAGTCCCACTTAACTCATTCCCATTTCCAGTGGTGTTAATGATTTGAAACCCTATGACTGATGCCAGTCAATTAAAGTTTGGATGACTTTTCATTTGTGGGGTGAAAAAAGATGAAGAAAAAAGGGAAAGAGAAAACAGCAAATAATAATGATTAACTATAATGTTAGATAACTAAATACTGCTTATCTGTAACATAAATGCCACTAGATTCACACTATTTCATTTGTTTGCTTTGAAATGTAACATTAAGTTAAATTATCCAGCAGAACAGCCTGGTGTGTCCCTCTCTGCTAGCTACCATGTGACAGTTACTTTGCATAGCTAGCAGGCTAAAACAAGCTAGTAATAGTTATATTATTAGCACTTTGTAACTAGTTAGCTTAGTTTTGGGCATTGTTATCGAAATGATCTCTGCCATTTCTAGAGTAATGTTTTACCTGCTGTTTGGTAGGACACCAGTAATGGAGTGATTGGATAATATTTTTTTGTAGTTAACTGATGAAAGATGTTTCTGACAGAGCTAAAAGTCAGGCTGTGAATGCAAATTTATAAAATTTAGATGAATTTAGACACATACTCTAAGTTCCTGTGGAGTATTGGTGTAGATTATTGTGTTAAATGTGCAGTGTGGTGTACATATGTTTTTATATTTCCATACCAGTCAGAACAGGCTCCAGTACACAAGTTTAATAACCTGTATTGGAACTATATCATTACATGTATCATATGAAAAGGAAATAGTAAACACTGAATAGTGAACGCTATATCCAAGAAGAATATTCCAAAGTTCAGTTTAAGAAATTCTAATTATATATATCATCAAACTGTGTATTTGATGATATTTATTTACCCTGATATTAAAAATGTATATATTAATATGGTGCCAATAATGCAGATATGTATGCATATTACTGTAAATAACTGGGCCATTGCTACATTTTCTAAATGCATTTTCTAATTATATCACAACAATAAAGTTATTGAAAATTTTTTGACCACAACAACAGTGAAGAGAAAATCTGGCAGGCAGCCATGTGACAAGGAGTTGGAGGAAGACAGGAATGTTGCAGGGAAAAGTAACTTATTTTAAAACTTACCTAGTTATCATATTGTTAAACTACAAAGTGCTTCGTTACTCATGACAAAAAAAGGTAATCTGAGTACTCAAAGTGCATAATACCATACGATGTAATTTATATAATAAATAATTCAGTGCAAGACGCTAGTTGGATAATGTGCAGATGACTATGATTATGCATAAGATAAATTACATGTAATGTTTTATGTGTGGTATGTGATGTTTTGCATATTAAAAAAAGACATCTACTTAAGCGTCATCAGTTTTTAATAAAACCAGATGATCATTTCTTTAAAAAATTATTAGTCGTTTTAAATGATAGGTTTCTAAAATGCAATATTATGTAACTCTCAATACTTAAAACACACAGAAGAGAAAATTGTAGGAACTGTTACATCCCTAATCAACATCGCATCATTGACCACAGTGCAGTGCAGATGCAGCACAAAAGTGAAGCGGAGACAGACAGAGATAGACAGACAGATCTAAGGGAGGGCACAGAAAGGATGCAATGAAAAAGAGTGTGAGAAAACATCAGTGCTACAATACAGTATTCGTAAATTTAGAAACGTTAAAACAAATACGATTATGCAACTGACACTGTGGGATTTGATTGCATAAAAAGTCAAAGACAGAGGAGGCAGAAGCACAGTTGTTTAAGTGCTATGTGCTTCAAAGACTAGATCTGAGGAAAGAGTGGGAGCGAATGTATCCACCCTCTTAAAAAATGACACCTTGTTTTAATGCAGACAGATGGCCTGACATCATCCATCCTGACCATTTTTTCCTTGCGTTTTCTTCCACATGCCCAACCTTGCACTGGACTGACAGGGCCCTGTTGCTTGCCATCTGCTTGCCATGTTTGGCACCATGGCATGTATTTCCTTTTTGAGATCTTTCCTGTTGCGGGGCACCATCAATTACTCACTCTGCCACTCCTTCCATAAAGACAGCTTATCATTTCATTTTTAATCAGTTCAGTTTCTTATTCATTGTCATACATATTCTTAACTCTAGAGTAAATCGATCTGGGCACAAGGCAATGTAAAAAGACACTTAGAATCAGTTGTTAGATGTTTGTTTTGCTAATGTTTCTGGTAAATTTTGTCTGGAGCCAAGCAGAATCCAGTCTCATCCAAAGAGCAAAAGAAATTTCAATCAATTTGTCAAGTGGAACGAAAATCTACTCTGTCTGTTTAATGATACGAAGCTCCTTTTTACAGGGCCCACTAAACAGCCTGTTTGCAAGCCCTGTGCCTTCTTGGCTTTTCACATCCAGCATTTAGATGCCGCCAAGAACCTCGCTCTGCATCCAACACAGTCGGAGAATCAGTTTTAGAGCTATCATCACCGTACTATTAGCTTAAAGGTTTTTTGTGTGACATCATGTGCACATTGCTTGAGAGTTGTCTGCCACATTTAAAAGTGACACAATCACTGGTCACAGGGGGAAAATGTAGATTCCCTGATTGGTTCTAGGAGTTTGGTGTTTGTTGTTAGGGGCGCTAAGAAGGTGCTGCATGATTATGACACCCAGTAGGTCACAGAAGATCTCAGAAAAACATCTAAAGAACTGCAGCTCCCACTTGGCTCAGTTGATGTTGTGTTCGTGATTCAACAATAAGAAAGAAACTGGGCAAAAAGGGAGAGCTCCGAGGTCAAAACCACTGCTTGTCTCACATTTCCCAAAACACATCAAATGATCCCCAAAACATTTGGATAAATTTTCTGTGGACTGTTGGAACAAAATTTGAACTTTTGGACAGTTTGATTTCGGTTACATCTAGCATAAAAGTAACACAGCACTTCATAAAAAGAACATCATAGCAACAGTCAAACATGGTGGCAGTAGTGTGATGGTCTGGGGCTGCTTTGCTGCTTCAGGACCTGGATGCTCAGTGTAAATGATGGAACCATGAATTCTGCTCTCTAAAAAAAACGCTGAAGGAAGCATCAGTTTTTGCCTTGAAGGTCAACCAGAGTCGGGTTATATAGTAGGACAATGATCTGAAACATACCAGCAAGTCCACTTTTGAATGGCTCAAATAAATACATAAATAAATAAAACGAAGTACGGATTTAAATCCAATTGAGCTGCTTTGGCATGACAATAAACATGCTCAAACCCTCCAATATCACTGAATTACAACAATTCTGCAAAGGAGAGTGGGCCAAAATTCCTCCACAGTGATGTGAAAGACTCATTGCCAGTTATTGCAAATGCTTGATTGCAGTTCTCGATGCCAAGTGTGAGACAACCAGTTACTAGCTTTAGTGAACAATGATTTTTTCACACAGGGGTGGTAGGTCTGTGTAGCTTTTTCCCTTTAATACATGAAAACATCATTTAAAAACTACATTTTGTATTTATTCAGGTTATCTTTGTCTATTATTAAAATGTGTTTGATGGATCTGAAACATGTAAGCCTATGTTATTCACACATTCCACAATAACTGGAATTTTTTTCAAATGCTATCTGAAATCATTTTAAATGGAGAGGGTAATAAGACAATAAACCCTAGTATTTATATGCAAGTGATGTCACTTGCTTTTTCTTTCCATTAAAATAATATGACCCACATATTCAGGCTCAGCCCAACTTGCTAGTTTATAAAAAGAGCAAGAAATGATATTACTAGGGCAATAGAGACAGTGACTGTAGGAAGGACCCCTGCTGGAGTGCCATTTACCTGGAATCACTAAGATAGATGGATAGATAGATTCTTTGTTTTCTTGTTTTTTTTTTTTTTTTTTTTTTTTAAGTGACAGTCATTTCACCCACCGCTATTTTACACCATCACCCACTCAATTAAATTCCCAAGTCACCCTCCCTGGATTTCTGCCTGGATAAAGTACGATCAATTTGCATTCTGCTGAGATGAGTAAGCTTCCTCCATGCAGACAGCAAGACTTATTCATAGTGGAGGCAAACATCTCTTAATGGAAAATGATAGCTAAATAATAAACCCCACAGAGATGTCTGAATAATATTCTAGGTTCTTCCTACTTTTTGAATGAACTAGTGCACAATTTCCTGTGACACTACCGGATGAAACTGTTGGATCACAGACTACAATTAAGCGCACGAAACAGGATGTGCATGTTAGAGTGCAAGCGGATGAGTCAGTCACTATGTCATGTAATGATGTACTGATTATATAGAAATATTTTGGCAGTCCACTTTAACGTGACTAATAGCAAAACATAGGGAAAAAAACAGCATCAAAATTAATAGCATCTTAAAAGAACAGACCGGACACCTACAAGCGAAAACACTTCAGTCACACACATCTGAGTGTTATTAAACTACGTGCTTTGACAGTGAGAAGTGCAGACAGTATTGACCAGCCCTGTCACCTTGACCCTGTGCCAGACAATCAAGGGCAGGAGCCCAGTATGCACACAGACAGGGCCCATACCCTACAGCTGCCACCCACGCAGACTGTCACACTCCTAAGCAGCAGTCATCTCAGTGAAACATGGGAGACTGGACTGAAATGCACCTGGTGTCACTGATGCTCTAAAAAGGCTAAATACTCTGCAGTGACACTGCAGTAATTCTGTGCAAGATAAATCGTCCACGCCACACCCGTCAGAGGTCGAGATCCATCCATCCCAAAATAAAATAAAGAACTCAATTCACAGCTAACGTCGTCTTTGCAGTAAGCAGCGGAAGATGAGCAGCCTGAATTTTACCCTATTTATATATAATTGACATCTATTTCATCCCATTCACACAGTCAAGAAGTAGGAGGAGTGAGAGCTGTCTTCATCCTTTTTTTTTGCACACATTGAGAACCTTTACATCTTGTCTTATGGATTAGAGGTTAGGTCGATTTTAATTCTTTACTTTTATATGATTGATAGGAGCCTTCACCAGCTTCACTCACTTGCTTCCTTGCTTTCACCAGACGAGCGGACATGCAGCCATGATACCATCCCTGCTGAGGCGTTCGGATCGGCATGTGGATTATGAACTGAGTCTAAGGAGGAGCCGAGATGCTGCGAAGATCCCCAAATGGTATGGCATATGCAGACACAAAGGCTCTGATCTTCGTGCAACAATGGCTTGAGGGAGGCCTTATTGGTAGCAGGTGAAGAAGATGGGCACATCCTGGCTGACAGAGCCAAGGGAGTAGGCCATTAGTGGCGAACCGCTGACAAGAGTGGCCTCAATGACAAGCGGTGACTTGGCACAAGGCAAAAGCTAGCAGTACCTAATTATCGTTAGGCCCTACTAAGGAAAGCGAGAAAGAAGAAAGTATGCAAAGGCACAAGAAAGGGCAGGAGCAAAAATGGGAAATTCAAGGGAGAGAAGCACAGCAAAAAGGCTTGTGCCATACTGCCTGTGTCTACAAGGTGTAATATTGGAACCCTTCCCTGCAGGCAGTAGATTTTATTTATGAGGCACTTACAGTAAATGTAATTGAGAAAACAATTTCGAAGAGACAGAGTTGAAGGAGAGAAGAAGAGAAGAAAAGGACAAAAGTAAATTCCAACGTCCTTAGTGTTTTTTGCTTGGGGCTTGACCACAGAGCAGTCCTCTTTGGCCTCGGTCCAAGTGTACCTTTGCAAAAGAAGGTACACATTAAAAAAGAAGGTGAAAGGAAAATAGTTCTCACATCCTCCTCGAGATTGATGACGAACAGGTGAACACGAGCCTGAATCTTATGGGTAGTGAAATCGTGTCTTTTCCCAGTTATTGAACAGTTTTATTGTTCTGGCGTGTGTTATGCTGTGGCGCTTAATGAAGAGCTTCAATAAAAGCTGTGATTTAATCTTTTTTATTTAATTTTTTTTTACAGCTATTACTCAACGGTTGAATATACAGGTGCCACCATTGTGTAATCTTTGTCTTCCTCTCTCTCTCACTCTGTCATTTTGTGTCTCTCTCTGTCATAGTCAATCACCTGTCCTTCCCTGCTGTGCATAGATATGACCTTGGTACTCTGCCTGTGATTTGCAGTCCGGACGATGCAGCAGGTCAGTAGGGTTATAACCATAAAGTTGTAACTAGGTGAGGTCAACTGTTTAACTTTGAGCAAGAAATTGGCGATTGTCCATCGAGTTTCTTCAATCCCCAATAGGCTCCGCAAATGCTGACGCCTGGGACGCATTCCTTGCTTTTTTTCTGCTGAACTGTGACCTCGTCACTGTTCTCTGTCACTGAGAATAACAGCTTTTTTTCCATCAGCCCCTCAGAAGTTGTCCATTTCCTGTTGCAGCATAACATCTGTTTACGTTAGCAATGTCAAAGAGTGTTGACCAAGGCGTGGGAACGCAAGGCGATGCATGCGGGACCCCCACGCGCTCACAGGGAGGTACGAGTGCAGTGAGAGCCTGAATCTTGGGGGAAGCACGTACAGGCAAACCACACACATTCTGCAGATAAACACGCAGATGCACACGTTCAGGCTCCTCCCTGCAGGCAGGCGGCCATCAGAGCAACGCAGTGCTTGTCATCTCAGCGTTTCATCAGGCCAAGCTGCTGCCCTTGGGAAATATGGCTTTTTTCTTAAGCAGCCACTCTATATGAGCAAGCAGCTAAAGGACTTCAGTAACCAATTTGTTGTCACTGACTATTTAGTAACTGGTTTGGGGGATTTTTTTTGAATAGTCCATGCTTTGAATACACATCAGGACAAATTGATTATTTTTCAAGCATGCTTTGTGCAAAGGACATCTCAGCCCCAGAGGCTTGAAGTCGGTCTGCACACGTCTTTGTGTCTGTTTTATTGTGTTTGTGTTATTACAAAAAAGCAAAAACAAAACAGAATTCAAACAACTATTAATCCCTGTAGGTGCATTTTTTAAGCAGCTTGCTCTACATAGAACATAGTAACATTCAAAAACATAACACTAAGTGACACTGCCAGTGCCCGAATGTTGTCGATGCCTTTGGCTTTCTGACTAACAACTAATACAAATCCAAATTTCTGTGCTCACTAGCCATCGGAGACCCACCACAGAGGGAAGTCCTTGTTTGAAACACACAGACAACAAAGATCATTAGACTCTGAAGGCCACAGCAACACTGGGTATCTTTGCTCGTTAGGAAGGGATGGAAAACATGTATACGATGTCATCTTTCCGAAAGGGATGATCACGAATATCATGTAAACATAACACTGCTCCAAAAATTTAAAAAACACTTTGAAAAACACATCAGATCTCAATGGGAAAAAGAAATCATAATGAGTATCTATACTGGTATGGACAATATGTAAGAAATGAATGGATGCCAAACTGTTTGATGGAAATGAAGATTATCATCATACAGAGGGCTGAATTCAAAGGCAACACTGAAATGTAAAAAATAAATAAATAAAAAAATGCTTGTATGCATGCCTGACAACACCGGAGCATGCTCCTAATGAGATGACGGATGGTGTCCTGGGGGATATCCTGCCAGATCTGGGCCAGAGCATTACTGAACTCCTGGACAGTCTGAGATTCAACTTGTTGGAGTCGGATGGACGCAAACATAATGTCCCAGAGGTGTTTTATTAGATTTAGTGTGAGGGCTGGTCCCTGGTATCAGTTCCTTCATCCTCCATGAATTGCCTTGATGGACGGCCACATGAGGGAATTCTTGTGAACCCAGGACCCACTCCACTGCACTAAGGTTCTAACAATGGGTCCAGGGATGTCATCCTAATACCTAATGGCAGCCAGGGTGCTGTTGCCTAGCCTGTAGAGGTTTGTATCTGATCTGTAAAAGACCTTCTACAGCCCTGTCAGGGACCTCCAACTATAAGTCAAAGTCTTGTTTTTAATACAGACTGATTTTTCAAGAATCAACTATTGAGCATCAATATCATGAGAAATTTCATAGCTTAAGTATGAACTCTGCATTAATTTCGATTACCGTATTTTTCAGACCATAAGACGCACCGGATTATGAAGCGCATTAAGCAAAACAAAACAGATAAGTCAAACTTCACGCAACACATTCTTCTTGCTTCTTCCACTTCCGTACCATTGATTCATTAATGTTGAATTCTCTCGCAGCTGCTCTATTCCCATGTTTTTGCAGTATATTAATGACTAACCTCGTATTGTGGATGGATTATCTCAGTTGTTCTCCTGACTGAAGTTTGGTCTGTTTACAGCATTATGCCATGCTATTGCATTTGTCCCTAACCATCAGGAACCCTCGCATTAACTTTTATCGAGTGGAAAAAAGTTAGCGTTCATCCTCCTGCTTTACTGTTATGCTAACATAGCTGTATCACTAGCGATCACGTAGCACATCTTTATATTCCAGCTAGCCCAACTTCAGTAACCCTACAAACGTCACTGCTGTTTAGTTTTCTGTCTGCATTTATGTCGGAAGTGATAGCAGAGCTGTACATTTGAATTTTTTCAGAAATCTCTCTCTCAGAACATGCTATATCATGTTTAATTGGAAACTATCGAGCTAACTTTCTGCTAAGTTCTAAATTGAATTTAATAAATTCTGTTTTCATGGATGCCTGGATGTTAAACTTAATTGTTACACCAAGTAAAGCAGCAACGCTGGTCATTTTATTAAAGATTTAAGAATTTAGACAGTTTTTAACTCTCAGTGATGCTGCAGTGACCTGAAACAGACGGAGTTTTGGACCCGAATTACTCCGCGAGGCTCCTGACTACGGCAGCCGTAATGCTCTGACAATCCATCAAGCGGTGTGGCTTCGTAGCTTACCAAAGTCATACTAGAACTTTTTTTGACAGATTTTTGAGCGCCGTGTACTACATAAAATCAGTTTGAGATCAGTAAGCACAACCAGAATTCATACATAAGGTGCACCGGATTATAAGGTGCTGTCGATTTTTGAAAATTAAAGGATTTTAAGTGCACCTTATAGTCTGAAAAATACAGTATGTTGAGTAAAAGAAAAAAAGATAGTTGGTACCGTAGATAATTTACCTGTTTTCTGATAATTCACTGGAGAAAACGCTCAGAAGTGCATGTGTAAACTTTCAAAAACTCATATCACTGTGTGGGATAGGTGGCTGGACAAATCAAGTTAGAGCATATGAAAAAAAATCTAATACAATCTTTTTTTTTTAACATGAACAAATTTGGAGTATTCAAGTCTTGTTTGATAATCTTTCAAATTCCTCTCTGAGGGTGGAAACAAGCCCACAGCACAAAGTGACAGAACAAGAACAAGAACATAACGCTATCAGATTGTGCTCAACTGTTTACAATCTGACACATTTTTGAAAAGAACAAAATACATTGGACCGAATTACAATGCAGAATAAAGATTAAAACCATTCAGCAGGTAATAACAGACGCCAAACAGATATGTGTTGTGTTTGTTTCATGAACAGAACAATCTTCAAAAAAATACTTACAGCTCAAACTACAGAGTTATACAAAGGCCCTTCTTTGTTATCAATTTACGAGCTTTCTAATCCTTTCAACTTTAAGTCCATGTATGGTTTCTGCCGCTACTGCTTCAAGGCATGCTTATACCTTCCCTCATCCTTCTTAAATGGATAGGTTTTCAACAGGGTTTAGGTCAGGGGATGATGCCACACCATGAATTTCTTTCTCCTTTTATTTCCATAGCAACCAAGAAGTCTTTTTTGTGCAGCACGGGATGGTGTGTTGTCCTGCATGATGATAATATTATTCTGGAAGATATCTTCTTTTCACACCATAGAAGAGATTCTAATGAGATATTTCCATTTCACTGGTCAATATTCCAGCAAGATCATCTGTCCGCCACCTCTTTGCTGACGTTGTAGTCTTGTTAGGGCTGAGTGGCAATTCACTGCAAATGTTTCTCTGTCTGGGTTTTGGTTACAAGTACCCAAAATGCTGGTTTGTGTTTCCTGCTGATGCCACTTTGCTGCTCAAGATGAGCTTTTTACAGCTGTTCCTTTAATACCATAGAAAGTATTTGTCTTTGTTCTCAATTGCTTACAAATCTTTTGACAGCTTCATGATCTCTCATTTTTAGGACATATTAATGGTTTTCGTGACTCCAGCAAGACACTCCACTCTTTCAAGCTTTTTATGCTCACAAAGTCATTTAATCCTCCTCATTATTCCATGAAAGATCGACTTTCATGAAGCAAACAACTCTCATTTTGCCAGTTTAATTTGTCACTCTAAGTGCTGATTGCACAACACGGTGGCTATTTAGACTAGCTCATCATTCAGCCCTCCTTGATCCTAAGAGTAAAAATAAGAGTTTGGCATTTGATTTCTCTCTGAAGCAAGGATTGATTAGTAATGAATAGGTAAATGAGGGATTTAAGCAATAGGTGGGAAGAATTTCCTACAACAAGGAAAGCAAATAGAGGAGCAGCTCAGGAGACATCATTTTCCTTTCTCCTTTTCCAAATGACCGCCCATGTTCGCATGAGGCTAGAGCAGGAGCGCCTCGGGCTTTGTTAAAAGGGCAGTTTCCATAGATCAGGTGAGAGCAGACCAGTTTCGTTCTGGGACAAATCACAGTGGCACCAAATGGAGGTGCACAATGCATGCTGCAGGACAGAGATAAAAGTGAATGCGGTAGGTTTCTCTGCCCCATATCGCTTCCCTCCCTGTAATGCATGATTGCATGCTGATGTTTGGCATGCAAATTGTACACTTGTTATAAGACAGCCCCTGTCTGGCACATCTGCATCTGCTTCATCTGATGGGCTAAGGCCAGAGAGGGTCCTCTTCACAGACACATCACACATTCTGTGCCAAGGAGGATCTTGCATAGGCGAAGATATTCACACATTTGAATATCTACAAAAACATGCATGCAGCATATCCATGGACATCTACAGGCACGCAGAGACTAAATAATAAAACTGCAGTGAATATCAGACAGTAGAGTATATGAGATGGAGCGAAAAAGCTCAATGAAATATTCATGGAAATGAAATACTAACCTTATCCTTTCTATTGATAGCTTTGAGAATGCATTTTTATTTGCAGCTACCTGTTCACAGCTATCACTCTCTAGATTTTTGCGAGAAAAAAAATGATTTGGTGAAACTGTTTTCCCCTTTGGTTTACACTGAAGGAGCTGGCATTGGTACAGTGTCAAGCAGTGGATTCCATCAAGACACTCACTGCAAAGCTCACCACCTCACTTTCAACTAGAGTTCAGCAATATGTAAAAAACAAATTTCAACCGGTGTCCGTCAGCCCAACATATATTTTGGGAGAAGTGTGCACTGCAACACTCATAGAAGAACATACAGAATCATCCACTAGAGTTCATTTTTGTTTAAAACTCGGCTAATGGAAGCTAACAGATTAGTGATGCCATGCATCCTGTAAATGATAAAATGAATGACAAATTCTACTAAACGTGTTTAATCAGAGTGTGAATCTGTTAGAGAAAACGTAGAAACACATAACTGCCTGAGCTGCAAGCTTATTAGCTCAGAAAAGACTTCCCATATCTCAACTGGTTTGTTACCATACAACGCCAGGTCTCTGTGGCACTACCAGTTTTAGAGATTACGTATTTCCATCGGTGTACAACTCTTTTTCAGCTCTAGCTCAACAGAATAAAAATGAAAGAGGCACCGCATTACATTGGCAAAATAATTCTTTACAAATAGTTGGCTACAAAAGTTTATCCAATCAAATGTCAGAAAATATTTAAAAACTGTCATCACAAGTTACCTTTTCGCACCTGTGGTTTTCAAACCGAATCGATGAACAACAATGTAAATTTGAAATTGAGCAATCAGAAAATCCTCACTTTTGAAACGCTCAAGCTTGTGAAATATTGACATAAAAGGAGAAGAAGATGCATGGATGGATACCTGATAGAGTGACTGATTTATTTGAAACTGGGTGCTGTAATTCATAGTCTTATTTAGACCTTTGATACCAAAAACTCTAAATGCCTTGAAAAGTAGGTGGCAGATGATAAAGTGCAATTACTACACTTACTGAGCACTTACCAACCCCTCTTTCTCCCTTAGCTCTTAACGCTGGATGCTGGAAGTGTTCCTGAGTCCGTGTTACATGATTGCATTATGTCATTTCTGTGTTAGATACACATTCATCCTACAAATGTCTCAATTCTACAACATCCAAGATGCTGAATCTGGATCTTCAGAGCACATGCCTAATAGGCTACTGTCTCCAATGTTATATTGACAAAACTATATTAACACAACTTTTGGATCGTGATATAGTGTAATAACACGACAAGAGTAGCCATTAGAAGATGGAAAAGAGGAGGCTATTAAGACAAATATTCAGCAGCGATACCGAGATAAGCATTTACATATTCATTGACTGGTTTTAAGGGGCCTAAAGTGAGTGAAGAAAACATTTCCCACACCATCGCACCACAACCACAAACATAGACCTCTGATATAAGGCAGGTTGAAACCGCAAATTTATGCTTTTGCAAACAAGCAATTTATTAATTTTAGGTTTATTTTTAATCTTCAGCTGGCCAGTTTTGGTGAGCTTTTGCCCACCACAGATTTCTGCAGATTTCTTTTTTCACCATCGCTCATTGACCTCAAGGTTCGATATGCTGCGCATTCCCAGATTTTCTTCTCCTGAACACATTTGTAAAGGTTTAATTTTGAATCTAAGTTTTCTGCGGGCTAATTGCTCTTTTCAAGTCACTATACAGAATGACAGTTGCCTTCATCTTCTTTACTGCAGGCTGTCAGGTACCAGGATGCCCTCTGACAATAACTGCACCTGACAAATGAGACTTGAAAAAGAAATAGAGGGTGGTCAACCTCTCACTGATCTGACAAAGCAACTTAATTGAAACTATCAATCAGAGCCCACAATACTCTATCTCCTGTTTCTGAATTCTACCTTTCCTGCATTATCTATTTCTCCCACACGTAGCATCAAGAATTTACCTCTTCTCTATCAGTTTTGCTGTCTCTCATGCTCACTTGCACATGCATAATTAGACCTGTGCACAAAAATCAATGCTGAAATATTGCGTCTCTCTTCTGGCTCTCCATCCTCATCATTCCTTCCACGGTCTACAAGCGCATTATTTGTTCATTATATTGTGACAGAGCTAATTAATACATCATCCTGGATGCATTACCCCTGTTTTTGCTTCGAAAGTCTGCCCGGTTGCTTTTGAAGCAGGATGTGTGATTAGCGCAGTGACATCTAAAGTCCCTGTGCATAAGTGTAGTAGTTTTTTTTTTAATCCCGCGCTGTTCACTACAGGCTCACATGGAATGCTACAATCACTGACAGGGAAAGAGGAGAGCATCAGAACAAAAGGAAATACCTCCCCGTACCAGAGAGGAAAGAGTTAAGCCTATTACAGAAGACCAATCAGGACGGGGAGAGCACTGCAAACCTCCGCAGTAAGAGAGAGAGAGAGAGAGAGAGGGAGGGATCGAGGGAGTGAGTGAGAAAGAGGGGAGCAGAGCAGGAGAGAGATACCAGGAGTGTGATGGTTTGCACTCCTATCCTGACAGAAGGAGCGATCACAACAGAGAGTTGGGTGGCTAAAGGAGTTTTCACAGTGCGCATGGATGGATGAAAGTAAAATGGGCAAAAGAGGGAAAAAAGGGGAATCCCACCAACATCCATGTCAAGACTCATCTTTCTGGACTTCTTCTGTCTGGTACTCAGGAAGGAAAGAACATCTGTCAGTTGTGTGACCCTTCTATGTTCATCACTATTCAGTCCTGGATTCCTGCTGGGAGAAGCGAAAGAGAAAAACAGCAGCTTCTGTCAGTCGCTCCGAATTGTTGCAGAGGTGGAAGGACAGGGGACAGCGTGGTGAACAGACCAGCTCAGGAGCATCTGTGTTTACTCTGCATGGTGAGCTTTGCTGTGCTGTGATGGGGCACTCTATACTTATTGCTTTGATCTACAGCGCTAAGCCGAGCAGAGAGTATATGGCAGCAAAGATTAATCAGGGACCAAACATCTCTGTTAGAACAATTGTGCAGGATTAGAAACCACAAATATAATTTCCTGAACAGTTTCAGTCATAATGCATTTTTTGGAGGACTTTAATTGAGAAACATTTGGTTTTGCTTAAACCAATTAGTAGCTAAATAAAATCAATTCTGTTTTTAATGGGCAATTCGAGGAAGCTAATTGTCTAAAAGGCTTTTTCTTCTTTTTTTTTAATTTTATCCACTGCAATGTACGTGTATTCCACTGTGGGCACACTTGTGTCTTACTGCTACACACCTACTTACAAACAAGCACATGCTCTATGCTCTGTGATATAAGAAACTAAACATGAAATCTTGGTTGTTCACCTTAAAATTGTGCTGTATGTCTTGCGTGCTACAGAGGAACGATCATTTATGATGGCATTCTGGTATACAAGTAAAGGCATATCTCACTTTTGCAACCTTGGAGAGTGACAGACGTGTTCTTCCAGAGAGATTACATGGATCACATATCGAGGCAGGCGAGGAGGCATCCATGTCTCTGTGGCAAGTTTCCCAACGGATCGCACTCCACCAAAGCTTTAAGCAAGTCTGTGCCGTTGGTGAAAATGCAACAACAGCAATGTCACCAACACTGTTGTTGCACAAGTAGCATCCTAATAAGCATTTACCTATATTAATATGTACATGCATAACAAGAATGACAAGATAACGCTGCAGTTAATCTTGAATCTCAAACCGAACGATGAGATGTAAAATACTCCGTGGCTTTTGTGCATCCCTTTATTAGTGCTACTGTCTCGTTCACCAAGTGCATCAGGTTCTGCACAGGAACACGATAAGACATCAGAGGCTTGCTGCTTTGTTAATGAGAATTTCTTTGTCGCCTCTCTACTGAGGATATGTCTACTTTCACTAATGCATCCCCCACACTTCCCTTTTCTTCTCCTTCTACTCCCTCTCTGTCCTTATCTTATTCTCGTTATTATCCATTTTCCTGTCCTCTCTCTTTTTCTCTCTGTCTCTTTAGGTCACTGTGAATGAAAGGTGTGGAACTGAAGGACATGTAGATGATACCGTTTACACATCTGGCCTCTTAAAGACTAATTATTGTCTGGGATCTCTTTACAAATCTAAAAGGCAATTTCTCTCTCTGGTGAACTGACATCCACTACCTCACGATAATGACCTTTGCCTGAATTGCAGACTCAAGCCCCCACCCCACCCCAGCCCTCCTGAGTACCTTTAAATACTGGTAATCACAAATGACAGTGTTCACATATGTCATTGTGACTGGATACACATACACTACAGTCATGCCATCTCCAGTGATTTAGGTTTCAGCATGTCGAGGGACAAACTGGAGATCTGTGCTCAGTCAATGGCAGCTGGAGCCAAGAGAACAGAGACTAATGAGAAAGGTAGAGATTGAAGGCCTGTTCCATTAGTACTCCCAGGGGAAGCATGGGCCTGTATGCTGGCCGGACACTCTGACCTCTCCCAAATACATGTGGGACATTACTGTGCTGTGCACCGGAAATATCTGCATGGCAGACAGACAACTGCGCTTCTTGGAGTACCAGACATGGATATGGATGTAACTATTTTCTTATACACACATATCTGACTGCTATTTTCTCACTGTATACAAAAGAAGCAAAAAGGCTCATGTTATGAGCAGTACATTTTAGCACTGCACTGGAGAAAGAGAGTCTGCGTTTCTTCGTTTTCTTGGTTGGCTGCGACTCTCCTGCCTGGGAATATCATGCGACTATAAACAGGAGGTGGCTCAGACATCTGATCCCTGCTCCGCTCATCTATCAGTTATCTCAGCATTACCAAATCAAACCAGAGATCTGAGAGAAGAAAAAAAAATCAGCCTAGAAGACATCAGCCTATGTTCCCCAGCATCCACTGGATACAGGTGGCTAATTGCTCAGCTTTCTTGCCAACAAGGTCAGAAAGGAGAAAAGTGACAACTCATTGACATCTTTGGTGAGACAGGTGGGGTTTTTCGGCCTCTCTGGGAGGGACTAGCAGTAAAAGGAAAAGCCTCGCTGGGGGCTCTAGTTGAACGGAAGCACTTTTCTACAAGCAATGTTTGGATGCGATGCTCATCTCTGTGGATCTAACATGGACTCTATGGCCTGATTACACCGCTCTGGTATTCAGATAGTGCTGGAGGCAAGGGTAAATATTACAGAAACATTTGTTGTTCTCCATGTCATCTAATAACCATATTCAGATTTGACTAGGGTTGGCTAGATGAGTTTAATAATGCATGCACTAATAAGCTATTATGATTTATCCTAGAGTAAGATATAATTTTTCTTCTTCCTAACAACAATTTTATGACATTTCCAAATGCCAGCAGCTTTTTTTCTTTGATCCATTGATTAGCCTGAATAGACACTCGGTATTTTAATGTGCGTCTCTAATAGCTGGAAGTCTGACAATGTAAACATCCCTGTTTGGCAGAGTCATCTTGTTATAAACTATAATTCATAATTTTGCAATTGAGAAAATGTGTTGAATACTAATTAGTTTAGTTAATAAGGAACATATAATGTGTTATAAAGTGTTATTCAGTAGATGCTCAGAACTACACTGTGCCACAAGTAGGTTTTGACAAAACAACAATATACCAAGCAATCTTGAAACTGAAAACACTGGAATTCAGTCGAGGATTTCTGTGATATGTCTCCGCTGTAGATGCAACAGCCTGAAATAGGACTGTGAAAAGCACAAAAGTAAGAGATCACTGAGACAGTATAGTTACCAAGGAGTCATGCCAATCACGTAGTGAGACAATCTAATCTGCAGGGCATAACAGGAAAGAAAATCATTGCTCTATTTAAGTGTGTGCTCTCTGTATTTCTCATTTAAATGCTGATGCTTCCTTCTTACTGGATAACTTCATCTGATAAGAGTTATCACATAAGTGTTAAATGGAACTTCCCAGAGATGCACAAACAAAAACCCCTCATTTCCTTTTCCACTTCATAAATATTGTTTTTTTTTCACTCCCTACACACAGGATAATGTGCCCTGAAAAAGAAGCCACCATGAGCAACGTCACGGTCACCGACAACACTGAGCCCATCAGCGGCACCATGAGTCCGGCGACCCCCAGCCTATATCCTGTTAGTTTTCAGGTCTCCCTGACAGGCTTCCTCATGCTAGAAATCCTGCTTGGCCTGAGCTCCAACCTCACTGTGCTTGCCCTTTACTGCATGAAGTCAAACCTCATTAGCTCCGTCAGTAACATCGTCACTATGAACCTCCATGTGCTGGATGTACTGGTTTGCTTGTGCTGCATCCCACTCACCATTGTGGTGGTCCTACTCTCCCTGGAAGGAGACACAGCCCTCGTCTGTTGCTTCCATGAAGCCTGTGTTTCCTTCGCTAGTGTTGCCACTGCTGCTAATGTACTGGCCATCACCCTTGATCGTTACGACATCTCTGTCAAACCAGCCAACAGAGTCCTGACCATGGGTCGTGCCCTGGCCCTGCTGGCCACCATCTGGGTGCTATCCTTTGTTAGCTTCCTTGTACCCTTTATTGAGGTGGGCTTCTTTGCTCAAGGCTACACAGAGCGGAACCAGACACTGGTGGAGAACGTGGTCCCCACTAACCAGTACTACAATGAACTTGGCCTCTATTACCACTTGCTTGCTCAGATTCCTATTTTCTTCTTTACTGCAATTGTCATGCTAATCACCTACTCAAAGATCCTGCAAGCGCTCAACATTCGCATTGGTACGCGTTTCCATGCTTCACAGAAGAAGAAAGCTCGCAGGAAAAAGCGTCTGTCCATGACAACCATGACAACACAGCAAGAGACCACGGACGGCTCACAGAGCAGTGGCACCCGTAATCCCACGCTGGGTATGCGAACCTCCGTCTCCGTCATTATCGCCTTGCGCAGGGCGGTTAAACGTCACAGGGAAAGACGGGAACGCCAAAAGAGAGTTTTCAGAATGTCCCTCCTCATCGTGTCTACTTTTTTGCTGTGCTGGACGCCCATCACGGTACTAAACACAGTAATCCTCAGCGTGGGCCTCAGTGACCTGATGGTCAAGTTGCGACTAGGCTTCCTGGTCATGGCTTATGGGACAACTATCTTTCACCCACTACTCTATGCCTTCACAAGGCAGAAGTTTCAGAAAGTCTTGAAAAGCAAGATGAAGAAGCGAGTGGTGTCAATAATTGAGGCGGACCCTACCCCCAATAACGCTATTATTCACAACTCTTGGATTGACCCAAAGAGGAACAAAAAGGTGACATTTGAGGACAAAGACGCCCAACTGAAATGTCTATCTTCAGAGAATGTGGAGTGAAGGAACTTATCATCTTATCAGCAAATACAGTCAAAGCAGCTAAAACTGACATCAGGTCAAGACGAAAAAGGGAAAATGTTAATCCAAAGCAGTAATGTAAATGTTATGGGCAGTAGAACATACAACAACACCAGTTAGATTATTTATTACTATTTATTGAGAACAAAACTAGGTTTCATAGATATACTGTTTACTGTACTGTAGATATTGCATGGCTTTTTGTATTAGTAGCAACATGAATAACATTGTGTACATACAAATACATGTACAGAATAGGGTAAACAAAGTATATATATATATATATATAGAGAGAGAGAGAGAGAGAGAGAGAGAGACAAAGACATAGAAATTGTTATGTAAATGTATATTTATAATAAATTTTGTGTTCACTCGTATTCTCCCCTCCCCCAAGTAAAATGTCTGTGACTGTGTAACAGCTGTGAGATTACTCCCATTCATCACTGTGCAACTTGTTCTGACACCAGACCCTGATATCACCAGTGACCACTGACCTTATTGCCTGGGAACCCTCTAAGGGAAGAGCACTCACACTTAAATGAGACAATAAGCGTGAAGACACACCAAAACACACATAGGTCAAATGTAATGTGGAAACATAGGTATTGGAAGTTGTGGATGTTTTGTTGCTTTAGCTAAAAAAAAAAAAAGGTAAAAAAAACTTTGAGATTGCCGCTCACAAACTCCGCTTTTATAGTTGACAAAGACCAAGATCACATTTCTCAGGCGCAACAGAACGCCACGGTTCTCATCATCACGTCTGACATAAAAACAGATGTTATGAAAAATCTGTTTCGCATTAGCAGTCACCTCTTTGAGCCAAATGGAAATTCTACAGTTGCCTTATTTTTGTTTTGTGGCAGAACAGGAGACTGTGACAGTGACGAGCACATGCTGAACACGCTGAATGAATGATCAGCAAGCACTGTGTTTATTTTCGATGGCACAATAATCCACAGATAACGTTTCAATACACAAGTTTCTTAACCGAAGGGAAATTGTTGTATTATCGAATTGTCTGTGCTTAATAACAGCAGCCAAACGACAATGCTCTCCAAATAAGCAAATCCGTGACTGTAATAAAGGATCACTGCAAATATCATGAAGGAAAATAAAAGATTTTGTTTACAATACACAACAATGAAGTTCTTCTTCCATGCTTTTGTGTAACTACCAGTAGTGCATGCCTTTGATTGTTTGTCAAAGAAAAAGGACGGTAAATGTGTTTTTATTTTTCAGCTGATAGATTATGATGCAGCCAGCTTTGTATTTTTGGCTCAACTTGTCTAGTTGACACATTTGCCCTAAATAACTCAGAATAATTTATTCATTCAGCTGCAGTTCTGAAGTAAAAATCTACAGGAAAAAAAATTACTGTCATCTTAATACATTTGATGTGCACTCTAATACCAAATCTGGATACAGAGTAACAATATTCATCAGCATGTAAAGCCACCCTCAGCTACTGTGGCGGTCTACTTCATTTCAATCCCAGGGTCAAGAATTAGACTCTATCTGTGATGTGGATACACGCATCGCATTCCCATGCATACATGAAGGTACACACAAATTCATTTCCATTTGTTCCCATTGTACATCTCTGTAATGAACTTCTCACATGCGTGCCGTTGCTGCATCAGGTATGGTAGAAAACTGAAGAGCCCTTTAAATCCTGAGAGCACAGTTGTGTTGGCTACCAGAGTGATTACACAACCTCGATCAGATGCCTCTCTAGCTGTCGGCGTCTGGTTTGTAGCACAGCAGAAAGGAGTGATATGGGAATATTGATGCAGGCGAGGTTCTTTATGGCTCCCACTGTTAACAAGCAGTGTGGATTTCATGGTGCCTTGAGGGCACATTTGTGATTGAGAGTGGAGATGGGAACACCGCCAGCAACAGATTAGCTGACAGGGCAAAGAAAGTGACCTACAAGATGGCACATTTAGCCAGAGGATAAACCTAAGATGAATATGTATACAAGTCTGAATTTTACGAGACAAACTTCCAAGGTGAGGCATCAGAAATAAGTCTATACATTTATATGGGCATACAACAGTGAGACACAATAACCAACAGGATTATCTTACTGGAAAACACATGAATTAGATCTGTGCTCACATGCCGGGTACTATTCTAAACTTCATCAGTGCTGCTGGAAAAAAAATCATTTTTATTGATTCCCTCCTAAAATTACCTCTCAAAGACCAATACAATTTATGTTAACTAGACTCTGAGGTCACAGTTTGTTTTCGATCCACAAATGCAGCCACACTGGAGAGAAACAAACAAGCCAAAAAAAGGTCTCGTAAACACACCAACATATCCTGATGCGCTGGGTAATGTATCAGTTCCCTTGATGTTACTTCCTGCACACACAGAAATGTGTGAGTACTGGGTACATCATTTAATGCCAATGCTAATTCCATTATTTGCATTATTTCAATTATTTGTCACATACTGACCTTAAAGGGCCTACTTGGTTAGACTTCTGTTGTGTTTTGTAGCTTCTTGCTCCCATTGCCAGCTGTTTTAAAGTCAGGTCACTTTTTCTACTACGCTAACCAGCTGACATCTTATTTATACATTAGTTTGACTAGTGGCAAAAATCTTCACAAAGTCTACTACAGGTTAGTGTTAATGGCCTGTATTGTTTGCTGTCGCCACAAATGAAAGCTGCTTTGCTGGTCTGGAAGTTTTACTATCTACTTAATATCTAATAATATGTAATTATTATTTTGTCACACTGTAGCCCATGTCATAGAAAAAATGGAAAGGGTGTAGCAGTGTATTAAACCAAATCAATCGCCGCTCTTATTTTGAAAAAACATTGCATTATTAAACTCTCCGAACTATCCCAACTAAGACCTTTTTTATTGATATGATGTTGTTACAAACACCATGACTATAACAGAGGAGAAAAGATGCTTCTTTGCAAAGGCTCTTCTCCGGTGCAACTGAAAAATGAACTACAGTAATGTGTAAAATCAAGCTTTGTGTCTCTTGTCAATATAGTTGGCATTTTTCAGACTGACCTTTTGAGCCGCATTTTCCTCATTCATTTCTCGCGCTATAAAATTGTTTTAACGCTTCATTTCCTCTGTGGCAACAAAACACATTGCACAAGCCTTCAGAAAAATCAGTTTTATAAACTGGGATAGCAAAACACTTTGAGTGCTGACCATAGGTTGAAAATTAAAGATGGATGTAGCCACTCTGGCATCACATATTGGTTAGTGAAACACCATGCCAAGCCTTAAGCAGGAGGACAGCTGTCATAAGGGGCAGATCAGACTGGTAAAAGATCCACACTGCTCGCTAGTATCATAACGACTTGTCAATCACAAAAAAATATCCTGCTTCATACTTTGCTTTGACTCTAATGGGGGTCATAGGTTACAAAATAAACATCATAACACTTGAAACTAGAGAACAAGGTGAAAAGTTTTCACTTCATTCTTTAATACAATTCTTCTATTTACCATTATGTTTTACTTTTTTGTTTTTACTAGAGGTCAGCTTCTGCTGTGCACAAAGTCTCAAGCCACTCCTCATTTCTCTACATTTTGCTAGCAAAGTAGGAAATATGTGGAACTATTTATTGCAACATATACAAGCATACGTGGAAATATGGCCGCCGGTCCCAAACCATGACAGAGCCTTCACTGTGTTTTACTGATGGCTGTGGGCACTCACTGTTATACCTCTTTTCTGACCTCTCCTTGACAGTGACCCTGAAACTGAGACCATTTCTGTTGAGGCAAGCATTAAATTGATAAACTGAAGGGCCAGATGTATTTTTCAGGTCCTGTGCCAGTTCTTTCCTGTATTTTTTCCTATTTCTTAAGGACATGACTCAATGATTCTGTTCATCTGCTGCAGGTAGTTTTGCTTAGGTTTGCTACTTTGTGTTTTTCCTTCACTTGTCCAATTTCCTCACATATTTTAAGGATACACTGCACCCCATGCCAAGATATGCCAAGATATGCCAAGTTTCAGCTAATAGTTCATTTGGAATTCCCTTTGTTTGTGCAAAAATACTATTTTATGTCTGTCAAACAGTTATTTCTGGTCATTTTTTGCCGATTAAGCTAAAGTAATGGGAACAAATGGTGTGTTTTTGCAACGGGCTGCTAGTAACAAAGTGCCTAAAGATACAATTTAAAACTATATTTTGGTTCTTTGCTAAATTGTCTGTTATGTTTTTGGCCACAATGGTTCATTGAGTTAAGGATTTCTTTTTTCATGTCAGTGTTAAGTGGCTTAAACAATAATAATATTTGCTTTAAAAATGGTACAAGGACTGGACTGAAAACTAATGAAAAAAACAGCCAAAGTCCAAAGAAAAACCTGATCTGCAGAAAGCCTGGAGAACTATTGCTCAGGACCACTTCTTAAAATGACAGAAAGAAAGTCTGGAGCCTTGAGAGCAAAATATCAAGAAATGAGGGGTGATTCAAGACTTTTGCACAGTACTATACGTCTATATTTTATATGCAGTTGCTCACCAGCAGCATTTAAACTACAGATACATCTTAATCCCTTCACACTTGCAGTAAAACGCTACATTACACTGATACACTCTCTATTCAAACAGTAGGCAATGCTTTCAACATAGTTGTCTTAAACCTTGAATATATGACACACTCCACTTTTTCAAAACCAATTTAAAAAGATTTTTTTGTCTTATTTATGGATTAAAGTAGTTAAATATTATTGTGAAGCCCTTTCTTACCTAACACAAAATCAAAACGGCAACATTACAATTATGAATAACGTTCTTTGGGCATTGCTTGCTAACAGAGCTGTGAATTTTTTTCCTTTAATTGTTTTGTTGTTTTTGTGCATTAGTTTGTAGTGTTTATCTCTGTAATTGTTGCAAAAACAAAAGGATGAGTGTCTTACACATTTCTTTTGGTTTTAACATATTGCAGGCATTTGTTAGTGGAAAAGAGTTCAGTCTTAATAAAGACAACTATTGTGGAACATCTTTTGTCTTGGGCTCATCTATAACAATCAAATCTTTTTGAATATTTTTTCCCAGACCATATGTTTCTAAGATATACTGAAAATATGCAGAGCCTTTAGTTACATTGTAAAAAATATTTTCTGGTTGTGAGGCGGTGACCCGTGTCAACAATTGTGCCTTCATCTCATTATTTTGTCTAAATGTAATTTCTTTTAAAATCTGATCAACATCTTTTGTCCATCGAAGAAACCAAACATAAAAGAAGCAAAGAAAAACAAACAGTCTCAGTCATTCTCCATTTAGCTTGGAACTGATAAGCTTGGGACTGCATGCTGAATCACCCAGGTAAATAAATCCCCAAAAGGTTGATTCTGTTCATCTGGACGTAGCGTCTTCAGTGGGAGAAACGTTTCATCACTCATCCAAGTGACTGCTTCAGTCTCAGCTGACTGCAGGTTTCTCCAACCTTATAAACAGTACGTTGGCACAGTGACTGAAACCAGCCCACTGAATGAACAATGGGCTGTGAGGTCAGTTCCTTGATCATTTATATGGAAAATGTCATGACCATTGATCAAAGACCACTGATCAATGGCCATGAGTACCATTCACAGAGAGCTGGGGAATGGCTACAATGGTGTGATTGCATTAATGCATTGATGAGTGACGAAATGTTTCTCCCATTGAAAACGCTACGTCCAGATGAACAGAATCAACCTTCTGGGATATATTAGATAGCTCAGCAGGTGCCACTACAACTCTAACTTATGATGACCAACACACACAATACAACACATGCTTGATATTTCAGCATTTCTGTAGTTTCTTATTTAGCAGCACAGTTAATATCAAAGGGTCAGTGATGCTTCACTGAGAGCCTTATAATAATCACTTGACCCCAGTGAGTCCTTGTCTTTTTCCTCTGTCCCTCTCGTCTGCGGTCCACATCCAGGCTGCAGCTTGCTGCTGTCCCTATCACATGCATTATGTCCTTCCATCCCTTGTTCAATGGCCGCCTCTCTCCGACAGCCATCCCCAATTCAGATGGCATCTCTTCGGGGCTCCTCTCTATCTAGCAGCAGACACAGAATAAAAGCCTGGGAAATCACATTACTCTGTCCGTATGGAGCCTCTATTGCATTAGGTCAGCGAACACTCAACTGTAATTCTGCTACTGTAGAGAAGAAGAAAGTGTATTGAGCACACCAGCCAGCACAGTTTGACAAATCGTTGCTTGTGGTCATTTTCCAAATGTTACTCTCACCAAGCCACATTTAGTGAGATGGAAGGACACTTTATAGAGTTGAAAGATATATGACTCTGATAAAAACCTATAATCTCTGTACAAGAAAATCTATGGCTGAGATATTAAAGAAAAGAAGAAGCAGGAATTAAAGGCAGACAGATACAATGGAACATAACCTCCACCTGACATGACCTTAATGGCATCATTGATACAGAAAAAACATGAAACACTGTCTGCCTTTTAAACAGTGCTGTGCAGATCAGTATTCCCTTGTTGTTATCAGCAGAAAGCAGACACTTAATGAGACAAGTGCTCATCTCTAAAATCCACTGTTTGTCAGAGAACAAAGAAATCCAGAGGGGTAAACATGGATAAGCAACTTGGATACATGCTAAATAAGAAACTACAGAAACGCTTATTTATCAAGCATAGTTATTAAGACTCATGGATTTGCCATTACGTTGTGAAATCTTTCTCATCCTTCAGTCTGACTAGACAAAAAGGGCTGACTAGCACATTCTTATCATTCCGAACCAAAATTGTGAAGGACAAAAAGAAGTCACAAGTTTTGCGCTGACATGGCTATATGCCCGGTCTGAGTGTGTCTGTCTGCACCTGCCAGTCAGAAACCAATTGCATGTGCACATGCGTGTCCACCATTCATCTATTCAGCATTGTGTGCACCCTAAATTCATGAGTGTATATGCCAGCATGTGCTGCTATGCCCATATAATGTGTGCACAAAGCCACATATCAGTCCAAATGTTTATCAGGCAATGACAGAGTGTCAACCACTGTGTGTGAGAAGGTAGACAGCAGAGAGAAAATTGCTGCCCTCCAGTTCTCCTCACAGTGATGACTGCTGTCTGGTGATTATACACCAGTCTCCTCCCCCCTCATGGAATGATATCAGTGGGACCTCCATAACAAAGCTCACTAACAGAGCCCGGCATCTTAAATTTGGCACGATGCAGTTTGCATTCAGTGCAGACATGATTGGCAACTGCATTTTAAATTTAGATTCTGCTGGATTTCAAGTGTCCCGGTGTCACAACAGAGTTGCAAAATTTCAGTGGTTGTGGTAAACTACACACAGGTGTAGTGTTTGTCGAGCTGAGAATACCTAATATCTTTCTTTGCCTAAATAAAGTGCTTTGCTAAAAGTGTACACTTTTAGTCCCTATTTTTTATAAAAATGTGCATTGTATTGTTAACATAACTAAAATGGTCTCTGTTTCTGAAACAAATATGCACCAAGTAGTATCATAGGTAGGTGAATGATTGGTTGACAGTTTTTAATCATGCATCTAGCCAGATGGAGAGGCAGAAGAGCCCAACAGAGTGGATTTTTTGGGCTGTCTTCAAGTTATAAATGACTACATCCATATGGTCTGTTTGATATCATCGTGTTTGTGTTGTTATGCATAATACTGTTTGTCCAGGATCAACATTGCATCTGACCAATTACATTGTCATAGCTTTGCAACTTGGGAAGAAAAAAACCTGCCGATGAAATCCAAAAAAGGGGCGGTTGGGGTTGGGGGGTTAGGATGTGATTGTGTTTAGGGTTAAGGTTACAGGGCTATAGTCAGGGTTAGGTTTAAGGTTATGGGGTTAGTGTTGTGGTTTACTGTGTCGTGTGACGCGTTTTTGCAAATCTATGACATCACTGCAATGTGATTGGTCACTCACAATGTTGAACCTAAACCAACCTATTTTGTTGATCCAGGAGCATCACCAACATGATGATATCAGATCACGCACATCCGTATACCTCCCAACATTTGTATATACGTACAATATGTTATGTCACTGTTTCCAGCGTTGTATATCCAAAGCTAGTTATCAGCTACAGTCTGCTATTCACAGTTCAGCAGACAGCACTGAACTTTATCGTTTCACAAACTACGCTGCAATACAATCTTTATATTAAATCAATCATATTACATCAGTAGAAACAACATAGATTGATAATTCTCTGTTACTACTTCTGTGATCAAAATAAACGGTTTTGTTTTCAGAAATTCTGTCTTTTTTTTTTTACGTTTTCAGTTAGCAAAATCAAGACGATGTACAAAACCTTTCGATCCTCAAATTATAGTGTTCTCCATCCTTGCAGAACTATCATTTCTTGCTTATTAACTATAACTAGCATTTCGTTAGATTTTTTAGGAACGTTACATTAAATCTATCAAATCACACCTTTTGAGTTTGTGTCAATGTGTGAAGGAAAAAAATGTTACAAAAGAACAACACAAAATGCATGCTCTGTGAAATTGTCTGTTTTGTTTTTGTTAAATTATGCATTATTTTTCATTTCCGTATCAGGCTTGAAATTGTGTGTATGCATAGCTGAATTATCCTATGCATCACTAATGCTCATTTTCTCCCTGCATTGTTGTGTGGATAAAGGCGTATATTTTTACATAATTTCAATCCGGTTGCACATTTTTTGGACTCCACCAATCTCATAAAGTCTTTTAACCTTGCAAACATTTATATTTAACTATAAATATAAAGATTGTAGCTTTGAACCAAGACTGAGACAGTGGCCTGTGTCCTTAGCTTAGTGGAGTCTATGACTTTCACATTCAATGCCCATAATAGTTCAGATTGTGACTTTGGCACTTGGATAGCTGTATGCAAATGAGACCACAGTTCTGTGTCCAGTGTCTTTAAAATACTAAAGTCTAAAGCAAACACAACAGAGGGCAAGTAAAAGCTCTGAGAGCCCCCCAAATAGTTGGTTGATGAGTTTGGATCACTCGTGGCTTTTGACTGCAGTAAGATTTCTACACCTGCAAATGTAGGCTGAATGTTGATGCTGTAATTGAGTTGATTTAATCAGTTGTTATTGATGACAATAGGCTAGCTAAGAAATTCTCATGGTTGTAATGTACTGAAAACCTGTGTGCTTACTACACCTGAGAACAGAAATATGAACATAACACTAACTGTGGCTGTTAGTGTAGAAAGCAGTGTACTGGGGAAAAATAAAAATCTTTGTAGTTCCCAAAGCAAAAGCTCGCAGGGAGTCGTGTGAAATGTGCCTCAGAATTGTTTTTCAGCAAAGGTAAGGAAATGCTGACTTTGGCTTGGGATGACAGGAAATTGAGGCAGGAAAGTACGCTTTTAAGGAAATCCAAAGCCCGAATGACACGTCCTTGTGTACGGACAGAGCTGGGGGAGACAATACCCTGGATTTTGTGAGGCTGGTGTGGCTCTTCAATATTGCATCAATGACTCTCAACATGTCCCATTTAACAAAGGAATCTCAGAGAGAACTGAAATCATCAGCCTGATAACAACTGTAACCAACCACAGAACAATTTTTGCCAAGAAGTCACCAAAGTCAGTGAACGGCAGTGAATACAAACACATTTGTGACCTTCCATAACCATTTACAATCTGGGTAAGTCTACCTGCAACTCAAAGTAAAACAATGGACATATTTGTTTCTTTATTACAGCTTAATAAAAATTCTGTTTTTCAAATATATCAGTTTGGAAATTTATCAGGGCCTCATCTGTCAGGCTGCCTTCCCTGCCATTCACTGACCCATGCTGTGCATAGCCGGGGACTGGAAGCTTAGCAAGTTAGCTGTTTGTAGTTAGCTTTGATTTGAAATGTCAGGGAAACAAGACGTATTGCATATGTTTGTCACATGCAAATGTCAGAAGGAAGGTAAAAGATGCATATTTTGATGCTATTCATAAACTCTGCAATTCAATTAAACTGTATTTATATACTGCTGATTCACAATAACAGCTGCCTCTAGGTGATTTATCTTGCAAGGTAAATATTAGAAAAAAACCTAAACAATCATAAAACCCCCAATGAGCAAGCAATTGCTCAGGAACAGGAAGCCAATTGCAGGATAACTAAGGGAGTGTTCAGGGTTACTTGCTCCAGCCCTCAATGTAAGCTATATGAAAATGTTGTATACCTCATCTTCAAAATAGAGAGAGTGTCTGTCTCCTATATCTAAGCTGGGAACCGGTTCCACAGGAAAGGAGCCCAATAAGTGAAGGCTCTGCCTCCCATTCTACTTTTGAAAACTCTAGGAACCACAAGTAAGGCCGCCACAACTAAAGTGCTCGGTTAAGAAAATAAGATAGTACGAGGTCTTTCAAATATGACAGTCTGATTATTCAAGCTTTTGTGTGTGAGGAAAATCATTTTAAATTGAAGTCTGAATTTATCAAGGAGCCAGTAAACACAAGCTAATATGGGAGAAATATGGTCTCCTCCTTTCTATGTGTCAGTGCTCTTGCCGCAGCATGCTGTATCAACTAAGCCTTTTCTTCTACTACTTTTAGAGCAATCTGATAGTAATGACGTAAAGTAGTTCAGCCTAGAAATAATAAATGCATGATCTAGTTTTTCAGCATCACTTTTAATGTGACAGGAAGTTTCTAATTTTAGAGATATTTCACAAACGAATCGAGGCAGTCGTACTGATTTGTTTAATGTGCATTTCTTGATCAAGAAATGGCTCCAGGATTCCTTGCAGTCATACTGGAAGCTAAGGTACTGCTATATAAAATAAAAGCTAAGTGTCATGTTTCTTAGATTTTTAGGATCGGGACAATAACCTCAGTTTTGTCTTAATTTAACATTACAGGTCCTCCGGGCCTTTATAGCTTAAAGACATGCTTACAGCTTAAGTAATAGATTTGTACCATCTTGCTTCTTAGATAGATGAAGCTGCGTGTCATCGATATAGCAATGAAAATGCATACAGAATTTATCTAATAATTTTGCCTATTGGAAGTATGTATAATGTAAACAGAATTGGTCCCCACACAGTACCCTGTGGAACCCCATGATTAATATATAAGGGAAGGACCATTTACACAGACAGACTGGAATCTATCACATATATATATTACAAATCACACTGTACAGTTACTTTAATACCAACTATGTTTTCTAATATCTGTAGTAAAATATTGTGGTCATCGGTGTTGAGTGTTGCCCTGAGCTCTAACAGCCTCAGAGATGAGTCCAATGTCAGATACTGTTAGAAGATTTATCAATACCCATCACTAATGCTGTTTCTGTACTTTGTTGCACTCTAAATCCTGACTGAAGCTCTTCAAATAAACCAGTTGTTGGTAAATAATAAGTTAACTCTGTGAAGACTGCTAAAGGAATATAATAAGGACTTTTAGAAATCGGTCAATAATTAACTAAGACAGATGGATCAGTTAGGGGCTTTTTAAGTAATGGTTTAGTTACTGCCACCTTAAAAGCCTGTGGTACGTAGCCTGTTAATAAAGACTGCTTAATCATATTTCTAGCAAGAGAAATGTGAAGCATTGACATTCATCTGTATGTAAATGCTGAAGTGGGACCATTTGAGTGAATAAAGCACTTGAGCCCAAACTGTCAATTTACAAATGAGGTTTTTTTTTCCCTTTTACTCTCAGCTTATGTATTTGTAATCTGTACAGTCGTGTTACAAATCACCCTACTTATTTGTACCTGGAGGTGGATTGTGCACACTGAAATGCTCTTTTCCTGAGTGGTTATCTGAACCACTACCACCTTTTTGTCAGCTAAAATCGGTCTGGTTGTTCTCGGCTGACCTCTCTCTTGAAAGAAGCATTTCCATCCACTGAACTGCCATTCACTCCCATTTTTCTTTTCAATTATTCTGAGTATTTTCTATTTCTATTGTGAGTTCCTGAAATATTTAAACCTGCCCATCTTGCAGGTGGCACAATCATGTCTGTAATTGCTTTTTTTAAAATTTATTTCCATCATGTTTTTGTTTCTTTATGTCCACCTGGATGGTTTGCTCCTGATCTGTAGTTCAACGACTGTATGCTCTGCACTGCTGCCGCATTATTGACTGATGGGATAACTATATGAATAGGTAGGTGTACAGGTGTTTCTAATAAAATGTTTGGTGTGTGTACATAATTTCATGTTTATGGATGTCTCCCTGTAGATGTATTATGAGTACAAACAGTTACAGTGGGTGTAGCCTCTAACACGATGTGGAGAGGAGAGCAATCAAAGCACATTCAGTTCTGCCATACTCATTTACCCGCTCTCCAAAAGCTATCACAGGGTGCAGCTGTAAAGATTTTGCTCCTCAGCCCTCCTGAGAAATGCAGTCAAAAAGGACAGCAGCCCAGTCTCTTTCACAGAGGAAGCCCATGTGAATACACTTTGCAAGCTGAGTACATTTGAGAGGGAGAAATGTCCAAAAAAAAAACCTCATGTGAAGCCTTTTTAAGGTTACACAATAAGAGCAATTCTATCAACTAAGAAATCAATTAGCTTTCGTAATGAGCTCGTATTTCCTTATTTTACTGACACTTACATTATGTTGGTTTGTAAATAGAACCCTTTATCCACACTTTTCAACGTGCTTATATTTGATTATCACATGAGGAATTGTTGGATTGAGTTTAATGCAGTAATTGCAAAAGATATCCAAGTCGTCCTCCTCCAGGCGCCTGTGCAACAGCTAACTTTAATCAACATCGCCCCCTTCTGGACGGCCTTCTACTCTTCAATGAAAAGAAAAATCATTTAGAAAAGCCAACATATTTATACCCGAAGTGCAAATATAAAGTCCTTTTATTTTCATTATAATATCTGCGAAAAACATCAGTTATATTTGCTATAATGCCTTGCTATACTCATATAATGATCACTGGGTAGTTTTTTTGTAGAGTGACATTATGAAGGCAAACAAAAACAACTTCTTAAAATCATTCTGTCGACTAATAACAAATCTTTTGATCACTTTAAGGGTTTTGATGCAATCCAAAGGGGACTCCCTAATGAGGCCATCCGGCAGAGTTTTATTTAGGGCTGTGGGTGCTCTGAGGCTCCCCAGCAGCTGTCGTGAATTGTGTACGCGCATGTGTGCTCGTCTGGACTTTCCAGTAGCCTACTTTGCAACATACAACTTTGTCCGGTAAGCCAACAACTGTATATTTTTGCTTTGTATGGATTTATATTCCGCTGTAGGCTGCCTCCAGCTCAGCATTCAGAACAGTGATGAATGACTTGGTATAAATGTTGATATAAACGTCCCATATAGAGAAAACAGCCGAATAGCTGCTACTGTTGGCCTGCTTTGTAGGCCTGTAGACACATTTATATGCATGCTCAGAAGCTCAGCGTGGTGTATGGTTTCCTAGACAAAATTTAGATAAAAATAGAGGAATATTTGGCCATTTTCACACCCACTTCCACTTGTTTAATAGAGTAATTTAATCTAAAAGCTGGTATCTATCAGACAAATGCTCTCATCAATGGAGGCAAAACAGATTTCCACAAGTATAAAACACTACCCATAGATCAATGTGCTTATCTCTGCAGAGAATCACAGTGGCAATGACTCTCCAGTGGACGGTGGTGGCTTTCTTCCTGTATGCAGAGATCACAGTCAACCTTATTTTGTGTGTGCCTTTAATATCAGCACAGCGGTAAGGCAATTTTAAAAGCATATCATAAGTCATCAAAAGCTTATTTAGATACTTGCTGTAAGGAGCACAATTTCTGAAATAATTAAAAAGATATATCATCCCAAACGGGCAGTTCACACAAATAACCAGTAGAGTGCATTCAAATCCTTCTCCAGCAGATCTTCTATACCTTTACATTGCAGGTGGCGTTTGATTTTCAGCTGGAGAATATGGAGCTGGTTATCTCCTTACTGGAATAAATGCTTTTTTACAATAATAATGGTCCTTATTGTTCTTTTCCTGGGTAAGCGAGCTTTTGTGAGTCAGACATAATCTCCTTTGTGTGACAGATATTAAAAAATAATAGCAAGTGTACTCAAATCCCACTTGGTCATGTTTCTGTCCACCCTTCCAGACGCTTTACGCGAGGTGCAGAAGTATTCCGGTCCCGAGCCGATGCAAGATGCTAAAGTGAACCCAAATGTGTATGACCACGTCCACATGAAGCTTTTCAGAGCCCAGAGGAACCTCTACATATCTGGCTTCTCTCTCTTTCTCTGGCTGTTAGTGGAAATTTGTCGCTTACTTTGCCCATCTGCACACCTTTCACACGTGTTGAAGTACTGTCTTATTTTGTTGTGTTTTTCTGTCCTGTGACTTCAACACAGTATCATGCGTCGGGTTGCCAGTTTGCTAAACCAGGTTGCTGTCACCATGGAGGACAGCGCAGGTCTTCAGTCACAAATAGACAATGCTGTGAGAGCAGCGAAACAGCACCAGGAGGACAAACTGACCCTCAAGCAAGTGAGGTCATTTTTTTTTCTTTTTGTTTCTTTTTTGTCAAGTAACATAATAAAAATTACTTTGCTTTTTTTTTGTTTGTTTGTTTCTGGGTCATGCCCACGCATTAGCATAGTGTAGGCACACACCATACTGTGATTTCAACAGAGCATTTTCCTTTGCTTTCTATTTAACATGTGCTCTGTCATCTGCTGTTTAAATAATCAGCTTAAGCTCAGTAATTAAGGAGAATCCTTTGTGCTTAGTCTTTCCTGGAAAAGGAAAAATCCATGTCAGCAACAAAGCAGCAGCTGAAGCTGGAGGTCGAAAAGCTGGCGGGTCAGCTGAAGACTGCCGAGGAGGGTGAGCGACCTAATTTAAATACGTTAATGGAAAGCTGCACCTATGTTTGCAGAGCATGTAGACAAAGAGGTCCCTTGGTCATATGGTTGTACAATAGATACATTTTAAAAAGCTTTTATGATATGTAGTCCAAATTTGTAATCATTAAGTGCGTGTATGTGTGTGTAGCTGTTCGTAAGTCTGATGCAGATATTGAGGCAATGAGGAGGCAAGCCAAAGGTCTGGCTCAGGAGTATGACAGACTGCTCAGGGAACACCATCAACTCCAGGTAATAATGACAAACACACATCACAGAATATCTCCTGTATATTCACACTGCTAATCCCACATTGATCCTGTTTTTAATTTACAGAATCTTCAGAGCGCTGAAGACAAAAAGGATCGGTGAACACTAGAACACAGTATCAGCTCTTACTTCCTTCCATGGATATTTTTTTTCTCATATCTCTGGATTGTGTGCTGTATCTAGTTTGCTACCCGACCTGTTTTTATTGTCTTTGAATCTTCATTGTTGTTTAAAGTTTGAACTGAGTGCAATAGACAAATCTTGCTATTAACTTAAAGTAACTCTTCATTATGAATATGCATTGTTTCCTTTTTTACTGACTGCTAAGCTGTGTTATAAACACAAAGTGTTACTGTAATGACTTTTTATAGTGTACATCAGTGGGAAAATACTAAATGCTTCAAACAAGCCATACTTTTGGTGCTGTCACGAACTTGAACATTTCACATGTTAATTGAGAGCTGTGCAATTTGAGATGTTGCTCGTGGGTTTTTGCTATTTCTATGAGCATTACTAGGTGTCACTTTGAGGTTAATTTGTGGGGGATTCACAGCCTGTTGCATTATGTTAACATACACCTGAATGCTCCAGACCAGCAAACTGCCAGAACTGTTTATAGAGCTGGTCACGCTTGCTGATCAGTTAATCATGTGCATTTGATTAGCAGCTCCAACTGCTACTTACCTTTTATAGTAATTCCTATGAAAGCAGTAATGGTGTACTTAGTTTTCCAGGAACCTGCACACAGATTCCTGTAAAAACATATACATACACATATAAGCTGCTCACAAATTCCAGTTCACCAGCAGTCCCAGCAGATGTCTGTGAGCCAACAGCTGATGGCTGATTATCAACAAATCTCATATAATCTATGCTATTTACTGCAAAATTGGAAGCCGATTTGAAAACCACCTCCACTTTATTCTGTATGGGGAGCTCTGCTCGTTCTCTGCCTGCCTCGTCTGCCTCTGGGGAAGGCTTGGGTTGTAAGACCCATACCTTCAAGTATAAAATATGGAAGATGTAAATAATAATCTTCTTTTAAGCTAGTGGCTCTAACTGAACTGACTTTAGGTGGGCAAACCTAATCTTGACATACTGTACTGTTTGATGGTATAAATATGAGTACGAATAGTAAACTTTCATAATAATTAATAATAATTCCTGAACTTGTTGCTATGATCGGTGTGATCAAGAGGCCCAGTGTTGGATATTTGTAGTAGATGATTGTATAATCACCTAGAAAAGGTGCTTCGAAAGCCAACATGCACTATACGTCAAAAATAAAACAGCTCTAGAATTTTTGCTATTTAATTTCATACTGTAAGGCACAGTTAGCTCACTGAATTAACACTTCCCCTCATATCTGTACAGGAAGTGATGGGTTTCGCCCTGTATGGAAAGGAGATACCCTTTCAATGAGCTACTCCTGTTGCTCAAGCTTTGATCTACCCCTTGACCAATTGTTCAGTCACAAGTAGAAACGTGATCCAGGTGTGAGAGACACTAGACAGACCTGTGTATGCATGAACTAAAAGCAAAGCTACGAGCACAGAACAAACAGGTGTGTTAAACCATCATATTCAGGTACCTTAAATGTTAAAATACAAAATTTGATTTTATCAAGTTTAATCATAAAAATGAAGAACAGAAAATACAACACAATTACAATCTTTTTTTTTCTATGAAAGTCTTCCATTCATGAAAAACACAAACACATATACATTCCAGAAATATCAGACTTTGTTTATAAAATGACTAATTTCAGATACCGTACATCTACGCAAATCCTTTACAAATATATATACTCTGTGTGCTATGAAAAATGTCCACAGTGTGTCTTCCTCAGTACATGTGAGGTGAGGTGCTCGTCGGGCTGAGTCAGAAGAGAAGAAGATGCGCTGAGGCTCACAAGCGAGTTTCTCTGTCGGGATTGCAGTCCAAGGCCAGTATAAACTGCTCACAATGTATAGAGCTGTTCTCCTCTTTCCTCAGTGTTTCCAACTCTGCACTCCCATTGGTCAGCACATGTTTTTCTTCTTTCTTAATATGTCTTTTGAGTAGAGCAAATCCCAAAATACAAAGGAAGAAGGAGACTGTTCTCAAGCCCAAAGTCAGACCCAGGTACACTATCCTGTACAAAAAAACAAAACAAAAGCAATACAGTTAAGAGTACAAACTGCTCCGTCATGTTTTAGGGCAGCTCTAAGTGAAGCTACAAATCCCTACAGGTTAGTCACTATTGGACTTTTTCCCATTCAAAGTTGTATAAATAGCTTAATTCTTCTAGTCCTTTTGGAAGATGTTCTAATTCCACAATCTTAGCTCTCTACTAAACACAGGACTTGAAATTAAGAAAAGGTCAAATTACTGCTCTTTTTATTTATTACAGTCAAAATACTTTGGTCCAAAACTGCAATCTCTCAGGCACTACCGTTAAAACAGGACGGTTAAACTGACTGTGACAAGGTCAAATCTGTAATAGCCCTGTGATGTTACTGAACTTTTTTTGCATTTTGCATGTAGTTGCAGTAACTACTGTAACTGGTTATCCAGAGGGTGGGCAACACCCTCAACGACTAGGATGACCACCTTCTGTCACAAAGTGATTGCACCGGTCACCTGGTGGGAAGCAACCAGTCAAAGAATTGCAGTTCAATTTGGACCGACGGCAATCAGTCTCAGAAAGACGAGTGAAGGTTTCCAAAGAGCTGCTGCCTAATTCATGAATGCAGACACACTTCCAACATGTTGTGATCACAAGTGAACAATACTTGTCTGCGATGCATTTCTTTCCAGTAGGGGTCTTGACTCAACTGCCTGCCAAGTGATTGTACTTTAGTTCCTATATTCAATTCAATTCAATTTTATTTATACAGCACTTTATAAGGCACTTTTTATTGTAAGGTAGACCCTACAATAATATATACAGAGAAAAACCCAACCATCAATGACCACCTACGAGCAAGCACTTTGGAGACAGTGGGAATGAAAAACTCCCTTTTAACAGGAAGACAGAAAGAAACCTCCGGCAGAACCAGGCTCAGGGAGGTGCGGCCATCTGGCACAATCGGTTGGGGAGAGAGAAGGAAGACAGGATAAAAGACATGCTGTGGAAGAGAGCCAGAAATATAAAAGTAGGGTTGCTGAGCGCCTGTGCCACTTTGTGGTTAAATTGCTGTTCCGCAGCAACTACATCACTATTTGTGGAGGAATTTCTGAACTTCTGTTTTAATTCTGTGAGGTTCTGGGCAGACTCTCAATGCTCGCTTGTGGTTAGAAGTTCAAAAAGAAACTACCAGTTGTAGCCAATCGTGATCATTAACAAGAAGTTAACAGGACTTGGCCTTGTCAAGTTAGGGTTAGGGGTTTTGTAGAGCCACTTATTAAAAGATTTAAGTGAGTGATTTAACTAAATTTAAACTAGTGCACCCAAGTTTTCTTTTTTAAATGTATTAAAAATCTATCCTGTACAATCACTCCACCCTGAAAAAAGCATTAAAAGCAAATTGTAAAAGCAATACGAAAACATGTAGATGCAGACAGAACCAGGTTTGTCATTTTCAGTGACTTTTCACAGTAAACAAGCAAATTGTTTGTCATTGCCAACTTGACTCCATTCAGTGGCAAACTGATACTTGACTGAATCCATCCTGTTGCCCTTTTTTTGTAGTCTTGACTCACCAAAGTCGGTCTGAAGATGAAAACTGACTGAAGTGGTCTTGGACCTTGTTTCCATCTCTGAAGCAACCATTTCAAGTGCAAGGAGATCATTAAACATGGTTGCTATAATTTTGTTGTGCAGCAGTCTGTAACCAATGGTTTCCCTAGTGTGCCTAACATCATCAGTTCACTGCTGACAGCGTGCAGTTCAGTGGTTTTCAAATTATGGGTAGAGCCCCAACAGTAGTTTGGTGCAGTGAGGTGGTGGAGAATGAATCAATATTATTTTGTAATGAAAATATCTGATAGAATTCTGATGCTAATCCTTACTTAGGTAGAATTGAACTTGAATCCCTTTTTATCATTAGTGATTAAAAAAATGAGCATGCGCTTGTTTTGGTGTCTGAAGCTGAGACAAAGAAAAAGAAATCAATGCCAGAAAGCGTTTAAAATCATCATTCTGACAGTTGTTAGCAATTGTTCTTCACTTTTTATTTTTAATGCACTCGGCCTCCAGCTGTACATTTAAGATCTGCTCTGGGTTCAGCATTTTAAATAAATCAACCATAACTCATGGCTGTGCGTAATAACTTGCACATAACCTGATTACAGGGTCACTAAATCAAGAGTGTGAAGGATAGCCAATCCCCATAGAAACTGCATGCGAAGTCAAAATAAAGCCATCTTGCAAGTACCTGTAAGCGGAAGTGTCATATATTCTGCAAGCTCCTCTTCCTCCACACATCTTGTATCCCCATTTGAGGCAGGTCGTATCAATTATGGCTCCAAAGTATATAGGGGCAGGTATTCCAGCTGTGTTACAACATATAAAGTAACTTGTTATGTCAGATTTTCAAATCACGGTTCGCCTGAACATAGCTTACAATCTAAACAAGTCAGACTTCCTTACAATAACTTATAATATTAAGAATTATACTGCTAAATCGATAATTAGCCGTACTAAGCTAAATTCTTTGGGTTAATTTAACATAAAAAGCTATTTTTATTGGTGATCTCCAAATGTGTATCCTTATAAACAAACAGTATTCCAGTAACTGTGCTCACTATATATTATGCTGAATGTCAGCTTGAGGGAAATGTCTGTGAGCCTGAAATTTAAATGAAGTAGACAGTGATGCCAAGAACAGCAAAGGTGGTTCTCACCAAGGGTACGAGTGGCCAAGGTGTGGATTCCAAGAGCGAGAGACTTCAGCTCAGGTTTAATGCACCTTTAGAAACAACACTGTAGTATTAGACAGGACTCAACTTTTGACCTGGCAACACTTAAAGAATGACAATGAAAGAATGACATTTGTACTTCTTAGAGGGAGACGCTTCAGAACAATACAAACAACATTACAGCAAAAAGTGGCACAAAAGCAGAATATGACAGACCTGACAAGCAGCATGAAGCCGGGTGTACCCCCAAGAGAGATGATGAAGGAACTGAGGACAGACATAGCCAGGAAGTACGGAAAGACTTTCTCACAACTGTCCCTGTGTGGACACTGACCCAGGGTGGCTGTCAAGTTGCCTGGTTGGGTATTAGCCACCGCGAGACACTTGCAATTGTTGAACACCTGACAGAAAAGAACACAAGGTGTAATTCAGTGATAAATGAGCTGCGGCACAGCAGGAAACACTTGTTCTGTCTGTAAATAATCACGGAAATGTCACATGCTACTCTGTGGTACATACAACTGTATGATATGAATGAAAATTGAGAATCAAGCCTGAATATCACGCTGCGTTTACTGAAAAACATGCAAGTTTCATGAGGGCAGTGGTGTGTGTCTGACCGTGTTCTTGCCAGAGCCAGTGGAGGAGTTGCATCCAGCCAAACACGGGGACACGTAGGTGATCCCGTTCTCTCCACACACTGGATCCCACTCTCTGCTTGTGCACGAGCAATCCGAATTACAGACAGAGATGAGAGACTGCTCCTGATAAGATAAGCCCCCCACTCTGCATGTGACAGGAAAAAAAAGGCATGTGATTGTCAGCCCTTTTAAAACATCGATCAGACAAGAAAAACGAGCCATTACCGTGCATGGAATTAAAAACAGTGACTGATTAAATAAATAAAACCCCAATCCCTTTTTCTCTGAATCTACTTCCCGGTTTGATGACTATCAAGTCCACTAAGGAAAATATACAAAGGTATTACATACCCACTATATGAAACTGTGATGCCTGCGACCTTAGCGTTCTCACAGCCCATGGCAAAGAATAGGAGTGACAGAAAGTAGCCCAGCAGAGAGGTCCCAAAGGCAAATTTAGCTGCTCCCATGATAGTCAGCTTGTACTTTTTCATCACAACCCCTCCGGAGAACATCCCAAGGGCCACTGCAGGTATGTTGATCATGCCTATGAAAAAACGCAGAATACAGCGTATCCTTAAATGGATGGAGCATCGAGAACGAACTTAAACAGGCGATATCAGGCAGCAACATCACTCGCCAGAAGGGATCAAAGTCAGAACACTCATGTATATCAAAGCACTCTCATTTATATTTTACTTAAGTCATGTTGTGAAAGATGAAAATAAGTTATGGTGGTTCAGAGGATCTGGGATGTATTTCTCATCAGCCGATGTACTCTTAACTCACTCAGTTACAAGGGACAAAAAGAGCAACGTTGTTTCCATTCGCATCAGGGAGACATGTTAATTGCTCTGATTGCCTCAAGTGCTTTTAAATCAATGCCTGTCATTTCAAAATGCCCAAGGACTGAGGTAAACCAGGTTGTCATCTTGAATTTGCAGCATTTACTTAAGAGGGAAGTGGGAGTTGGGGTATAAAAAATTTATCAAAAGCTAGCTCATGAAACTCTTATGATGACCATCCAGCTCACATCACTTTGCATCCTTAAATAGGTACTTTTCAGCCAAACAGCAGTGGTTCTAAGCAAGCTTTTAGCTCTACAAAGATCTCACTTACAAAGATAAAAGAACAAAATAATCCAAACAAGGTAAACATTATAAATTAGTAAAGTATCTTGCTCACCCATGAGAAAATTGGCTTTTGAAGCTGACTGGCCGTAGTGTTGCTCAATGTATTTGGGTTTGTAGGTGACCATACCAATGAGAGAGTTGAACTGAACAATGGTCACACATAAGTAGATGGTGTACACCGGATTTCCAAGGAGACTCTTCAATGTGGGGACGAATTCTGTGAAAGGATGTTTAAATGAGTGATTTTCACTTCTTGAAGTAACCTCAGCCTTTTATTTTGATGTATCATTAAAACTATTTTGATTTTCTCACATTGACAAGAAGAAATAAACTTCTATTTGTGTTTACTGTCGACAGAAATGACAGTATTATATATACTATAGCAGTAAAACAGATCTTAAAGCCGTTAAGATTCCATTAATTGCATACAGTAAGTTTAATAACACTGTTAAAATGGAAAATTAAAGTGCTTTCATAAAGCACACTGTGATCGCTATCCTACCACTGGCCATCAGATGTAAATTAGCTGGTTCCTCTGGTCTGAACTTGTGCTTCAAGCCTGGGGAATCTTTAATAAATCTGGTTTGCTCTGGTGTGCAGTTGGTGTCATGCTTTTCCACAGGCATCGGCAGTGATTTTGGCAGGAACCAGAAAGGAACAGCAGACATGAGGGTGATGGCACCAGCAATGAGATAGCCCAGCCACCATGCGCCCACCCAGCGGGCATCGCCAGGAGTAATGATGATAGTCTCTGTAAAGACAGAAGCACATTATTGGCGCTGTTCATTCTTTTATGATTGTAATTAACCACAATTATGTATTTACTAAAGTCACATGCTCCTTAAGCACTTGAGTTGAAGCAAAAATGATTACTTTTTACTTTTACTGATTACCTTTTCAAATTCTTAAAGATGTAGTTGATGGTTAGATGACCTGTTACTCACCCATGTCCACATATCCAATGTCAACATAGATTTTGGCACACAGGGACCCCAGCAGGTACCCAAAGACAGGACCAATTATTGATATTGTCTGGACACAACCTGAGACACACAAAAAAACACCTACTTATAGCCTAATATATGTTGGGTTCATCTCTGTATCATTAAAAAAAAATTGTTCATTATATTATACAGTACAGTCAACTTATATCAGAACTCTAATTTTTAAAGAAAAGCCAGGTGGCAAGATCCATCTAATCATAATGGATTACACTATGTCCTATAAACAAAAAGAAATCAAACTGTACTAGATAGTTTAGTAAATCTTCTTAAACTTCTTAAAACTGAAAATGAAGAGAGCCACTACAGGCAAAAACAGTGAAACTGTAGTCAGGCACTGGTAGTTGTATGATGGAGCAGCTGTATGATGATATTTAATGTTTTCTAATAAAGATGCATTAAGTTTTTTTAAAGGTTATTTTCTCAAAATGAGCTTTCTTTCCCCTCATACTCTGAACTTGACATCTTTGCTTTGGTTGTGCTTACATACAACAAAAATTCCAATTTTATTCCTATAATAGGAATGGCTCAAATACACTGCTCAAAAAATTAAAGGAACACTTCGAAAACATGTCAGATCTCATTGGGGGAAAAATAATCTGGATCTCTATACTGATACGGACCAGGTAATGGGTTAACAAAAAAGAAATATGCCAAATTGCTTCATGGAAAAGAGCTATTTTCAGAGTGACAAAATGATGCAGGAGGCTAGTTCATTTTGCCAAAATTTCAGCTCATGATGGTGCTCAGTAGTTTGTATGGCCTCCACGTGCTTGCAGGACAATACTGATGCATGCTCCTAATGAGACGGCCAGGTGCAACCTGGCAACATTGGATGAACCGAAGCATAATAGCTCCTAGATTTTTTTTTTATTGGATTTAGCTCAGGTGTGTGAGGGGGGCAGTCAGTGGTATCAAGTCCTTCATCCTCCAGAAACTGCCTGCACACTCACCACATGAGGCCGGGTATTGTTGTGCACCAGGAGGAACCCAGGACTGACTGCACTAGAGTCTGATAGTAAGCCCAAGGATTTCATCCTTATGACTAATGGCAGTCATGGTTATGTTGCGTAGCCTGTAGAGGTCTGTGCATCCCTCCATGGATATACCTCCCCAGATCATCACTGACCCAAACTCATGCTGAACAATGTTACTGTCAGCATAACGGTCTCCACGGCTTCTCCAGAACCACTTTTCATCTGTCACATGAGCTCAGGGTGAACCTGCTCTCATCTGTAATAAGCAGGTGTTCGCCTACCTGTGCAGTCTCTGCATTATGTTATTGTTTAAGTACAGCTTAAACAACATTACAAAATTGCTTTGTTTTCTACCTGTTGACAACACTTTTTTTTTTAAATTTCTTTTAAAGACATCCAATATTCCCTAACATGACAGCAGAGTGAAACAAGAATATTCCTATTACAGAAATCTATAGAAGGTTAACTCATCTTTAGTAGTACATAATTTTCTAGTTTCAAAATATCGTTGCAAAAAATGTCTAATAAAAAAAATTCCTACCAAAGCTATCAACTGTAACAAAGGTGGATTACCAATATAGAGAGCAGCATTATCTGACTGTGCGTAGTCATCAATATAGGAGATTCCCAAAGGCTGCACTGGAGTCTCTCCAATCCCACGCAGGATATTTCCCAGCAGGACATAGATCCACATGGAAACACTGGACTCTTTTTCACAGCCTGCAGTTTAAAAACAGCAGTCAGAATGTCAATGATATAGAGCCTTATGCAGCTCATGATCCATCTCAGTTCGCAGGTTACTGACCATAAAACAACAACTATGACCTTGAGCTTGACCTTGAGCACAGTTTGGATTATGACCCACATGGTGATTGTTATGTGTAAGACTGGTTGAATCCTGAACAATACAATAGGAAGACTCGTGTGAAGTGTGAACACCTTGCCATCTCCAGATGGGCCGAAACTATACATTATGATTTACACTAACAAAACATTGATGAAAAATATTCTATTATCACAATAAGTCAACATATCTTACTATAATGCCCACAATCTCTCTCTGTTTGTCTATATGTTTGTTTCTTTGTCCCCCAACTTTGCCTGCACTATCAGAAGTTGGACACACACTTGGTTAATCTTAGGCCCCTGAAGGTTCTTATCATCATTAACATCAACATTTAGAAACTACCAAGCAACAGGCTAAAAGGACCTATTTTTGGCCCTCATGCACCTACAAAGCTGTATGTAAGCATCAAATCATTTTAATGTCATGATTCTAACTTCTCATATCTGCATATATATCCACAAAAGCTGGCCTTTATATGATATAATGTCATCACATTGTCTAGAAACCTCCCTATAATGGGCTAAAATGACCTTTTTTTTGCATTTATGTACCTATAGCAGCTCATAAAAAGTACTGTATCATTTTTATTTCACAGCCAACAGAATGAATAGCCAACTCATTTAGTACTATGGCATGGTTATGTGCAAGTTATCACAAGTCATCATCAAAAATGACTTGCAATCAAACAAGTAAAACATAAACACGCATATTCTGAACTAGCAATGATGCATGAACCGTATCTGCAAAAACAAAATCCAACCTTAATCACATGTTAAAACAATTGTCATGAACAACATAAATGTTGTTTGTCTTACCTCGAGAAGGCAGTATAGAGGGTCTGTCACCTGCCCACAGGGACTCAGGTGAGCTTGCCGGACATGGAGAGAGGTTATTGGTCGAATTCACTGAAGATCTAATTGATGTTTCGATCTTATAGCTGCGTATAAAATACCAATTTGACTGTTAAACAAGGGAAGGGAGAAAGCACCAGGTATTGTTAGACATTCACAATGTGAAGCACAAATACATCAGAGACTACAGAGATCAAAGTAATATGTGAATGGAATTTGTGAACAGCGATGCATGCATTCAGACACTGCGCTTTGCCTACCGGCCAATGATGAAATGAGGCATGGCGATCAGGAAGGTTCCAAAAGACATCAAAATACACCCGATTGCTATGATCTTGGGTCGGTGGAGCTTGGCACAAAAATAACTCACAAACGCAATTACCAGCAAATTCCCTACAGGGTTAAGATGATCAGAAAAGAAGATGGAGAGGAGTCAGAGGCATCAAACATGAAATGTACTGCTCAGAATCATGAATCATGATAAGTCTCACTAACTACATCATACAAATGATGTGTTATCTTTGATAAGCACTGATTCTGATCTACGAGTCTGTAACGACATAAACCATTACTCCAAGCCTGCAAACTGTGGCTTAAAACTATTTTTCACTCTTCAATAGTCAGTTAGGTATGCAACAAGGCACCATTCAAAGCTTAAATGAGATGGAAGTATGCAATGGTATTGGGAATATTAACATGCCATCATAATACTCCTGCCTCAAGGCCTCACAGTATTCCACAACTAAGGAATGGTTTAGAGTCACCTGATCCAGTTCTAACTATAAGCTTTGTCACCCGTCTCTACCTTTAAGCCTCCTTTAAGCACTCTCGCTGTAGCATTAGTATCATAAAAATGCAATAAATAGAGAATAAACAAATACAGCCAATAAATACAGAAATGTACAGAAAGAGCTCAGGAAACTCACCTATTTCAAAGCTGCCGTCTATGATGCCAATCAGATAGCTGGGGATATCAAATCGCCTTTCTAGCTGTGTAATTGTGCTCTTCATGTAGCTGCCAGATAAAGCCTTGGCAAAGTAAGCAAAGGACAAGGCTGCAAGGAACATCTGCAGAGACACAAAAAGAAAAAGACACTACAATGTCAGGCAGACTGGCTCTGATATGGATATATGATGTTTTTGTTTTTGATTGCAGTCCAAACATCTCATAATTTCATTCTTTCATTTTCAGGCACAGATTCAATTACAACTGCAAAATAAAAATTAATTTCCAAAGTTCGACTAACAAGATAAAAACACAAGCCTGCACTAATTAACCTTAAACCTATCACGAGACTTATTGAATGTATTTCTTTTCTACAGCGGTTTTAAGCCTTTATTATGACAGAGCAGTGGAGAGAAAAGCTAGAAGAAAGAACGAAGGAAGACAGACAGTAAACTGCTGGGAGTGGATTCAAACCCAGGCTTCTGCAATAGCCTTATATGGGCATATGGGATATGGGTTGCATGCTGAACCCAGTGAGCTACAGCAGCGCACGTGAATGCATTTCTTTGAGGATACATGTGTGTATGTATGACATGAATTTGCAGTTCAGATACATCTTTATAAAAGGGCAGCTGGCAATATGCGCTGGGCCAGAGAGTGTATTGAGCTCCCTCCTTCTTTTGCTCAGCCACCTGTGGACACTGACAGTCAGTCACAAAGGGAGGATTAGAGAAGCCAATCCCACAAGGACACAGACACATCCTTGGACACATAATTGGAAACAGGTGAGCGGTAACCATAGCCTGCACTGTAAGGGATTAAAATAGTGAAAGCAGAAGAGACTGCTACCAAACAACAAACATCATTTTCACTGAAATGCATTATAAATGCATTATAATAAATATATCAATATAACCTATTTTCTACTTGTCCAGAAATATCAAATTCTTTTCACTTTGTTTTTCATACAATTTAAAGTTAAATTTCAAACCATAATGATTGCATAACAGACAAAATGATCATAAATGGGATCATTATTCACACCCCATACAGGACACCACAAGGAATGCGCAAAACACATGCACACTAGCTGGACAAACTCCCATACACGCTCGAATATCCCTGAGACAGTGCCAGCCCAGTGATCCATGGCCACAGTGAAAACTGCATTGTTCCTCCTGAGTCCAAAGGTCAACTATTAGGTAAATTCTCCTGTTTAGTACCCCTGCTAGATGACGTTAGAGACGTGTATCATTCAGTAAAAATCCTCCACAAGGTTCTGCAAACCCAAGCTAGATCCTTAAGGAAACCATCCACATCCAAGGGCCCTGCGAGTGTACTTGTTTCTTTTTCTTACAATGACCTCGGCCCTAATAATTGGCAGACTCTCGTTCCTCTACTGAAGGCATTGAGGACATCGTATTGCTTTGTCACTATATCCAGTTTTGAGTAACAGCACTCAATCCACACTTACTTTACTTTACATAACTACTTCCATTTCATATGCTTCCCTTTGTATTTCACACTGTGAAAAATAATGTACTCTGGACTTTTCCTTCTTAGCAAAAACATCTGAACCAATTTTCACCATGAACACTTTTCTATAGGAACTGACCATCAGCCGTGAGCTTATATATACCAACATAGTAAAAAGAAATCTGTATAAATATGGTACAATGTACATTTTAAAAATGAAGGAATTTTCTTTTCATTAAATTTTACCATTTAACATTTCTTAAAACCTCTGTTAAAAACAGATAATATGCTTACAGAAACATTTTTGTTTTGTACATTGAAGGAAAGGTAACATTTCACATAAAAAAATCTTAACACCAATTTTTTAAAAAAACCCTGAAATTTGGCCAAGCACTGAAATTTGGTGGCCATGTCTCTGTAAATCATCGCTAGACAAATGAAACACATTTCAACAAGAATTTAAACGAGAGTTTCATGTCGTAGCAACGGCAACTGGAATATTCAGAGTGTTTGCAAGTGACATAGAACACATGCACGTAGGACAAGCCTAATCTGGGATTAACAAGCATGGAGACTGCTCAGATCAAAAGTATGCAGAACGCTTGTATCAGTAGAACCAGCTGAGAGGTTTGTTATAGCTTTACTATGCAGAAATGGAAAGCACACACAGAGGAAAAAAGCAGCATTACTGGAATTCCATGTAACTGTTTCTTGTAGTTACCTAAGCAGTTCACTAAGCAGCTTTTTAATTATTGCTCAGTGTGCCTCATAATCCAATAAAGAGGCACAAAACCTCCTTTCAGACCTCTTTTACAAAAGCACAAACTTTGTCTAAGAAATTTTTCACAGCGACTTAATACCAAGTCCAAAGGGCACTGTGAGCTGTTGCACTAGATCTCGCATGGTCATTAACAAGGCTTACATGCCGTACACTTAACTCAGATTTTAAGTGGGTGTTTGATAGATTCATCAACACAGAGAAAAAAGTGTGATAAAGTGTTTTTACACAAACTGGCTGAAGAGTTATCTCGAGTAGTAGCATTTACTTACACATGAAAGCACATAAATGAGTGCCGCCAACCAATGAATCTACTCTGTGTCTTTTACACGCACGTGATCCCACTTGATAGAAAGAGAGAGAGATTTGTGTGCACCCTCTAGGCCAGTCAGATGACTCGGGAAAATGACAAACATGTGGGGCCTTTGTCCTTTTTGGCTGAAATGATTTCTACGTGTTCATATGACTTTTCTCTGGTAAACAACAACGTCTCCGTTGGCTGGTCTCATGTGTAATTACAGGCCTCATAAAAGAAATGTAGAAAGGAAGGTCCTCCCAGTTTGATGTATGGACTTTTTAAGAATGAAAACAAAAGAATTAGATTTTTTTTAATATTTAGAAATTAAAAATACATGATGCCAATTTTTTGTGAATATTAACTCACTTAAGATTGTTTTTGGTAAGAGGGAGAAAGTAGACTACCTTCAGGTTTGGGTGACAGGAGTTTTTCACTGTGGATGAGTCAGGATTGCTGTCCACAATCCAGCTGTCTGTGGCTGTGTTGTTCATTTTCTTCATAGCAGCCTCCTACTGTGATTTCTCTTTTGATGATTTACTGTAGCTGTTCTCACTTGGACCTATTGGAATGAAGTCAGATTTAGAGATTACATATCAAGCCAGTATTGTGCAACAACAATCAGTTTAGTTTAGTTTAGTTTATTAAGATCCCCATCAGCTGCTGCAACGCAGCTTTACATTTTGACAATGCAAAGGTCTCATATCAGGGTAAGCATTGATAACCTAACCTTTGCACAACGTAAGATTGATTTACCATCATTACTACAGTGCACAGACACAATTATTTAACCCAGTTTTACTGGTTTCTTCTTTTATCTGCATTGGTAACAAATTCAATTCTTCCATAGCCTTATACAAAACTGTTCTTTTGATTGAACTGGTTCTTGGTTTGGGTAACAAAAATCTCCTTCCTGTAGCCTGACTAGTAGCATATTCAGGTCTGTCTATACTGAAATACAATTTTCATACAAATGAATTACAATAATATTTCTAATAAATACAAGTAAAGAATAAAGAAATCTAAATTTTACAATTAACCCGATAAAGACATTTATGCATTCTTACAATATTTGTTCTACGCCCACAACCATTCAAATCATTTTTGCTGCCTTATTTTGTAACATTTGCAATTTCTTAATCCGTTCCATTGTACCACCCGACCACACTACTGGGCAATAATCAAGATTAGAAAATATCAATGCTTGGATTAATTGCATGGATTTTGGTGTCAAAGACCTTGCATGGCATTTAGCTATAGAAATACCATTTCCTATTTTAGCAACTATATTAGTAATATATGCCCTGTCCAGGAATATTTATTGCTAAGGGTTATTATAGCTTAAAGAAATAAGTGCAGTGGATAACAGCATTCGCAGAGTCCCTGGTTCAATCCTGGAAGGAGACACAAATCCCTTCGGGCTTACATCATGTGGAACAACCTGCTGGGGTGACGTCTTATGAATAAGGAAGCAGATGAAAGTAGCTTTCATAACTTAAAGAAATACTCATAAAATGACTTGTACAAGCCTGCTATGAAAAATGTAGGGGACAGCCCTATATGCCCTTTTTTGAGACTTGATGCTGGCATCAAATTAAGAATTGGTAAAACAATACCACTTCTCAGTTTCCACATTTTTATGCTTAAATTCTTCCTTGATCAATATGAGACCTACAAAACCTACAAAATCTCCAGAACAGATAAATTAATATGTGTGTGGTATAAATCTGACTATTAGTTAGATCTAGTCAATCAAGTTTTGTCAAATTTGTATACCAAATTCCAATCAAATTTGCTTTCAGTTAATTGTTCTTATTCATGATTGTTAGCTTTTTGAACTACAAGAATGACTAGTGCAATTCCTTGAATGGTATTTCAAAGGGGGGAAAAATCCCCATACCCTTGTTTTTTTTTTTAAAAAAGTGGATAAAGACAATGAATGTGTGAGCCACTCTCCAAATGTCGCCGTTAGGTAAGCATAGCGAATTCATCTGACAGTCTTCAAAACAGACTCCAATTATTATTTAAAGCAGCACTCGTTCTTAAACACTGGTGACATTATGTTAATGATTTTATGATGCAAAAAAATGCAGTGTTTTCACAGTGCGAGCACTATATGACACTATATAACTCCTGTCAGCAGGAACAACAGCTCACTCATGAAGCTAATGGAAAATACAAGCAGCAGACTTATGGATGAAGGGCAGCTCAGTAAATACACCAAATTGGCTATTTCATCCTGGGGAGACAAAGAAGCCACTACGACTTGGTGATATAAAAATATAAAGAAAAAAACCTTGTGTGTGGCATGTGGTCTAGTGTTACAAATGATACAGAATGAGAGACAGCAGGGCCAGGATGCTTGTTCAGTGATGTGAACTTCTTACTGAGTGCACTGAACCATAGCATGGCTTTGAACTACTCCTCCTTTCTCTCTTACAGAAAAAAAAAAAAGCTGAGAGGGCTGAAGATGTAAAGGCTTAAACACTCACTCAACAAGGACAGACATTCAGTGGAGCAGCAGTTTCTTTTGACACAGCTAGTCTGGAAACTATACAAATGCCCACACTCATGTTTTGCACTTGCAAAGCTACATTTTCTTTCTAAAACCTCGACCAATTAAGGTTGCACACACAGCAAAGATCCCCCTGTGTGTAATGAAAGATTTCTCAATCATTAGTGTGCATAAACATCCACAAAATCCCCCAAACATTTAATATGTTTGGCTTGAAGCCTGTTTAAGTTTCCTCCGATAGAGATGTTAATAGGAAGCGTTCCTTTTGTACAATCATACCGCCTTCTCTCCAAAGGTCCTGGTGAATCCAAGTGCCATCTGTTGGCAGGTCCTTTATTGAATCTCAGTGATTAATGGTTACACATCTACATAAATTACATTTCTGATGCTACAAATATCAGTGATATGAATGTGTAAGGCTCTTCTTAAAGTCTTTGACCGTCGCTCTGTTACTGTTTCACTGTGGAAAAACACACCATGATCTTTTGCGCTTTCAGTTGCGCGAGCGGATGAAGACAAATGATCACCGAGCGAAAAGCAAACACTTTTAATCAAGCTGAGCTCAAAACACCGAGAAACTTCAAATGATGGCAACGAACGGGCTATTTATTATTAGCAAGCACGTGACCCCTGTTTAATTATCCATCGGTGGCAGTGCATGCAGGTTGATTAATCACTGTGTACTCAGTAAGCTTTCACCGAATTCTCCAAATCACCTGCTGTTCTCGCAGACAGCTGTGTGCACTGCACCATTTAAGTGTTTGATGATGCACAGTTGAAGCTTCACTGACACTGTTTTCTGTTGGGGCTTTTTTTTTTCTAGTCACTTGAATCTACAGCTATTATTATACCGCTGATTATCCACTAAATACACACATACGTCAAGAAATGAATATTCCCATTCTCATGACTGACTGGGGATAATAACTCGAAAGACCATCATGATACTTACCCAACTGTGGGGGCTTCAAAGCTTTCTCTCTTAACGACGTATTTGAGGCTACTTCTTATTCAGCACACAAAGAGGAGATGAAATGACATCCAGTGGTTTAAAAGAAAATCTTCAGTCTCTCCTCATTAAGTCGCCTACACTCACACCGTGTGCTCTTAGGCTGTGAAGGGAGAACAGCGTGTTTCGCTGGACACGGTAGACACTGAGCACGATCTTCGGTGGAGCACGCATATACCCTGAACAGAGGCGGGGAGGGGGGAAAAACTATGCCCAGCCTGCGTTTCATTGAGCCCTGGTAATCTGGAGGCTGTCAAACGTTACATATGTGTGCATGAGTGTAGGTAAAGCAACCCACATCACGAAGTCGTGAATTTCTGCGTTGAATATCTAATAGATTAGACCTGTTGTGACGCAAATTTGCTGCAAAAAATGCAACAGCCGCTCTGCTTTTCACGTAATTCCGCTCAAAGAGTGCATGGATTGTTTGCCAGTGGCTTCCAGTCGCTGAACAGTATGCAGTGTTTACAGCTTTCAAGGGGTGAGGACACTAAAGGTGAACAATTTGACGTTCACAGACAAATGCAAATGAAGTGCATAATACTGTCATTAAGTTGATAATAGTCTGAACGCGTAGTTCTTACTTGTAATTACAGCAGATACTAAATAATGCAGCAGTTTTCACTGAGCATTTGTTGATCAAACCATGACTGTGTCTTACTCAGATATAGTGAGTGGCTATTTAAGGTCTGATGTTCATGGTAGCACTGGACAAATCTTGTATACTTTTCTATCCAGTGAAACTTAGTGAATCCTGTAAAAAGTCAGCTCTGTTAAAAGTAGGCCAGCCGCAGTGAATATTCAATCAAGTTTTCAATCAAGATTCAGTTCTTTGCTTGAAAACTAATTGGACATTTCAGTGAACTTGCCTTGACCCTCGAAATGTAACGCGTGAATAGGATAATTTAGACAAAAGTAAAAGTCTGCACAAACAACAAAGGTTCAAATGTGCTTTCTTGATGAAAATCATTAAAAATCAATAAATTAAGTCATGATTTTCCCACTGAGCCTATCAACACAGCAGGGACCTAATTTCTTAAATTCCTCTGTTGCCATGGGGACACCTGGTCTATGTAGCTTTTACTGAATATGTCAAAAACGCCCCATATAGCTTCATTGTTAGGTTACTATAACATGAAAATTATGGAGCGAAGATTTAAAAATATTCTATATTTCTGCCTGTAATCGAATCGAATGTGCTTCCAGTTCTTACAGCTGCTGTCAGGTAGGAATGATGTGCTTATTCTCTGTGCCCATTATGCAATACTGTTCACATATGTATCAAATTCTTGTCAGTCTGTCAGCAAGATTATATTACCTAACCAAATTTCATGAAATGATAATAAAAAATTAACAGACAGGAGATCGACCATGGCCGAAGATCCCCTACTGTCCTAAAATAAATTAGAATATGGACTTAGTGGCACTTAATAGAACCTATTAGTTACATACATAGACAGTAAGTCGCCACAACAGCAGCCACCCTAACAAAATTGTAACCTGAGTAAAATTTTCATCTTTTTATTTTTATTAGAACATGATGTTCTACACTGAGATATACTGTAAAACCATTTTTCTTGCTGTTGTTTCTTTTTTAAGAAAAGGATTTTACAGAAAACATGGTAGAACAGAATTCATGGTTTGTACCATATCAAGGTACATCCATTCATCCATCCATTAAATTTAGGGGTGCAGGAGGGGCTGGAGCCTAGCCCAGCTAATAATAAAATATTTAATGAACAGCTAATACCTGTAAATTAGAAGCATTTTTGTCTACATACGGCAGCATTCAGTAGTAATATCTTCATATGCCATCTTCCCCAGCTTCATTTTGTGCCTTTGTTTTATTACAGTACTCAGTATTTGTCACATATTGATGCATTTTGTTCAAACACAGTGAATTTGCACTTTATGCACTTGCTTCTTCTTCTTGTATCTTGAACAATTAGAAGCTGTGACCTAAGCATGGTTTACCTGCATGAACATAAACATCCCTTTTAGTATCAGCAAGTATGAGTAGCAGCTACTACATGCCACATTACTTTAATTCTTAAGATTTGTTTTAAGACTTGACAGTATTTTAGCTATATTCACAGCTGAATCCAGAAATGATATACGCAGGCTCAAATATATCAACTCAAGTATATACAGTAGTATAGTATAGATTTGATTAGAGTTGCCTTTTTAAAGAAACGTACCCATACTTACAGAAATGGTTCAACTCTAAATGCAATCAGAGCTCAAAGATGGTTTAATGAAACATGGCACTTTGAAGTGATCAGGAAATTGTGTTATCATGTACGCGTTTATAGAATTAAATACAAAGAAGATGCGACACATCGACACAAGCATACCACAGAAACCGTAATCTTGTAATTCAATGTATTCACATTACAACATCCACATGGTTCAGTTTGTGACGTCTACTGATCTTCAAATATATTCACTGTATAATACATAATACCAATATAGGCACTTCCAGTAAGTCTGGCAATATTGAAGCTACAGTATAGTGTCTAAATTACAAAATGGTAAAAATAAATAATGTATATCTAAAAGAGTTTTTGTAGTTTTAAAATTTCTTCACTGTACAGCATGTATGCATTTTGTACAAAATGGAGCATCGACCTGCAAGGAAATCAATTATTTTACTTTCACAAATACTATGTATTTGGACATATTCTTCTTTAGTACATGTGGTAAGTGCAAGGTACTTGTGAGAAGAAAGCAATTAATTCGTTAATTATGTGTCAACTATATAAAAATACATCATCTCCTTTTGTTTACATAATTGTAAAACTTGTTTGGTTCTCTTGGTTACAATTATTCTACATGTGTGAATAAGCATGGCAATCAACTAAAACAATATGACGACACAAAAAATACACGATTAAAACCGATATACGGTGGTATCCACTCAAATGCAAGTATTGACTTGATGTGACTGTGGGGCAAAATGCGTACGCGTTCCACTTGCGATCACCAGAAAATTAACACAGTGGACACAGTCCGCTGGCCTTTAAAGATGTTGCGCGATGAATGCTCTAGTACTTATGTCTGTGAGGCTAAGAGTACGCAGATCAAAGAGGAAGCGCGAGGAGAAATATCCTATAGGACTTTCTGTGAATAATAATTTCATCTGAGTATCCGTGAAGAATTGAAGAACTACTCACAGCATCGCTTTGCCCTTCATTACTTCACAATCTCTATCCCCTTCTCCCCAACAGTACAAGATAATTAAATACAGGACGGAGTCACATTAGAGGGGTCAATGGAAGAATAGACATAGAAGCAAACACACACTGTTTTGCTCTCGCAGATACACTAAATAATGTATATATACATTCAAAAAGGAAGGATTTCTAGAGCGTTTGAGGTGATGCAATTGTGTAATTGTACAGCCTGGAAGTGGAAGTTACATTATCCCAATGAGTCATAGACAGAATGTATGTTTTTCCGATTCTGGACCACTTTAGCTTAGATACACTGAACAGCTTTCCTACATAACATTGATGATAACTCACAGGGCTCTTCCAAAGCTAAATAAAATGTGTCCATTGTGCAGGTAATGATGATTATAGCTCATTGGGCATGAAATGCATCAGCATACAGAAAAGAGCATGCATTTACAAGACACAATGCACCCAGCAACCCATGGTCATTTGAGGCCCAAAGAACTAACATTGTCCCGATTCAATGGCTTGTAACAATTCTGGCCTGATAAAGGGTTTCGTAAATCTGAGATGACCTACTAATCAGTAGGTCAACCAATTATTGAGCTTGTGCGTGCGCTCCTCCCCGTGTAACACAAACTGCAGAGGAGAGGCAGAAAAGCAGAGCGGCCCATTGTGGATGCGGCGCTCTATTCAGCACAGCCGGACGTATTGTGTGACACTACGTCAACGCAGGATATGCTAGAATACAATGCGTGACGTTCCACAGCCGTGTCTTACAGTGTAATTTCACCTCTTGTGTCATCTGTACAGACTCATATATCTGCTATTCACCTTTCCAAAGATCAGTTTAAAGAAATCAGATTATGACAGAGAGCAGTGGTGCAGCATGAGATGCTTGCTGACTGCATCGGTTACAGAAATCTGAACTGCCGATTCTGGAGAAAGCACTTGTTCAATTCAAGATGCATTTATTTTTTTTTCCTTCGTAGTTTGTGCATAAATGTCAGTGATTCAATTTAAGTTGGATATTCATTAGATTTTGTATCTTATTCAAGGTTGTTTACACTTATGGCTTTATTTCAGTTGAAGCCTTGAGCTATAATGTGACTTTAACTGTCAGAATTGGTGGTGTCTGGCTGCTAAAATAATTCCTGTGAAATTTCACAGTTTTTACAATGTTACTCATAAATACTTCCCACCATCACAAAGAAACGGGAGACAGTCGGGGCAAAAATCACATGGAAAGAATCTGATGTGACGAAAGGTGAAACTGATAAAACATTACACGCTGCAGTGCTGTTATCTTGACCCTGGTGAAATCATAAAAACGGTTCCCAGCATTTATCCGCTGAACATTGGTTTCATTAAATAAAGCGCAAACTCCAAACAGCTGCAATTGTTACATAAACAGAGAGAATTGTTTTGGCTCCAATGCTGTTGCACCACCACTGTGAGAAGACTTTGACGTGGGAACAAGTCATGTGATGTTAAAAAAAAGACAGATTATGATCATCTAAATTTGAAATGACAGAGAAAGAAAACTGGCAACATTCCCTTCGTGTATTATCATGCAAACTGATGTAATCAATATTCTTTGCAAAACTTCATCCACCAGCTGATGCACTCTGCCTGCACTGAACTTGAAGAGAAGAATTAACTCCCTGAGGTGCCAGGATGGGATTCAGACAGAGTCACCATGAAAAAATCAAAGTCAGCAGCTGTGACATAAACTAAGCCTTATTTTATGAACAGAGTTAAAGTTTAGATTTCTGGTGTGTTTTTCACGTAATGTCCTGTTATGTGATGTTCACGTAGAATTTCAACAGTTGGGGTTTTCCTGAGGGTTCACGGTCAGCGTCGTTTACAGATTTTAAGCAACAGTGATTATAGATTGCACTACACACTGAGTCCAGCTGCATGAGTATTAAAATGATGATGACAGGAAGAAAAAAGGACTTCCTGTCAAAAGGCGATTTTTAAACAATACTTGAGAGGACACAAATTAATTTGAATTAAATGTTTTTTGAGATGGCGTTAAGTTTTCCTAAGTGGTAAAAGGATCTGTTTTCTGGTTCTGTTTGAATGCATGATTGCTGCCAGTGCAGGTCTCTTGAATACAATATCTGGGACAGTAATGTATTACAAATAATAAGAAACCTGCTGAATTCATCTACGTCATCTGCAGAGGAATTGTGCACATGAGCGCATTCATTTAAACACGCAGGCACGCACAAATGGACACACATGCATAGCGTGACGAGCCTCGGGTCTCTGTGTGAAACTAAAATGGTACATAAAGTACTTCATTTGGCAACAAATGGAAAACAAAATGTGTAAATAGTTGATGTTGTATGCTAATTCCCAAGAGTGAGTCATTTATTTTGGCAAACACCAATGTTCCTCGTTTCTTTGACCCCCTTTATAATCCATGTATAGAAAACAAAAACAAAAAAAATAACATACAGTCAGTGGGAGAGCTCAAAAATGCTAAAATTGAAACACAAGTCCATATATATATTTATATATATATGCACTCAGGAAGTAATTATATATAAACTGGCAGCAAATTTCTGGAGTCCCGCGTTACCACAAAGGGTTGAAGCTTGTGCCACCAGGCTTCTTCTTCTTCTTTTGACAGTAGCAAAAGAGTTTATATCCCAAAGTATATGAATAGTCCCGTATTGCAATATGGAAAGCTTTATATGTTTGGTGAAATCAAATATTCAGATAACATGTGTAAAGCACATATTTTGCCACCCTGTTTTTTTTTTTTCTTTATAGGCACACATTTCCCAAACATCTACAGTGTTGTGTCTAAGTGATGTGCTGGCAAAAACAGGAGTCAGTTAATAGAAAACAAAGTAACACTTCTTCATGTCCTTGTCCTGAATGATGCCATATTTCCCCTGTGTTGTTTCATTGTGGGTCCCCCTCCTCTAGTTGCTCTTGAGGTTTAGAGTCTTCCCTCAGAGCTACAGGCCATTCTGGTTCCTCCAGTTCCTCCTCTGGATCCTCTCCTTCTATCAGCTCCTCTCGGCTACCTGACTCCTCTTCCTCTTCATGAATAGCCAGAATAGGTTCAGCTACATTGTTTAAATGGACAGGCTCCGCTCCTTGTGCCTGTTTTTGGTTCTCTTCTGCAATCACCTTTTTCCACATCTCGTGGTTCTCCAGCAGGTGCTGCGTGATCTGGCAGAAGACTTTCCTCCTCTTCTTGAGAGTTGCTTTCTCTGGAAAAAACAAACACATCCATGAATTAATACGTCCATCGTTCTCTTTGGCAGGGGTAAGAACTTGCGAGTGGGGGCAAATGCCTCCCCAAACGTCTCATCTTTTACAGGAATTTAAGTTGTCCTTCTTTTCTTTTTGTTAATCAAAAAATGCTGCCCATAAATGCACAAAAATTATTCTAAACAAATAAATTTCTCTTTTTAGATAGACATTAAAATATAAATACTGTTATCATTATTGCAGATTTACATTTGAATACTTACGGGACGCTTCCGAGCAGGTGGACGTGTCTTCCTCTGCAGTATCCTCCTCATCCTCCTCCTCATTCTCTCCAACCTCTGGCCCCTCCTCCTCCGGGTTGGGTTCCACCCATCGTCCAGGCATGAGGCTGGCCGAGTCATAGGAGTTACACAGTGGTCCAACGATGTGGGTGATGAAGGATTCCTGGAGTTTGGCCAGCTGTGGGGCTGCTCGATCCATGAAAGGGCTGATAGGAAGGCCGAGGCTGGACTCCTCATCACCCTACACAAAGCATAAGCCATTTAGATATAAAATTATCACCAGTTAATTTCATATTATTCTACAGGAAATTAGTAATTATGGTTAGCATAAACATAACTGATTCAGAGTCTACATCACTGAAACTGGGCTTTCACTGAAGGGAAACCAGGTGGAATAACTGATGGCAGAGGTCAAATGTTCCAGTACACTATAACAGTGAACTGTCACACACAAGAGCAGGACCTCTCCTAAATGGAATGCAGCCATAATTAATATATTTATCCCACTTCAGCTTCTGATATGCAAGACAAAATTTGCTGCTGCCCTAGATTTTTTGTTTTGCAGTAAGAGATGTTTTTAGTCATCTGTTAATGACTGCGAAGGCCGGCTGCTTAAGGTTCATATCATTTGTTTTTGTCCAGGTCATATGCCAATGAAAGAGGAGCAAGTACTAATACTGAAACATAGTTGCCCTCTTCTGTATTTTTTTTTTTCCTCTACGCAGACTTCTGGATTTCAGGCATGATTGATTTTTTGCTCCCCTTAATTCCCTTCATTTAATCCCTCTGACATATTGAGAAAGTAATGGAAGTGCTCCTTCTGAGAGCTGCTATTGTGTGAGGAGCTGTCATAACTCCATGACAGGACTACATATTCTACATTTTAATTTTACATTGTATCTACATATAAGAGAAGAACAGTAGAGACAGCTGGGGTATCTTGTAGCTTTGTTTTTTTTTTTCTAAAATAAACTCTAATGATTCATAGGTGCTGTAGGTCTTATGTATGCTTGGCTTCGTTGCCATTGTAATAATATCATATGTAATCATGGCCTATTTTTTTTTGGTGCTGCAGTACCAAACAGAATCTATTTTTGCCTTTAGTCTAAACCCGCCCACAGTGAATTTTTGTTACAGTATTTAGGCTTGGAACACATCTCAGCTAATTGCTTCTGGGTCAAGAAGAATATGCTCAAGCCCTTATCTAGACTGCGGTTACTAGGTGACGACACACCCTGCGCATTATGTGCCTCTGAATTTTTTGGGAGGAGAGGCACAGAGAGCAAAACCTCTACAGGATATTTGCGTTCATCACCACGTCTAGCAGCTCGTTTTAGTTGTTTTGTATGCGGTGACGCTAGCACAGCTGAAATTCACGTCAGATCAGAGTTTTTTGTTTCACCTGAAATTTCAACTAAAAAAAAAAAAGAAGAAGAAAAAAATAACCAGCAAAACAATGCATCACAATACATCCCAGCTGTCACAGAGCGTGAGGTAGAGGGTTACACCCTGGATAGTTGCTAAGCTGTTGCACGGCTAACACAGAGAGACAGACAACCATTACACTCACATCTACAGCCAATTTAGAATCACTAATTAACCTGACCCCACTAACTGCATGTCTTGGCACTGTGGGAGGAAGCTGGAGTACCTGGAGAGATCCTGAACATGCAAAACTCCACACAGAAAGGCCCAGATGGCAGATCCAAACCCAGGACTTTGTGAGCCAACAGAGTCAACCACCAGGCTCAAACGGGTTGAACACTCAAGTGTTTTTGAAGCAGGATGTGTGTCAGTGTGTGCCTGTTTGTCAATGACTATGTGTCAGGTCAGGTCTTAAACTCTCCTTCTCTCTGAGAAAAGCTCAAGCTCGACCGGGTTTCGGGCCTGTTTATCCCCGACACACTCCCTGCCAGTGGCTGGTGCCCCCACCAGTGAATTGCTGGTTCTCGGTGTCTGGGGCTGGATACTCGGGTGTGTACTGGCTCGCTCCTGGCGGCTGCTTTGCGGGGCCTGGGCCCTGCTCTTCTACTCTATTTTTCTCTCCCTTCTGCTCCTTCTGTTAACTTTTTCCCCAACTTCATTTTCTTTTGTTTTTTTATAGGCCCCCAGTCTTGTCTGTTATGGCTCTTTATCAGTCTACTCAATCCGCTGGTGAAGTATTACAAGTTGTCACAAGTATTCAGGGAGTTGGCAGAGGCCACAGGTAAATACTCATGGTTTCCCTCTCAGCTTCTCCTACCTTTATATGTATCTTTTAGTGTGTGCTTTCTAAACCCCCTGTAGGTGTAAATGTGAGAGTAAATGGTTGTCTGTCTCTGTGTAACAATCTTGCGATAGACTGGGGACCTGTCCAGGATGTACCCTGCCTCTCCCCCTATGACGGCTGGGATAGGCTCCAGGCCCCTGGGACAGCCGAGTTAGATAAGCAAAACAAAATGGATGGATGGATGCTTGCCAAAACTAACAACAAAAGCTGACTTCTTGGAGAGCATCTGGCAATATAATAGATTGGTGTGTATGCCCCAGGTAAGACTGAAGTTCATAAAGGAGATGGACCAAAGGCTCTAGATGTGAAACAAAGAACAGCAAAGAACGACGTCTACACACTGTGCAGATATAAATCTACAGTATTATAAATATTGTGCCACTGCGTGGGGAACGCCTCAACTTTTACAAACTAAACAGAGCACAATAGCGTCATCAAAGGGAAGTTGGGATAAATGAAAATTCAGGCGCTAACATGAGGAGGCAGTTAATGAAATTTTCTCCCAGCTATGAGTTTGTATTAATTTAGACAGCATCTGCTCACTGTCATTATATAACGCTTCTGTTTAGGATACTGTAATGATAGGGAAAACCGGATCTCAGAGCTCCTCCTCCCCTCGTTGTATCCTCTTTTATGTGAGTCCAACTGTAAATTCCATCAAATTGAAGATCTGTTCGAGATCCAGTCGTTTTATAAAACTCATTTGGTTTTGTGTTACAATCTTTCTGCTCTGTGGGAACAGACGCTTTCTAGTCTATAGTGTATAGTATGACACTTGGGGTTGGTTACCAAGGCAACTAGGAATCCTTGCTATAGCTGTTATTCATTCATATCCGGGAAGACGTCACACACACAACATACATGCTGTGCTTTTCTTAGGGCCTTTGTAATTTGACTCTCATGGCCAGTTTTTATAAATATTACATGTATTTATTTATTTTATGTCTAACAGGGTTGTGTTTTCTGTCATGGTCCTTTGATAAAGCGCTATCCTGGAAATAGATTGCTATTTAATTGTAAGTCATAAGAAATCTTTTTGAAAGAGTATGTAACTGTATGCTAACTGAAGTTCAACATCGTCGGCCCGGCCGGCTTTCCTGGCTGTTTGACTCCTAGTTTATTTTTTGCATAATTTCCACTTTCCCATGTTGTCAGACTCATTGGTGACATCACTGCTGTAGTCCAATCATCTTCCTGCCTGCCTTCTGTGAGCCAGTGAGCCTCCATCCTCCATTACCTTGGCCTCCAATAACACTGTGAGCAATCTTGAAGTCGTTGTATGTTCTCCAATATCTCTAAAATTAGAAACATCCTTTCTCAGAGTGAAGCTGAAAAACTAGTTCATGAATTTATTACTTGTAGGCTGGACGACTGTAATTCGTTCTTATCAGGCTGCCCTAAAAACTCCCTTCACTTGATCCAGAATGCTGCAGTAAGAATACTGACAGGGACTAGAAAGAGAGAGGATATTTCTCCCATATTCTTATCAATGGCTCCTTGTTAAATCCAGAATCAAATTTAAAATCCTTCTCATCACATCGTCCTTCCACCTTTGCTGTTGCAGAATTCAAGCCATTCATTTCAATTCAAGATTAGTTAGAGTTCAGTTCTCTCTTTAAATATCTCCTCTGTTTCTGTTTCTCTGTTTCTCCTTTGTTTGTAGGGCTTTGAAGACCTGCATTTCCAGATTCGGGAACAGTTTCTATCCAACAGCCAAAAATGAACTCAGTTTTCCCCTCCCAGTATCTTTCCAATAGCTCTAAGTCACTAGTTACACAAAAATAGCACTTAAATTCTTATAATATTTTTATCTTTTAAGTACATTGCTTTATAGATTGGATTTCTATAGTAGTGCATTTTTTATTACATTTTTATTTTGTTTTGTTTTTAATTTATTGGGCATGTGTACAATGCAACTTTCTTTTGTTAAAGACAGCAAATCTTATTGTATGTGTTGCATGTAATGACATTGAAGGTAGTCTAATCCTGAATCCGATTCTGAAGTATATCCTGTAAATTACATATAAATAAAAGCTAAATTGTTGCTGACATTGTTTCAACAATGTTATTTCAGTCTATGAAATCATAATCAGTTATTTACACATTATTATTATTATTATATAAATAATACATATCAATGCATAAAACCACCCGAATATTACTAAAAAGGTCATGGCTCAAAAGTTACACTGGCACTGGTATGATTAGTGTTATGAGACAGTACTATGCTGTACTGTGTGGTGTCATGTTGGTGTAGAGGTGCACCCTGAGCTTTAGCTTAGCTGAGGTCTTAGGTCCCATAAAAGATGGTTCACACACCTGTTCATAGAACTCATTGACAATGCCCTCTGTCCATTGCAGATGTAGCTCCTTGCACTTCAGAGGCCCATTTATATCAGCGAGTTTGATGCACATCTGGCAGACTAGCAACCTGTCATTCTCGTTAGACCAGTCGATACCTGTAGATGGATCATCGCCTACCTGAGGGATTGACAGACAGACATGACAGTATATTCAAACATGTTATGTAAGCACAGCTATAATCTTCTGCTGAAACGTTTTCTGTTAATCTATAGTTTACAGCATCAGTTCATTGGACTGAGGACGAAACAAACATATATAAGACTTAGGGTTATGCAGTTAAGCTAATACTGACATAACCCAATTCTTGTTGTGAAAGCTACTTACTATATAAACAGGTGCTTTAACCTATACAGAGCTTGAGCATATTTCTAAGAAAAGCATCACTCAATCATATATAAAGTTGAGCTCAGCACTTTTTGAATGAATCGATTATTTCTAGTTAAGCTTAATGAGCTTCAGATCTAAAGAGGCTCAGGAAACAGAGGAAAGCTTGACGGCTACTTCACCCAAAGCTAATTCGCTTCCAGGAAGAGCAGAGCAGGGACTCTGAGAGACCTTACTGTTACTTTTGCTGCCAAACCAGCAACCTCAATGTTAGCTGACAGGCCTTGGCCATCGAGCAGCAACGCTGTAGTAGAACTCACAATGAGAGGAATGCGGACCCTCAAATCGAAAGCCAACACTGTGTCTGCACTCCAGTGAGTTCTTGAAAAGCTATGGGGTACTTTGTGTTGTTGACTTATATTAAGAGCACTGCAATGTATTGCACAAACAGATCTGCTCCTTGAAAACCACTTGACAGCTTCCTTTTCCTGAAGCCTTGTCCCAGTTTTTAAAAGAACTGAGCTGTTAGGAAAGCATGTCTACAGAATATGTTTGACCCCAACTTTTCCAAGCAATTTATTACTTGGCTCTCTAATTTTAACAATAAACAAAAAAAAAATCAATTGTAAGCTTTTCATGTTATATTTGAAGACAGATATGCTCAACTCAATGTTTACACTGGCTTAAAAGGCTAAACTCCCTCTGAAGAGTTTTATAATTTGTCAAATGAATGTGAAACATAGAACAGGGATGTTTTTAGAATACCTTGGCATTGAACTCAGCTAGGAAGTCAAAATGCTTCTTCAGATCAGTGGCCAGTATGGCCTCAATGACCAGGAAACGGAAACGTTTGAACTCCACATGGTCCAGATTGACCAGGAAGTTGTACTCTGGCTGTGACAGGAAGAGGTTCCAGGCTGCGGCAGCGTGGTGGTTTTCCAAAACTGAGCGGTCATTGTAGAGCACAGCCTGTCAAACAAAACAAACCATAATTGTTAGACACTACTGATGGGAAAATTAAGGCCTACATTATTGCTCTCTGATAGACAAGCTACTCTTTCAGTATCATTATGTCATCATTGCTCTAAATTGGGTAATTTACAGTGGCTTGCAAAAGTATTCGGCCCCCTTGAACTTTCCCACATTTTGTCACATTACAGCCACAAACATGAATCAATTTTATTGGAATTCCACGTGAAAGACCAATACAAAGTGGTGTACATGTGAGAAGTGGAAGGAAAATCATACATGATTCCAAACATTTTTTACAAATAAATAACTGCAAAGTGGGGTGTGCGTAATTATTCAGCCCCCTTTGGTCTGAGTGCAGTCAGTTGCCCATAGACATTGCCTGATGAGTGCTAATGACTAAATAGAGTGCACCTGTGTGTAATCTAATGTCAATACAAATACAGCTGCTCTGTGACGGCCTCAGAGGTTGTCTAAGAGAATATTGGGAGCAACAACACCATGAAGTCCAAAGAACACACCAGACAGGTCAGGGATAAAGTTATTGAGAAATTTAAAGCAGGCTTAGGCTACAAAAAGATTTCCCAAGCCTTGAACATCCCACGGAGCACTGTTCAAGCGATCATTCAGAAATGGAAGGAGTATGGCACAACTGTAAACCTACCAAGACAAGGCCGTCCACCTATACTCACAGGCCGAACAAGGAGAGCGCTGATCAGAAATGCAGCCAAGAGGCCCGTGGTGACTCTGGACGAGCTGCAGATATCTACAGCTCAGGTGGGGGAATCTGTCCATAGGACAACTATTAGTCGTGCACTGCACAAAGTTGGCCTTTATGGAAGAGTGGCACGAAGAAAGCCATTGTTAATGAAAACCATAAGAAGTCCCGTTTGCAGTTTGCCACAAGCCATGTGGGGGACACAGCAAACATGTGGAAGAAGGTGCTCTGGTCAGATGAGACCAAAATGGAACTTTTTGGCCAAAATGCAAAACGCTATGTGTGGCGGAAAACTAACACTGCACATCCTCTGAACACACCATCCCCACTGTCAAATATGATGGTGGCAGCATCATGCTCTGGGGGTGCTTCTCTTCAGCAGGGACAGGGAAGCTGGTCAGAGTTGATGGGAAGATGGATGGAGCCAAATACAGGGCAATCTTGGAAGAAAACCTCTTGGAGTCTGCAAAAGACTTGAGACTGGGGCGGAGGTTCACCTTCCAGCAGGACAACGACCCTAAACATGAAGCCAGGGCAACAATGGGATGGTTTAAAACAAAACCTATCCATGTGTTAGAATGGCCCAGTCAAAGTCCAGATCTAAATCCAATCGAGAATCTGTGGCAAGATCTGAAAACTGCTGTTCACAAACGCTGTCCATCTAATCTGACTGAGCTGGAGCTGTTTTGCAAAGAAGAATGGGCAAGGATTTCAGTCTGTAGATGTGCAAAGCTGGTAGAGACATACCCTAAAAGACTGGCAGCTGTAATTGCAGCAAAAGGTGGTTCTACAAAGTATTGACTCAGGGGGCTGAATAATTACGCACACCCCACTTTTCAGTTATTTATTTGTAAAAAATGTTTGGAATCATGTATGATTTTCGTTCCACTTCTCACGTGTACACCACTTTGTATTGGTCTTTCACGTGGAATTCCAATCAAATTGATTCATGTTTGTGGCTGTAATGTGACAAAATGTGGAAAAGTTCAAGGGGGCCGAATACTTTTGCAAGCCACTGTACTTAATACAATCATTTCTATCATTTCTTTTTATTAATAACACAATGTAGAACTACACAAAACAGTAAAATTTCTACCTCGTAACCTGTAGACCTGCAAACATTTATTCTAACTGTTGATTTGCTTATTTTTTTTAAAGCAGGCTGACAGTGAAATAAAGAAAAAGACAAAAAAGTGTGACAGTAAATCAAGTAAACAAACTTCTATTTAATCACATACTGATGACCATGCTGTAGGCTGAATAGCATGAGCACCTGTGGGGCGCTGGTGGCCACGAGGAAAGCATTTGTCCGCCCTGGGTGATCATAATCGTGCATGGCGGCAGCCACGTAAAGAGCCATGAGCTCCAGAGCAGGTATGAGGCCTGACAGGCAGCCGTAACCATCTTCTGACACAGTGTAGGTCTTTGAAACCAGGAAGCCCATGTGACTGTGTGTTATTCCACTGTCGGAGTCTAGCCACAGGGGAGAAGACAAAGTGAGGAGGCTGAAGAGAAAGGTGACAGAATTTACACAAGACACACACAACTGTACAGTACCTTCATCTGCACACGCCTAAACATGCGCACGCACGTGCTCTCGAGCACAACACACAGAAACACACACACACACACTTTAACGTTCAAATCCACTTATATGTGGATCAAAGGGATGGCCCTAGTAAGGCATACAAATGAGGTTATGGAAATATGGGTAAGAGGGAACTCTAATCTGCCTGCAATTTCATGCTGTTCTAGACTTCAAATAGTGTTTGGTATGCAAGTGCCAAAAGCCTGAGTAAGATAAGACCAACTTTGAGTGGGATAAGAACACACACTCCTGCAGGTTTGATACTTTGACATTAATGAGGTGGCTGCAGGGGATGCGAAAAAATTCAGAATGAAAAAAAAAACTGACCTACATATAGAAAATCTTAAGCGCAAAAAAGTACAGTAGAGCAAATATTGATGTTATTTAAAAACTTGACAACAAGTTTTGCATACTTTTATGGACTGATGGATACACATACACACCTGCAGGACATCAGCTGTCAGCATGCATGCGTTGATGGACATACCTGAGTCACTGGCAGAGCCGTGGTCAGTCATGAGGCTGGGCAGGCCAGGCACAGGCTGCGTGGTGAGGTACCAGACTGCGTGAAGCACATCTGTGGCATGGACCCTGTTGTGATCTGGATTAGAGAAGATAACAAGTCTGCTCAGTGTGTGTGATCTTCTCCACCAGGGTGCAGTGTTGGGCTGCTAATGTCTGTTCAATTAAACTTCAAGGCAGTGCAGAGTGCTAATGCTGCATAGATTGCTCAATATTTCCATCTAGTGGCTGCTTTCATCCTTGCAACGAGTAATCTGAAGCAAAGTGAAAAACAAAAGCAGGAAGATGCTCGAGCTTACATGGTATGTCTCTGTAACCATTCTCAAGGGCGTGGAAGTAGTTCATGAATTCTTTTACGGGGATCTTAAAAGTCTCAAACAGGCCAGTGTCCTCAAAGAGCCTATAAGATACCTGAAAGGTAAAAAAAAATTCAAACTATCAGACCCCCTGGACATCACCAGATCCAGATATATTAGATATAACAAAAGTGTTCAATAAATGTGTAAAACTGAAAAACGTAATGAAAAAAATTAAAAGACTCACTTTATAACTGAGTTATAAATAGTAAAGTGTGCTACTGTTTTGTAATATAAAATAATTTGTCTGAATCGTGAGCTGTTGACACTCTGGCGGACCTGACTGAGGATTCGTCCACATTTCCCATTGGTCTTCTCTATCAAGGTGAAGATGGGGAAGTTCCAATTGTTCAGCTGACTCATCAGAGGTTCCAGGCCCTCCATTATTAAAGGCTCTGGTGCCAAGATTGGTTTGTCCTGGGTGAGTAACAAATGGTCAAAAGAGGCGAAAAGAATAAGGAAATTATTACATAAGGAGTAGATGTTCCTGTTTTATTAGCAGTACTAATGTGACTGAGACAGCTGCTTTGGCCCGCCTTACCTCGGGAGGTATTAGTGCATGGAGGATGACATTCTGGGAGTTTTTTCCTTCTTCTGCATCGTCCTCTGTATGTGCTACATCACTGCTGTCACTGTGGTTGGCTTCATGGGTGCTGTCATAGTCTGATGACACAACCACTTGGTCCTCTGCTGGTGTAAGAAAAACAAAGAGATGTCACACTGCAGCCTCGGGAGAAAATCCACTGTTAATCTTCTTAAACTGATGCATATCACTAGGTTTCTTGGAGTATGTGGATTTACTTCTTTTCTATATCCACTTCCTTTAATCTCGGCTCATTGTAATAGGTTATTTTCTGCAGGTCCCAGAGAAAGTCACTGCTGCCTTCATTAACACTCAAAGATCCCTGATTGCTGCCTCTCACGTGACTGAAAGCAAGTTTTAATAGTGTGTCTGCTTTGAGGTGCTACTTTATAAAGCAGCACACTTTGTTCTTTCTACAGAAACATATATGTGCTCATGTTGAGTGCTGCTCACAAACTTTAGGAGCAGTAGAATAAGCAACATTGTAGTACATTTTTTAAAAAGAATGAACGCTCTGCCCAGCTCAGCAACAACAAAAGGGCCGAAAGACCACAGAAGACAAAAAATGCACGATGACAGAATTATTTCCATAGTTAGAAAAAACTATTTCACAGCATTTAACTGAGTTGAGAGCACTCTCAATGAGGTAGGCGTATCATCGTCTACAATCAAGGTCTACAACCAAGAGACGCCTTCATAAATACAGAGGGTTTACAACAAAGTAAAAACCACTGGTTATGCTCAAGGACAGGAATTTCAGATGAACCCAAGATTAATGATGGGAGGATAAAAATATGGTTGAGAGAAACAGCTCGTGATTTGAAGCATACCAAGCTATTTGTCAAACATGGTGGAGGCAGTGTTATGGCTTGGGCATTTATAGCTGCCAGTGGAACCGGGTCACTCATGGTTGTTGATGATGTGACTGCTGATATGAGCAGCAGGAGGAATTCTGATGTGTAGGGAGCTATATAGATTCAGCCAAACTGATTGGACAGCTCTTCACTGTGCAAAAACGACCCAAACCATACTGCAAAAGCAACCCAAGAGTTTCTAAAGGCAAAAAACCCCAAGTCAGTCAATGGCCAAGTCAGTCACCTGATCTCAGCCCAACACAGCATACTTTTCAGTTGTCAAATACAAAACTTAATGCAGGAAGATCCACAAATAAGAAGCACCAGGTGTTCTCAATGAGGGAAGCAAGAATTTGGCGATGACCATGTGTTTTAGACTTTATACATCCATTAATGTATAAAATGATGTCAATTTGTCCAGTTAATTTTGAGCCTCTTAAAATGCAGACTGTGTATGAAAATAGCTGTAATTCCTAAACAGTTGATGAAAAGTGGTTGTTAAACCCCTTGAATTAATGCTGAAGTTTGCACTTCTATCACATTGTGACTGTTTGCATTCAAAACCACTGTGATGGTGTAGAGAGGCAAAACTACACACACAAAAATTGTCTTTGTCCAACAAATTATGGGCCTAACTGTATGAGATACTGCAGAGGTAGTATCCTTTTATCATCAACACAAACTCATTACGCGAGATAGTCATTTGTTTGGGGTTTTCTGTGAGTGTTTACTATATATATCAATCTCCCATATCAGCTGAGTGCAATGGAAACAAACAGTCTCAAAGAGAGAGAAACAAAAGCGATTTGGTGTTTATGCCAGCAAACGTAACACAAACACTCTTCCCATGGTGCTTTACAGGAATGCTAGAAAGACTGGGGGCATACCTGAACGTGGTATCCTGTCTCCCTTGTCTAAAGAGCCCTCACCGTGGTTCAGTCTGATGTATGGTCTCCCACAACTGTAGAAAAGAGGGGATTCACTGTTAGTTAGATAACAGAGAACTTTCTATTTATCTCAGATGTGCATTCTTAACTACTGCGTGTGGATATACTTGAGTTACAATCACACTCTAGTGACCTGTACCTTTTTGAGCAGATGACGATAACATGAAATGTTTATTCTTTTGATTTAATTATTTGATTATTATCAGAATGCAAATAACTCCACGCCATTCACAGCAGTTCAAAGTTAACAGGCAAAACACAGGGAAGATAAATACAGAATATATGTATTAGCCTATTAGACAATCTGCAGCTCTGCTACAGAAGTGTGAATATCGCCGTTCGCCACATCTGTCTTCGATGTGTAAACAGTCAGAAGAAGTTGTCAAGAAGAAAAAAACAAGAACTTAATGGGGTTCCTACTGTGCAGCCCCCACACGAAAACAGCCGTTGCACACTTGCTTCAAGAAAATACGTAGTAATGAATCTAATGGATGCACACATTAACACAATGCAACTGGAATAAACAACAAAGCAAACTCCAAACGCTGGCATTGTTATAAATGATTCATTAGAAACTGAGCCCACCCTCTTTGAGATTTATGACAGACCAGTGTCGGCCGCAACAACAACTCACTTTCTCAGTCTCAGATGAAAACATTCCCATCTGATGACTGGCTTTATAAATCAAACAGCAAATGTTATCTTCTGTGGAAAGAACTGGCCTTTACTGGTCAGTTAGCTGTGTGACACCACGGGGAGCCTCCCAGACTTTTCCCAACAGATTTTCCGTGTTTCTCCACTGAGGCCACTGTCAGGCTGTAGGTGGTTCCAATTAAAATACCTCTCCCTAAATGTTGTAAAACCTGCCTACTCGGAGCAGGAAATGCCTGCCGTTAGAGCATGGTGTCACAGGGAGCACAAAGGCCTGTAGTGTGTCTATCTCCTCCTGATAAAGTGTTTCTGGAACACTTTTGAGCTGTACCCACCCAGCATAATGGTCCTAAGGCCCCAACAAAGGGAGTTCTGTTGTGTTTGTACGGCCAGGTTGGACCACTGTGTCTAATGCCTAGCAGGTGTGGAATATAAAATAGTTTGATAGTTTGGCGGGTGAACAGTTAGTACATTATTGTCAGGGGGGTCTGGGCAGGCAGCAGCGCTTGGCTTAAAAGGTTTACTTTTAATGAAAGTTGAAGAACTGGCAGACACTTTTCCTATTCTGCTAATGCAGCAGAATAACCTCGGCTACTGACATTGAGCCTTGAGCACAAAATGTAAATAAGGGGGCCGGTCATTTTCAGTCGAGGAATCTGCCAATCATGTATCAAGTGGCTCTGCTTTTATCTCTCGCTCTCTCACTCACGCACAAACTAACTACACATGATACACACTCCAGTTTCAATTTGCTATCATTTTCTATGCTAGAAATAACATTTATATACCACTAGTAAGAATTTACTTTGCCTTTTGGGAGAACGCAACTGTCAGCTGTAAACACATTTGCTGTGTGAAGTTAACAGACGCCATCCTGTAGTGTGGTTTTATTGAGGAACTCAAAGTGGACTTTAGTTACATTTAGCCAAAGTTTTAAGGTTGAGGGGACTTTCTCTAATATAATGAAGTCGCTATCTGCAATTCTGTAACCTTAACCACCTAAAGATTGAAAAATATATCTGTGTAGAGCGATGAGTCTTACAGAAAAATAAATGAACACTACCACAGTTTCAATATGTGGTAGTGTGTAAATGATTATTCTGCACAAGCTCATTGTTGCTCAGAACAAAAAAGAAATACAGTTTTTCCAAAATATCTCCCCTGTTTTCAAAAACCAGGAAATTTTAACATGCGTCATACAGTGAATTTTAGCTTAAAAAATGACACGCGCTATATTTCAATCAACTAACCACACAACTTCTTTTGGTTCTTCTTTGTACAACTGCTCGTGTCCTTTTTTATTATGTCATTGTGCTTTAAAATCAGTTTTCTGGATCAGGCTCAGTTTTGTCTAATCATCAAGGTCAAAGTTGGTTTCTTGCCTTATAACATACAAAATTTTCAAAGTCATAAAAATCTAAAGTCTTGTTCAGCACACCAAAAATAAATTGCTCTTCATCTCTAAACCAAAAGCCACTTGGCACTCACTTTGTAACTATGACGCTTAATCAAGCAAATGCAATTCAGTTTAAATTGCAGCCCTGCCTGCTTTGCTCATTTTTGAGGACTTCTTCTTGTATGGCTTGAGCCGTGCCGTAAGCTCCGGCTGGCCTCTGCCTGCTAACCTTTCCGCTGCAGATTTTTTACTCAGTCACTTGCAGCAGGTTGACAGATTACCTTTGGTTCAGAGCCACGACGGACAGTGCCAAAGCCACGATAAACACCGCAGCTATTATTTCTGCTTCCAGTAATCTACCTACTCTCGAGCCAGATGACGTGAAGAAGATAACAACACAGTGGCTGGGGCTGAGGGAAATGGAAGGCATTCAATCGGGCCCTTTAAACAGGGTCTATCTGATAAAAAAAAAAAAAGGTGATACTGTAGCTTTGAAGTTGGTGTTATTCCTTCTTAACAGTGTACGTCATTGAAGGCTGACATGATGGAAAAACGAGGGAGGGGGAAAAAAAGAAGCCTAATGTCCTAATTAAGATTGTGCAGATTTGATGATGGAGTAGAGAGAAGGCAATTGAAGCCATGTGTTCATTTTCGCCCAACCTCCCTTCCATGTGTTCACTCTCTCTCTCCTTCCCTCTTTCCCAACACTCTGTGTGAGGATGTATCAGGAATGATTAGTGGTGGTGTGTCAGTGATGTGAAAGGAAATTCATAGGCTTCTGGTCTTGGCCAGACACTCTAACAAATACAGTTTAGAGTACATAAATTACCAAAAACACTCCTTATTACTCCCTAACATGTGTGATTTAGGTGTCAAAGCCTACTTGAGAAATGACGTGTTGGCAGGTTGCTGCTTGCTAAGAGACCATCAAAGGTCGGATCCCAAACACAGCAAGTTGTTTTCAGTCGGCATGGGCTCTGGTTAAGTGTCTTTCAGCTAAACACCGAAGCCTTACCAGCCCTATTTGATTATTTCAGGCATCTGGATCTAGAACGCATTTAACTGAAGTGCTGCTCAGAAAAGAGCCCTCTCCACTGCTGTAAACGAAACCTGGAAAATCTCTGTGTTTTCCAATTGTTTCCGGACCGTGTGAGCCAGAAGAAGCAGCTGTATCTAAGAGTGCGAGTGTGTGAGTTAATTGTGGTGTTCTCGTGACTGGGGAGAGAACCAGGTGTTTGTTTACACTCAGTAAGTGGCCTTAGCTGGGGCATGCTGCTGGGCTGCGCTAAGATATAAGACCAGGCAACGGGGCTTTGTGTACAGAAGCTTTGTGTTCAAGTATCACACTGTCACTGTGCAAACAGGACCAAACACGACGCTGACAGGCGCAGGCTACGCAGGTCTTTGGAGGGCTGAAGCCACAGAAGAAAGCAGTGCAAAGAGTTTAAAGCAGTAAAAAGAAAATTAAGGCTTTCTAATATAGATTGATTATTACAATAAGCCTCAACTCAGACTTTTGTTAGAGCTTTTAAAAAGAGGTGCAAAGGTCCATTTTTGTAGAAAAATATACAATACAACATCTAACCCTAAATACTATGAGCATCACTCTGACACCATATCAGCCAGGACTCCTTTGCAAAGTCTTTCCATAAGAATATGGGACTTGGGAACCAGGCCTCATGAACAAAGCTGCCACGTTGTTGGGATACAGGGATTCAAACACCAACAGTTAGGTCCACAAATATTTGGACAACGACATAATTTTAACTGTTTTTGCCTCTTTACACCATCAAAGTGGATTTTAAGGTGTGATTGAAGTGCAGAGTTTCAGCTTTAATTCAAGGAGTTTAACAAAAATTTACCTTTTAGGTATTACAGTTATTTTTAGACATAGTCCTGAATATAATTTAGGGGAATACTTATGGGCCTTTGGCAAAGAATTTCTAATGGGATCTCTGTTGGAATTAATTAATTAAGTAAGTAAAGAAAGCCAGTTTGGTCATGGAACACGAGTTTAACGACCAAAAACTAAAATAAATACTGTGGGTTTGTTTACCACGAGGTGAAGACACAGCATTGCCGACTAGACTTTTTCTCCAAGGTATAAAAAAATGTAAAAAAACTACCTTGGAAACAGCACACATGTGGTTTTTATGGAAAACGCTTAGTTTTACAGTACGACCATTATCATTAGATAGCTTCACGCAACAAATCTTAAAGCAAAAAACTTAACAATACACAACTAAAGTCTGGCTGGCATCACTTACTAACGGCAACATGGATGAAATCACTTGAGCCAGGGTACCCGCCCTCATTAGCCACGACTTGTACACCTGATTGAACATCGATGCCCTGTGATTGCTATTGTTTCGTGCTACTATAAAAATATATATATATATCTAAAAAAGAGCATTGCAGCTCTTCTGAAAGCATATTTTTTTAACCATCCACACAAAATGAGTTTCTAAATTCATCTGCGAGTGAAATAGGCCATGCAGTTGCAGAGTCATGCCTCATTTTACATCTGCAACATTTAGTCCAAACAATTGTTAAAATAGGTTTTGAGGGAGTTCGCAGAAGTAGCGAGGTCGCTTTTACCTGAAGCTTTGCTGACTGTAAGTATGTAAGTGAGCTGATTCAAATCTCTGCACTTGGAAGCTGTAATTTTGGAAAAAAAAAAATCTTCATGTATTAATTTGGGGTTTTGTTAGAATACGAGCCATAAATACATAGAGATACATTTACCGCTGCTCTTTATTTTTAACATGGGCTAATGAATGCTAATGAACAATGCAAAGGTTATCCTGGGCTGACGTTGTATTCTCTGAATCTGTGCTGGCAGTTTTCAGTGAATCTTAGAATCATCAGACGTAGCTGTCGTAAATTCTCCAACCTATTAATATTTCAGACATTAGATCAGACAAATGTTCTTATGCGGCATTTGAGAATTGCATATACACAAACCATACTTTCCCCGTTGGTTGGTACACTACAGGAAACTGAGACACTGCTTTGAAATCCAGGGACACCCGGAAGCTTAGCTACTTGCAGACAAACACCACAAACTGGATGGGGAAGAGACTGAATAAGGTGGATGAAACACTAATAGACTCTTTCTTGTTGAGGCATAGTTAATATTTTAAAATCGGAGCGTATGTGCTGTCTAGTGCTGCTTTTGCGTCACAGAAATACTGTATGCATGAAAACTCATGCGAGCATGCACAGCTGAAAAATTTCAAGCTGAAACTCCTTTGAAATTCATAAAAAAAGCATAATTTCCCCTGCGCTGCTCTAAGATAATCCAAACATAATGTTACAGTAATCACAAAGTAATTGTAAGGAATGCAATCTCTGCACTGATCACAGTAAATTGTGCTTAAACAATTCACTTAGTAACCACAACAGCTTTAATACATGAGGATCCTGTGTTTATTCAAGATTTAATGCAACAATGTGATTTAGTGGGGGAAAAAAACCAGCAGGAAAAAACAGAAAAACCTAGCACTTCCCATCAGATTCACTGCATCTGCTTTAGTACTGTATGCAAACAAATGCTTATCAGGACTTATGTAACCTCTAACTTTCTCCATCCTGCACCATATTTCTCCTAAAAAGTACAAAAAGCTTGAAAACACCTCCATAAAACCACACACTGTCTATTCTATGACAGGCTCACAGATCTACTTTGGAGCCATGATACTTCTGTGTAGCGTGAGCCTCGTGCTATCTTCAGCACTAATGTGCTCAGGGTTGATGTGCGTCTTAGTTATTCAGGTTAATGCGTTCGCCTGTGGGGCATATTTCCATTCTGGCTCCCACTGCACACACATCCTTTTCTGAACTGTGCCACTGCTTTTCACTCACACTGATGGCTTTGGTATGACTACAGCCATAATGCTGAAAAACCCAATATCCTTCAGAGTGATTCGCATTGTAGGACCCCTCCTTAGCGTGTTTGTGCCGCAGTCGTGTATATCTATAGTACAATAGGACTTATTCTATTCCTATTCCTTTATTTAAAAATCTAACAAAATTCCCAACGGGAATTTGAAAAAGCAAGCCGTAAGGTGTAAGTGGAACTACATCTTGAACAAAGTTACCAATGTGACTAAAACCTGGGATCTAAAAATACAGGAGGTTCATGTGAAACAGGTGTGGCTCAGGTACCTGCACGTGAGTGCTTCATGATAGGGTTTGATGCTGGCGCTGCGGTCCCTTCGCACGGGTCCCGGCTCAATTGTGGGAAGTCCTGTGGCAGACGTGGTGGTGGTCCACGTGGAAGAGATCCTCCTCAAAAGGCCAGGGTGGAGGCTCCGCCTCAGACGCTGCACAAAATGCACAGTACAGATACACAGTTAACAACCCCGGAAACCTATCTTATCACTTGTTGTTTAGTAAAAATCGAAATCAGTGAGTGGCCGCAGGAGTCAGAAAACATGATTATTTGCTTTTGTATTAAATAGATAAAAGCTTTAAAAATACTCCCACCTGTAAGATAAAGTTAATGCTTGTTTGCTTTGTCTCCAGGCAAATAAATCATCTGGATGAGATTGTTGTTTTTTCTGCACTTGGCCAATCTGAAACAAATGACGCTGGTGATAACCTGGAACATTTTTCACAATCTGCCTCGCTGGATCCAAGGAGAATAAACCCCGCATCGGACATTAGCAGGCAGCTGCGGCTCTATACAGCACTGTGCAGATGCCTTTCATCATATAGGCTCTAGCCTCTCTGCTTCTTATTCTCTCTGTAAGTCTCTTTTGTCTTGTTCTGTCAGTCACGGGCTTTCTATGTCTATTCTCTCTATTCTTCCTTCCCTGGGATTCCCAGCGGTCTGTGCCCGTGCAATGCCTCCATCTGCTCTGTGCCATGCAGTCATTTGGCACAGCAGCTCTAAACATGGCAGACTCTCTTTCTCCGTCCTCTGCAGAGTGACCTACTAAAGATTGCCTTAGAATCCTGAATGAGCCCATTCACAACAAGGCTTCATACACTGAGTGCTAGGACACAAACTCATGCACAGCATTAGGAGGCACGTTTCTCACTTAGATTACCTTTAGAGCTTTGATGTAACCTTAGTTCTGCCATCAGTCCTAGGTACATGCAAAATTCCATTCACACAAATTTAAAAGAAAATCTTGTTTCTGCTATGACTACAAACATTTTTACCATTTTTTTGTATCATCAAAAATGTATGCTTTTCCAATGGTAAAATTGTGCAAGGCTGTAATTTTAAATTTCCATAAAGAAAGCCCTATCAGGTTAAAACCAAGAGCAGAAATACATGGCACAGAAACACACACAGCAGTGTCGACATTTCATCATTTGTATAACCGTTTAAGAGGGCAGAGTGAGTTTCAACATTTAACAAGTAGTTATTTGTTTTGTCATTCATGTTTTTTTTTGTAGCCCTTTCAATGGAGTTGCCATTTTGCAATGGAGACAGAGAACATGCCTGTGTTGGACAGAAAATGAGCTTGGAAAACCTTCACTCCTGTTATTCTCCTCCTGGGCAGGCAGAACTGGGCACATTGTCCCTCGGGGGAGGAAAGTCTTAATGAGCACAGTTTCGCAGGCTACTCCACAGGTGCAGTTCATCTTGACTACTTTTCCACAGTTCAGATGATGTAAACGTGCACCTGTCAGACCAGCGACGTGACAACAGTTTCCACAGTGGCCAGAACAGGTATCGCATAGCTGGACGGTCATGGAGGAGGTCCAGGTTTGCTTACACGCTTGTCGGTTTTTGCAGCCTTTAGAGGAATACATTCGCCTCCGTGTCGTCTCTCCTCTTCTACTCCGCTCCTCACATTCGTGAGCACACACTCTGTATGGCTCTGCACATCTGTCATGTTGACACAGCTGTGGCTATGAAGGGAAGAACAGTGCTCCAAGCGCTCTATTTTTCTTCGCTCAACTCTACAAAAATACTCCTTCATTTAATGCTAAAAGTTCTGAGAGCAGGAAGCACTCATTAGCTGAAACATGGACTAAAAGATTAACATGTGTGGGGAGTGCTGTGTGGTATATAAATCATTTGGCCTTAATAAGGTGGACCACATTTCCATCCAAGGAATATTTCACTGTTTCCAAATAAAATTATTTTGTTTCAGCCTCTTGACTACTTCTGATTAACACGTTTGACTTTTCTTTTAAGGATGAAAAATATCCCTTCTTTCATCTATGGTTCCAAGGGCTACATTTCTTTGTGTTAACTCATTTTGTTACCTTGTGGATGGATGTCTTCTCTCCTTTCTCAGGTACCTCCTCTGAGTCAGAGCAGGTGTAGACATCGCTGGGGTTATGCAGGGGGGCAGGGCGTGGCCGGTGCAGGGGCTGGAAAGTGAGCTGGGTGGTAAGCATGTTGCTGACGGCCCGCAGAGACGTGCAGGTGTTGGGTGGGAGAGAGGGGTCAGCCAGCAGGTCTGTAATTAGTCCATGGGCTTCTCCCATCACTGCTATGTCCACCATGACAGTTGTGCCCGATGACTGTAGGATGACAAGGAGACAAAGAAGAGTTAATCATCATTGCAATAGTAGCTGATGTGAGCTGATACTAATTAACGGCTGAGTCTGATAGCGGCCGTGTTCCGCTTCTCGATGGCAGGCATGAAGAGCGGGTGTGTAAACTATGTCAGCAGCTCCCGCCTGAGTATATAATGTGGTTAACTGTGACACTTGCATCTCTTTTGTTGTTTATGATAAAGAACTGGTAGTCAAACTATGCTGAAGGTTAGATGGTGTTTTTACATTAAGACAATTTCTTTCTTTCTCAGTGACTACTGTTAAGATAAACTGGAATTTTCTGTCATGGAATTCATGGACTGAGGAAAAACACTTCCAGAAATCATTGTCTGTAAACACCAGTCACAATTCTGTTCACTGTGGAATTCAACCATTTTTTCAAAGATGAAGCCATATGTGAACATGATTCAGAAACACTGTTTTTCTGGGCCAAAACACATTTAAAATGGACTGAGGCAAAGTTGTCAGACAAATAATCATGCTTGTTGTCAGCATTTAGTTCAAAAGCCTTCATGTCTGGTGGCATGGGGACGTATTAGTGCCTATGGAATTTGCAGCTAGCTCATCTGGAAAGGGAGCAGTCTTTTTAAGGAAGGCCTTTCATATTTCAGCAAGACAATACTAAACCACACATAAATTTTTCACTGAGTGAAGACATTTCATGAGATGAAAAATTGAACATTTTGTCTTAAAATTGTAATTGTCACAGTTTAAACATAAACATTACATATAAACATTTTCTATGTTCCATTGTGAATAAAATGTGAGTTTATAAGATTTGCAAATTACTGTATTTTAGACAGTGCCCTAAAATTTTTGCGGAATTGGGGTTATAAAACCTTTAAAAACTATAAGACCTGTAAGTCCTAGAATTAAAGGGAATCCACTGACATACCAAACAAGCACTGGATGTTATTTGCCCTGCCAATGTCAGTGGCTAATATTTATCTATGTGTCACTTTATGTGGATAAAGATTCAAAGATGAAGACCTTAAAACTTGTTAATTACTTTTCATAATGAATGAATGAAATTCTGTATTTCCTGGCACAAAGTGGAATAATATGGATCATTGTATAAGTTGTTATTCTAGCAATTTATTCTGTTGTATCTGCCAAAAAATGTTGATTTTCAGTTTTGAATTTCAGTGCATCCTTAAGAATTTTAACTTTTAAATAAACAGTTTGGAATATATGAATGGCACGTCTTTATACAACACTCTGCATGTAGTCATTAGACAGTATTAATCTTTTGCTCTCTTCCACTGTGTCTTTGTCCTGGCGTCCTCTCCTACACAGATAGCCACCCTCCCTGAGGCTCGTTCTTCTGGAGGTTTCTTCCTGTTAAAAGGGAGTTTTTCCTTCCCACTGTCGCCAAAGCATTTGCTCATAGGCGGTCATGTAATTGTTGGGGTTTTCTCTGTGTTATTGTAGAGTCTTTCCATTACAATATAAAGCGCCTTGAGGCAACGGTTGATTCGGCGCTACATAAATAAAACCGAGTTGAATTGATTTGATATGAATTGAATTAATGTCATGATGTTACTGTATGGTATATATAGATGCAGTGTTGGTGGCTTGTGTGTGTTTCAGAAGTGACTAAATAGAAATTTGGAATTAAGTATAAATTCAGGATTATGCACTTTAATTTAATGCTGTCTTTCTATAGGGCATTAAAACATGACTGAAAAATTAAATGAGACAACAATCTATGAATAAAATCTTAAGCATTAAAAATATACTTAACATGAGGTCAGATCTTGATTTTCCTGCCTTCCAGTGGTGTCTGTGCATATAATCATTAAAAACAATAATTGAAAAGTTAAAAGTCATCAATTGCTTTGTTCATCTTTTACAGCACATCTTTTATGTAGAGTGACGCTGCGAAATCCCTTGAAATGTGCATTTAGTTCAGGAAAAAACAACAACAACATCAGAAAACAAATTATACAAACGCTAAATAGCCAATCGCATAAATAAACGAGATCCAAACTCAACACATAAAGATATAAAAACAAAAAATAATCCATTTTGTGCCACTATCAAGTATAGGAAATATACTCAGCTGTAGTGTTAGACTTTGCCAGGGTTTGTTTTATAGCTGTGGTGTTACACAGGCACACATACAAACACGCAAACTTACATCCACTCATAGATCAAAGGCTTTATTTTTGCCTTATATGGCTCTTTTTAGTTCAGAGAAAGCAAAAACATGAGAAGGAGGAGTACAGCAATGTACTTCACAGTAGTAGACCTCGATATTCTAGCAGCCTGTTAACTATCCGCATAACAACATAAGTTTGAAACATGTTCAGCACAGATGTGGATTACTTGATCCTTGTTGAATGGACTCATTAGCAGTGTCTCAAATAGAATCTGACCTTTGGCCTCCTCACTCCTGACCTCTCAGATGGCCAACAGCCATCGTCTGTTTCTGACCGTCTGCTGCACAGCTTTCAAGGCACCGGCACTGCGCGAGTCGGCCTTGTTTTCACAGGGTAAAGTGAAAAGTTCACAACCCACTCTTAATTGCTGTGCCTTGAGCAGTTGAACAACCACAACTAAACACAGGTCAGTCCTGGCTGCCAGCTAATTTATCTAATAAGCCCACGAGTTCCCTTTTTCCCCCAAAGAATGTTATCAGATTTTTTTCTCCCCCCAGTGTCCCATTCACTTTGACACCAGCTGCCAGGCACCCAGATTTATTCTATTTACACTGGCTAAGTAGCAAGCGGTTGACGTTAACAACACATGTGTGTATACCTTTCATTCGTCTCCTCTTGTGGGAACAGAGAAGGTCTCGCATTTTGTTTTCCTAGTATCCTATCAGATAAGTTGGTGTATTTATACACGTTTTCCTGTTGGTCTGCAAGAATACAAAAGGCATGTGTTCTCTGAGTTTAAGCAAAGTCCTCCACACGGGGTGACCCACGCATGATGACACACAGCAACTGACAAATCTGACGTATGACCACCACGGAGACAGAGTGATCTCTTTTAAGGAGACATCCTCTAAAAGGCGAATGGAACACTTCTGGACAGATCATCGTTTGTCCCCGCTGCCCTCTGTTCTCCCGCTCACATTTCCTATACTCTTTTACTTTACACCGCGAGCATAAGATGTAAACACCTGTCTTTCAGCTCATTTATTGCCTGATTTAAGAGTTCGCTAAATAGGGGGTTAAACAAAAATATGGTGGCTGAAAAACATCTGGCTGGATAAAAACAACAGTGATCCTTAGGGGGTCTCAGTGGCTCCGAACACACATGCATGTACACACGCAAACTCATCTGCTACTTCTGCAAACTCCGTCTTTTGTTTTCACACGACAGCCGCGACTGCGAAGTGAAAACATAAAGAAGGCATTAAAAGTCTGATAAGTGAACACAGAGAGGGCGTCATTTTAAGCAATGCAAGGACAGATGAACACTCTGTAAGGAATATCAACACTGCGTGACTAAGTGGCCATAAGAGGACGTTAATGATGAATGCAACGGGTCTGAAACTGAACTTAGAGTAAGCAACTTAATGCTAAGAGCTGGACATGAACATTCAAGTGCAGTGAAAGACTCCAGGTGCTGGGTTAGCGTTTGAGGTGGGAGTTTTTGGACACAGTGGAATTTGTAGTATTTCTATTACCCTGAAAAGCTAGCGAAGCCTGTCTGCTACAACACTTAAGCCATTCCCTTGCTCTGTGAAGCCTATATAAAATGCTTTAGACATGAGGAGTTTAAACTTTGAGCTATTAAAAGCTCATTGTAGGAAACATAAAGAATGTGAAATCCCAACTATCCCTGTCTTTCAGCTTTTACTTATGCCTCAAAAGGTGCGTCTTGGCCAGGAAATACCTCCTGATGTTCCCAATGTTTCAACAGTCTGCAACATAACACTTGAGAATCATCAATGGACGTCCTGGAATAGATGACATTATGAGTGAGTTATGTAATATCCAAAACTTATATAAGCACTTTGTGTAAAGGTTAGATGTTTGGTCTCATTTATAGGCCATTGCCATAGCTGCAACAGCAGGCTTCACTTGGAGACAGATGTGACCGCTACAAAATAAACCTTGCCTGGGAAAAAAGCACTTTGTGTACAAAAAAACAAACAAACAAAAACCAAATCTCCAAAGATGTTATGATGAAACATTTCTTCACTTAGACACATGCAGTGTTTGTAAATTAAATAATGAAATAATATATTCAAACAATGGGTTTTAACATTTAGGAATCGTATATCATACATATGGTTATTCCTTTAAAAAAGAACTTTTGCTATTGTCCTTCACAATTATTAAAAGTTTGAAATTTAGAAAAGTTTGCGCACTTGCTAAGAGTTCAACAAGAAGGTACATGGTGTCATTAATTATTTGACAACAACTGAGCCAAAAAGCAGAAGCAGTGTGTGAAAAAATAAGTGCGCCCCATGATTCAGTAGTTTGTCTAACCACCTTTACAAGCTGCAATAACTTAAAGTAATCATTTTCTATATGACTTTATCAGTCTCTCACGGTTGTGGAGGAATTTTGTCCCATTATTTTTTACAGCGTTGTTTCAGTTTAGTGAGGTTTACGGGCATTTGTTTACACATAGCTCTCTTAAGGTCAGCATTTCAATCAGGTTGAGGTCTGGAGCATATATATCACAGCCTGGCTGCCTTAGTAATTTGAACACAAATCTTTAAAATGTCAAATAAAATCCTTACTATGAATAATAACGATTTGTATTTACTAACATACAGTTTCTCCAAGCAGTGCAGGGTCTACTCTTGGGATGGATTTGCTGGGACGTTCACGCCTTTGCTAGGATGTCCACTTGTGGCATTGTGTGAACTAATTCAGTTAATTTTTGTTAAATAAATAATGAGACAGTGTAGTATGTTGTGTTTTGGAGTTGATTTGAGGTTGTATTTATCTCATTTTAAGACCTGCTTTCTTTTTTGAAGATTTTTTAATTATGTCCTGATATTCAAAACCATAGAAATTAAAGAAGGTGTAATATTTTTTTAACCATGACTCTAAATGCAGTTTGCTAACCACGTTTGCTAGAGTTAGCCAATTACTTTGCACTCCGCTCTCATCTAAATATCACTCTCAAAAGATCCTGTCAGCCATAATTATTTAAAAATCCAAAAACCAATGGGAGGCCTCGTGCTGGTTAAGTTCATCTTTTATTTACAGTCTGTGTTAACTAAGTTAATTTTACTGACTCGATAGTTGTTTAAAAATAAGCAAACAAAAAAGTTCAGTTTAATCACAACAACAGTTGCCTCAAGGCTTGACAAACGTGGCTACACTCCTGCTTGTAGCTATAAAGCATGTTTTGCATTAACCTTTTACAAAAAGCTTGCTGATCTTAACCACCAATTTATCCTCCTAGTTTGATCACAAAATTACCAGAAATATGTGCCCTATTAGTCACACACTCCGAACTGTTAGGGGGTTGACATGCTACATTAGGTAAACCTGACTACCATCATCAATAAACAGAATTTATGACTGCTCAAAAAGCTAAGTCATATACTAAACCATGCATGAACAGTCTGTTATGACATTGTACAATGAATAACAGCAGTGCACATGATCAATGGTCTTAATTGTTTATGTGAACACACTTTAGAACCGTACATCAATAGCCATGTCATAGATTAGCACCCGAGCAGCAGTTCATATAAACTAAACTGAGGGCCATTCAAAACAAACCAGCAATCATTCCCGAAGAGTGAGAGTCTGTTTTTTTCTCTGTACTAATATATGGTCTATACTCAATTGTGTAGGTAGGTTTAGCTCTAGAAATGTACCGCAAAATACAATGTGTTATTAGCAAATGCTTCTTAGTAGGGTTAACCTGAAGGTTGTATCTGACCTCACGAGAAACAATTAATTTAAAAGCCTATGACACTATGTTTAATTTATTTTGAATGTATGCACAGACTGTACATTTTGGAGGATTAGCTGTTACAAACAACATTGCTGACTAGTGCAACCACCCAGAACAGTGGAAATATGATTACTGGTGTTCCTGCTGTGTCCCCATGTCTTTCGCCAAAAACTCTGAGGAGGACAGATGAAATATACTCGGTGCAACAAACAAAACCCTAATCCTTCTGTCTAATGATGATTATTAATGGAATACACAGACAGGAAGGTCACATATTTGTAATTTTTGAGAGAGTCCACTTGATGCACCTTTAACCTCTCGGCTCACTCGTCTAAACATACAGTCATCTGAGCCTCAAGTAAAGTAACAGTGATATGTGGGCCTCTGAAAATTGTGCAATGGTGAGAATATAATGTGTCCCAGAGGGAAGCTAAAGGTCCGGCAATAATGTAAGCAACTCTGCTTTTTCATAAGGTACATACACTGCAGAGCTTATTTTGCAATTAACCCCACGCAAAAAAAAAAGAAAAATGGGAAGAGCAAGAATGTGCTGAGCAAGAATATATCTGAAAATACTTTAGTGTGTTCCTTACTTTGACTTTATTTACCCAAAACTTTGACCACGTTTGAAATAATCATTACCATGCAGTTTTCTGTTTCAGCGGTAGCGCAGCTAACGTAATGGCCTTGATTGCATCTGTCGGGTTGGATTAGGCGAACAGAAGCTAGGGAGACGGCGATGTTCTCTAGAATAACAGAGGAGTGATACAGTATGAATCACAGCACAAGGGTAACACAAAACTCCACTGAGACGCTCCTAACTCCCAGCCAAAACTTGTGAAGCAGCACTACCCTTCTCACTTTCAGACCAACGCTCACCCCCACTGCGACCCAACTCTCCTCACAAACCTTCCGACTGACTGAGCCAGGTCCCCGGCTCTGCAGCCAGGGTACAATTACACGCTATTATATATTTTATTAAAACGTGGCTTGTCGGGGAGGTTGCACGAGGTATCAAAACAAAACAAAAAAGCATAACTGCCTCATTTATGAATCACTGGGAAAGGTCAAGCCCACTGACCCTTCACATAAAACCATCTGAACTCCTGTTTTTTTTCCTCCACATATTTCATTGTGTATAATTCCAGCATAGGAGCATACTAATATAGCTAATATGCAAAAAACAGACGCTGTGAGACAGAGTGGTAGAGGCAGAAGCTAAAAAAAATGAATATATATATATATACATATATATATATATATAATGTAAAACCAGAGGTAATGTATTCATCGTGAGCACATCAGTGCACACACTCATGTGTTTTGAGAATATGAGCAGATATACTAAAATTAAAAGTAATTTCAAAAGACAAAAAGTCTTAAAAGTGGCAATTCATCTATATTATTCCATTTTTTATTTATTTTTTTCAGGCACCGGATAGTCAAAAGCACAAGTAGTTCAATGTTTTCATTCTATATCACCCTTAAATTCACTCTTGCCACAGGACTCCGCGTAATGAGAAAATAATCTACTAGACTCTTATGATGGGACCAACCAGAAAGACGTCAGAGAAATTTTCCAACTTCCAAACTTGCAGTTTCAGAAATGTTGATCGGTGTTTGAAGCGCTCACAGCGATTTCTGAAAAATCTTCTACATGACTGCAATGTCATAGCTCCCCTGCCTCACAGACCACTCTTCCAGCCTTGCTGTAATTTAGAATAACATCCACAAAATCTGGGCCTACAAGCACTCTTTTCTCCGATAATCTCCTCGGGTAATATTCCAAAACCGATGTGTCTCCAAGTTGAATACAAATATTTAAAAAGCTCTTTTCCATACATAACTTCACTGTCAATTCCTAAGCTAAAACATCCACCGCAAGCTTTGCACGGGGGAACGAAAAAAAAAGAAGAAGAAGAAGATGTGGTTTGGAAAATGAGCCTGCTAATGTGTGCATATTGGCGAATGCGACGCAGTGGAGATCAATCAAGTGCTCCGGTTCTCTCTGTGTGATTTACACACGCTATGAGGTGCTATAGCATAGTGAAGTGCAACCGGCCTCTCTGACCGACAACGTGGTCCAAGACAGCGGAGCCAAGGGAAAATAGCCACAAGATGGAGAGAGATGCCAACATAAGCCCCGACTTCTTACATGTCTTGTCAGTCCTTGGACTATTACAGGATTCCACTGACGAATGCACTGCACTAGTCCAAATAAAAAAGACAGAACTGACCACTGAATCTAAATGGCAGCTAAGGGAATGCATCAATCAAAAAATATGTGCTCGCTTGCCTCGGACAATATTTTAAGAGGGTAGCATGCGATTGAAAATTTCTTCTCCGTGAGGGGAGCGGGATATTACTGTAAGGCTGATTTTAGCAAAACTGCATTAGCTGTATCTCTTGTTAAGTTATATGCTGTAATTTTCAAGTCTAATCCTGCTCTGTACAGTTTCTGACACTATCCCCCCACTCTACCTTACCCTGAACTACAACTTTTGCAACATCTATTGCTACTCAAGCATACGTCGTCAGCAAAGACAGTGTCTATTTATTTCCAAAGGATATCCTCCTGATAGGAGACCATGCAGTACAGGACACACGCGTAGTGTATATGGCCACGCCAGTGCCAAGGGCATTGTTTGTTATCCGTGTCCTCCAGAGTCCTGCCCTGTGGCACTGTAGCAACTCAATACATAAATTTAAACATACACATGCACACACAAAGATGGAGAAGGTACAGTAATGTCGAGGATGTGGCTGTGTCTGCCCTCAACAAGCTGCGTCCCCTACACTGGACTATTCCCTTGATCTTCGGTGGCTTTCGCAGCTCCTCAGGGCCAACTCACATACACGCGTCCTTTAAACTAACAGTGCAACAAGGACACTGGTGGGAAGAGGAATGCTGTTTAAGCACTACCAAAATAAGTGGGTGTGAACAGGCCAGTTAGTGGTAGGGTTTATGCTGTTTGCGTCATTTATGAGGTGCATGTAGGCGAGTGGTAGAGATCGGGGATGTAGTTCCTGTCTCCAACATGTGTGTCTCTCTTTTTTTTTCTTTTTGTTTTGTGGACACTGCTAACCTGTGATCCTCGGGAGCCTCTCTTGTGGTCCCAATCCGAACGGGGGAGCATCTATGGGAAACAAAAACAGAGACATGTTCAAACCGCAGTCCTGCACATCCTGTTTCTGTTCGCTTCCTACAACAGCAGCAGCGCCACCATAATGCAGATAAACTCTGCTCTAGCAGAATAGAAAGAAAAAAGAAGCAAAGAAGTGGAAGAAGTGTGGGGGAAATGGAAACGCTCATAAAAGCAAAAATGGGTTTTGTCTATTTTTTTCACTTTCCATTAAGCACAAACGTCTAATGCAATTTCACAGTCAGGTTTGGTTTACTTTAGCTCTTATTCACCGCCTAAGGGGCTGTTGAAGGCTGAGGATTTTTACGCTGTTTAATTACCAGCCACTGTGTCCTCCCACAGGCCTTGTAAACCCGTTTTCCACTTTCTTGGGAGTAACTAAATGCAGGAGTGCAGCGACTGTCACTGATGGTTGGTGGGCACATTGCAGGAGAGCCAAGTCAACGTTAGCCACCTCTCTGACCAACTGGCTCTGTTAGGGCTTTCTGCCCCATAAGTGAGAAGTCCTGAGAACCCCAGCAGGCTGCTTTGACAAATTGCTGCTGCACACACTGAGGCAAGAGGCTCCAGCATAAGAGCCAATTTGATAATTCAGGTGTAATTTACTGTGTCAGTGTAGGTCATTGAGTTGTGTCATGCTGTGAGTAAAAACATTAGGAAAACAGTGGGTTTTCATTCGCCGGTGCTGTGGGCTTGTCTGGGCAGTGCTTTTGTTTAGCTTTTTTTCCCCCACAGTGCTGCTTTGTTTTAAACAAATGCAATTTTACAGTTATTGTTACTGCTGCCCAATTAGGGTAATTTAGTTTTATGTATTTCTTTGCCTTCTTGTAACTATTAATGAACTGGGATTGTACCTTCTTAATAAACTGGGATTTTACCCCCACTACATTTTTTGGAGGCCAACAGAAAATTTGCTTTTTTTATTCACAGCATTTAAATTTTTATTCAAAAATTTGTTAATTTTTAGAGTCATTTTGTACAATTGGGAAAAAATGCCTCGGTTTATGGCCAGGTGTACAAAATCACTGAAGGAAAATTAAGCAGGTTATTGTTTTTGTTACTGAGTACTTCAAATCTAAAGTATGCGACTTTAACGTTAAATAATTAAGACTCAATAAGCAGCAATCAAAAATAAAGTTTTGGTAATAAAGCTTCTGGGTATCATCTATGAACAGTTTCACACTTCATCTGCACTGCGTGGGCACGGTTTAATCGCACGTGATTGACAGTGGCCAAAATAAGCAAACAACCCTCCAGCTGTCACCACATTTGAAGTCAAGTATTGCTAAAATCCAGCAAATCCTTTTTTCCATCTGAGCTCTACCTACTTCCAAATTGTGAAAAAAAAAAAAAAAGCAAAGACAGAAACTTCTCATGTGAGAAAACAGAAGTAGCTCCAAATTTGGGAGAAAGTCGCACAGGATCCATCGCTCATAGTCAGAAGTAGTAGGTTGTTTAGCAGTGAGGGAAAACAGTTTTTAAGGTCTTGAATTTAGGAGTCACAGCAGCTTTAAATTGCTTTAATAAGCAACAGCTTCGACATATTTCGTGACGAAACGTAAAGTGCAATCTGCTGTTAAGTTTGTGGCACAGTTATTGTATCGCTCATCCTTTTAGTCAAGGTTTTCACAACAATAGGTACTGCAGCACAAAATGTGGTGACCGTGACAGAGAGCAAACAAGGTCACTACTATATATTGTAAATCGCTCCTTAGGTGCAGCTGACGTGCCACAGTTTTACATTTAGGATGTTGAATAAAACACAATATGAAGGGTTTACCCAAAACATACTCTTGTGCTTTGGCAATGAGTGTATCCACGATAACATCTGTGAGTTGCTTTAAACTCCTTTGAGCTTGAACATACTGTCCCATGCACTAACAGAGCTATACTAGATAGAGTACAAAAGGAAGTCAACAATCAGCCGTGTAAAAGGCGTATGTTCATGCACAGTAAATCACTGTAGATAATAGTATTAGCCAGTCAGTGCTATTTGTCTTATTCTTTACAGCTCTAATGACAGCTTTTTTTACAGTATGGAGCTGGCAGTAGGCTACTCTACAGTTGCGCTAGAGTCCAACTCCATTAGAAAGTCCTAGTATCAGTGAGTCTCTCCAGGCGCACACGAGTAAACAGCCTTTCTGTTTGACGATCTTATATAACCCAACCTTTCATCTCCTTGCTCTGAGAGACAGACATAGACTATACAGAAGTCTACACGCTGCCTTTGATGTGCCAAAAAAAAAAAAAACCCCACACACAATATCTAAGCTGAGCACAACATTTGAGTCGTGCCGATAGCCTCTTGCGCAGAGTGACTTCACAGGCCACAGAAGTTTATTTTTTCTGAGAGTACTCAAAAAAATGTTAATACGTGTGCATGTACAGTAGCTGCTCTTCTCAAACGGTGGGTGCAGTTGGATGCCAGTACATGTGTGTGCGTTTAACCACAGATGGAAAATCACTTATGCTTTTAAATACAAGCTGCCAGTGTTAGAATAAACAATAAGTAAACAAATGCACACACATCATCTGTTTTAAAGAGGCAAAAAGCAACAATATGAGTCTATAAGAAAAAGAACTAGATGATTACACATCAGTGTATACAATCTACAGCAACTAAAGAAAGAAAGTAAGTCTTGGTTTTGCTTTATGTTTGCTTCGCTTTGGAGGGATCGAGGAGAGTGGTCAAAGATAATACTTAAAACACATGAAAGGTCACTGCCAGTATCATTTCTGAAGAGGTAAAACCACACATGAATGATTTCTTAGATATCTCCTGGTTTTCATGGACACCGTCCAGACAGCATAACACAGCTGAAGCAGTAAAACTTTCGAATGGACTTGTTTTTGTTCTAAAGCTCCAGTACACCTACTGGGAAAAATAACAACTTTGTAGAAGTTGTGCCCTTTGTTTCACCCTCTGATTCATTATTCCGGGCCATAAGTCAGAATAAGCCAGGTCTAGTGGTAGTGATTTGAAAGTAGAGTCGTCTCTTTCAGTCTTTCTGCTGTAGTTACCTGAATAACATGACGCACTCAATAAGCTCCGAGGCATTTTTATGAGACTCTGGCCCGCTGTCGTTATAATCTGAATGAGTGGTACTCCTCAGTAATAGTAATAGCAGATTACTTCACTTTATAACATGCAGCCAGACTGAGGCTCCTTCTGCAAAATAAGCTGGAAATAAGTAACAGGAACAAGTAACCACGTTACACTGTACATTCGGTACGTCTTGCATTTATACTACTTGCCAATTGGGGTGGGAAGGCAATATTTTCAGTTGTGACAAAAAGCTGACACTGTCTATCTGCCTGACCCACAGGACCTGCTATTTTGGTTCCTTTATGTGCAGCTGCACATACAGTCCAAAGGACTGGCTGAAGGTGAATTTAAACCAAAAGGGTGGGTTGGTCAGTAAAGTGACTCTTAGCCACTCACATCTCCGCTCTCATCGCTCTGAAGGAAGTGCACCAATCGCAGTGAAGCACGCCAACAATAGGCGGAAATAAAGCGTAAAGAAGCTCTTTAAGGAAATCGGTCTGCATGGTGCGGAGCAGCATGAACACAAAAGTAAAATCTGCAGCCAGAGAGAGAAATGGTGTGAGTGTTATTTAACGTACACAGCACTGATAAATAGAGAAATAAAACCACACTAAGCAATTTATATGCTCACGTCTCAGCTATTTTAGTTTTATTTCTAATTATCTCGCGTAAATAACCGATCACATTTGACTGTAAAATGCAGCGCAGCAGGATTTGCATCATAACGCATTACAAGAATGAATAGGGATGCTCTTACACTGTAATGGGGATCAGCCAGGCACAATATCCCAACCAAGCTGTGATCTCATGGCTCAAACAGTACCAGCCAAGTAAACTCCCAACCGTCCTCAAGCATAGAGTGTTAAGAGGGCAGCTGTGTGGATTCCAGTATACAGAAAATGCCCTTTCTACCACCATGGCACGCTGCCGTGCCTCTGAGGTGCTGGGCAAACACCATGGTGTCAAAGCACAAACAAACTACTGGAATATGCTTGTTGTTTCACTTACTCCCGCCAATATCCAGCTGAGAACCACATCTCTGTGGCTGTGAAGTGGTGGGAGCTGCAGCAGCAGCACCTATAGCACCACTTTTACTGTGACCAACCAGAAGCCTCACAGTAAACACTTCCCACTGTTATCAAGTTAAAAAAGATGAATTATTTTGAACAACGATATGGGTTATTTCCTTTCTTTTTTTCATTATGTTCTGCTTATTTATATAATATATTACGTAATATCCTGCATATCTATATATACACACACACACATATATATATATATATATATATACATATATCTATATATATATATATATATATATATTACTCATATATATACATTTGTCTGTGGCTACTCGGGCTGTTAGAAGCTGGGATGAAAAGTCAGTGCCAGCCGATCATCCTGTTAGAGAAGAGGGAGGGAGAAAAAGAGCTGTGTCCAGATCTTTCAGTATGGTCGGGTTAATTAAGGTGCTGTTGTGAGGCCAAAAGATCAGTCTGCAGGATTTCCAGTGAGCTTGACCCAAAGGTTTAATGAAGCACCTCTGTGTCCAATTAAACTCTCACTTACAGTTAGGTCTGCAAAGTCATGAATTCACACATATGTCCGCCACACACGCACGCGCACTCGTTCATACATAAGCACACACACACCGCCTCGAGGTCTCTGAGTATTTCCTTTCTTTACTCTTGCTTTGTTCTTTTATCTGTGCACTGTGTCAAAGATATTCTGATGTCTGTAGTGTTTGACTCAGACATCCCTGCACTCACTTTCACTCTAGCTGACATAAAGAAAGTAGGTCAGATTCTGCTAAGTCTTGCTATGTGAAAGCTTCAGAAATTATAGCGGCTTAGCCCTAAGGACACCATCAAGGCAACAATCAAAGAACTTTATTCTCCCTTTCATGGGTGTTAGAACCGCAGTAAAACTCTACTTTGCTCACCCTACCTTTGACAACGAGGTGTAGTCTTGTTTTACACCTGCAGATGGAGGTATTCTCATGATTAGTGTCACGAGCACGGTTTCTCCTGGGACGCCCTTTGAAAAGTTTTGTTTGTTTGTTTTATGAGTTTTAGAGACATTTTAGAAAATAAGTATATTGTGATAACAAATATACAATAATATCAGGATTTGATAATGGTAGCATTTGGAATACAACACAGAATTTAGACCAAATCACATAGGGGTGTTCTCAGGATAAACTTTAATATCTTAATTATCTACCAGCTACACTCTGGACACATGATCGATCTGCTTGGTCTACCAGGGGCTTGTTATAATTTCCTCGCCCTGAAATCTAGACAGATAAAGTCCATTTAGCTCGGAGAATTGGACCGATGTTAATGATACAAGTAATCATAATGGTACACAAGTGTGATCATTAAGATTTTCTCTTTACCCTGTATTGTAATCTCTACTTTCTTTATCTTTAAGCAAGCTATCATATAGTTTAAACATGTCTTTGTAAACTTTAATGAATGGGTCTAGACGCAAGCTACTTTCAAAAGGAAAAAAAACAAAAATTAAAGGGTGATAGTTTAATCGGTATGCGTATGCTAAAGTTTACCGAGAAACTACAGCCTGTTTAGGCAGACACACACAAAAAATTGCGATCCAAACTGTGTGGCTCCTTGTCCAGGTGACTGCAAAAACCTCACCCCACCTTCTCCTCTGCCACATCCGTCCCAAGTGTAGCAGTTGGGGAGGACTCTTATAAATCCTTCTCTGCCTGAAGGCTGAGTTGAGAGCATGGAGAGTCATTCCTATTCATGCTGGCTAATGATTTACAGGTTTTACCGTGGGGGTCAGTCATCGTGGGTCATTTGCGTCATCGCTAGAGGGAAGGGAACTATTGAGGTGGGCTGCCAAGGGCAGGGGAGGGGGCTGTGTGCGGGGAATGAGGAACATACTTTATTAGCACATGTACACCTAAATGTGCGCACACACTCTCTCGCACACATTCATTTGCCTGCAAAGCACTCAATTAATGAAGAAAATCACCAAAAAAAAAAAAAGATTTAAAAAAAAAGCTTACAAGCTCAAGCATGATCCCATGACATATTTCTCACATTAGTCCTGCATGTGCACACTGGCTTTTCCCTCTCCCCTCTCTTGCCTGTGACATGTTCTTACTCAGACGCTTATAATTTCAAACGTGTGACTAATGGGATTTATCCTCTTTATGTTTCCTGGGAGAGACTTTGGCTGATCCTAGAAGAAACCCACTGTATGAATCTTTGCCAGAGATAGATCTGTCAGTCTCTGAGGGTGAAAGCACACACGACAAGGATGCCGTGACCCAGAGAAAACCTCAGTGCGGGTACCCTATATTCTGACCTAAAAGGTTTCAAAGACAATGATATGAAATATGTCAGACAGACAGTGAAAAAGTGGTCGTGGAGGCCTACATTACTGATACCGACTTTACAGACGTGTTTCATGAGTAAAATTGACACCTTTTTATTTATTTTTGCTAACATTACACTGTTTTTCCTTGCTCATGAGCTCCCAGCTCCACACAGGCAACGGGGTGAAAAAGAGGGGATCTGGCTGGGCAGACCTGGCAGCCTATACCAAAAACAGCATGCCAAAGCCATTAGTGTATAATAGTACAGTCAGGATTGCTGCTGGGTCCTGGAGAGCTGAGAAGGGAGCGCAGCCCCACTTGTTTGTTTGTTTTACAAGCCTTTACTCTGTTCGGTTTGCAAGGTGCCAGTGGGCTTTGTGCGGTTTAATTCCCAACTGATTTGAACAGTGTACAGTGCGTCAACAACGGTAGCTGTGCTCAGGAAACAGCACAGTTGTTTTGAAGGCTTATGTCAAACTAAATCAGTTACGACATTAAAATTCATTTAAATGCTTTCGTTTACCATACAGATAAATAAAGCCACGGCTGTGGGGTATTTTCCCCAAAGGTGACTACACCTGCGTATCGAACAGCTAACCAGAAAGATATTCTCTCTTACGTGCTTCTTACATGATCTGAACTTTCATTAGAGAATAGAAACTGTACATTTTTACTTTATCTTGCTAAATAATTTGCATATATATTGAAGCACATGTGAATCACACATTTGTGTATGAAAGGCCAGATGACAAAGAATGTCAGCAAATGAGAAGAGTTAATCCAGCTTGCTCTATTTTGTTGCTCGGTGGTGTTTTTTAAGCAATGAAAAATGGTCTGAGACAACAGCAGGAGTGGGTGTTACAGTGTTCCACTGTAAAACCTTTTTATGAAGCCATAAGTCTGACTGGGACAAGAGGCAATATTTCTTTTGGAAGACGCAAAGTATGTCAAGCAGGATTTTCAAAGTTAATGAACAGATGAATAACAAAACTATTCCGACCTGACCTTTACATGAAAACCAAAGAAAACCCCACAGAATTTCTTAACAGGGTTATTTTTGGCTAAATAGCGATGCGTAACTGTACTCTTTGAAATGACTCTTATCTAGCTCGAGAATACAAATTAAGCTTTGCTGCAAGATAATTTCAGATTGGGGAAATGCATGTTATGAAAACACTAAGGGATTTTTTTTGCATGCATGCATGCATGCATTCTGCCTCCAGAGCATACATCATTTCATCTTTTATTCACAGGTCTGACTCAGCAAGGCCTGTATTCTGTGTTCTGTCTTTACTCATCAGAGAGGGGGACCACTGAAACACACAGACAAACACACACACACACACACACATAGACACATACACAGGCACACAAACAGTTTCAGCATTTCCAGTCCCATCAAGATTCCCACAGGACTTCAGTAAACAAACAGACAGCAATTGTCCGCCGAAGCATTTTAAATCCTTTAAATGCCTTTAAATCACATCCCTACATCCTTTATAAATCACCAATGTTCAAACATAAACGTGCAGTCGGGACAGCCCCTATGTACTAACTAAACATGTGTGTGTGTGTGTGTGTGCATGAAAGTGTGTAAATGCCAGGCTCAGATAAACAGCGTGTATGTCTGCATGGGGAAATAAATCTTTGCTTCCTCTTTTTTGCAGGTAGCCCGTTCAGGTAGAAAAGGCTCACGTCAACCCCACTGGCAGGTTTTTCACAATTAGCTTGTAAAATGGTTGCTTTGTCAATGAAATTCCCATGGGGTACTGGGCTCTAGTTCCATGTATAGCGGGAACTAGAGGTTCTGAGGAGACAATGATGGTACAGGTCTATGTTGAGCCTTTTTTTTTCTTTTACAAGACAAAACATACGGCCTTTAAGAATGACCCATCATGCTAATGCCTATCCTGGAAACCTGGCTTAGTGGAAAGCAAACAGTGGCATAAGTCAGGGGAGATGCTGGCTGTCCTCTGGGGAAATAAGCTGCAGGCTCCTTGAGTGACAGAAAGCCATCTTCTTCAATCACACCCTCACTGGAGCTCACTGAGGCTTAGCAAGCAATAAACAATACATACTACCTTAAAGCTCCCTGTTGTGTTTGCCAGTGTGATATATGATGTGTTAATAACGACACATAGTGTAGTAATGATATGCTGTCACTCTGCTGTGTAGCAGTTTTGCCTTTGGCAAAGCTACCACATGAAGCATGGTTATAATAGAGCTCAGGTGAAAAGTGACAGTAGTTCTATGACTTGACCACCCGGAGTGATTCTTCAATTCAATTCAATTGAGTTTTATTTATATAGCGCCAAATAACAACAACAGTTTTCTCAAGGTGCTTTATATTGTCAGGTAAAGACCCTACAATAATAGAAAGAAAACAAAAGAAAAAATCCCAACAATCATATGACCCCCTATGAGCAAGCGCAACATTGGGGAGGAAAAACTCTTTTTTAACAGGAAGAAACCTCTAGCAAAACCAGACTAAGGGAGGTGCAGCCGTCTGCTGCGACTGGTTGAGGGTGAGTGGATGTAGACAGGACAAAAGATATGCTGTGGAAGAGAGCCAGAGATGAATAATAAAAAATAATTAAGTGCAGAGAGGGTTATAGACACACACAGAGTGAAAAGGGTGACTGAAGAAGAAACACTCCATGTATACTCCCGTAGCAACCTAGGCCTATTGCAGTGTAACTAAGGGAGGATTCGGGGGTCATCTGATTTAGACCTAACTATATGCTTTATCAAAAATGAAAATTTTAAGCCTAATCTTAAAAGTAGAGATGGTGTCTGTCTCCTAAATCCAAACTGGAAGCTGGTTCCATAGAAGAAGGGATTGAACGCTAAAGGCACTGCCTTCCATTCTACTTTTAAATACTCTGGGAGCCACAAGTCTGAGAGCATTAAATTAAGATGGGGCATGATTATTCAAGACCTTGTATGTGAGGAGCAGGATTTTAAATTTAATTCTCCTAAATTCAAAAACGACTCTAAGATTCCTCAGTGTTCCCAGAAGTCCAGGGCAATGTCATCCAGAGTAAGAATCTGGCTAGAAACCACATTTCTGTAACCTCGGGTTTACCTGAATTTAGAAGGAGAAAGCTTGAGTCCATCAAGGTCTTTATGTCTTCAAGACATTTCTGTAGTTTAACTAATTGGTGTGTGTTATCTGGCTTTGTGGACAGATAAAATTGGGTGTCATCTGCATATCAGTGAAAATATGCTATGCCTTCTATTGATACTGCCTAAGAGGGGCATGTATAATGTGAACAGAATTGGTCCTAGCACTGAACCCTGTGGAACTCCATAATTAAGTGTGAAGAAGATGCTCAATTTACATGAACAAATTGGTGTCTATTAGATAGATAAGATTGAAACCACTGCACTGTACTTTTAATATCTACGGCATGCTCTAATCACTGTGATAAAATATAATGGTCTACAGTATCAAACGCTGTACTGAGGTCTCAGGTACATCCTGAGAGAGAAAGAAAGCATTGGTGAACTCAGCAACGCGAAAAGATCTGGATGTCCACAGAAGACAACAGTGGTGGACGATCCCAGAATTATTTCCATGGTGATGACAAACCGCTTCAAAATAGCCAACAAAGTGAACAACACTCTCCAGAAGGTAGGCGTATTAATATCCAAGTCTACCATAAAGAGATGACTGCATGAAAGTAAAGACAGAGGGTTCACTTCAAAGGGCAAGCCACTCATAAGCCTCAAGAAGAGAAAGGCTAGATTGGACACTGCTAAAACAAAAAATATTTAAAAAAAAAAACATTTGAAAAAGCCAGCAGAGGGAAAAACATTCCCAAAAGTATGGAGAAGGCATGGAACAGTTCATGATCCACAGCATACCACATCATCTGTAACACGCGGCAGAGGCAGTGTGATGGCTTGGGCGTGCATGGTTGCCGGTGGCACTGAAACACTAGTGTTTTTTGATGGACAGAAGCAGCTGGATGAATTCTGAGGTTTTCATAGACAGCCATTCCCCAGCTCTCTGTGAATGGTACTCATGGCCATTGATCAGTGGCCTTTGATCGGTGGGCTTTGATCAGCGGTTGTTGATCAATGGTCATGAGAATTTGCATAATTATGATGAAGGAACTGACCTCCCAGCCCATTGTTCCTTCAGTAGGCTGGTTTCAGTCATTATGCAAATGTACTGTTTACAAGATTGGGGAAACCTGCAGTCAGCTGAGACTGAAGAAGTCACTTGGATGAGTGACGAAACATTTCTCCCACTGAAAACGCAACGTCCAGATGAACAGAATCAACTTTTGGAGATTTTCATAGACATACTGTCTGCTCAAATCCAGCTAAATGCAGTCAGATTGATTGGGCGGTGTTTCATAATACAGATGGACATAAAACATACAGCCAAACAAACCCAAGAGAAGTGGAATATGCTTGAAAGGCCAAGTCAGTCACCTGATATTAAGCCAAATGAGCACGCATTTCACTTGTTGAAGACTAAATTTTGGAAAGAAAGGCCCACAAACAAACAGCAACTGAAAGCCGCTGCAGTAAAGGCCTGGCAGAGCATTAAAAAAGGGAAAACCCAGCAGCTGGTGATGTCCATGAGTTCAAGACTTCAGGGTGTCATTACAAGCAAAGGGTTTTCAACTAAGAAGAAGAAACTTAGAAAGACTTAGAAAGAAATTAATAGTTAATGTTAAAGCAGTGTTTGGCTTAACAGAGCTCTGACTTTTTGTCAGCATGTTTACAGTGCTGAAGAGAAACCTAGGGTTTTTCTTATATCCTCCAATCAGTAATGAAGAGTAAGGTACTCTAGCTTTTTGGAGGGCTTTTCTATAGAGCAGTAAACTGGCTTTCCAGACAAAATGATGATCTTCTAAATTAGTGAGATGCCACTTCCTCTCCAGCTTTATCTGCTTTAAGGTGTGCATTTGAGAGTTATACATACCCACAATAGACCCATATTTTGTACCCTCATACCTATAACAGACCCATTTCTGTAATATATCTATATATCTATATTATTGCTAATATATATTTTGTAATATATCTATATTATGGCTAAAGCACTTCTGGATGGATGCAAACTGCATTTCATTGCCTTGTACTTGTGACATGTGCAATGACAATAAATTTGAATTCTATTCTATTCTATTCTGAATTCTATACCAGGGAGTCAAGTACTTCTGATTTGAGGCTTTCTTTTTCAGATGAGCTACAGTATCCAGAGTTGTAAAAATATTAACAAGATAATCGACCTTTGTGGGAGTAGCTGTTCAGGTAGCTGCTCTGCGCTATGTTAGCACGGGGCATTGAAGAAGATAACAGTGGATGAATTATATCCTTAAACTTAGTTACAGCACTTTCAGAAAGACGTCTACTATGATGAAATCAATTCCCTACTGCTGTGTAATCCACGGCTGTAAATTGTTATTAGGAAAATATGGGACAAGAGAGGGTTTCAGGAAATACTGTTAAATATTCAGTTTCTATGCCATATGTCAGAACGTGATCTAGAGTACGATTAAAGTGTTGGGTGGGTCCTTTTACATTTTGAATGAAGCCAATTAGGTCTAATAATAGAATGAATGCCATGTTGAGATTGTCATTTTTAGTATCTGCATGGATGTTAAAATCGCCCATAATAATTATTTTATCTGAGCTGAGCACTGAACCAGATAAAAAGTCTGAGAATTCAGACAAAAGCTCTTGAGTAAGACCCAGGTGGATGATGTATAACAACAAATAGAACTGGTTTTATTTAATAATATGAACATAAAGTGCATATTTACACTATGCCCAGCTGGCTGTGTATTGTGATTCTGGCACATCAAAGTATCCCTTATTTGATAGTTAAAAAGTTGGCAACCCAAGTTGGCTACGAGCTAAGTTAAGCTAGCGAATCCCTGAAGACACAGTGAGCGAATACTGTGAATATAATTAGCGGGTGAATGAACAGAGAGTGTGCTTTGGATTAGGCATGTTAAGATTACACTTCAGAATAAGACGTTATCTTTAAGTTTTTAATTAAATTGGCTATGCAGATAAAATACACAAAAACACCATTGCGTGTTGTAACAGAAACAGGAAGTGATACTCTACCACAGAGAGAGCCAACACCAGTCTTCACAGGAGCAAAGGCGTTTGTTTTGGTTTTTGAGAGTTTTTTGAGAGAGAACAAATGCTTTAAAGGTGTTCAGACTCTATGCATTAAATCATTAGTGAAAGAAGGATTTTACTTTTTCTTTGTTTTTGCTAAAGGGTTGAGCAGACATGGCATGGATATTACAAACTTTAAATTTGAGGACAATCAGGTCGGGGAAACAGTCTGAAGTTGTCTTTTATCACATGTAGACAACAAACAATACTTTGTGTCATCTGCTCTCTCATTATTGGAGATATTCTGTGGTTTAGTCCAAGGTGCGGCCTGACTAGAGTGTGCAGGAGCCAGGACACACGATGCCCGCTCACTAGCTGTAAATTTGTTAGCTCAGGGAAGTTGAGGACTGCACTGCATGTGTAAAAACAACTTTAGTTCTAAGACTTTGTTAGCGTTTTAAGCTTGGTGTAATGGTAGGTACTTGCTATTTGATACAGCTGTGTCTTCTTTGTGGCTAACTGTTGGATATATCAGTAGAAAGTGCAATAGTTCCCTCCAAAAGTCTGATGAATCAGCATTATTGGAAATAAAGAAGTAAATGTACTTATATTTGTTATATAGCACAACTGGTGCAAGCACATGATTGAGCTTAAATGGATGATATCTGAACATCCTTCATGTCTGGCAGCAGGTCATTTGTGTGTCGGTTAGTTTATCAGTGCATTACAATAAACATGCATTGTATCTCTGTACCTGCGTTGTGTCTGAAATCTGTTTTCAGGCCCTTGATTGCATATACAGCATATATCTATAACAGTGTGCAAGTGTGTTCAGGACTTGGAAATAGTACTAAGGCTTGCCACATGCTAGGAAAACAGTAGTAAAAAAAAACTTTGTTAGTCTGCTGTTTAAACATGAAAAGAATCCCAGTAAAAATACACTGAGGATTTGGTTTTTCTTCGCACTCGACAACAGAGAGCAAAACTTTGGAATTTAGTTCTTGGATCCTCTTGATTAGAGCTTCTCGTGCAACCCACACACAGCAGGCCAAATGGCTACTCGTGTTTACCTAGCCATGTGACTGGAGCTACGGTAGGGCCACTGACGTCAGCTTACATTCCACACATTCATGAGCCTCAGTTCTCACTGATACTGTCTCAGATGCTGCGGAACAGAAGTAGCAAAGATCATACATTATAAAAGCAGCAATCATTCACTGTGCCTGTGTTTGCTATATATATATATATATATATATATATATAAATATCTTATCCTGATCAAATAAATAAGCACTGCGTCATGTTTGCCATCTGTTTTCATTAGCTCATGGACAGGGACTGCCCAAAATAGCCTATTCCACTTAAAACATCAAATCCATAAATAATTGCAAAACTGCTGTCAAGAGATGGATGCACGGAAGAAATAACTCACCACATAAATATGCAGGAATACTTCAGTTTTAGTTTTTCTTTTGGGTGTTGGGTGGGCAGCCTATTATTTTTCTAGCTTATGTAATAAAGATTTAAACAGAAAGAATGAGGATCCTACAATAATGTAGGTATGATAATGTACAATAGTTCCATATCCTTGAATCGTTACAATCAATACTCCTGGTACTCCTGATATGGCATTAAGTTACTGCTTGCCTAAATTAACTTATGCTGTAAAAAATGTATGACTTATGATGGCTTGTCCCAAAAAAAGAAACACACAGAGACTGATGAGAGCTGCAAAAGATTTAAAAAAAAAAAAAAAAAATCCACTAAAGCACATCCATAGCATCCAGGCATCCATAGAATAAAAAGGAATTGCTGCTTTTTCAAAAAAGGTTGCTAGCTATATGTGACACAGCATGCAAAAACCAGGCTAAAGTCCTTTTTCCCCTTTTTTATGTTTCCTATAAAAAAGGGGAAGCGCCTTCGACTTTCTTATGTTTCATGTTATAAAAAACTGTGCGTAATATAAAGTTTTTACTCATTTGCTGTGACCTTGATCAAGTTCAAGCTGTTATTGGTCTCTACTATCACACAAAATTGGAAAAATGATATCCTGAAAACGGTAGACGCTGGACTCCTAACAAACAGACAGACAAACAAATGGAATCAATTACAAACGTCCTCCATTCTGGGAAAGGGGGGAAAAAGGTTTTATTTGTCTATCTTTGCTTATTTTTTTATGAATTTCTAACTAAGATTACAAACTGAGTCCATTCTTTAAGTTATTGTGGTTTATTAATGATTCCAATAAATAAAAAGTCCTTTGTAGCACATTTGCAAATGATTAAACTTCTGATTAAAAACTGTTATAGGTTTACAAGAAACTGCTGATTGATCACAATCCACACAGCATTATCACCACAGGTCAAAGAAGGAAAAGTTGCCAGCATCACTAAGGGGACGAATTTTATTGGCTGGCTGCGCACCTAGGCACACGAGGCTGTGATAATTGGGAGTTTACCCTCACACCAGAGAGCTTTGCTGGATGAGAACCAGGGGCAAAATAGCGTCTTGTGTATTTGTTTTTTTGGATCAGAAACAGATCAATAAATCACATTTTTCTGATAGTTTTCAGAGAGTTTGCAGACAGTAAAATTAGGATAACAAAAATATGGGAAAGTCCCGTTGTTCTTGATTGCGTCATTGTTTTACGATGGCCCTGAGAGGTCAAATGCACTTCAACTTAACAAAACACTGCAAAAGCACACAAAACACAACAGAAGTGTTTTTTGGGAGTCGATAATATAACCAAACAGCTAAAGTGACAAAAACTAGGACGTGAAAGAAGCACTGAGACTTGCTGAAAAGAAACAGAGGATTCAAGGTAATGTGTGTTTTAATCACAGTTCTTATAATACTGTAGATACATGTTTGCAATTAACATATAATATTAGCTTGTCATGTTATTATGTTTTTGTGAGGTTTTGCAGTGTTTTTTTCCTTATTCCATTGTGTTTTATTCAACTTGTACAACAATGTAAATAGATAACCAGCACGGCTACAACTTTAGATGTAGGCAAAGATGTTAAAAAAGATAGATAAAACAAAAAAAAACTAAACAACAAACAGTTGTTTTTTGTGGAGTTGGACTAGTTAAGTATCACAATTACCATTTCTGAGATGAGGATGACGTCTACATTTGTGTTTCTTTTAAAGCAGCGGTCCCCAACCCCCGGGCCTCGGACCGGTACCGGTCCGTGAGTCGTTTGGTACCGGGCCGCGAGAGTTGAGGCTCAGGTGTGAAATGTATGGTTTTCAGGGTTTTTATCGGTTTTCAGCGTTATTTTGTTATCGTTTTTATCGTTAACTCGGTTTTCCTGGGTCTTTTCACGTGTGTTATGAATAAATCTTCTTTTTTTCGGTACCGGCACTAGTTTTATTTTGTTGTATTTATCCGCGACACCTTATTGCCGGTCCGTGAAAATATTGTCGGGCATAAACCGGTCCGTGGCGCAAAAAAGGTTGGGGACCGCTGTTTTAAAGTATATGTTGAGCCTCAGTCAGCATGCACAATGCCAAATTAGCAGAGAGCACCTGGTGTACTAAACATGAGCTGTACTCTACACAGCTTTCTTCTTTTTAAAACTTAGCTTAAACATTTAATTAACATGCTTCACAGGGTTAAAGTGGGGTCTGAAAAGCTTCACAGCATTCAGGCCAAACTTGATAAAAAAGCAAAGAAGCACTGCATCATGTTGGAAACACGACTTCCTCAATCAACCCAGCAGAAGCTTGTGGTGCTGGACGTCATCGCGTAACAACATAATGGAAGCGTGCTAGAATGGAACTTGTACTCACCACTTACCACACTACAACAATTACATAACAGGAAAAGCACTCTGCTTCTTTTGGACTACAGTATTTGGTGACTGTAGAGTTTATATACAATGTATAGAGCAAGGGCATATACTACTAGAACAATAGTAATGTGCAAACTCTGCATGACTTGAAGTATGCCGTATACTTAAATGCTGCTTCTGTTCAACAGCAAATATACTGTAAGAGAAACACGGTGATGAGTAGACTGACTATGACTGACATTTTCCTTGCCAGGATATTTAATTTGTTTATGAGATATGCTGAGTCTCTCTGTTGTGTAGTCATTTGCACATTTGCCTAACAAGCAAAAGATCCCTGGTCCAGTCTCAGGAGGAGACACAAATCCCTTTGGGATCGTGTGAGGAAGGCCAACCAGCGTAAAAACATCTGACAAATCAAACATGTGGCACTACCTGCTGTGGCGACCCCTTGTGAATAAAGCAGCTGGAAGCAGCAGGAGAGAGAGATAATGCCCTGTATTTACTAAAAGTAAAAAAAGCTCTTAATTTAAACATTAATGGGTAGAAACCTAATCACATTTACAGATTCAGCAGTTACTAAATTCTGCACCAACACTGTGTTTAGGTTCAAATTGAGCTGCTAATCAGTGTCAATAACAATGATTTTTTTATGCTCTAATTTATCTACCAAGATCTCTTTTTGGTTAAAAGGCTGGTTTTGTTTATTTACACGTGCTGTGAAATATACTTGCTCTCTTTGTGATCTCTTAGTTTCTTCATTTTTGCACTTATGTTACACTTACATATTTCAGATCATCAAACCAATTTAATATTAGACTATTTAATTTGTTAAGAGGGAAAAGAGCTGTGAAATGTGAAATATGTGTGGAAAAACATATGTGACATTTTTTAAGTCTAAAAATGTTTGATTTTTAAAATTTTTTCCAGAGGGTGAATATTGATATCAGTGAGTCTAATGTTAACAATTACATGCACAGTAAATTTGATCACAAACATGAACGTATCGTGAGCTGGGAAAAACTTCCCCTTGCTCTTCTTGACAAGAGGAGGTGATTTTGCATTCTGTTGCTGAAACCAAGAAAAACTCTCACAACAGAGAAAGTTTAAGACAACAAATCTCTAACAGGGATGAATTCTTAGGCTATCCTTTGCAGATCCCTTTGCAGCACAGCTGAGGAAACAATTTGTTGAGACCTTTGCCTTTAACATTCTGCTCCCCACGCCGTGCTCTAAAGACACCACAGAACAGCAGGCTCATCTTGCTACTGTCTGAAAAAAAAGCAGGAAAAAGGTTATGGAGAATTTTGATGGAGGCTGTGTTTAACCTCGCGTAGTCATTACATGGTCCAAAAGCTCATTTGTTATTCTCTTAATTGGTCAATCAGTAATGTTGGCAGGATAATTAATCAAACAATGAAAAGAAAGATTAGCCCTAGCCTTAAGATCGTGTTCGGCAGAGGTTCACATCCCGTATAAGTCCAACAAAGCAGGTCTGTAGCCTGAAGCTAGTGTTACTTCTCATCTGTAATTGCTTTAATTGTACTTTCCATAGACCATGTAAAAGCAGAAAGAAATAAAGTCTGCTGCAACTCTGAATAAATGACGACCATTGTAAAAACAATCCTGGCTCAAAAAATGCCCAATTGGGGAGGATAATCCACTATAATGGGAAGTAGTTCAATTAATTGGAAAGGTAGACTAGAAGATAGGTATCATAAAACCGAGCCATAAACAGCTACAACTGCACAGTGGATAAGGCTGTACTGTGTAGGACTTGTAAATACAAAATGGCCACCCTGGAGTTAAAAACCATGGAAATTTTTATATTAAAAAAATCTGCATGTTTATCATTTGCATGTGCGCACTACATTAATTGAAAACAGACCCCAAGTAAATCACAGCTCTGCTTATAACCTGAGTAGTACACATGCGCCAAGCCTGAGCCTGGATCTGGTGCCGAAAGGCTGAAAAAGAGGGGCACGGATGTGAATGCAAAACTCAGATCTGGCCACCTCTAACACTGTCACACTGGAAATCCCTAAAGAGAAGAAGCAAGACGGGCAGACCTCATCCAGCCTGCACTCACATCCAAAACAGTCGCTGTTGGTGATTACAACATTACATGACAAATCACAGCAACAATAATGAGCTGTTGCGAGTTGGGAGTCAGTGGCTAAATGATGCCTGCCGGTTTGAAAGGCTATTGTTTTAATAGAACTGCATTTGCCATGTGTCACAATTCATTTCAATCATTTATACATTTGAATAGCAATTAGTAGATTTGCAAGGATCGACTGCCTTGAAGAAAAATTAGTGAGAAATACGTAAAATGATAGAAGATGTGATACACTCTTGTATCTGTCCCTCAAGAGTAAAGCTACAGTTTTGTTAAGCTTAGCTCAACGACTGGGAACTGCATGGATGATGCAATTCCTATGAAGCACTGATTCACCAGATATACAATTACCAGAAGAAGAATGAAAGGAGTTTTCAGGTGAAAAAGAGTAACTACAGCTTTTCTTTCCTGTTTGCCAAGACTCATCCTAAAACCTCAGAAAAGCCAAAATGACAGACATTAAGAGAGCAGCAGGATCCCTTTGTTTCCATATGCTAAATTTAGCTAACCATCTCTTGAATGTAGCGTCATATTTACACGTTTAGATACCTGTGTTTCATAAAATTTCCCAATTTTTAGATATATTTTTTTTACATTCATATTTAGTCCATACTCTGACTCTAATGTTCACCTTTTCCTTGTCCTTCACTGCACTTGATCTTTTTGCAGTGCTGGCAGTGCTGTGTTAAACTGTCAGCAACCAGGGCACCTGCATTGGCAGAATAGGCCTTGCCTCGGGCGGTTATGCCCTCAACTGTGGCTTACTGGTTTATGGTTCGATTGCACTCTCAGGGTCTCTGGCCAAAACTCAATTGACATGCAACAACACACGAATGGCTATGGCTCTGTGTGTCCCTGGGCCTCTCAAAGTCAAGGCAAAGTCATCTAGAAACCCAGCCATGACTCAAGGCTGACCAGTAAAGCAGTATTTTTTTTTTTTTTATGACTGCCTTACTGGCAAACTGCACAGAATCACACATGTTTATAACTACCACTTGTGGTTCTTCCATCTGACTCTTTTGCCTCTTTTCCACACATCCACAGAGTAACTTCAGTCACATGCACCTGTGTGTGTGTGTGTGTGTGTGTGTGTGGTGTGCACTCGATCTAATTGATTGGAAAATGAAGATGGACGCCTGTGTGAGCAGAGCCCTGTTGATTAACAAGAGACACAAAGTCTATTACAGCGGTCCTGCTCCCTTGTCACCCAGACAACCAGTCAGTCTTCACTGTTAGCCTCCAGTTACGCACCTGACAGTGAGCAGCAGAGTTGAGCATCTAGATGACAGAAAAGCAGTGGCAAATCCCTGCTAGGATTAGGCGACCCCAGTGCCCTTTTTCTCAACAGCAACACTCCACTTTCAGTAGGAAAAGGAGATGGTTAAAATGGGCAACGTAATGCTTTCAGTCTCTGCCTCTCTGTGCATTAACAACAGACATAACAGAGAGCCATTAATGGCTTCACTGTGTGTTTGGCTAGCCAGACAGACAGTCTGCTGCTAGCTAGAGATCGAGGCTGGCCTGATTATTGACATTTTGATGGTTTTCAGGCTTGGAAAAAAGTTAGACTTTGTGGAACTTTGATAGATTTGGCATAGTGGAGTTAGAAAACCTTTGCAGTGGGTAAGAGTTGAGGTTTTAGTATGCAATGCAGTGTTTTGTTTTTTAATGTATCTATTTGATATAAATCTAACGCTAAATGAGTTTAAGAGAGTACCTGTGTAGATAAGACATACTCTATTTACAATCTAGTTATGAACTGTACCTGAACTTGCTTTAGTGAAATGTCGCAACCCTCGGGTGGTTGGAATTATATTAATCTTTGGTAGGAACAGATACACACAGCTTGTCCTCTGAACAGAACAAGGAAGGAAAAGGGAAAAGGCAAAATATCATACAAAAAAGGAAAGCCTTTAGAAAAGAGAGGGGATGTCTGTTCAGTGGAATTCAGCAGTGCGTGAAGACGGGGGGAAAATGAATACATCTGGCGTGAAAATATGAGAGGTGGTTTGTTCACCATTACGGAGTTTTTGAGAGCAGAAGAAAGAAGGGAAGAGAGAGGGCAGAGATTAAAATGAGGGTTAATCATGAAAGAGAGCTGGGAGGCAAAAGGAAACAGAGGAGGACTAAAATGGGGACAAATCAAATAAAAGACCACAAGGTTTAGAGTGAAACACAGAGACGTGGGGATGAAAAGAACTAAAAAAGGAGAAGCGGCAGGTAAAAGAGAGCAAAGTCCTTGGTGCTAATCATACAAGCACATTGTGAAACTATAGATTGGGGGGGAGGTGATTCTAGCTTTAGGAGTAATGTCTCCATCCTGAGCCGGAGCTTTGAAGGCTCTAGGACAAGATGTGGGGGAAAGAAAAAAAAATGAACGCACCTCCCCAGAGTGGGGAGCACTGTGTTACCATGGAAACAGTGCTGACGTCAGAGCATGCATTATGTGATTACTCATAGACTCTGTTGAGGAGTGGGCCAATAAAACAGGGACCATTACTCACACACAGGGAGATGGCCAGAGCTCAGGTTACACACATACTTCAATGTGCACTCGCACACACACGTACACTAAAAGCACAAACAAAAGCATATACATATACACATGGCCAACTCAAACGGCTCCATTTTAAATGAGAAAAAGACTGCAGACGACGGTCTAGAAGAACATTTTTACAATCCGGCTTGTTAAAATAATGCCAGTTTTTACAAATGCTCCCGATTTGGCATGGAAAACATGCAAATTCCTTGTATGCTTGATAATGTCAGTGCTGAGGAATGAGGCAATAACCTGAACACTCATCACTTTGCTCTAAAATGTCAACACAAGTGTCCACTAGGTGACAACAGACAGAGAATCCATCTCTCCATCGCAACCAGGAGGAACACAAAACACTACCTCAGCAGCACAACCACAATCCGGATATCACTGACAGAATCTGCATGTTCGGCATTCCACACACTCTGACCCGTGTCTGACAAAGCACATCAAACACAGACGGTTACATGTACACTATTGTGCGTCACAACACACACACTTGCATGCACACTTCCTCTCGCCTTCTCCCACACATTCTCCACTGGGAGTTAAAACACTGTTAGGGCTGATAAGGATCCAGGCAAACAGAGTGGATAAACAGTCACTCTGGTAATTAAGAAAAATGGGCCTATCAGAGAAGAGCATGTAGAGACAAACATGTAATGCAGACTCTATTATAAAGGCCTTACACATTCCCGACACAAAGACCATTAGGTGAGTTCAGACGGACGGCAAGAGTACAGAAAGCCAATGAGGTCATTTTACTTATTTTTTACTGCCAGCTAGCATAAACACAAAAGAAGTTGCACGTGTTGTTGCACGTAATGTTTGAATTGCACTGAAATAATTAAACTTCTTAACTCACCAGAGTTGATTCAGACACAGCAGAATGTAAGCTGTCCTCCAGAAACTGCTAAATGCGTATTCAACAATGCATATTTGCTAATAATGCTGCTAGCTGGATGTTAGCCAGCTCATGTTTTCTAATAGCTGCAGTAATGTTATTTAGCCCACTGAAACAAAGATTCATGGGTTATGGAAACAGTGGGAATGTATGTTACTAAAATCAAGTAAAAACAAGTAGAAACAGTAACCTTAAGGAGCTGGAGATATTAAAATGTCAGAATGCAGGGAAATGAGATGAAAGATGGTTTGCTCAAAAATAGACATCCTACTATTTTCTGGACTGAGAAAAACACAAAAGTACAACTTAATACACCAGCCTGAAGTGGTCCTAATAAAACTGACTCCATTATAGTATGCTAGTAGTTAATTAAGTTGCTAGTTTAACTATCCTGTTCACTATAAGGATGGAATAGTATTAAAACATTATTAAAATGTACCAATTACACTTCACACAGGAGTGGGCGATATATCAAATATGGCATACTGCGGTGAGCATGCTTGTTTATATGCTACCAGATAGGGAAAAATTTGGACACCCATGCAGAAGTTGCATCCCGTGATTTTTTCATGTTGGCTTGAAATAAAATAAAATATCTTTCTCCGCTGTTACTGCAGCTACTACTGCAACTTCTGGATGCATGTCTTTTTCACGCTTTTTCACAGTGGACCGGTGTGTCTATTACACGTGGTACTGGGTTGCAATATTATAATTCTCTTAATCACATGAGCAAGATGCTGTTTAGTGGTATTAACAATGATGTGGCTACATACGGTATAAACTTTCTTTAAAACTGTCATAAATCTAAATGTGGTCAAACTACATTAGTGAGATGTAACTTTTAAATAAGAGTGATTGTTCATAAAAAGGTGGTTGTGTAATGTAAAATCATAATAGATATTGAGGGGGGGTTTTCAGACCCCTGTCTGTGACCACTATGACGTTAACTTTTCCACAAAGCAAATGTTTTAGGCGCAACAGTGGATTCAGATCATGATTTTGCTTGCTAAAGCTGCTGGACATGACAGGTTAGAAAAAAAAACAACCTTGTCCACCATTTTCAACAATCATGTAAGTGAGGTAGGATCAAGTGATTGAGACGCAGTCACACAGACTTATAAATGACCGTCAGGCAACCGCCAGTCATGAAGGGAGAAACGGTTGTAAGATCTGCTTGAAGTCGGTGGCAGTCGCTGGGAAAATGAAGTCATACAGGTCTACAGACCAGTCAGTGACTCCAGGCAACCACCTTCACCAGAGAAAAACATGTAATCATTAAATGGTTGGCAAAAACTACCTTGTGATTGTTTTTGGTTGCTAGCATACTGCTGCAGTCATGGTTTGAATGAAAGTGATGGACTTGTCTACAAACACTGTCCAGCTATCCCTCGAGCTGCAGCGAAACTATGAAACGTGTGATGCAAATTGGAAATGGAAAAGGTTTACCATCCAAGTAAAAGCTGTACATTTTGAAAAAGGCCCAATTTTTACTTTGAAGGCAAACCTTGTTCTTTTGCATTTTTGTCAAGTTGTACAACTGCTGGGACAGTTGGCGAGTATTTGGAGAGAAACAAGAAAACCCACAGGCAACTGTGGGAATCTTCTAGCAACCAAATCAATCACCAGGGGTTTTTTTTGGTCCAACCCTTTCTTTAAAACTGATTTCACTCAGAGACAGCAGGAAACCTCCAGGAACCACTGCCAAGCAGTCAGAGAATACACAGAGAAACTGGTGGTTTTATCACACCAAGTATGGTGTACAACTCTTGAGCAATGTCCCCATGATGTCATGTGAGAAAAATATCAATAATTATAAACAAGTATCTTGAGACAGCTGGCAATAGTAGTCAAGTTTAGTTTGATGTTATAATGATTAAAAAAACTACATTTTAACAACAAATATCTTTCTTCGTATTGACATTTCAAAGGAGGTTTTTCTTGAAAAAGTGACACAGGTTAGCACTGATCGATCAAAAGACAGATTGTAACTACTGCTGAGTGATATCAAGAGGAGTATTCATCCAGCCAGATGAATGTTCTCTTTTTCCTCTTTATGCTCGAACATGATGTTACATGTGAGCTTTATCAGGCATCAATCTACCTTCCTCTGAAGTATCTGTATTTTTAACTGTCCTTAATTTCCATGACGCAAGTTCAGTTATTGCATTTGGGACAAGTACTCCATGTCATTTCTCTGCCACAAATGTGACTGAGCTCTGGCCAAAACCTGATATACTATACTCTGCATCATCACTAATTTGGTTACAATGATACCATATCTGAGATGATCTAATTAGAGGCTTACAAGGCCAGTAGCTCTCCCTACCTCTGTGTGTCACTGCAAATTGTGTGAATGTGTCTTATTTGTGCTCCTATTAGTAAGCACACATATATGTGTTGATGCATCACAGAATAAGCTTATGTAGACGTGCGTGCGCGCGCTTGTGTGTGTGTGTGTGTGTGTGTGTGTGTGTGTGTGTGTGTGTGTTGAAACAAGCACAAGCTGCAGTCCACCTGGCACGCCAGTGGGCTTAATGAGTCTCACATTCATGCAGCATGCACAGCCACATCCACCGCCTGAGGCTCTGACCAGGTGCTCTGACACAACACATCTTCAAACAACGTGAGCAGGAGCCTCCCAGAGGACGGTTCCTCTAGTAATATCACCGTGACCAGCTAAGAAGAAACTATTTTACTTTAAAATTTTGTTTTAAAATCTTGCTAGCTAACTATAACTAACTTTTGAAAAGGTGCAAGGCTGTCACAAACATTGCCTAAAGCGGGGAAATTTCAGTTACATTGTGTGTCATTATTTTGCATATAATCTTGTTCCATTTTCCTATTCAAGTCTCAACATCGTTGGTGTTTGTTAATGTTCTTATTTATAGATCCCTGGGCGGTCATATATATTGTGTCTTCGAGAGCAATTAGGATTTTTAATATAGAAATTTCTATATTGCTGTCAGCGTTAGTCTCGTTAAAATGACGTTAACGCCATAACCGCATTAACACGGCAAATCTCCGTTAGCGAGTTAGCACGGATAGCCCTTGCGTAGGGCTGCACCGTGCTAACGCGTTAACGAGCTAACCGCGCTAACGCGTTGACACCGTTAACACTAACAGAACTAGAAATATCTTAAAGTTACAGTTAAAGTTCTTTTAAAGTTACAGAGTTTAAAATCTCACCACTAGATGTCAGTATATCAGTCAACAGTCAACATCTCCCAATTCAAGTGCTTAATCCTAGTTAAAGGATGTCTAATCTGCTGACAACAAGCAATTCTGAGAATATCTGGAATAAATGAGCACGTTTATGCACCTTTTTTTTTTTTGTTGGAGCTCCAAATGAGGAGGAAGAGGATGATATTTTATCCAAATCTGTTGTTGCAAATGCCCACGACTTCTTTTCTACTACTACAAATGTGCCCAGTCTCTAGCCACATAAATAAAAAATACTGGGCGCAGCAGCAATATTCATCTTAGTCAGGAACATGTGCTTACTGTTGTTGGCTAAAAAGTATTTTCTTCTCCAAAATAAAAACAAAAAAACACAATTTACATACAATTAAGCTACACAGCACCGAGAACTAATGCAACTTCTAATACAAGGAGTTACATTTCATATTTAAAATTAATTCTGATATTTTGGGGATTGAAAGCAATATTTTCATTACAAGTTAGCATTAAACTGAATTACTAAAGACAGGGGGTGGGCAAAGAAGGAAGTATCTTGCCCTGACATGGACGGGATCCAGTCAGGATCCAGTCCAGTCATTTCAGACTTAGCAACACAAATATACTGATGAACTGCAGCTGCAGGGTCTGAAGAGAAGGCCACCTCCTTACTTCACCTCCCAAAAAAAACAAAAACCTCAGAACACTCATTCACTCTGCCATACTTTCTTCCTCACTCACTTCTCTTGTTACTAAGGGCAAGAGGGTACACCTGCACTCAAGAGAGCCATTTCAGCATCCGTTACTTTAGGGCAGACCGGCGGTAATAACAGTGCTACTACTGATCAGAGTTCACTTTCTCCCGCACCATTTACTCTTGATCCTCAGACTTCCTGAGAACAAATGAACAACTTTTTTTTAGGGATTATGATTCAAGGAGTGTTAGAATTTTATCCACATGTTTGAGTTAGTGGGAGGGTTCGATTGCAGCCAACGGAATTGCTGGCTGCCGCAACCTGCAGCACAGTCCTGCAGATCTGAAAAACCTGGCTAGTGTGCTGCTACCACGGCATTGATATAGAGCGCTAAAGGACCTTGAAGGGAATGCATCTGTCCAACATGTCTCATCTCCCCTAATGTTTCCTCTCAGATGTGACCCTTGGTTCCAGTTCCTTTCCAGCAGCTGATCACCATATGTAAAAGGCCCACACAGGTCCACTGAATCCCTCCCTAATGGGCTGCACAGATGCCACTTTCCTGGAACAGTTCTCCCTGTGTGTGTGTGTGTGTGTGTGTGTGTGTGTGTGTGTGTGTGTGTGTGTGTGTGTGTGTGTGTGTGTGTGTCCGTATCCCTGCCTTTCTCTGTGAAAACAGACTCTGACGTTCCACACATTCTCTTCAATATGTTTCACCGCTGTCTGGAAACAATGAAAAGATGCTGGGTGAGAAGTGTGGGGAGAAGAAAAAAATGCAAAGGAAGAATTGTGGAAAATGACACGGTGGGAGAAAGGGAAACACATAAGGGGGAAAATTATACTGCTGTTTGGATAAGAGTTGTTGAGGGTAAGTAAAAAGGGAAGTACGTAAGCTAACAGCAGGTCAGTTGTGAAGGGAGGAGGAGAGGGAGTGGGTGAGGGTAGATTATTGACTTAATGGCAGAATCAAGGCTGTCAAGTGCTGCAGAGACACTGTTTGTGTAGTTTGGACTGGATCTGCTAGAGCGTGCGATGTGATGATGGAAATCTTACACTCAAAACAAGCCCACTGACCTTTTCATCCACCGGTCCCTGAATCAGAGTTAACATTGTGCCAATGTGGAAATAAATGGGTGCTTATTACATCTGTGGCAACACTGCACTCTGGCCCCCTTTATTGCAGGTGGGCGCGCGTGTTATGCGTGCATGTGCACTTTGTGTAAAATGAAGCAGATAATTATCTTTATAAGCATGTAATGTCGTTGGCTCGGGTCTCAGCCCGCTGTCCGTCAGCAACCAGAGGGGCTGGCGAGGAATGCAAAAATCTTAGAAACTGGGTCACTTCTTGAAGGTGACCAATCTTCGTTATCCCCGACATTTCCGAAATAATCAGCTCATCATAAACAGCATGAGGACCCTCTAGAGGTCCAACCATTTTGTTCGTGAAGAGGCCTGATCAAACATCTGCCTGGAATAATATGATGCCTCTGATGCTTCACCCATAACTAACAAAGAGGACACAGCTGCTAAAAAGTAATCTGGATTAAAAACCTAACATTATCACGAATGCCCAGCCAAGCTACTAATTGAGATCAACAGGCACTGATGTTTGCCTTTCTTAAGATCTAGGATAAGCAAATTTTTCTCAGAAATTGGAAACTGACTGCCGGCTGTGGCATGCCAGAAAGTGAAGCAAGGGAGAAAGGCTGAACATATTATTGTGACGTATATGCAACATAGATATCCAAAATATTTGTCTAAAAATCCAAATATTTACAAAGATTCTGGGATAAATCCCTGGAAATGAGGTGTTTGCAAAGACAATAAGACGGACTTGTTCATATAAAAATCGCCGACTCTTCTGCCAGCAAAGAATTGCTTGCACCTTTTCCCTGCTGAAGAATGAACAAAGGAAGAATGAGAGAGACTACACATCTAACTCTAGTGTGAATAAACATGCTGTTTCCATTATTTGATGTAATCAAATTTGTTCAAATTAGCGCAAACTATGTAGAAGATCAGCTACGCCGCAAATCGCGATTTGCGTATCAGGTTTAGGGGGTGAAATCTGATTAGACGAAACTCCCACGGGAGAATGAGTCCAGATTCAAATGATGGCACATGAAAAGGCTAAAAGAGAAAAAAAACTTGAAAGGAATAAATAAAAACAAACCCATAATAATTGTGTTTCTGGATAGAATTCTGACATTAAAACGGCAATGAAATGATTGAATATACAGATATACTCAATACCTTCTAATTACAGACTGATCAGATACATGTGAGACCACAGCAGCGGTCTGTGATGTAGTTTAGGAAAACGTCCAGCAGGGCTTCTATGTTAATTTTTTTCTTTTACTCTCAGAAATGTTTGTGTTGACTCAACTTTTAAGGATTGTTTTTCATTTAAGTCTGATTTAACCTTCCCTGGTTTGGGTCACTTGCCATGAAAAACAAGAACAAGAGATTTTTTTTTTAAAGAAAGACCCCCAAACACCTGGTCAGCAGTGTCCCCTTGTTCAGTGATTTCAGGTTATAGGACCAATAGATTTAAGAATCAATTGACCCTTCTCCTATTGGGATTTCTGCATGAAACAGAATGTTCTTTAGAAAACCAAAACAATGATTTAAAACATAGTAAAGCGCTCGAAGGAGCTGGATTCTGGCAATAATGGTGACTCAGCTATGAGTGCAGCTACAACAAGTCATGTGGCCCAGCTTCGGCATAATAATATTGATTGCAGATGTCACACCTGTAACAAACCTGTACAGGTTTGGTTCTCCAGTGGGAAAGCATGTCAGCTTGAACTGTGCAGTCACTCTGCTGGAACAAAAAAACGTGACAGGCACAGTTGCATTTTCAGGAAAAGGTGCAAATAGCTGCGAGATAAAGAGAGCCTACATATCTAACTGACAGACCAGAAAGAAAGGCTTTATGTAACATCTGAAATCACAGCAGATGGGAAAAGGAGAAGATTGATGGAGCTGCTGGAGAGCTGAACATCCACCTTACATAACAAAAGTGGTGTAACTAAAAGACGTACTGTAGAATTAGCTTCAGGCTCCTTTTTTCCTGTCCCTCGGACACCTGTTAGAGAAAAACCACCAGATATGACCTCAGTGACTCACTAACTCACTTCTGTGATCCTTTAACTCTTATACTAATATCTCACAAGCAGACGACCACATTGGTTCACGCCTGCGCACGGCCATAAACGCAAATGAGACCCACCTAAATGTCTTGTGTCATTTATTCGCTTTCTGTGGGCATTTTAACGGAAAATAAAGACAGAGTAAAATGTGCGCATAAAAACTAGGTGTTAGTGTGTGTGTGTGTATATGCACGCGCGCATGCAGACTCATCTGTGCAACATCTGCTCAACCAGCCCAAGGCTCCTTGCCTCTTGAGAAGTGGGTCACGTTTCCTGATGACGTCAAAGGTCCTTCTGCCTCTCCAGTTTGTGGAGTTTTGCCAAAACCACCACATGCCTTTCTTCATCCTTACAATGGAAACGCTAACCCTAAAGAATCATCAGCCAAACCTATCAGAATTTTTGAATGGCAATACTGAAGTGTGACTGACCACATGGGAAGGGGGGGGAAAGAGGGAGGGGGTGGGGGTGCAACATCACAGACACATTATGTTGGCAAACTTTTTTCCAATCTGAACAGAAGAGAAGAAAAGAGAAGGATTATCATAGATATGGAGATTTCATTCAAGCTGTCGGGCCCCGGAGGAGACGATGCAGGAACCAGAGAGAGTATGAATGGAACAGCAGCTAATGGAAAATATTATGGAGAGAGAGAGAGGGAATGTGGAGAGAGAAATCTAAGGTGGCCCTTGGCAAATAACCATTCAAAAAGCCTGGTACTCCTGTTCTAATCTCAGTCCCATTGCTATCGTCTGAGCTGTCACCGTTTCTCTTCACGACACACAGACTATAGACACACACTAAACATATGCCTGTAAATTATCATTCATTGGTTTGGTTTGTGCTACTTCAAGCAGCTAGCAGTTGGTATTGGCTAACTTGGGAAGGAAGGGGTGCCTGGAATCAACAGTGCAATATTTACACAGGATTGTGTGGCAGAACATGCATACATGGAAGAGCCTGCTGTTCATCGCAATAAACTCAGGCAGACTATAAACGGATGTCATCTACATAAAAGCAAGTTGCCCTTTGCATTGCTTAGTGTCTCCAAGCAGTGCCATAACAAATCAATGAGACCTTGCAATCTGTTTGTGCGTTTGTATATTGGAAGGCAGTTACATTGTCCAGAAAATATGCACAGTGGTACTTCATCATGCTCTTCATTATACTTAAAAAGCACAAGCATTTGATGATAGACGTAGGACAGTGGCGCTGCCTTCGTCTCACTGTTGTCTAACAACTGAACACAGGCCCACACTTCTAACTTAATACGTGAGCACTGAGAGAGCAGTTAACTCATGCAAGTGTGAGTCTGTCTGTGGGCCATTTGGTTGCTTTCTTTGCACCTTGAAACAGTAAATGTCAAGTGCATAATACTCACTTAAAATAAAGATTTAAATATTTATCATACACACACTGAACAAAAAGAAAACAGTTCCTCTAAACTTTAGTGTTCCCATCATTAAAACATAACATATAAACTCTCACTAAACTTAACAGAGAAAGACAGTCAAAACTCACAGTTACAGCTATTTCAATATCAGCAGTCACCTTAAATTTAAACCCATGCATGTCTTTGGATAGACTGGCAATGAATTGGATAAGGAGAAGACAGAAGGATGGATGGAAAACTAACTTATTTCTGAAAAATTAGCTATTTGTTGTTGCATAGTGGCTTAAAAATGTAACCAAAGTTGTCCAAAAGAGGCTCTGCACTGTTAAATTAAATGTAACCTACTTTAGTATTACCTCATCCACAGTACGTCCATAAAAATCTAAATTATGGGGTGACCCAATAGATGAGAGGTTAGAGCGCATGCCACATGGGTAATGAGTCACCAGTTTGCTTGTTATTCCCCTACTCTGTTTCCTTGCATTACCTGTCTATCTCTAATAGTATTATTAAAAAGAAAGACATAAAATTCTCCCAAAAATGTTGTTTAACAAAAAAAAATCATATGAACACCATTAATCTTCATGCCAGTTCAGCATGTACCTACAGTTATACATTGCATTTTTAATATCTGGCTAATTGAAAGTGACTGTGAAAAAACAACCCCTAACCCAAACCCGAAGACTCTTGCCACTGCAAGGGGTGAAATAGCCCGACTGACAGACAGATGTACAGACAGATTTTTTTCTCTAACATATTTAGAGAGTAAAACATAGCATTGAGCAGGGAACAGCAGAAGCCTTGTTGGCTGCAGGGACAGACGGGCTCATGGTGAGCCAGTGAGGCAGTGGGCCGGACTGAAGGGGAGGGCTCCCCAGGCAGAGGTTACAATAACACAGTTCCTTGCACCACGCCACTGAGCGGGAGAGACATAAAGCCTGCTGACTAAATCGGCTTTACGTTCGGGTCTAAAAGATTATATTCCACAGTCAGAGCTTGACCAAATGAAATAAGGTGAGATACGATACGTACTTTATTAACCAGGGAACTCTGTCATTAACAATATGAAGCTGAAACTGTTTTAACAGAATGTAGCTGAGAAAGTCTACTCCACTTACTGTGCTGCACTCAAACTTTTAATCTACTTGAAATCTCAATTTTCCAGTACTTTATACTTACACTCTAGACTGTATACCAGACGCATAAATTCTACATTTCATTCTATTAGGTTTACAGCCATAATTTGCTGATCAACAGTTTGCATAAAAATGTGCAGATGAGAAAAGTTAACCTACATAAAAGATTGAGCCTAAACTCAGCCAGATATATCCCTAAAGTAATTTTTATATACTGAGGAACAGGTAATAGTAATTCCATGATATAATATATATTTAACTCCCATATAGAGCATTGTTGGCATTGGAAAATAACAATGAGAAAGTTAGGAAATATTAATACTCTTTTCTTAAGTGAAGGCAGTGACATCAAAGTACCTATAGCTCCATATATTTATAGTACATATATTTAAACACAAACATAAATCGTGGACTGAGCAGTCTATTTAAACTAAAGGTCAATTTTATTACTGTGAGGATGTACTTACAGTATGTAAAGAAAAAGTGTTGATAATTCTGAACAAGTGGACTTTTTCAACTGTATGTTAAAATTAGTGTACCACTGGGCAAATGACATTACATTAATTACATTAAGGATTTTACAATATATGTAATATATATGTACATCTTCTAAGTTCGACCTGTTATCCTCAGTTTGTTGTTTTTAGATTCTAGAAAAAAATTCTATTTATCTTATACTGGCGTGAGCTTTCATATGTGTATATATACATATACATATATATATGTGTGTGTGTGTGTGTGTGTGTGTGTGTGTGTGTGTGTGTGTGTGTGTGTGTGTGTGTGTGTGTGTGTGTGTGTGTGTGTGTGTGTAATTTTGGAAATACACTCTGTCTTTAATGCCAGCTGTTGCACATACTTGATTGTCATTAACAAAACGTAAAACTATAAGAAGAAACTTTTACTTTTTTTAAATTAAAATTTAGAAAGTTGTCGTCTTTTTGTCTAATCTTAATGATCAAAGTGAATGTGTCGCATTAAAGTAAAATATGTTTGAATTTAAGCACAATAGAAGCTTAAAGGGGCATGAAATCAAAACAGTCAAAGAACAAGTTATTTGGATTTATAAGACAGAATTTGAATAGTTTGAATAATAGTTACTCTCCAACGCTCCTGTGTTCATGCAAGCTGTTATCAAGTTAACCTAAGGATCTGAATACCTCTATAAACACTGGCATTTTGGAAACAGTACACAGCCGGAATGTTTAAGGGACAACTCACACTACATGTTCAATTTAAATTTAACAAAAAAGTCTCAATAGTCTGAACAGTTGAAACCATGAGAAACAAACCAGGCAGTGGATTACTAAATGCAGTCATTCATCACTGAAAACCACTTCTCTTGTCATGCTCTTGAAATGTATAATCAATTAATAGCTGACTATGTTTGGATTTATTGGGCAGCCTCAGTCATAGGGGCTCAAAATGTTCCCCCTCGCTAAATGAGTCATGGCAGCAGCAGCAGCAGCAGCAGCAGCAGCGACAGCAGCAACTGTGGCCTGCTCTGTTTCTAACGCAGACACAATGACCACACTGGAACAGGGGGATTAGCTGAACTTCCCCTACTCAATCTGAACTCAGATGAAAGAGCCTCAGATAATTTTTTTGAATTTTTTCTGGCGGGGGGGAACGAAGAATTATTTATTCTGTGTTTCACACATTCTACTGCCGGTCGCTATTTCAGTCTAGAACTACATTTCCACCTCCTTCTCCTGAATACCCACACATGCCCACTTGAGCACACACCTCCTGGGGAAATGTGAGAGTATCTATTCATTCGGCAGAGGCCAGCTGTACACCTGGTGACAGCCCAGGATGGTGGTGTTGGCTCAGGTCACGGTGTGCAGGGAGAGAAAGGGCTGAGTAAATGGGCCCGCGGGCCTGTCCTCAAGGCCCTTCAACCTGCACATTCCAATTCATATAGCAGCAGGGCAACGGCAGGAATGTCTACTCATGTAAGGGATTACTGTCTTAAAGGTGGGCTCCTCTTGTGATTGAAAGGCCCTTAGGATGATAAATAGACATGAAAGCCTGAGGCACTGCATTCAATTCCCCAAACGAACGTACTGCCCATCCCTTAGAGAGCAAAAACATGGCATCAGGGTTACAGACACAAATGTTTGGATTCAAGAAAATTCTGAAGTTATTCAATTTTTTTTCAGTTTCAGACTTCAGAATTTAGGGAAAACCACCTTATGACTCTTTTAGATGTTAGATGTTTGCTTGCTAATATAAGTTTGTAAGTATATTTTCAACATATACCCTTGTTTCATATGCACTGTAAAGGCCTGACAGTGATGCTAGAAATGTTAGCCAGAAAGCAGCCCAAAGCAGCCATGGCCTAAGGACCCCAATGCCTAATTATGAAAAAAGATCCACCATAAAAATTCCACAACCGTTATTGGAACCTGGAACCAGAAGGACTTTTTCCTGGAACAATCCTTTACTAGATATTTCCTGTATTGCCCCTGTAGTCTGGCACCATCTCTCAGGCATGCATTTGACATACAGTGATCAGCCACAACACTAAAACCTCTGACTAGGTGAACTGAATAAAATTCAAATCTTGGGTTCTGTCATTTATGTCTGGGTAACTTTGACGTGCCTTGTTTGCAGTCTGAGTATCTGCAGGATGTGCCACACTAAGTTTGATCCCTCAGGGCTCCACCCCACAAGCCACAAGACACCACTGCCACCCTCTTGGTACCACAGGCATCACAGGAAACCCCAAAAATGACCTATGTTCATATTTCAAGGGTCAGAGCGATGTTTTGGCTTTTTAAAAGAATCAATATATGTACCAAATAGATCAATAAGAAGATCCTGATCTCCTAGTTGATCCGAGGACTTTAAGATCTTATAAAATCTCTATTTTTGTTTTTACCACCGTCTGTGCTCTAAAATCACTTTAGGCTGCATGTTTCTATAAACGATGCTAGCTAAATAAAGCTGAATATTCTTTACTTCTGCAGTTTCTTTGTTATTACTTTTTTCTTTAAGGGCAGTTTACCACATTTACAAAGTGGACTATCTAATATTTCTTAATGCATTTAGATCTATCTAGCAGGGATAGTGCTTACTGATAAGCCAGAGTTCCCCATATAGGCTAATTTTTTAAAGTTGTTCCTAGCCAGTTCTTAAAAGTGCAGTCTTAAATAGACAAAAAAAAAAAAAATATTTACACAATCATTACAAATTCAGTTGTTATAGCAGTAAGATAAAAAGACACTAATGAGCTATAACAAGTAAAAAAAAACTTTTCTCTAGAAAAATAAAAATATGTTTATAATTCTCAAAATAAAAAATCAACAAGAACATTGTTATGGTAATGACATGCTGGCGCAAGTATTGGCTACGTAGTATTACAAACACTATCCAGCCCTATTGGCATGCATGGACATCCACTTCTTCACCACCACGTGCGCACACTTTCTCTCTATCTTTGTCTCACACACACAGACACACACTCATGCACAAGCACGGACGCCCACATACTCTACTCATAAACACTTTTGTGCCAGGAACATTCTGTTCACCTCCATTACAGAAATAGTCCATCTTTTATGGTAACACAGAAAACTTGAGTGACATAGTTGCCTTAGTCAAGAACACAGGACAAATGAGTACAGTTCATAATCTACTATTCGATTCACGCAAAAAAAAGTTTAAAAATCTGTACTTCACTTCAGATTCTTCTGCTGTAGTCCAGTGTGAGGCAGTTACTGGGAACCTGAGGTGTTAATATGTGTGATGTGTGTTAGAACTGGAGGCCTGCATCTGTCTAGCCGTTCCAGCTGCGTTGGGTTGCGTCTGTGGTTAGAGGCCCTCCATGTTTCTCAGAGCGGATTCAACCTCTCAGCCTACAGCAGCTGGCAGCCATCAAGCTGCTGGCACCACACACACACACACACACACACACACACATGCGCACACATGCTCACACAGACGTCTGCAATTTCCATGGTAATCAGTAGAGAACCAGAGCGTGGTTGTGCCAGGGTTAGGGAAGAGAGGGAAGGATATTCAATTCAGTCCTGGACCTCTTGTTTGGTTGGCCTAAATGATCAGAGATACAGGGAATGAGCTAGTCTTATTGCTGTAAATGACTGAAATGAAAGAAGTGGACACAGATGTGTGATTCAGGAGAGTAGAGTTTAAAGAATCAAAGCTTGGGCATTATTTGTGTTGTTTTGGCCATTGTTTCGATTAGTACTGATAACTTTGTTCTCACTCAGTTAATTGCTAAGATCTAGGATCAAGGTAATATCACTAACAAGAGATTATGGACAAGAAAATTAGCTCATTGTCAAAATATAGCACTGCGTTGCCTGTGTCACGCGGCAAATTTGACATCACATCCTGTAAGCCTGTGTCGCGCACAACAATCTCTGTAGCACTTCAGTCGGTCGTGCACCTCTTGATTTTTGTAACCTGGCACGTTGCACCATGGCAACTGTAGCTTGGTTGAAGACACAAGTGTACAGTCGTAGTGGTTTTTTACCACCATTTGAATGCTATTCCAGTATGGAAGCTGAGAGACATACAGATATACAGAAGAATACATTGGAACGGTTTGAAAACTTGACAGTTTGTGGAAAAATCTTTTCAAAAAAAACACTGGACAAAGTCTTAGCTTTTGGTAAAGGCATTGTTTAAAACTATTTTTTGATCAGCTGGATACATTATTTAAAAGAAATAAAAAACAAAAGCCACTGGTATAGATAACCTGGTTGGTTTGGTTTGGTTACATAGTGTCAAAGCCATTTATCTAATACTTAAGCCAGTCTAACTACATATTAATCACTTCAGTGTGCATAATGTTGACATATTTGATTGAAGTGATTGACAAAACTACGGAAACAGCACCCAGTTCTCATAATCCCAAGAGAACCTTTGGAGACTTGGACGGGCAACTTCAAGACCAAAACCCGGAGTGATGTGGCTTCATGCTGGTTAGCCAACATGGCAGAGGTAACACATACAAATGTGGAGCATAAGCACGCTAAAAGTTGCTACTCTGCATCAGTAAAACGCAAGACTCTTCCACCATTCAGGGGGGGTAAGAGTAAGCCTGGTGTTTTGCCTGGCTACTAAACAAAACCTCAAATGACCTACTTTCATTCCTACCCCAATTCCTCCACCCCTCGCCTCCTCCTCTTCACACATGCACAGCGCAGCTAATACACGGGGACTGAATGAGGATTGAAAGTGTGAAGTGGAACGCCCAATCACAAGACACGGAACCCCATGCTGATATCAGCTTCCTTTCCAAGTGCAGAAGGAGGCTTTCAATGAGACCATTTCTAACCCAGAGGCCATTCAAGTTTAAAAAAAAAAAATTAAGAGAAAAAAAAAGTTAAAACGCATCATGTCCCATGAGGCTATGAGTTTAGAATACAAACAAGCTGCTCAGGATGAGAGTGTGCAGTGGTAAATCACTGCCCTACAGGCTATCAACAACCTCCTCCATCCCAAACACAATTCAATTACGGACAGTGCGGTAAAAATAGAGTAAGAGGAAACCTTTACAAGAGCAACAGTAATTGTGTTTGGATCCCATTCCGCAGGAAGTCATTATCATAGATTTCAAGAATATCTTCATCATCCGAGTTAAGAAAGAATTTCCTCCTCTGGCTGGGATAATATTTGTGCTGGTGTCAGTGAGAGTACAGAGAGCGGAGAAATAGCTATGGAAAGGGGTGGGGTTAGTGAGAGAAAAGGGAGTGGCTTCAAAGACCTTGCAAAGGGTGTAGTACTTTACTCCCCATTACCGGCCTGATCAGCTCTGCTCAAACTTTGCAGCTCAGGTAGGAGAGGTTGAAACAGGGCAGACTGCCTTCCTCTGCTTCTGCGCACAGAAAGTTCTATGGTGGCGCTTATGTCTGCAGCAGGACAGCCTTGGACTCAAATTTCCTCACATGCTGTGAAAAGTGATCCACACGAGTCCACACCTTATTCTCCAGTTCAATATCCCCAACTGAAATACAGAAGACCAGCTTGTCATTTCGTATTAAACCAAGACGAAGAACTATCCCACAGAGGGCCCCGCTAACTGCTATCAGATCAGCTGATAATGACTTTCTTTTATTAAGCCAAAGATGGGGGTGGGAGGTGGGGGCAACCCCAGCATTGCAAAATGCATCTATTTAGTGAGCTGATAGATGTCGGCAGCCAATTTGTGTTTAAAAAAGGGAAAATTACTGTTTATTAAATCTACTGTTGAGCAGCGCCTCAAAGCGTGACTTTGGAAGGATGGTGATGAGAATGGGGGGGTAGAGTAGCTTTGAGATTTGTGATGAAGCAAAGAAACAGATTTCTCTTTGCTCTATTTATTTTCTGAATAAACAGTTTTTACATCGTGACTATGAATCTGAAGAGCTTTGTTTCTTCTTTTTGTTTTTTTAATAAGACTCAAAGGTCTGTGAGAGAAGCTTCCTGAGAAAAATAAAGTTAAGTATCAAATGTAATGCTCCATCCAGGATTACACTGTTCTTCAAACACTTCAGTCACATAGCACTAGTGTAAACATCATCGGGTCAACACAGCGCAGATGTACTCCTTGTTATGCTGCTTCTTTAAAACATCATAACTCTCTTGAAAACAGCAAAAGGGCAAACTGTTAAAACATCAACCAGCCTCTTTACAACAAAGACACTCCTAGAAAATTACAGCCGTGTTGCTGTTAAACACTAAATATATATATTTTCATCTGCCAGCCAGATTTTTAAAAATATATAGATGTATATATTTGCTGTCTGGCATCTCTCCTGTTCCCATCACCATGTGGCGGTTGCTTCGTGGGCCCCAAAAAGTGTGACTGATCCCCTTCACCCCCATCAACCCCCGGGGATGCCAGAGCCCAGTGGGAATAAGGTGATGACTAGTGTGGATCAGTGCAAGCTTGTTTACACATTACAGACCACACAGACAAGACAGCATATGCACGCCATGTGTGGCTCAATTACATGCAGGCCGTGACTGGTCAACTGCTAAGCAGAACCATCAGAGATGAAAGGGAAGGGTGCATCACTTGGCCTTTGTTGTAGAAGCTTTAATATGTCGTGAACTTCTTCATGTTGCGCAGTGGGTGCCTGCAGTGCCGTCTTTACGTCCCACTACAAACACCTGTAATTGAGACCGTCTTTCAGCAGAGGGCTCCAGCCTGGCTGAGGTGACAATGCATGAGAGTCACAGATGTTGTAAATGTCTGCACTGTTTCATGATATTGCCTACTTTGTCAGCCGGTTTCATCCTGCTTTTGAGTGAGGTATGGGGACTGAAAACACAAAACATCATAAATCATAACTTGTCTGTTTTTACTGTGCTCTAAGCAACTGTTTTGAATCCAGTGGAGCCTGAATCCAAATGTAAAACCTGGTGTCCACCCTTTTTTATGTGTTTGACATTTGCAAGCTTTGTAAAGGTGCATTGCTGTGACTTATTGCAGTTTAGCTGTCAAATGTCTCCGTGTAGTCTCACTGCTTTGGTGTGGCATGGAGAAATTACAAAATATGCTTTACTGAACTTTTACCTTTACTCGATTTCTGAATTGTTTTAAAAGCATGGTCGCGTACACTGAAAACAAGAGCAACTTTAGAGAATAGTTCATGGAGAATTGAGAAGATATCAAAAACTATATGTAGAAATTGAACTGCTTTCTTCATGTGTAAATAAATATAATATGAAATAATTTATATTATTTGTGGGACAACTCTTTAACATCCTACTTCAAGTAAAAAAATTAAAAAATAAATACACAAAAATAAGCTTCAGTTGCAAAATCATTCCTGAATCAGAAAAAAGTGCAAAGTGTAAAATATCTAAGAGTCTTTTCGTATCCAAATTGTGTACCATATGTGTGCATGTGTGTGACCGCAAAGAAAAACAAACTAGCACACTACAACACTAACTAGCCCTGAAGGCATCTTTCAAGTGGCCGACAGTGCAGCCTCTCATCTGCCAGACTAACCACACTCATAGGTCACAATGATAGCTTTGATGGCTCTAAAAGTCAGTTTCTCATTCACTGATTTTGCATTAGAAAGGTTTTAGGAGTTGATATGAGTTCATTTGAGTGAAGCTAACCTGTCTTCTTTAACACAGGAATGCATGTGTATCAGTATCAGTAAAGATTTGAAAGTCAGTGCAACCACATTCCAGAGGTTCAAGTACAGCAAGCTCCGATAAAGTGGTGAGAAACAAGTGACATTAGAGTCCAGGACAGAAAAGCATTGGCTCAGACGTTATCTGGGGAAAACATTTGATATAAAAAAATTAGGGATGACAGGGATCAGCTTCCCTTTCTCATCAGTACTCGAAGGCATGGCTCAAAAATAGCATTCCATTTAGCAACAAAACTTCATATTTGGTACTTTATTTTGAAATGACAGAAGCGAGCTTGACATTAAACCATAGGCCTAAGTTTTTTTTCTACTCCAAAAGCATTACACTGGTTTGAAATGTGCATCGTTTTCGTGAAAAATGAGGAAAATCTGCATTAATTCATATGTTTTTCATATGTATTATCAGCTTAGTTTTTTAAAAAGGTATTTGTAATGATAGTTTGTCTAAACAGTTTAAGTGTGGATGTAAATAGGAAAAATAAATCATTTGTTATTATTGAATTTGTGCCTGAGAGTGGCTGCAATTAGCTCCACAAAATATGAGTCAAAAATGATTTGATCTGATCAAAGATCAAAGCACACCCAAGTAAACTGTAATCTTCACACTGCAAGGTTAAAAAAACCCACAAAAAACAGCACATTACTTAACAATACTACTAATAATAATTGTATTATCATATTAATAGACTTTCTGCTGTTATGGTTATTCTGTTGTGACATGCCTGACTTTTCTTTTCAAATTAGGATCCTGCAAACTGTCTGGCTTTGTTAAAATCCCTGCTAATAATAATAAAATAACATTGAAATCTGTGATCAGAACCATAAAGGGCCAGTGGTCCATGTTTTGATGCCACTGCGCAGACTGTTCCCATCTTTCCTCCACTCCACTCAAAAAAACAAAACCAAAAAACAAACAAAAAAAATTCATAGGACACAAAGCAGAAAGAGAAAAGTTCAATGGGACAAGAACTTCTTACCTGGTCTCTTTGGATGCATGGCAGAGAGGTCCGGCGATGTGACTTGCTGTTGGACTGACTGTGTGCCATGTCTGAGGCTATCACAGAACTGGACCTCCTGCGCCTTTTAAATACAGGGATCTCTTCCCTGGCCTCAGTCACAGGGGTGCAGCCCTCCTTGTGTCTCCCTTGGTTGGGAAGGAGCTTGTCAGCATACCTCGCCAGCAGGATGCCCAGCACTCCAACCAGGTACGCTACGTATGGTCTCCAAGTGGCCCGCACTTTGTGCAGAGAGAAGAGTGAGATAGTCCTGACTACGCTGATGAAAACGATCACCGATATGCCCTGATTCAACCGTACTACCATGAGTGCGCCGGTGGCCACGCAGAGGAGCACAACAACGGCCGCTGTCGTGAATGAAAACAGCTGCTCATCTGTCCCATCCAGAAGAGACCACGCCGCTACTTCGCCCAGGTGGCACAAGGTTAGGAGGGAGATGGCGGTCTGGATTAGAACCCCGCAGCGGATTAAGTACACACCGACCCAAAAGAAGGCACATACAAGGGTGAACAATGGCGAAACCACACTCCAGCAAGTTTGCAACAGCTCTGCTGCGCAGCCTGAAACGAAGTGAAGGGGAGACGATGAATGCGAGAGTCTGCTGTCAGCGCTGCTGCTGGCATCAGCTTTCCAGTCTGCACATTTGACCAGCAGAGCGAGAAAAAACGAAAGCGAGCCCACACACACCGCACTCCGGAGTCTTTGCGAACTCCATATTTTTGTAAACATCAGTCTCACCCACGACTCATAGTGTCGGTCTCGCCACAGTGGAATGACACATGTTTTCACATAACCATTGCGATCCGGTGCGCCGAAGCTTCTTTCGTAAGTGCTACTCTGCGCACCGGTACTGCAAGCTTCTGCAGGCATCGCCATCACTCATGGCAGATATGAAGTATGAGGAAGTCTATAATGCATCTATGATAGTGCGGTCATGGGACAGGACACGAGTGACAAAACAAGCGTAATTTATTGTAAGCACAAAGGAAAAGAGCACGGCGAATACGCACACACGTCTCTCCATTTACGCATGGAGATGTACTGCCAGGGAATGCACTCTCTTTTGTTTTTCCAGGTGCGGGATGAGGAACTGCTGCCCCAAAACAACATAAAAGAAGCATGGACGACAGAATTACTCAGATGTGTTACAGATCTAGGGCACCGCTTCTTTGCACACACATGTCCCGCTTTGCCCTCCTTTGTGGCGCGCCGTCTCTTTGACTTTGTCTGCTGTCATTCTCGTTCTTTTGTACCTCCACGGCCCGTGCAGCAGCACCAGCAGCAGCAGTAGCAGTCTTTGCAAAACATCCGTCCCGTTCTGCGAACATTCAGCCTTAAACCATTTGTTTCGACACTTTTCGGTTTCTCCCCAAACGGTAAGAGTCTCCGGTTACTTTCGAGGATAAAAGCCGCTGAGGAATTTAAGCCGCTCGAGTGAGTGTCCGCCAGGTTGTCGCTCAGCGTTTCGCGTGTTTGTCACCAGCTCTTTAACCAGCCGTGAGTCTCAGCTCATTCACACCCCCGAGTTCCTACTTCACACAGGGAGCAAGATATTGCAGCGGCAGTGAAACCCCCAAATCCTCCTCAGCCAGCCCAGCAGGCGTTGTCCTCACCAGATCCTCACATATGTAGAATTTTTTTTAAAACATTTTTTAATACATCACCATGTAACATATACATGCATATGAGCATTTGTATACGTTTTTTTTTTAAGATAGAGAAAATAAAAATGATTTTTTGTAAAAAAAAAATGTGGATGACCTATATTTCCCTGGAGTTTCTCTCTGTGTGGAGTAATTACGGGGTATTTAGGAACAAAAATTCAAAGCATGTTACATCACAGAGAGTTTATTTTCATTTATCATTTTCTTACAGTATTTTTTGTCCCAAATTTTATTTTATTTTTTCAGGAGAACCAAGCAAACTTCAGAGCTTCAAATTGCCTCGAGATGAATTCATTTTTAATTGAGGCTATGCGCAGATGCTGACGAGAGAAACGGGGCGCTCTGCATGCGAACTGTAGTTGGGCAAAATTCCAGTGCTGTGGTTGTCCTCCAGCTCGACCCCCCCCCCCCACCCCCCATGCCATTGAAATATTTATCCCATCATCCCACTGTAAGTGTCAGTGATGATATACAGTATTACGTCACAGTGAAAGGTCTGCATCAATGTTTCAGCACAAGAGAGCCTGTGGGTGTATAAATGCACGGTGTTCATGAGGTGCATAAGTGTGTTTCCTCACATGGCCTGCTATAATCTCGTGGGATTACACCCTTATCACGTGAAGTGGATGCACCATATGCAAACAGAGATCCACCAAAGCAAGCACAGGCAATCTCATATTTGATGCTGTGCAAAGAAGTCGCCTCATGTTGGACAAGTATTTTCTTTTTCTTTCTCAACCCTGACCCCCCCACCCCCACCTCCTCTCTCTCTCTCTTACACATTCACACACGTAAGCACACACTTTTAACCCTGAAGCTGTTTAACATTTAACATCTGGTCTTCTCATGAAGACAGAGCATTGTCTTTTTGACGGGCTGTCTCTGTTAAGCCGAGGTCGTGCTTTTATAGCCCAACGTCCTTCTCCTGCTCCTTCTCCCCTGATTAAGACAGGTCAGCACAACTCCTTCCACCCAATGGGGTATTACAGGGCCCTGTGTATGCCTTGTCAGCTGTGATTAGTTAGAAGCAGGGGAGGAGAAGACGCGCTAACAGGGAGTGATAGGAACAGGGAGGAGGCCGGGTCTTGTCCATCACCTCTCAGCACACGCTCGCAGAGAGCCAGACAGTCCTTTCAGAGCAGCGTGTCACCAGGCAGCTGCTGGCTCCAGATTTTTGGGGACTTTTTTTTCAGCTTATCAGAACCCATAGGTAAGTTTTCTCAGGGAGAGCTGAAACAATGTTGCCTTATCAGAATGGTTTATTTCATAGGTGATAGGAACAGAAACATTCCCTCTTCACAAACGAAAGATAAGAGGAAGACAAAAGGGGGCAGAGCTGAAGTCAGCCAGAATACAGGATATACACACATTCGTTAAATCGGTGTGTGTGGTAATGAAATGCAACATGATTTTATTATGTGATAGGCTGCAAAAATAGGCCGTGTAAAGGGAGGCATGCCAGGTTGGGATGCTTTGGACACCACCCGTGTTATCAAAATTTAAAGCTAACAGCTGCCCTCGTTTCGCACAAAACCGTCAACGGTCAGGAAGATTCTTCAATGAAAAGCATCACATTCTGTTTCAGACTGTTTGTGGCAGGTGAAAGTAAATCACTCCAAACCTGGAGCATATCCCGCACTACATCTAGCATCTTACAGCAAGCTCATTGTGAAACGTTCCTGTGACTATCTCTCCAAAACGCTACTATTCTGAATTACCCAAAGGAATTTTAACAACTGGGGAATGCTCACCTAACTGTCTTACCGTATTTGGCAATGCCACGGTCCATTGTAAAAGAGGAATCTTTTATGAGGAGCAATTCATCAGACATCTGGTTTTGATGTTGCATGGGGGTGCAGTCTTCAGAAGTGACCTTTCTCAGACCAACGCCGGCCTGTGGGACTGCTGCAGGAAGATCAGATGTGTACTCTGGAAGTGTGACTATCCAAAGGCCGGCTTGTTTACCAGTAAACCACTTGACCCAGAAGCCTCTTTGCGCTTCATGAATCCAATATGAACATGATCTGATGCCATATACCACGCTTGGGTTTCACTTCAGGCAATTTGTGTTGTAAATAGCTTTCAAGTATACACAAATTGCAGATGTCTGTTTGATTTTGTCAAAAAATGCTAAAAAGAGATGCAAAAAGCTGTTTCTTGATGTTACACATAGAATGCAGCCTAATGTAGTGTTGAACTACTAAAGAACAGAAGGAGAAGAGTGGCTGAGTGGCGTGATGGAAGCAAGTTTACATTGTGCTTGGCACTTGAGTGCAGAGAACGAGATCCATCACGGTGTGTTTACCAGCCCTCATGGGCAAAAGCTGGCTCATGGCCAAGTTTCCACTGTGGCGCTGTGGGCACCCATCGCTACACACAAACACACACACACACACAAATGCCACCGCCATCATATACACAGTCATGCACGTGCACACACTCCCTGACACAGTCATTTATTTGCCCCTGTGTGTACACACAGTTGCACGAGTGCCTGTAGAGCGTGGGCCTTCTAGCACGAGCAACCGAGGAATCAGCGAGCATCCTTTCTCTGCTGAAAGGAGCCTGTTCGTAACATAACTGGAATCAGTCTGTGCCGGATCCTGCTGCACAATCAGGGCAAAAACTTTATTATCAGTGTAGGTCAGTGACACCGACAGCGGCCGGAATTTTCAAGTCATTTCAATCAGAATGCACAAGATACAATTTTATAAAAATGTTCTATCGCTAAATAAACTGCGACAAGCAGGAGATTAGTCACAGGTCTGCCGACAGATTATTTATCAGGAAATGTCTGAAAATCTGAGAAGATATTTGAAGAATGTGGTCATACAAAAACAAGACAACTCACGTGGGCTTCGGGAAACTTTAATAATCAATGTGTTTTAGAATCTGAATTCTACAATAAATGATTCCATTCAACAAAGTCAACTTTTTTTTGTTTGTAAATAATACTGCTGACTCTCCACAGACTGCAACATATTGTGTCTAGAAGGATGTGTTATGAAATGTCACACCAAAACGGATGTCTATTAATGATATATTTACACACACACACACACACACATGCACACACACGATGGGGTAGATTGACTTTCGAGTACAGTGAATTTATAGCAAGACAAGTTGTTTTTTATAGTTTTAGTATTTCTCTGGCCCTGCGACAGACTGGCAACCTGTCCAGGGTGTACCCTGCCTCTCACCACAAGACAGCTAGGATAGGCTCCAGGATAAGCGGTAGAGGATGGATGGATGGATGGATGGATAGTATTTCTCCAACACATTTAAGCAGGGAGAAAATGTAACTCACTGTTAAAGTCTTTCTGTAGCTTTATGTCTGTACGCATTCACATCGTATTAAGGCTGTACGGTTATGTATTATTATGGACGTGGCCACTTTGAATCACAAAGGTAGATGTCATACTTATCACATGTACAGATGGACTTTAGACAGCAAGGTCCCAATATGAAGCCCTGAAACCTCAAAATGGACCTTGACTTTGAAACCAAATGTGACAAGTGAAGGATGGATCTGAGTAACAAAGCAAGGGTGTCTTGAGTGACCCCTCATTTTTCCATGTTTTGCACGGAAAATGGGAAATAGGTGCACTGATTTAATGAAACATATGCAAAAAATATCTGGAAAAACAGTATAATAATAATAATGCATAGGATTTATATAGCGCTTTTCAAGGCACCCAAAGCGCTTTACAATGACATTATTCATTCACGCTCACATTCACACACAAGTATGTGAGGCAAAAAAGAAGTTTGTATCACTCTAACCAGCTTGACAGTCAATATTTGGTAACTGAGCTCTTTAAGCCAGCTTTCTTGTCATTTTCTTAAGCGGTCTTCAGGAATAGTTCTAGAGGCTTCTTGAAGGACATTCAAAGCTCTTCTGGTGGCTGTCTTTGTGTTCTCTGTAAAGACAATCCCACACTGCAACAATAATGTTGAGATCCAGGCTCTGTGGAGGCCAATCCATAACTGTTAGTGTTGCATTGTGTGTTTTTTTCTATCCAGGTATGCTTTTATTGTATTCACAGTGTGTTTGGGATCATTGCCAAGCTGAAAAAGGAAGTTGTTGCTAATCAGATGCTTTCCAGATGGTACTGCACAGTGGATCCAGATCTGATGGTATTTTTCTGCGTTGATAATTACATCAACTTTGACCCACCAACATGACTGGCTGAAATGCAACCCCAAACCATAACAGAGCCTCGACCATGTTTTACACTGTTGTACCCCTGTACCGACCTCTTCTATACATAATAACAATGTCAAATTTGGATTCATCACTACGTAAGGCTTTCTGCCAATGATTTTAAGTCCAGTTTAATTAAGCATACTTCAGCCTTCTCTCCCTGTTTACCTTCCTTGAGAATATTTCTTTACACTCAACCTTCCACTGAGACCATTTCTTTGAGAGTCCAGTGAACAGTATATGGACCAGTTGAAGGGTCAGACGCATCGCTCAGGTCTTGGGTCAAGTCTTTGCTGGATTCTTTTTCTGTTTCTTGAGGACATGACTTTCAGATATTGTCCATCTGCTCTAGGTGGATTTTTAGGACTGCCACTTGTTCACTTGTCAAGTTTACTCACATTTTTTTAAGGAAATGCTGAACAATGTGCCAAGATATGCCAAGTTAGCTCTTTTGGAATCATCTCTTTCACACAAAAAATATTTCATGTGTGTCAAAATGTGCTCTTTTGACATATTTCATGAATTCATGTAAAGAAATGGGAACAAATTATGGGTTTTTATAAAAACAAAGAGTCTAAAAATAAAATTTAAATCAGTTTATTGCTTGGTTGTCTGTTTTGTGTAGACACAAAACTAGTTCATCAAGGTAGAATTGGATGCTTTTTGATGTATTATGTGGCTTAACAAACAAACAACAATTCTTCTGAAAATGGTCGAGAAAAACAAGCCAATGTCCGAAGAAAAACTCAAGAGTACTTTTTAAAAATGGCTCATTTGAAGCAAAATACAAAGAAATGAAGGATGAAACCAGAAGTCCCACCCCCAGTGAGCCAGCAGGCCAGAAAAAATTCAATTTTAAGGCCTCTACCTAATTGCTACTCTTAGCTGATAGGTTAGCACTTAATCCTCTTGTTCAAATATGTCTCCTTTGGCTCCATTATGCTAAAGGCCTGTCTTCAAAACGTGAGTCCACACACAAATGTCTAATGCCATGGTGGCTACTTCTATGTTTTAAATATGCTCGACTGCTCAGACTTTAAAACATGTTTTTTGCCACCCATCCACCTTCCCACATGGTAAATCTGCACGAGCCTTAAAAGTTTGTCCACTATTACCCACAAATGACTCCTACACAATCAAATCAGTTTCATTGGACATCTGTAATTGGTGTCATCAGTTTAGTAATGGATCAAACCAAATATGACAAGAACCGCCCCTTCGGTTCCTCAATTATGCCACTGAGTTTGTCCCTTCCTGCCAAATTTGAAGTAATTCAGTTGGACTAATACTTTCACGACTGTTCAAAAGTAAAATTGAAGCAGTACATATTCTTATAGTGTCCTATTGCTAGTTCATTCTTTGACATGATCAGGTGTAATAGTCATATGTGTCTCTATCATGCACAAAAAGTCAGAACATGCACGCACTGACAAGACTCACTGTTTGGAGCGTGACTGCAAAGAATATCCAAAGTGAATTAGAAGACAGGTACTCGGTTGTGTGGGTGGGAGCACTGCGGCCACGGAGAGAACGCTGAAACACTGCCTCAGATGAATAATGCAATTCTATGGTTTGAGTGGGATAGGAGCCACGCATTTTAATGCATATATACTAAGGAGCCTCAGAAAAGTTGCATGTATGAGTTTTGAATATTTCAGATCAAAGTTTTCAAAGTTCTTTTTGCAACTGTAGCTCGCTTAAACCATGTGGCACTTTGCTGGCACAGGATGTAGCCCATGTCTTCGAAACTAGATATCAGTTTGTGCCTGGGATGTATCCTAACCCAGGGAAACTGTATGAACTTGTATTATATATCTCTGTCTCTCTTGTTCTGCAAAGAGCAAACCTACTTCCTAAGCCTGTTCAAATAATGCAAAATAAAACTGTAGATCATAGGCTGACACACCAGGCAGCCCAATGTAATTGGTCTGTGTTTGTTCAAGACATGCCAGGAAAAACACAGGCCATCCACCTTGTGTGAGAGTTGTCCAGCATACAAAAGTCAGCTTTCATATGGGCATCTGGGCCGTGCAAGAAAGGCCAAAAGAGCTGACTGCTCACTTTTATTTTTTTAACGTCAGTTTACATGTTTTCCTAAACACGAGGAATGCTACTTGGAGCTGAGGCCCAGAAACAGATCCATAGCCTCGATTCACTTGTCAGGGAAACATGGGGTCATGGATAAAGTGCTTCACGGGAACTTTCCTGTCAGGAAAAAAAGCATGGTGGCAACAGGCAGCCTTTTCCAAAAGCATAATCACAAATAACAATCAAATAAATTCTTATTAACTGCAGCACACGCCTGTCATGGGAACACCGCGGTCAGGCGAAACTGTGCAGTTCCAGTTTTGTTGACTTTCAGCTGAAGGATCACAAGGACTTTTATAGGATTATAAAATCCCAGGATACTTCTGCTGATGAAACTCGTTCCAAGGCAACTGGATGGAGTCAAAAAGCATGACTGTCAAGCTCAAAAAATATATTTTGGACATTTTGAAAACCAAGGTTTTTTATTTTTTTGAAACTAACAGTGTTTGTTTGTCGGGACTCAAATGCAACCTTTTTTTCGGGAGTGCATTTCTTAGATTCATTAGTTATAAATGGCAGCTCAACTTAAAGTATCAAAGCTGCTTTTGATTAGTGAAAGTAAGGCCAAATATACGCTCTGTTACAAACTGTTATGAAGCTACTTGTCTGATGAGTAATTTCGAGACTATACTGACTCCTTGTTCCCTTATTATGATGCTTATTATGTTAATTTTAGCTAAATTATATGCAGTTTTTTTAAACTGGAAAATTGCATCAACACAGAAAGATGGCACAGGAGAATGCAAGGACTGAAATTGTCATATATACAGTGAAAGTGTGACAAAGAAAGTTTTCACATGATTCTCTGCAGTCTATGAAAGCATTTGTTTATGCACAGCACTCTTAATGTCCAAAGCATATCAGTCAGGTTGTCATTGAACTTTGACTGAGCCATTGCAACACCTCGATTCTTTTCTTTTTCAGGCAGTCTTGCTGCTTTGCTTGGGATCATTCATGCACATAAATAAATACATAAATGACCAAATTTCACGCCAACTTAACTCTAGAATAGTTTGGAAAGCAGAGGAGTTCATGGATGACTCGATGCCTGCACGGTGTCCAGGTCCTGCGGCTGTAAAACAAGCCCAAATCGCCCTTCCACCACCGTGCTTGACAGTTGGTATGAGGTGTTTGTGCTGAAATGCTGTGCTTGGTTTTCGCAAACTGTGGTGCTGTGCATTAGTAAGGCATCTCAACTTCTACTTCATCTGTCCAAAAGACATTGTGCCAGAAACCTTGTGGTTTGTTCAGATGCAACTTTGTAAACCTTAGCCGTGCTGCCATGTTATTTTTAGAGAGAAAAAGTTTTCTCCCTTCCAGCCAAATCATCCGATTTGCTAGGATGTCTACTTGTGGCATTGTGTTAACAGACACATGGAAATTTCCAGGCCAGCAAACAATGAACACTTCTGCTTTTTGAATCAGTTAGAATCAGTTAAGTCATTCGTTAGCAGCACCTGGCTGCTACCGCTGCCTCTTGATTACAAACAGTGAGGGTGCACTTAGTTTTTCACAGCTCGTTCACAGAGTCCGGTGAAAATGTTCTTTTTCACATGTCTGTAACTTATATTTAAATCTGGGAACAAGTGAGTAGTGGTATTTGGTATGCTGCAGCACCACATGTATAACCTAAGTGTAGGTCGAAATTCATATCAGGAGAGAAGGTCAGATTCCGTGCTGTAATATTTTAGTAACATTGTCTAGGCTGGCTGGACACTTTATTCTCCTAGGGCATAAATATGCTATTGGAGAATGTGTCTAGCTGCGTAAGGAGGACTTCATACACAGTGGAATCTGAAGTGGTCTTTCAAATGCCAGACACAAACAATCATCAAGGACGAAAACCTACGGAACAATTTAGGGCACCACTAAGAATCATCAAACAGCTGTGGGCTTTCAGTGAAGCATGCAAGTCAACTTTCCTCTCCTCAGGCCAAATCCTCTGAATTTAAGCAGACCTTCATAAAAAAGTTTTGTTGTTTTTTTGTTTTTTTTCTGAATCACTTGTCTAGCAGTTTACTGTAAAACACGATTTTGTCCTGCGATAAAGAGGATAGAATGAGATTTCAGGTTGTTGTTGGCCGACTTACAAACAGTCCTCAAAAAAGCAGCCAAAAACAGCAGACAGGCAAACTGGCTTCTAAACAGAAGGAGAGGCTGTGAGAAGTCGGGGAGCCAGAACTTCCCGTCCCCAAGAAAGGGAAGCAGCAGCAGAAGAAGCGGCAGACTGATCCCATCTCTGTCCAATCAGCTTTGCCTCTCACATAGCCACTCTTCATCTCAGGATTGTGACAACCCCTCTCCCTTTCTGGTTCTTTGTAACTTTTATTTGGGACAGAAGCTTTTAAGCTGCCTCGTATCCCCCGCTGTTTGTACAATTCATCCCGGTTGCCATCACAGAGCATGGCGCCGGCACACATTATGCTGTTCTTGGACCAGAGAAGAGGAGGAAGTAATCCGTAAAGTGTGTGGTCTCCCTAGAGGAAGCAGGCAGATTTAGGCCTCCATTTACAAACTCTCGCGCTGCACTTTTGTTCTGTCATTTATCTAACATTTTATAGGAAACACCTACATCGTTGATACCCTAAACAGAGACTTTTAAGGCAACAGGGGTTTTTTTTAGCTCTTAAAATTAGAATACAAAGTATTCACCACTGTTCTCATAAGCGGAGAAAGATGGACTTAAAATCCCCCCATTAAGATCAGCATGAGGACTTTTGTGTAGACGGACAAGAGACTTTAAAAAGCCCTACTTAGTCTAGCCAGTGGCCGTTTGACGTCATTTAATGGAGGAAAGACTGTCTAAAGTAAACTGACAAAAAGGAGAAATCGTGCTAACAGCTTACAGTTGTCATTTGGTTGAGCCTGAACACTGTAAACAGGGAAAACTCTTACATGATCCTTGCCACTCACAAGCATCTGTTGAGTACAATATGTGCCGTAAGTTAGGCTTTACCAAAGTGGAAAGGACAATATTTTCTTAACCTCATGAAACAAGAGTTATATTCATCTTACGATATACTATCTTCTAAAGAGATCAAAAGCAGAAACATCTATCAGTGGCATAAAACATTATGTTTGACACAAGGAGTTTAAATGAATAATCAGTGTTGAAATTCCAGATGTGCTGAAAAAAACATTGTGAACACCTCTACCCCTTTGTACATGTGCTTTATGTTCCTTTAAAGGGAAAAAAAGCAACTTGTATCTGTTAATAATGCACTTGTGCAATATTCATATATATCTAAGCGTTTTCAAACCCAGAACAGGACAAAGGGATACTTTCAAGAAGCCAAAATACCAAACCGGTGTGGGGACAATGCAAAAACTACATTTATTTTCTTTATATTAACATAAAGGCACTTCTCCAGATGCTCGCTGACTCAATATGTGTACTCGATTGCCATGGAAATGGACACAAATAATGTCATGATTTAGTAGCAGCTCAGCTAAAGCTTTTGCTTGGACTAATCTAGACATGTAGTGCTTTGTTGGTAATAGGAACTGTTTTGACTGACATTATTTAACAAATGACTTAGAGTTGCCACGGATTAAGGACATAAATTTCAATTCAGCGTGAAAGATTAGACTTAAACGGCATGTTTTAAAGCATAAATTTAAATGTTATCATTCCCAGTGCTAATATATGGCTTCACTTGTTTCTGTTTTTTTCAGTCTCCTCTTTTCTTTACAGAAAGCATGTGTGCCCCGAGATACAATGAACATTACCCAGTGTCAGGAGTGTTTATAACACCGTGATGCACAGACTGTACCAACAGATCCACGTTACCCTTTAAAGGCAAAGCGAGCAGTCAGGCCATTGTTAGGCTGGTAATAGTGCCAAATGTGATAATACAGATTTTCTACCCAGTGTTGAGGTAAATATAAAGTTAGAGGTTTGTGAATAGTAATAATTATAAAAAAGGAATACCAAAAATTGAAAGCCATATTTTTCCATAGATACAGCAAGTACACTCTTTAGTGTGCTTTGGATATCCAGTGCAATATAAATCAGTTTTATACAGTACCAGCATCTAAAGCAGGGGCGTCAAGGTCCATAGAGGAGGCAAAAGGCCAGAACAGTAAACACAAAATGTAGTCGAAAGGCATAAATCCTGTCGTAGTTTCACTAGATTCTGCACCCTGAAGCATTGTCTTACAAGTCATTAGAAATGGATCATGTGTCATCACGACACGATCTGAGCCAGATGTGTCAGTCGTCACTTCTGCAGCCTTCTTATTGACAAAGATATTACCCACAGCCTGCCATACCACACCAAAGGGAGGTGGTTAAGCCAAGGAGCCGTACTGATGTGTTTCTTTGAGTGATGACACAAGCGTTTCTTCCTAATGACAGCAAACCGACTGACTGTGGAAAACCTGAGAGATACCGTCGAAATTGCACTTTTCTGTTTTGTAATGAATGGTTTGTTTAATGTGAACGAATTCAGAGTGTACTTTTTTACACTAAAAGAAACGGGAAAAATGGAGTGTGCTTATTTTTATAGGCTGTTATGCAACGGTGTAAGTTGTCCAGCTGTATGTGGCCTGTGAATTACAATCAGTTTGACGCTCCAGGTGGGAACGCACAATGAAATGCAAATAAGGAAACCAATTTTTGGAACTTGATTTCCTTACACTTTGTTTATTTCAGTTCGTGCCACTAGAAATTCAATTTTATTACTTTAATGTTGTTTATATTCTTTTTATTTTCTATTCTTTTGTTTAATTTGGGGCTTTGCATAGTTAAGTACTTCCTGAGCTCGATAATGATTAATAGTCTCTACACTTGATTAAATATTATGTTTTCTTTTCAAAATATGAAGCAACCCTGTCATTAAGTATTTGGCTTTAATCATTGAGTGCTTTGTCTCAGGAAATTGACATCTGGGTTTTCTGTTGTGTCTTCTGCAAATTTGGTAGGCTTTTTATTTATTTATTTTTTTCAGTACATTTACAGTCAAATTCACTTAAATGGAGGAATTCTGATCAAGAAAATTATGTTGGCAACATGTAACTGACTTACGAGTCCCGTCACACAACAATCTTCTCGCTGCTCCTTTTTGTCCCCTCCTTCAGACAATTGTAATGAGAACTGCTGAATACAGACGTGAGCCAAATTTTTCTGACTATACGGTGCTGACACATTTCTCTGGGTGTACATTATCCACAACTTATTCATGGCTCACTGTGAGCATTCAATAATTAAAAGACTAAAATGGCATATGTTTAAAATTTAAACACCCCCCTTTTTGCTGGACTCGAGCGCTGCACTGTTCTCGTCGTCCCACCAGTTTGATGTTCACACGGCATAAGTCATGTAGAGACTTAAAAAGGGTTGGTTTTAAATTTCTGGTGCACAGAGCAACCAAACTCTGGTAAAAACGTAGTAAAGAAAAGAAAAATGTATAATCTAGGATTTTCTGATCTAGGACGTGTTTCTGTTTAGTCAGTATTTGACTGTAATGATTTTAACACTTGTCTCTGTTGGAAGTATATTAGTGGTTCGCTTATTTTTATCTGACTTTGTATGATATGTAAGATTTTAAAATATTCAATACTTTCACGAAATTAATAATTTATCTGAGCCATCATCTGTAATCAAATCAAACAAAAACAGTCTGGTTGTGCAGCAAAAAAAATAAAATAACGAGCTGAAAACTTCCCTAGAAAAACTGAATAATAAATCGACAGGAGAGGGAATGGCAGCTGCTGAAGTGTGTCCATTCCCCGTGGTATCAGATTAAGGGTTTAATGACTTCCAAAGACCCAGGTCGCTTCCTGTCTGCACTTCCTGGTGCTTGGACCAGTGTGTCTTGGCTTTGACTTTCCCTGCGTCACTCTACTCTGCTTCCCAAAGGAGAAAGCCTCCACATAGTCCAAATGGTAAGAGCAAAAAGAGTCTCAGATAGACCGAACCATCAGGCACTGGCTCTGATATAATCTGCACTGGGCATGAAAAGCCAGCAGAGCTTGTTATTAGTCTAGTGCACGGGGAAAGTGCTCCTTCCTCTACATGTGCACTCTGACTTTGGCCTCAGAGGCCAGATAAGCCTGCCGACTAACTAACCACTCAGGAATCCAAAGATAACGTCTGTTAAGGGAACTTATGCCTGTAGATGGATGCATGAGCATATAACCATAGCTGAGTGTGCGTGACAAGCCCAGCCTGCAGCTACATTTGCATGCATATGAGAGCTTTTTATATTTGTTTGTATGTACAGCTGAGGGCACACACACACATCATGTTTGGATTTAACAGCAGGCACACCATCTGGGAAGAACGGAGTGTTTTCAAGTTTCCTTAGCTTGATATTTGGCTGATCCAAGATGACTGGCAGAGAAGCTGGATGGCGTTTCCGTTGAAGAAAAAGGTTGAAACACCTACTGTGCAGCATGCTATGCAGGAGGCACTGACATCATGTGGTTTTATCTACCCAGGGTAGCATGCTCCTTTAAAATTATACTGTCGGTGGTGCAGTATTCAGTAAAACATATGACCACTAGCTGTTTCCATCAAATAAAGACAAATTATACTCCATTCAAGAAAATCACATCATTTTTTCTATTGTTCCATTCATAAAAACCACATTAGCAACCCATTTTATGAATTACAGCTTCTAACTGACAGAACAATATGAAAAATGTAGTGCACGCTAGGAGTGGCTAATAAATAATTGAATGGGCACCGGAGGTTAGCTTCAGAGCAAGACAGACCCCATCTTCAGTGATGAAGGGGGTTGCAGTCTGAGCACTCCACCCAACATGATGACAACCAAGGCGCTAATACTGAGTCCAGTGGGGGAAGTCATAGTGTCTGGACCTACGTTCATTTTTTCGATACTTTTAATAGTTAAAATGAAATACTTTAAATCAGAACTAAACATGTTAACAAAAAGTGTTTACCATTAATGATAGCAGCTTGTAGAAATATACTGTTTAAATTATATTAAGCGTATGGCAATTTTAAGTGACAAGTGGATGCTGTTTGGTCTTGTTCAGTAATCCTAAAAGACACTCTAGGTTGGTGGCTGTTCAAGTTTTTAAGTACATTTTAGTCTGAACATGGTAGCACATAGCATTGAGTTGATTGGGTGATTAAATACAGGAGTCAAAATGGGCCTGAATCATTCAGAATAGCATTCTTGTATCTTTAGTTAATGCGTAATTTAATCTAGGGAATTAAATACAAAATGCCCCTACTATGGTGGCCCTGAGAGGCCAAACAGACTGCAACTTAAGAAAATAAGAAAAACGCTGCAAAAGCACACAAAACACAACGGAAATAGGAAAAACGGAAATAGGAAAAAACAGATTTCCAAATGCACAAGGGAAGTGTTTCTGGGGAGACAATAACCCGACGGACCAGTTGCAGGAACTAAAATACGCTAAGAATTGCACTGGGAGACACTTAAAAGATGTGGAGGATCTATCAGTTTTGTGAGGAAAGAAAAGATGAGAGGTAAGTGTGTTAGCCTAACTATCAGCCTAAAAATCCATCATCAGTATTATATAAATTATGAGATTAAAATACACTTACCTAGCATGTTTTGGTTCCTGCAACTGGTCCGTCAGGTTATTGTCTCCCCAGAAACACTTCCCTTGTGCTTTTGGAAATCTGTTTTTTCCTATTTCTGTTTTCGTTTTTCCTATTTCCGTTGTGTTTTGTGTGCTTTTACAGCGTTTTTCTTATTGCTGGTGTTTTCTTAAGTTGCAGTCCGTTTGGCCTCTCAGGGCCACCGTAAAATGCTTTTAAATAAGTTTATTTTTCATGTGCTGCAGAATGGCATTGATGCCAAGGACGCAATTGAGTCACGATATGGCACGCATCCTTTTTTTCCTTCTCAACCCGATTATGTTAATCTATGTACATGTCAATAAAGTTGCGGTTGTAGTACGTCTGCCTCTAGCTGGCTCCACTGAAAATAAGTAAACCTAAATGGAATAACTTTTTTTTCATTCTCCTTTCAGTCCTCGGTAATTATGTACTTGGTGACAGTTATCACCAAATACACAAACTGTTTATGTGCGGCTCGACACAAACACAGTTTGTTTGCCAGCTAATGGTGCAAGGGCTGTATTTTCCGGGGAAAATATTTTACTGTGAACTTCACAGTAAAGGTGAGGACAGGTCAATAAGGGACATTTGACAATGTGGCATGAAAATTGATTTGAAATAATCATAATTCAACAAACTTCAGTTTAATCTATTTAGAAATCAGTTACGCTTAGAAACATATGCCTTGGATTTAAAAGGTGAAGCTTTACTCATACACAAACAAGTTATGTTTTTACATGTTACTCAGTAAAACATGAGGTATTTATTAACCAGGTAATAAACACATGGTCCACCCACATGTAAACTCACTCACCATGATGCCATGTGTATTCCATTAATGCAGCTGTATCCCAAGACCTGGCAACATATGAGGCAGGATGTACCCATGCTGTCATGTTTTTTGTGACAAATTTCTGACCCTACCATCTGAATCTATGTGGCTATAGCCTGTGTGCTTCGAGGCTGGATGCGTTGGTGTTTAGAGATGCTCTTCTGCATACCATGGTTGTAACAAGTGGTTTTTTGAGTTACCTTCCATATCAGCTTAAAGCAGTGTGGCCATTCTCCTCTGGCAGCAACAAGACATTTTCACCCAGAGAACTGCTGCTTACTGGATATTTTCTCTGTTTCAGACCATTCTGTATCAACCCTAGAGATGATTGTGCAGGAAAATCAGAGTAGATCAGCAGTTTCTGAAATACTCAGATCAGCCCATCTGGCACCAACAACCTTGCCACGTTCAAAGTCACTTAAATCACCTCTTTCCTATTCTCAGTTTGTACTTCAGCAAGACGTTTTGACTACATGTCGATATGCATTGCGTTACTTATTATGTATTAGTACACTCTGGCTCTCTTCAACAACATTTCTTTTGTCCTGTCATCCTTCCCTCATCCAAACCGGTCGCGGCGGATAGCCACCCCCTCCCTGAGCCGGGTTCTGCTGCAGGTTTCTTCATTGTGCTTGCTGGTTTTCTCTGTTTTCTTTGTATTGTTGTAGGGTCTACCTTACCATATAATGCACCTTGAGGCAACTGCTATTGTGAGTTGATGCTGATTGAGTTCCTCTGGCTAATTTGCATTAAAAAGCAGTTGAACAGATGTACCTAACAAAGTGGCTATATGGATTCCTGAGTGGTAAGACAACCTTGTTTGTAAACCACACAGCTGCACCTCAACTCTAATTTATTGTAGGGTTATTATTAAAGTGACCATGTGAAAACATAGGCTTTTTCAATTTAAAGGTCACACAAGTCACAGCTAAGAGAGCTCTGTCAGGATTACTAAGGCTTAATTAAGATTAATTGAAGCATTTATTCCTCCACACTTAGTGTATAAATCAAGTGTGACAGCACAGTATTGGTTCTAGCTCCAGGGCTAGTGGGTAGTATAGCAAGTTGACATCGACACACAAGGCCTCTCAAGGCAGGTGGTTTTAGGCTAGAGGGATTTTGACAGGCTCCATTAGCTAACACTTGACTCTGACACTGAGGAGCGAATGCAGACTAGAGCTCAGAGACCCCCCTGGGTCCTGTTTACCTTCTAGACCACACTAGACGATAGTCTGTCTGACAAAAAGGAATGTGAGAGATACAGCCATACTAACAGTGCAGGACACCCACAGCGTAATCTGCTTGTAAAACAATGGAAAGGAAAATCGGGGTATTTATTAGATAAACGAGAATTAAGACTTTACTGTGTTTGCCTAACCATCTGAGGGCCTTTAATTTATCTGCTTATATTACTTAGCTCTTCGCTGATATCTTTACGTAGTTTTAAATTGTGTGCTGTTGCCAGTGATGTATTTACAGGAGCACAAACCGAATCATTGACCCTCGAGTGTGGGGTGGGTAGCTTTGACCGCTGCCCTGCACCGTGCCACCCGACTAATGTTTCTTCTGGCTGCTCTGTTGTGTTCAGGGCAGAATCGACGAGGGAAACTTTCCAGCTGGCCCCTCTATCTGAGCAGTAATCAAGAAAGGAATCTGTTTGGTTAGCAATGTACAATTACATGGTTTTTAGAGCATTTTGTAAGAGACTGGATTTATGGCTGGGAAAAGGCCTGCCATCGAAAGGGAGAAGATAAATTCAAGGGATGAAAGGAATGGGTCACTTTCCAACGAGAATCTTACAACTGATATCTCTGTTGCAAGTGGATTAGGATTTCAAAAAGATAGCAGTCAAAAACTCGGCTAAATCCCATTGGAGGTTTGCCTAGCTGCTTATGTAGCAGTGTAATAATGTTGATGCTGACCTTTGACCCACTGAGATATACTACTATGTTCGTTTTGAAATTCAAAGTTACTGTTCTCACAAGACTTGGAGGTTTAGTCCAAATGCAAAAGAGTGGTTCCCTATTTTAAAACAAATATATACTATAGAATTATAGAATAAGATACGCTCTGAAGGACGTGACTCAAGACTAGCAGTTAAAAAGCTTTAAGGATGCGTAATGTACAGCTAACTCAACAGTGGGATGAGTCTTTTATTTACGCCTAATGCGTAGTTACTGAGTTGCAGCCCTGCACCAACAGCAGTAAATGAAAGCAAGGAGGCCAGCATAGAGAAGCACAACTGTAGGATTGAAACAAACATTCACTATCTATTAATCTGCCAGCATGATTCACCACTAACAGATGAGGAAAGGTCTAATGTACAAAACATGTGAAAAACTGTCAATCACAGAAGCCACGATGAGGGATGAGGTCACTAAATTCCTTGTTTTTTTTCTGACCAATACACCAAACCTCCAAAGATATTCAGTTTGGAATGATACAAAGATGCAACAGACGCAATCAGCCTTGTGAACGCAGGAATTTGAGTTCGGTTTTTACAACAGGCTTTGAAAGAGAGAGAGAGGGAGAGACTGAGAGAAACTAGGGGTTTAATTTGGTGAAGCTGTCCTTAAAACTGCAATGACTTTGTGTGGAAAAGTTCCAACCCTCGGTGGCTGGGAATGGAAAACTGACAGTACAATATAACTGTTTTGTGAAAGTTGGCAAAGGATGTCAAATCAACAACTTTATCAAGCCAGTTATGTCAAGAGGGAGTTTGTCTGCCGAGAGAAATCCCCATTCCCCGTCTCAATGCTAAGGAGTGAGCTAACGTAACTACCAGGAAAAAGTTCAAAAGTTCACGTTTCTCTGGAGCAGAGGGTTAATTATAGTTATTGGTTGGTGAGCTTTGGGATACGCTCAGCTTGTAGGACAGATTGAGCTCCCAACCTTCTGACCTAATGTTAAACCCCGGAGAGAACTGTGTTAACCAATGATCTGTTCAGTATTCCAAGGAAAACACAGCGCACACTGTCATTTCCACCAGGAGAAATTAATTGGCCCTAAAGTCAAGCTTGGTGCACTGAGCTGTTACAATATTAGCAGGAGAAGATTATTGTAATAACACACATTATTATTTAGTGTTACAATTAAAACAGAAACTGTGAGTTGAAGGGGTATGAGTCAGCCTGCAGTTTGCTATATTACAGTGTATGAGAACTCGATAGGGCTCAAACTATTAATAAGGCTCAGGTTGCAAGAAATCCAGTGGGTTTAATTGATTAAGGAAACGAGGAGGCTCGGGGCTATATTTTAAATGGATCTATTATGCTTATTTCCAGGTTCATATTTTCATTCTTGGACTCCAGTAGTAGCTTTTTTTCTTCCACAGTTAAAAAAAAAATATCTTTTTATCTTTATACTGGGCTTTGGTGCTGACGGTGCAGACCATTAGTTAATCCACTGCTTTAATCATCAGTTTGAACTCCCTTTTAAGGCAACTTTCTCTTGATTGGCTGTATCTGATAAACAGGAAAGTTTGAACCACAAGTGGGTGGGGCTCGTGCTTTCACGGCCAGAGCTGTATGCCTGAAATGACCACATTAGGCATATCCATAGCACTGACTTCATATGTAGCCAAGATTAGAAAAACAGTCTGAAACAGTGTTTTGAAGCAGACTTGAGCTTAGCTTTTGGCTCAGAATCCACCAGAAATGTTGTGTGTATAGGTAGGTTGGTAGGTAGGTGTGTAAGCAGGTGTGTAGGTAGGTAGATGTGTGTGTGTGTGTAGGTAAGTAGAGATTTGTAAACGACATCACAATTAAAAACTCCAACTGTAAAATTTTGATGCCTCAAACTCTAAGTGAGACAATTAAACCTAAATAACTGCTTTCAAAAACTTAAATAACTGTAGTTTACAAGAAAGTAATTTGCAAGAAAGTAATTTACAATGTTTACAAGAAAAAATGAGCACACATCGTCTGAACAACAGAACAAAGGAAAGATTGAAACCTAAGTGAATAAACACAGCCTACATGCAAGAACGAGAGAAAATGCAGTGTAAATGATTATGTTTTGCATTTACGCCCAGTAAAAGGAAAAACAGGTACATGAAAAAAGAGACATTTCTGTATATGAGGCACAATAAGTGGCCAAAGCAGTGTTCTATTCATAAGTAATTTTATGATATAATGTACATGTAGATACAGACACGTGAAAATCAAATTAATTTAGTAATCCGTTTTTTCCTTTTATTATTTGTTAATGCCCCAAACCAGTGGCGTTTCCTGACCAGCCACAGTAAGGATCGCAAAGGCCTGCGTGTTAACTTCAAACATGTTCACTTTATTTTCACAAGGTGAGAGACAAATGTGTTTTTGTAAAGCTACACCATTCTTTAAGAGTCTGCTTTATCACAGTGTTTTTTCCTGCTCCTGATAACAAGGCTGAGACATATGAAACAAACTGTTTTTTTCCAGTGAGAAACTTGGATTGAATTGGCAGTCTTGGCCAGTGACTTGGCCTTGAGAAGATAGCCCAGTGCATTTGCTACAACAATGACAAGTAAACGTGAAAGCTTCAGATGAATGACGATTAGTAGCAATCTCCTTGATCATTATGAAATGTTATTTTCTATAAAGCTGTTAATTTATTTCACTTTTTTAGACGAGTCAAAGGAAAATGCTTCAGACACACACACACACACAAAGATACCCAAAGATAGTCAGCGATGCCAGGAAATGTGAATCTGGGTTTGTTTGAAAGTTCATTACAAAGTCAAGTGGAAACATTTGCTGAGTGAAAAATAAGCTTTTTCTAGCTGGCAAAAGAACATTTACACAGACGCTGCACAAAAGACACACTGGACATAACCTAAACAATACAGGATACTGGCAAATACAAGTTTTAAGTATTATTTTGGAGTAATCAGAATATTTTTCACAAATATTTTTAACCCTTTCTGCACCCAAATGTGAAGTTTTGTCATTCCTATAAAGAAAAAAAACATAAAATCATTACCAGTTTTGAATCATTTCATCTCTACATAAAACATTTTAGTTATCATACTGTACAGATGTTATAAGCTACAGATTTGCTTATTAAATTTAAGTAAACGTGTTACATTTTAATGAGCATTTCATTTGTTTTGGAAACTTAGGAAATAAACAAAAAACAGCCTCTGCCGCTTCATATAAATCAGGTTATTTTCATTTTAGATAGATAGAAATAAACTGTATTATAAGAGTACTGTAGTATTTGTACTATGTGCAAAAGGTGGCACACACAGTAAAAGACAAGTCGGAGATTTTTAGTATTAGTTTGTTTGTTGCTGACATGACCTTACTGAACAAAGTTTCACTGAGCTGGCAGACATGATAGATCCTGTTGGTCTCTTTGTTTTTCCACCAACCCTATTTGGCTGTTCTGACCTGTCATTTATAATGGCCCTGGTCCATATTTAATTCACACAGGCCCAACAGAGTGAGACTCCATACAGGAAGCTGACTATACAGGCAACAGCCATTCTAGTTTCCTGCCCAAGACATTTTATCAACACGGAACTCCGAGCCAAGATTAATTGTTTCCCAGAAAGCTGTACATCAAACGTGAGCGACACGCCAAGCCCTGTTATTGCACCCCTGCTAACCTCAAACCAGTGTACTAGCAGCCTAGTAACTTCTACCAGGCATTCTCCAAAGTGCTCAGCAATTATAACCTGAGTGTAAATCCATGCTACAGATCCAATTGACACACTGTAAACTCTAATCAGTTCTTTCAAAGGCGCTATCTTTGCAGTGTTGCTGTGGTGGCATTAGCTGGGCTCCTTCCAAGTTGCATCACAGAAGCCCTCACAGAGATGCCGTCTCTGCAGCCTAATTAGCTGCTCCAGTAGCTGCTGTCAACACCACCATCGTGGGCTTCAAAGCACGGGCTCAAGCTTGTGATCTGTCTAAATATTTCTTTCATGAAACTCTCTTTATATCTTCTATCACAAAAAAAGGCCAGAGAAAGACAAAAATGGAGGAAGAGCGAAACAGAATCAGGTGGTGAGACTGACTGAATGGAAGTATGCATGTCCTGCTCAAAATATTTGAAGTTCTCCATGTCATTAGCAGATCCAGAGGGACTTCTGTCATGCATGAAAATGTCTTTTCATCTGTCCTCACTTACACTCACTGATGTTGCACAGAATTGCTCGAACGGTCACTGCGGCTAGCACATCGCACATAACTGCTGATATTTACACCCCAAATCCAGACACATATTTGATAAAAAGGAATTCTGTCAAATATGTTTCAATCTTGACACTTATGCAGAATCTTGCCAAGACTATATATCACTGAACTGCATGCACCACAAAGAAAAAAGGCTTACCTAAAGAGGGAGTGCTGTGGTCTAACAAACATACTGTATGAGCAATCCCTCATAACAATCCGCATTCTGCAGGGGGAGAATTAGCCTACATTGCTCAAACTGAGGGTGGAAAGATGGTTGAGAATGAGTGCTACAGACATTCTTGGAGTGCAAATGTCATCATGATGGCCTGACCATGGGTCCGCAAACTGACAGACCATCATCTGCATATGGCCTCCAGGCACGCTTGTGGTCCCATGTCTCTCAAGAAAGAGGCAGAGAGAGAGAAATCTGCAGTTGTTTAAAGGTTGCATAACATGATATTTGGAGGTGATCTATTTCTTCGAAGGTCTGTGGCAGTGGTGGTGACGGCAGTGGTGGTTGCAGTTGGGCTAAAAGATTCTAATCATACCGACGCCGCGTCTACTGCTGCTGAAAACGTGTTAAATTTCCCTGAACAAAAAAAGAGCAACAGGACAGAAATTAAAATGTGAATCACTGAAATATAAAAGGTAGGAATAATAGAATCAATAGTAAGTAATAGAATAGAAGTAATAGAATCACTTACTGTGAACATGAAAGTGATGTAATGTACAAATGCCATCGGCTGCAGAAGAACTCTTGAGACTGAGACATGTTTGCAGACATCGATTTATGAAATATATGGTCATATAAAAAAAATATGAATACTTTCTTTCAATATGAAGGTTTTAATAATAAGGGCATCATAAAAATCATTTGATCTTAAACTTAGCTAAATGAAGCTTCAGATAAACAACAGCCAGTGTGAGGAATAAAGAACGTAAGTACACCATTCCTGCTTCCAAAGGAATTCAGAAGGTAAGTAACAGCCATGACCTGCGAATGTAATACACTAGAATAACTGATCATAGGCGTGTGATCACCTCGATAAAAGCTATAAAACTCAATTATCTTGTTAAATGTTTAAAGTTCATGAAAGCACAATTAGAAAAAGACTGAACACATGTGGCTTATTTGCAAAGAGCAGGCGACTTCTTTCTAAGAAAAACACGGACTGGACTGATTCTCATATAGCGCTTTTGTCTCTTTCCCAGAGTACTCAAAGTGCTCTATACAACATCCCACATTCACCTAGTCTCACAAGCACTTTCTCTAAACTGAGTGCTTTCTAACTACATGCATCGGGGAGCAACTTGGGGTTTGCATTTTGTCCAAGGATACTTGACATGCAGACTGGAGGAGCCAGGGATCGAACCGCCAACCTTCCCTCAGTAGGTGACCTGCTCTACCTCCTGAGCTAGAGCCACCCCAAGAACATGACATGACAGCACGGCTTAGGTTTGCAAAATTGTATCTGAACAAACCACAAGATTTCTGACACAACGTCTTTTGGACAGATGAGGCAAAACTTAAAAATATTTAGTCATAATGTGCAGTGCTACATTTGGTGAAAACCAAACACAGCATATCAGCACATGGACCTCAAACCAAGTGTAAAGCACGGTGGCGGACGGGTAATGATTCAGGCCTTGGGCACCTTAGTGCCACCTCAGGTAAAGAACCGAATGAAGGTGGTGGAATGAGCCAAAGTCCAGACCTCTGCGTCATTGAAATCCTCAGGCATGACCTTAAGAGAGCTGTGCATTACTCAATGCTTCCCTGTAAAGCAGACTGAGCTAATATTGCTCCACATTGATGTGACCGTCTGATAATTTTATACAGAAAATGCTTAGTACTAAATACTGTGTCCTGATATGTAAAGCCTTAGAACTGAAAATGTGCTTTTTTCACGACTGTGTATGCATATATACCTCCACTAAAGTCTTTCAATGCCTTTCATTGTTTTTTCGTCCATTCTGCTCTTCTGTCAATAGAAGTTACAAATGTGTGGCCAATAGTTCAATAACAAGAAGCAATCTTGGTTGAATGAAGTTACATTTTTTAAATTCACAAAATGCATACAAATACAGACAAATGTGACAACATTAATGCTGGGGTTACGCCACCATCAAACAGTCACAACATCCAAGTCTTGTGTAGTGCCAAGGCTCGAGCATACAGTGAAATATTGAAAACTGATGTCTAAGCCCTTGCCACTCAAGTTGATGACAGAATATTACATGTCTTTTAAATGTGGTTTCATTCAGCATTTATTCTGTAACACAATCTCTTACTGTGGCCACTCATTAACTAGGGGTTTGGCATTAGAAAATATTTCTCCAGATGAGGACAGCATGTACGTCAGTATTTATAAGAGATCAAACATGATCCCAGTAGATAATTAACACAAAACTTAATAATGCAGATGATGTGGAATTATCAAAGATCTGGCAGTGGACTGTCGTAGTACAATATGGAGTCATAAAACTCTCAGCAAACTTCTTCTCAGAGTCCTTATCAACTGCCAAACAAAGCTATCTCTAGTAGGTCTGTGAAGGTTCTCAGTCATCCAGGTCATCGTAGTCAAAGGAGTTTGCAAAGAAAAGCGTCTGGACTTCTTTAAGTTGCTTGAAGACGTTTCACCTCTCATCCGAGAAGCTCTCGGATGAGAGGTGAAACATCTTCAAGCAACTTAAAGAAGTCCAGACGCTTTTCTTTGCAAACTCCTTTGCCTATCTCTAGTAGACATCCACATAGTGTGAGACTTCCACAAACCAACCATTGTTCATTAATTTCTTTCACTTCAATTGTTTTTTTTTCCTAAAGCAAACTATTAGGTGCTTCTAATTTAAAAAAGGGTTAATTCTTCATAGTTTTATATTCATAGTGTAATGTAGTTTTATGTAATTGGGTGTTATAATTTTGATTGTGTATTGTAAATGTAAAAACCCAACATGGGACAAGGGTTGGAAATCAGCAACAGCTACAAACTTTATGTGCAGCACATCAGTGTGATGCTCCATATTGGAACTGGGTTAAACTGCATTGGCCAATGTTAAATAAATAACTTTACATCGGATAAAGAACATAAAACAGGATATTTTTGGCTCATCTGCCTGCCTGATCGTAGTTTAATGATGACCAAAGAAATAGCTTTAATTAGGCTGTAAATTCTTATTACATTTATAGTTCACCCATTAATGATCCTTAAACGTTACAGCTTTGACCAGACTAGCATGCTTTAAATCTGCATGCCGGGTTTCTTGTGGGTATCATGGGACAGGAAGCTGGAACTGCAGTATGATATTTAAGACGTTTGTTTCTGATTGAAGTCTCAGAATTGTTGCAACCCTGCAACTCGTGTAAATTTTGGCCTGCGTATTGATTTTCTTTCTTCTTACACTTTATAAAATAGTATTTTACCCTTTTAACTAGCTTTAAAAGCATTACACCAAAGCTTTCATCTGACATTTTCAAAATTTTTCCTCTTTGCTTTAGCAAGAAGTCTCTCATTCACATGTCTTCATCAGACAGAGGAATGTGATGCTGATGCTGGACCCGGGTGAGCAAAGGCTGCTGTCATCATCATCGACCTAGTCAGAGATGGGAGCATGTGTCATCGGAGGAGGACTTGAGGTTATCTCAGTTTGCCCTCCCATTTTCTCTCTATCACATTGTCTATCTTTTCAAGTCTCTTTTTCTTGGCTGCCCACCCTCCTCCTGCTTTGCTGTGAGCAAACAGGTCCTTTCCCTCAGCTGCTGTTATCTCTAAATGTCAATCAAATGGAGTAAAGAACCACAGGCAACACCTTTTAAACAACCACAATGGTGTCAGCTTCAGATTATCCACAGGCAGGTGTTCCCCACGCCTTATTAGATTAGGAATCCTCTTTAAATTTTAGAATTAAAGGAAACAGAAACAATCTACAGCACAACAAACTGTGAGTGGAAAACATGCAACATCAGGCGGCCACCTAAAGAACATGTTCAAGCGGCTCCATGTTTGACCAACATGTGAAAAACGCATCAAAGTAGAAAAACAGAGCCATTAAGAAGCTGACAATTATTGCCAGGGGGCACAGTGGATAGAGCTGTCAGTGGATACAGCACAACACCAGATACATGGCATGTTGCAGGGCAGTCATCATTGTACTATGGCCTTGAGAACCACAAGGCCACAGTGGAGGTGGTGGAGGACGGCTTAATAAATCAACTGAGAGGCTGTTTTTATGTGGGCCCTGCACTATATGCTTTTATCTTTAGTATTTAACTACTGTGAGCCTGGTAGATGCAGGCAGTAAAAACGAAGAGGTCTGATAAACAGTGCAGAGGGCACTACAGTAATCTATCACAGCCACATCTGGGTTTGGCCTTTTACTGTCATGCCAGCAAAAGTGGGAGATTAAATACACCATCAGCCTGTGTGATCCCAGCCCACGAAATTGTGCAATATCAAGAAAGTGAGCATTAAAGTAAGAAAATAAATAATTAAATAAATAAATAGTGAGGACATAAGAATTAAAAATGCCTGAAAAACTTGTGCATGAAGTTTTATCCAATGACTGAAACAAATCTTAAGTCATTAAACCTATACGTGCAACAAAGCCTTAATTCAAGGTGTTGTAGTTTATCGTATGAATGCTTTGGGCCACCAATTCAAATGACAAGGCAACACTGTCATTTAAAGTTTAGTTTAATGATCAGTTCTTTAATTTTCTTTTAATCATTTATAAACATCCTTTTTTTTTTTAAATATGTGACAAAGAAATATTAAATTCTGCTGCTGTTTTGCAGCTGCATATGAACACTACACAATAGCCCTCGCAGATATGTATTCCTTGATCACATCTCCAAAAAAGTCCTGATGGCAGTCTTACTAAGTCAGATATGTTCATATTTAGTTGGCATTTATATTGTGCTTCACTTTTGCCAAGTCTGAACTCCATGAGAGATGACTTTGCACGTCTCTTTTGTGCCCTGGTGAGTCGCGTAGGTCGAGGACAACACACCAAGCGGTAATAACACACACATAATGACATTTTGTCCCACAAAATCCATTTCCAGTGTCCAGTAAGATTAAAACATTTGTCTTTAATGCAGTTTCCTTAATTGCAATCCGGAAGAGAAAGCTGACTTGCAGCCTTTTTGTGAGTAATAGGGTAGAGCCATGAAGCACGCATAAGCACAGCGAAAGCATCCTTCTCTTATAGCAGCATAGTGGCGGAAAGAACTAGACAGTGCTCATCCTGTCCTGTCCTGTGAGGGCAACGTAATGGAGCTGGTTAAACTTATTACAGTCAATCAACCAAGTGATTTCTCACAGATGCTAATCTGAAAGTGCTGCTGACCCTTAACCTAGATAACTTGCCCGTTTTATTTGACCGGACATGGTCTGAGGTGCTGAGGTGCTCTCCGTCATCATCACAGCTTTTCTTGCTAATCTACTAGAGGGGTTATTAATTATTTTTTTCACATGCCATTTTCTCTGCATCCCACTTGTTGGCCAAGGTGGTTAGCATAAAGAACCCCATCTGTAACGATGATAAAACACAGAAGCTTACCTACTTGCTAATGCTAGCTGTGTTTCCACACAAAACACAGATTGTAACTGATCTAAGATGACTGAAAGCGGAGCCAGCTTGCTTTGCACACAGGTTCCCATCAGTTTACCACCAAAGTCCACAAATGCCCAGAGGAAAGCTGCTGGCATCTCAGCTTGCCCAGCTCAATCGTTGTTGATAGGAGAAGGAAATGCCTGTAAAATGGAGACAGATATAGTTTCCTTTGAGTATGAAACACAACAAGATTTCAGCGACAACAGCCAACTGCAGCTACAACGTGGCACTAATGTAAAGGATGTGTGCAGACAGGCAAGAAACTTTATGACCGTGCTGTGGGCGATCGCCTTACGTTGGTACTTTTTAATTTATGCCCATTATTACATTTGGCAAAACAAGCACTGCTTGAATGCTCGTCTTGTCCTGATGAAATGCCACTGCTTCATACATGTATACGATGGCTCTCTCCATCTCTGTCATCTCTGTCGTGGGTTGACTGAATAAAGGCAGTTAAACATAACTGAAAAAGTTAGTTACTACCAGCCCACACAATTATTATGACTTCATAAAATGTTGACTTCCCAAAGTCAAAATTGTAAGGACAGCGCCTAAGAGTCGCAAAAGCATCGTCACTTAGTAAATCATTAGGCAAAAAGAGCACAAATAAGGACGTGCACAGGACTTAAACATCTTTCTAGTGGTGGAAAATAAATTGATTTGACAGGGAGCTCTCTGCATGGCCTAAGACATTGTTTCAAAGTTCTTATCTATTCCAGGTAAGCAGTTGGAGACTACAGGTATTACACTGTCCCATAGGCCATCAACATTTTTTGCTTTCTTTAAGTATTTCTGATAATTTTGAATCTCATGTATTAGTAACACAGCAGCTTGGATCACTGTAACTAGCATATTATCCATGACACAAGTGGTTTTATTAGAAAAATAACTACGTCCATACATGAGGGAGAACAAGCAGAACCACTCAGACATTTCCACCGTACATAGCAACTCCCAGAAACACTCCAGTCATCTTTCGTCAGTCAGCCCAGTAAATCCTTCCCAGCTAAGTATGGAATATTGGTTTGTTGTCAGAACCAGAGGTTCAGATACACTTTGGATTATCTATCTGTCATCATGAAGTGAACTGGGAAAAAACTTTTACTGAATGGATATATTTTAGCAATCAGCGAGAGGTAAAATTGCAGAGTGAATTATGCGAATGTTCATAAGTTTAATACACTGAGTCAGGAAGGAGATCAGCTTTCACTGAAGGGAGACTGATGAAACCTGCTGGGCTTTTGGGGCTATTTTTTTCTATAGTTCATTGACCTGTTTGATTGCTCTAGTGCTGGCTCCAAAGGATCTTTCCAAAGCAAACTGAGGACATCATTATCTGCCTTGCATTTTAAGCTCCTCACTAATCTCTTTCCTGTCCCCTTTAGAGTTGTTAATGTTGCACACAGTGCATTCTTTTGATGTGGAGCAAATGAAGAGATTGTTTCCCGGCTCTGGCACTTGCCTATGTCTGCCTTTGCCAGGTTAACAGATTTCAGATTTCAAATTTATGATGACCATAAAGGAAAACAACAACAAAAAAACCCCACCCCAAAACAAACAAACAACACTGGCACATTTGAGCACAGGGACTGTGGTCACTGCTTCTGCCCTTGCTCTCTCCTTAGTTTGACTTACAGTCAGATGAACTGTGAATCACACTATCATGCCTGCAGAAGTGAAATCCCCAAAAGAGAGGAATGCCATCTCCACATACTGCCAACTGTTTATGTGTATGCCAAGAAATGATTGTGCTGCCTGATGATGTGATTATTTGGGAAAAGTAAGCCTAGAAAAATAAAAAGAACACGTGTGTGTCCTGGAAGCTAGTCCTAGCACTACACACAGTGGTGTGAAAGTCTTTGGCCCCTTCCTGGTTTTCTAGTTTTTGCATATTAGTCACACTCAAACCAATTTTATTATTAGACAAACATAACCCAAGAAATACCAAATTCAGTTTTTAAATGATGATTTCATTGATCAAGGGAAAAAAGTTATTCAAACCTACCTGGTCTTTTGTAAAAAAGCAATTGCCCCTCTTGTTAAAACATGAATTAACCGTGATTTTTTGAAAAGTTCAGTTTCACTAAACACACTCAGACGTGATTACTGGCAGACATGAATCAAGAAATCAGTTAAGTAGAAGCTGTCTGACAAAGTGAAGTAAGCTAAAAGTTCTCAAAAAGCAACACCTCAGGTCACGAGCTAAAGAAACAGCTGAGAAACAAAGTCGCTGACATCTATCAGTCTGGAAAGGTTTACAAAGGCATTTCTCAACCACAGTGAGAGCCGTTATACACAAATGGAAAAATCTTGGAACACTGGTGAAGCTTCCCAGGAGTGGAACAGGACCGGCTGACCAAAATTACTCAAAGAGCACATCGACAACTCATCCAGGAGGTTACAAAAGAACCCAGAACAACATTAAATAACTGCAGGCTTCATGTGTTTCAGTCAGGGTCAGAGTTCTTGATTCAACAATATAAAGAGACTATGATCGCATCCATGGTGAGTTCAAAGAGAAAAAAACAGCTGGCCAAAAAGAGCACAAAGCCTCATCTCACATTTTCCAAAAATATTTTTTGCAGACTGACAAGACAAAAGCTCAAAAAGTCAAGCTGATGCATTGGGGTTCTGCAGCAGGACAATGATCCAGAACACACCAGCAAATCCACGTCAGAATGGCTTAAGAAAAACACAATGGAGACTTTGGAGTGGCCTAGTCAAAGACTCGTTGACAGTAATTGTAAACGCTTGATTGCAGTCATTGCTGCTAAAGGTGGTCCAACCAATTATTAGGTTTGGGGGGCAATCCCTTCTTCACACAGGGCCATGTAGGTTTGAATGAAAAAAAAATACAGTTAAAAAATAGTACAGCCAGGCAATTATGTATACTGCATATTTGATGAGAACTGGACCACAGGTGTAAAGAGCTGTTTTACTCATCCAAGAAATTTGCTTCACATGAGCAGACCTGACTGCAGCAGTGGACCATTGGTTTGGATGTGTTAATCAGATACACCACATGGATAGCTGTGCAGATCATTAGTGAATAGACCTTTAAGATAAGTCTTCAAATTTTCAATAATATTATTCATATTACATGGTACATTTTACACTATTAATAAAATGAGATGACACTTTCAACATCTGTTTGTTGGTCAGAAGACTGAATATATTAAATTAAGGTTAAACAATGCACTAGAGCCTATCAGTCAATAGGGTGGGTGAACTTGAAGTACTGCCTGATTTTTATTTGGCTGATGTTCCCTTCAAAGTCGCTCCTTGTGCACTTCAGTTTGGCTATGATTTTTAGATTACTCATGGAAATCGCAGTCTGACCACTTGCACGTGTACACTGTCATACCCACTGGATCGCCTCTAATGTGTCAAACCAGAAATTTGGTTTGCATTTCATTTTAGGAGGGAGGAGAAAATTGTAGGAAGCAAGTTCTCTTGCTCATGGTGAGCTACAGTTGTGTTGGTGTGGCCTATAATACCCCTGCATTTCTAATGTGCTGCAAGCTGGCATGCAACACAGAAAAGGACATATGTAATGAAAACATTTTGGGCAAACTCATGGGGTACAATATTTGAGAATATTAAAAAAAACATCCTCATATTTATATTCCCGACCTACTGCACCATTATTTAGCTGGGTCATGGCAGATTCTTCAGCTGAACTCTTGGTTCAGTATGTGCGTCGTAGCCAGAAACCCAGCTCCTGTCACTGCTGAGTAGCACTGAGATAAATGTTTGATCAGTTTGATGCAAAATGATCAAATAAGTTGATCCGTGTTCTTTGTATCATTTCAAGTTCATTGTGACATTGTGCAGAGCCAGAAGTGGATATGGTCAAATTGCACTGAGAGACATCCAGGGGTGCACAAAGAGATGATATTGAAGGGGAGATTGCCTAAATTTGAATCGGGTGCGTTTTGTTTTTGTTTTGTTTTTCATGTGTCAGTGATGGGAAAGTTGCATCTCTTATATGTTGTTATTTTCACCTTTTCAAACTGTTGATGATGGGGGTGTTAGCTCATGCAAACTGCAAATGCGCTGCAGTTGTCACATGTGTATTTTAATCTAATATTTATAACTTCTCAAACGCGACTGTGACGCCTCACAGCTTAAATAAAATGTGAGTGAACAGAAGCAGAGTTTGAGACCACTGTGATCACACTTTGCAGCCTTACGTTGAAAGAATCAAAACACGTTCTCCTGACATGCTGTAAATGTCAGATCACTATCACATAGAGTTCATGTTCAAAGTGGTATGCTGCAGCAGTACAGTGTCTACTGTGACCCTCTCCTCCTCAGTCACGTTGCATCACGGCTGGCTGATGTAAGCCGGTGAACACAAAGCAAAGCACAGTGGCGGCATCCATCCCAGTCCTCTCCTCTTGTACCCAGCATCATTAGCTAGGAGAAGTGTGTCCTGCTGTTTTTGTTGTCCTCTAACATTTTTCACGGAGACAACCAGACACCACTCCAAACATCTGCCTGCATCTGGCTGCGCCATTTCTGGTAAGATCGGGGCTCCATGCAGCCAAGTGGCGGACAGGATGTTGATGACAGTCTAGAGCGAAACTCAATGCAATATGAGAAAAGTATTAAAACATTCTTTCATTACTCTAAAAAGAAAACAATAACAAATGTGGTGAAAAAGAGGAATCCATACATGATTGTAAAGAACAAGAAGATCAAAATTTGGGTGGTTGAGTCTCCCAGTTCTACCGGAGGTCGACGCTATTCAACACAGCTGTCTCTGCATAAAGTTACGACTGCCAAATTCTGCGACACATCTAAGAGTTGGCATCACGTCCTCATCTGAGTTCAATGAAATGGAAAAAAGTGGGCCTTCCAATTTTATTCATATGAATCCCACCCAAACCCACTGAACTTCACCATTGCCTGATTTTCTACTTCAAAGGAATATTGAAAGAGTGGCCCTTTTTTGTGCTTGGCCGTAAAGGTTCCAATCAGTTTGGGGCTTGGACAAGGTTTACTCTAAGACTGACTGTGAATGTGAAATCAGGCATTGAAAATTTCTATTAGAAAAAATGCTCTCTGTTCCAGTGCAGCTCTCTGTGGATGTGGTGTACTCTTGACAGTACCTCAGGGATAAATGCTGTCATAAAAACCAAAAACCAGAAAAAGCTTAACTTTGTATTAGAAGTAATGCATATTAGGAAAGTTTCAAACTGACCTGCTGACTTATTTGACCTATTTTAAAAGCCTCTACAGCTAGTATAATTATACATAATATTTCAAAATCAAAAAAAGAACCAGCAAATAAGACGCAAAACAAAAAAAGCAACAGAAAAAGTTACAAATGAGCTAGCTTTACCGGAGGCACCCACCCATCTATCTATCTATCTATCTATCGAAATCTGCAAAGGTTGGATGCTAGTACACATCTAAGAAGGAAATATTGTGGGCACGTGCATTGCAAATATCTTCACTACATTGGTGTATATTGTGTGTAGAGCACTCTTATCTTCATGTAAACAGGATTTTTTTTTTACCAGTGATAGACTGATGACCTGTCAAATATGTGTGTTCCCCTATGCTGGCTGGGATATTCACCCCCATACCGCGATCTTGAACTGGATAAGGCCACAGAAAATGGAGAGACTGATGGATGGATGTTTTTCGTTAAATACTGGTCACTTACAATTACCATTAGGAGGTGGTATGACTATAAATGCAGTTCTGATACATGGATGTGTAACTCCAGGAATACACTGAGCATGATGGATATGAGGGGTGGGGGCTGATTTTAATGCATGCAAAGTTCCAGCCGCTTGGAAATATGGTTCATTTGGAAATTTGGAAGAACCTCGTGCATTTGATTTTGGTCCTAAAAATGATAAAAGCATTCTGAGCTTGTAGGCTCACTAATACGCAGTATAAATATAACCACCATCACAAGTTAAGAGTCTTGATCAAACAGCTGTCCGGGGGTTGGTACCTCCATATTCATCCATCATCCACACTCTGGGTCTACTGCCCACCTGTGAAAACATGCCACAGCCAAGCTCGCCTCTCCCTTCATTACTGGAGGAGGTGGTGCAGCAATGGAGCTCACTGGTTCCAAATTAACCTCACTAATGGTTTGACAGCAGGGATATTTTCCCATTATCAGTACTTAAATTTTTTTTTTCAACTAATGGCACAACTGTATCACAGACTGGTGAGTTTCAGTTTCATTTATTGCTCCCATTTGATTTTATTCTTATTCTGTTTGCAAAAGTAGAACTTTCTAATTATACTTACAAAGTCATTACATTTATTTTAATTCTAATTAGCACATTTGAAAAAAAGTTGTGAAATTTTTTGCATGACAATGTGAATTGAAATGGCTGCAATAAAAGTAGGAACAATTTAAAGCCAGACAAAAATACCAAACATTTGCTGGTACTCGTGAATAAAATGTTGTGTAACTTCCTCCCACTAATTATTAAATATCTTTTTTGGGGGATTTTTGGAAATTAGTTGCACTGAACAAGACAGGTGACAGTGTCAAATGGGGTTCTGGATAACTGATGGGCATTTGGCACTATTTTCAAAGCTACTATGAGTTACTGATTGAAATGACTGTATGAAATATTAAAGGCTGGAAAGAAAGGCAGCAATGTGTCCCAATGTGTATCCTCAGCTCATGTTGCACATCCCTACTCAAATATTCCGCTTTAAGATCTCATTAATTGATATTTTGTAGTATAAAGTAGGACGCACTCATTTGTGCACATGCAGCAAGTCTGATCCGAGCGTAGGAGAAGAGAAGAGAAGATGTATTAATGAGTGGTTGCTTGTTATAAGTAAAAAGAAAAGTGAGCACGTAAATAACCGATGTAGTGTAGCGTGTAGTGTGGCACTAAGGCATGTGCCCTGATAACTGATGTGCAGTTTTTGGAGGTGTGAAACATGAGAGCATTGCAGAGGCGCTGTAATCTCGACAGCTGTGCTTCTGCAACAGCTAAACACTACACATGCAAGTTCATGTGTGTGTATTTGAAGCCGGTCTGAGTACCGCATGAGAACAGCTTGGAATAACCTGGTGACGTCACAGGAACAGCCAGGTCTGCTATCTCACCCCAGCAGCAGCACCGTGCGTCATTCTTTACACGTCCAGCCAGCGAGGGAGAGCTGGAAGGAGAGAGGCAGGACGGGGAGGAGTCGAAGTCCCCTGGAGGATGCCTTGGATCATTTGGTAGAGCAAAATGGGACCTGGGCCAGAGCAACACTAAAGTGGAAGAGTTTTTAATAAGAAAAAGGAGGGACAGAGGGAGGAGAGGGGATGGAGGGGGGATTATGGAAAGGACTCTGATACAGTAAGTGGTAATCAGCAAGAGTGAGTGAGCGGGAGGACACAGAAAGAGCAGGGTAAACCTCTTTAGCAGAATAGAAATGCATTAAAAGAAGAAAGAGAAATAAAAGAAAATAATGAGAGATGGGTGCAGAAAGAGGTACTTACACTTACACTCGTAACGAGTATTGTTGCAACACATAGGAGCATGATTTGAAGAATCTGGAATAAGTTGTCATTGTGCTAAAGTGCACCAGCGTGTACTCTTCTAATTAAAGGCACTGTTGTACAATAATTAGCTTAGATTCGTGCTTATGTTTATGTTTGCAGAGGAAAATCTCTCCCTATAGGTTGCTTTCATCACATTGCTGCTTCTCATTTATGCTTTTGGAGATTATAGGCTTACATAAAATGAGATGATGAAAGAAAGTGGTGTGAAATGGGAATTAGAATGAAAGAGTGCAAGGTTGATATAGATTTTCAGGCAGTTACTTGGGTGCATTTAATAGTTGCTTGTGTGATCATTTCTGGGCTTTTAACCATTAATGCATATCTACCTCCATTAGATGCAAAACGGCAGACTGTGGGGTTCATTTGGTCAACATTACAGGAATGCGTGTGCTGGGGAAGCAGCTCCTGCCCTCAGTTCCCTCTCCATATCAATGAGCTTGCAGTGGGTTGTGCGTCATCAAAACAGATCACGCTGTTTACAGTGAACTTCACTGTCTGTCAGCGCAAGCTCATGTGAAAACTGCATCTAGCTGTTGCAACAATCCATCCGTGGCTGTTAAGAAAATGATATCAACGGTAAACACTATGGGTTTAAAAATGGTAATTGACTCTAGCTGACTAATTTTTTTTTAAAGCTAATTATATCCAGAATGTGTGCAAACAGAGCAATATGACAAATAAGCTCCCTAAGTTTCTACCTTACCTCTCTGAAAAGAATACAAAGGTTTTCAAAGAGCACTCCCTCATTAAGTAAAATTACTATTTCCGCACATGAATAAAGATACTTGATACCGAAATTGAACCTCTGGAGTCATTATCCACTATTATGACATTTTAAACCTCACTATTTAACTAGTAATATCAAAGGAGCATTTAACTAGCAATTTGCTCAACATTATTAGCCTTAGCCAGTTGTTAGCATGAGGTGTTACTAGCATAACACTCCTCTGCAGCACTTACCTGGTGCAAGTGATGCCTGGGCATGTTACATGCTAGGCCATGTCCTGCCCTCCTAGCTGCTATTTTTAGAATAGGCTACATAGCAATTTGAAATAAAATCCAAAACCTTTGATTTCTCCATTTTATGCTGTCAGGCTGTAACACTGCTTAACTAATACATTAATGCTAAGCTAGGTTTGAATAGTTAACATGTCAGAGCCCTTTGTCATTCACTGTGTAAATAAGATTTCTAGCATTACTGGTTCAGTGCAGACAGAAGTAGTGGACACATCTGGGTGTCATGTGGGTTATTTTTGACACTTGCAACTCAGTTACAGCATTGGCTAATGTAATATGTTGACCTGTGAGTCAAGGCTATCATTGAAGGCCATATGTAGCCCCCATAAAAACTGCAGATGTGTGCCACATTTGATGTGATGCAGTTTCCTACATCACTAATAAGGTCAGAGAAATGAGAAGAGAAAGAATGCTCAGCAGAAATTTACGAAAGAGTCCTGCACCAACCAAAGATGGCGGTAATCTCACAATTACCCCCAAAGGGCTAACCTTGAAACAAGACATTGTGTTGCTCTACAGGGAGGTTCATGACAGGTTCAGCTGCAGCAAAATGTACATTATTGTAATAAATATATAGGTAATATTTATACGTAGAATACTATGGCCAAGTGCACGATATGGTATTTGTTCGAGTGCGCTGGTGAGGTAAAATACAAAACAACAGATGTTGAGTTTGCACTCTTTTTGTGGTGAACTAAGTTGTACTGTTGTGTGACAGTATAATAAGCTTTGCGTTTTACAAAAAGCTTATCAAATTTCACTGGTGATTATTTACATACATTTTTTATACACAGTGACAAGTTGCAGCTTTTGCTAATTTTTAACATAAGGTTTTTATAATAACTGCATAGAGGCAAAACAAAAAAAGGGATGTGATTGGCAAGAGTTTGCACAAGTCCAAGTAGTTACTGAAAAAGTGCAATCAGATGTCTAAATGTGCTGATGAAGACCAAACTAGTGGTGGAAACTTTTGATATCAACAATATGGATAAAATGTTTTTCTTACACTGTTTTTTTGTTAGATTCCTTGTGAAAAACCATGAATCTTTGCTAGGCCTGGAGTGCATTACAATCACACAGTTTTCACATGTGCAATGCATTTGATGGTGAAGGCGGTTGGTTCTGTGGTCAAACACAGCAAAAACATGAGAAGGTCAGGTACATTGTAGGAGAAACAGTACGCCGTTGCCCTCAATCGGACCAGATGAATGATGAGTGATGAAAGATGAGAGGGAGGGGAAGAAGCAAACGGAGGAAAAGCAGGGGTGGGGAAAAGAAGAGACGCAGAATAAGAGAACAAGTGTGGAGAAGGAGCGTTTATTTGGCGAAGGGCGATTACAATCAGACAAGGTGAAGCAAGCACTTTTGTCAAGGGTGCAACTCCTGAAGAGAGGAAAACACTGAAAGGAAGAAGCCAGGAGAATACGTGAGAGGAGGGATAGGGAGACAGGGGGTATGAAGAGAACAAATACAGAGAGAGTGTCTGCTTTAAAAACATCTGGGAACCATCAGCGAGTGGAGAGAAAAACGCTGGACTCAGCTGAAACGCTTCGCTCCCATTGCTACGCTGCTTGCCTGCTCGTCTGCTTCATATCCAACTAACACCTTCCCCCAAAAGACACAAAGTAGAGGGAGGGTGAGTGCAGTCTATCAGGGAACCGAGAGAGTTCAGAGCTCTGCAAGCTCTCACTCCCGTCAGATTACAGGGACTGCTGTAAAAGTAGATCATGCATTGTTAACAAATGTGATTCATCTGAACAAAACACGTTGCAAAATGTTAGCGGTAAATGACATTCAGACACGCAACTTACCATGTCTGCGAATCAACTAAACCTGTAGCAAGAAGCACTGAAAACCTTCCACATGTGCAGCCATGTGAGGTCCCAGCGTACAACGTGCTTGCCTCCGTGTTGACCCCTGCACTCATTGATCATTTGAATAATTCAGCATTTGAGATTTAAGGACTCAGCGTAGTTCCACAGAAGGCTTCAGAAACTTCCAAAGGCTTTCGGTTGAAAACAGAGCGAGACATGGAGTTTCCTGTGTGGTCAGGGTGGTGTGGGCACAGGGTGGCATCTGTCCATGTCTTCATTGAAATGGCACGGCTCATATGATGACATTACCAGAAATGTCAGTCACCTAGTCTCAGAGGTTGTGTAAAGGGCAGACGTTCTTTCGCCATGCCACTAATGATGCCTTTCACTGAACCATCAGATTCCCTAACCATTCCTCTATTTCATATTTAAAGGATGAACCAGATATCAATGATTTATGCATATACACGATTATTGGGCAAAAATAAATAAATAAATAAAAATATTAATGAGCCTTCGACTGTCTGTGGCGTCAGTAGATTCAAGAGAAAGAAAATTTAAACGCAAAAGTTCCTTAAGGAAGTGATATAGCAATCAGGAGGTGTACCCTGGCAAGGCATTTTAGAAAAAAATCTTTAGAGTTCACCCAGGAACAACCGCGAGTATCTATAATAAAAAAAACTAGACAACCGTTTCAGCAGATTGAAAAGTTTGCCCAGCCACCTGTCCTCCAGTTGAAAGAGGTGCCAACTCATAACTTAGGGTTAATAATTTAACAATATTGGCTCCTCTCATCATCGCTGGTATTTGGGTGGTTACACAGTTTTGGTCCTTCAGGCGCTGTGCTTCAGCATAGTATTTGAAATAAAGTAATAAAACAATATCAATGGAACAAAATGACCGTCTCAGAAACAAAAGGAACAAGGAACCTAACATCAGGAGTACTTATTTTTCTTTCTTCATTGCAAGAAAGAAAAATAAGTAGTTTCTGCTTTTGTCCAAAAATCCTTGAACAATTTATAGTGAGCCCATATGGGGCATTTAGGTGACCCTCTTCTCACTCAAATGCATTCACGTCAAAAAGTATACATCTGCTGGAAGTTTGAAGTAGAAATTGTTTGAAAGAAGACAGAATATAAAGCTATGCTTGTAGAGTGAATATTATGGGACGGTAAGAGGTTAGAGAGAAAGTTTTCAGAATAATTTTTCTGCTTCTCACAATCTTGAACTAACTCTATTAGTTTGCCCACTCTGGCCTTCTTATTCACTTGATAGGAGAGATATTTGGGGGATTTTCTTGTGATATTACATAATTCAAAATTATAGCAGCCACTCGGCCACTATATTAAGTCTAAAAACATCATACCAGTGATTGACCTGAAATTCAGAATTGAATCAGTAAAAAGGCTTTTACATACACTGGTTACTGTGGAGTCCATTATTAAGGAGTGAGAGAATTAGTGTTTTAGTGAACGTGAGTGTTTTTAATGTTGCTCTTAATGATCTCACTTGTTTGTATGGAATATTGTATTTGTTTTTTACTTGCTGTGTTTTTATATGTGTAGTATTTGTCACTGGCCAGGCCTCTCTTGGAAATGTCAAAAGTCAATTCCAATGAGACTTATTATCTATCTTAATAAATAAAAGAGAATTAAGTAATTTATTAATTAAGGCAAATTCAGATTAATGTGAAGTTCTTGAGTTGTCTTGATAGACTGTAATCCATTTCTACTTATAGACCATTATCAAAATATTTCAACTTTGGAAACGACTGACTGCGGGGACAGCTCGCTTTAAAACGTTAAGACAATTAGTTTAAAAATTTTAAACTTTTTTTAAGGAAATATGACGACTTTTGTTCCAGAAGAAAAAAAACCCAAACATCCAAATACTGAGGAGTGTAGTTTTAGAGCCAATGTCAGGTATTGTTTATACCCCACAACTGACACATGCCATGTTACAAGGCTGAATTGCAGATTATGTTTTAATTTGCAAACAAATTGCAGTCATCGTGTAAGCTTTATTTTCTGTACATTTAGAGCAATTTTCCCTTCTCTCACAAAGGTCCATCTGGCACTGAAAAGAGGCTTTAATGTGTGGATGTGTATTTCATTTAATGATTAAACATGTATATACACATAAGCTCACAAGCACACATCCTCATTTTCCAACGTTACCTTCATTCATTAACTGCGGCGGGGGGATTAACATTCACCTCTCAAAGCTCAGTCAATCCTTGACAGTTTTGTCCTAGAAAGTTTAAACATGGCCAAGTTATCTCCCGGCACTATGATGGTAGCTTAACATCAGCATTCAGGAAGCTTTCCTTTATAAGCCATTTGTAGAACGCTTTTTTCCCCCCATCAAATCTGTAACAAGTCCAATTTCTGCTGGTAATCCCTCTCAGAAGGATCACATTGATATGTAAATTGTTGTCTCAGAATGGCAGAGTAGTTATTAAAAAGAGGAGACAGACTGAAAATGACTCAGGGGCGAACTCAGTAATTCATTCATACACTGCTGTCCTAACGTTCCTGATGTTACACATGCAATCGCAGGCCCTTTGATCGCAATCATGACAATATTCTGCTTGATACAGTTTCACTAGAGCGGCGTTATAACTGTTTAAATGTATCAGGGCACTCAGTTAAACATCCTTCGATCATAGACTCTGCGGAAGCGCCTGAGACTGAAAATAGATATTCGTGAAGCACAGTAAACTGTGAAAGGTGTTTCCTTGCTCAGTTTTCTAATGGCAGCTCCGTCTCGTCACCTCACACTGCGTCCTATGTGACCTGGGCATATATTGACATTTTTTTCTTCTCCTGCCTCTAACCTGTGAGCATTCACATCAATCTCAGTCACTAGATGGGATCAGCAGGAGGAGCAGTAAAGGTCGTAACCCCAGTGGTGTACTGGGACAACAATGACAGATACGTGAAGTGAGGATCTTCCAATGTAATAACTATCCAATCAAACCGTGGGCTTCAAAGGCTTATGTTAAACCAAATCCTGGTGACTCTGGCTGACCTCACCATGATGGAAGAATTCCTGAGGGAAGATGTACCTTTAAACATCCCGTATGGCCAAAGTGCTTCTATTTCCTGAGAGTGAAATGTGAGGAGAATGAGGATGGCAAGATTATCCGTGAGAATCTTTTCTGCCTGCTGAGTTCATAGGCTACGATTGCCAAAGATTTAGTCTACCAGAATGCACATGTAATTTCCAGCTTCTTATATGTATGATTTAAAACTTTCCTTCTGCAATGATCGATTTGTTCTCAAACCAAATTCCGGTCTTATTTGCATTTCATCATTTCTTTTGTACAAATTTCTCCACTTCCAAGCTGTTTCTCTCTTACTTCATCTTCCCTCCACATGCCATCCAGAAAAGGTAGTAGTGAGCATGACGATAATGGTGATGCACAGTCCAAACACAGTCCACGAAGGAGTCATGGAAGAAACAGGAGCATCATCATCACCATCATTGTCATCATCAGCCAGATGAGGAGAGCCAAACTTGAGCTCTGTCTGTCCCCATCAGGGTGGCTGACAGTCACAAACTCATCCCTCATTCACTCCACTCATCAATTATACACAGGCCAAAGGAGCCCTGTGAGGCAGGAGGCTGTAAAGGCCCCTCTTCACGTGTCTTCGTCCCGAGAACTGCAGTGCAAATACATCGTTCAGCGCTCATCGTCAGTGACCTTCTTTGTTCTCTCTGAAAGCAGGAGACAGCTTGTCATCATGCCTTCAACAACTGCTGCTACATGTGGATGTTATGTATCTCATTGTGAGGTTCGTTTTAAATCTAAGGCTGGCGTGATGATGGCACAGTATAGACCTGATTTTTCTGATTAATATTTCCTTTTGTTTTCAAGCTGAGATTTGCTGATGCACCCAGTCATCATTCAAGTTTTTTTTCTTTTTAAAGTACGATATTTATGTCAGCTTAAGCTCCTTTAATTTGGAATCAGAGGCTCCAGAATATGTGTCAGTGATTAGAACCTTTTTAAGAGACAGGTGGAACCTGATTTATTTAAATCTGACATCTGGTGTTCACTTTGCCACTGAAATGTGTGGTCTCATCATTCCAAGATCTAAAGAGCTCCTTCAGATCTTCAGGGGGGAAAAAACCCCAAAACGTTTATGCCTAAGAGTCTGGCAAAAGATTTAAAAAGATCTCCAAATGATAGCAAATAAATCACTCCGCTGCAGGGAACATCATCTGGCGTTCATTTCAAATGGCTGCAAGTTTAAGACTGACATCCCCAGCAAATTCACCATTAAGATCAGGTTATGTGATAAAAAAATTAAAAAAAAGCTCATCTAAAACACCCCAAATTTCATTACAGCATGCAGGTAAGTTTTGCAATTTTCGATGTCAAAGTGCATCTACAGCCAGAAAGAGACTGGATAGATCTGTGTTACACTGGAGAAGTGCCAGGAAAAAGTTACTGCTGTCCAAAAAGGAACTGTCTTCATTGTAAAAGTTTACTTTTACTCTAAAGGCCAGCACTTTAGCTGTGATAGTCAAATCAAAGAGGCAGAAACAGCAGACATGTTTCTCACAGACCAAAAGCAGCTTTTGAGGAGAAAAACCTCGTAATAACTGCAAACCACAGTGGTGGAAATGTTATTGTTTGGGGTTGCCTCGCTCCCTTGGGGACTTGGAAGTTAGCAGTAATTGAATCAGCCATGAATTCTGCATCATATCAAGGAGCGCTTGAAGGTATTGTGAAGGTGTCTGTTCAAAGGTTTACACTGAACCAGAAACAGATCTTTTAGCAGCAAAATGAACCAAAGCACACATGCAAATCCACCAGGACACAGATCAAAAATAACAAATGAAGTGTTATTTAATGGGCAGGTAAACGAATGCCACTGAAATGCTTTCGACTGAAGATCTGAAGCAGGTAGTTCATGTAAATGCATGCAGAGGGGATCAAAACCCTCAAACACCTTGAAACGACATTAATTTTAAAATGAAAGGGTTCAGTAGGCTAATATGGTAGACTGACGACAGTTATCCATAAGTTATTTCTCCTAAATTGGACATACTACTGTTCCCTATGAGGCCAAAGGTGTACTGGGGCGATCGTGGCTCAAGAGTTGGCAGTTCGTCTATCGGAAGGTTGCCGGTTCGAGCCCCGGCGCTGACAGTCTCGGTCGTTGTGTCCTTGGGCAAGACACTTCACCCGTTGCCTGCTGGTGGTGGTCAGAGGGCCCGGTGGCGCCAGTGTCCGGCAGCCTCGCCTCTGTCAGTGCGCCCCAGGGCAGCTGTGGCTACAATGTAGCTTGCCATCACCAGTGTGTGAATGCGTGTGTGAATGGGTGGATGACTGAATGTGTAAAGCGCTTTGGGGTCCTTAGGGACTAGTAAAGCGCTATACAAATACAGGCCATTTACCTGTTTATATTCTTGTTGAACGAGTTTAAGTGTTTAATGTTTGCTTGTTCCAGCGTACCAGAAAAGGAAGCAATTTCCACACGTGACGTCTCTCAAATATAATCAGCAATCTGCTGTCATGTGCAAAAGTCTTGAGCTGCCCTTCATTTCTTTATATTTTGCTTGGAAAATGAGAAACGTGTAAACAGACAAGGAAATACAGTCGAGAAAGGAAAAAACTAAGAAGAAAAAAGTTTGTACAATTTTAATAAGCTTAAAATGAATGTGAATATTTTGTCATGGCCGCCTTTATTATTCAAAACAACACAAACTCTCTTAAACAAGCTTTTTTATGCCTGCCTTTTGTTCTGTTCTCACACTGCTGCCATAATATTGTTGCTCTGGGGAGGCCAATCCATGACTCACAGTGTTCAGTTGTTTCGTCTTCTCGTTTGCATTTACTTTTACACAGTCTTCACTTCTTGTAGATATTTTTCAGGCTTTTAACTTGTTTCTTTTGTCCTCCACTTGTTCAGTTTCCTCAAATTATTTAATGGCACACCATGCTGAGATGTGTCACATTTTCACCTAAAAGGACTTAAGGAATCACCTTGTTGGTGCAAAATATTATTTTATGTCTGTCACCTTTGGCATTTTTCACACATTTAACCAACCAAATATTAAGACATTATGTGTTTTAGTGACTGGTTGCTAGTAACGGTGCTAAGCGCTCAAAGATACAATTTAAAATGTGTTCCTTGCTAAGTTGCCTGTTATGTGTAGACATGACACTGGTTCATATCTTGAGTTTGGTGCCATTTTTAATGCTTGAATGATTCTTGGGTCAGTGTTAAGTGGTTTAATAAACAAACAAACAGACAGACTTTCCTCTCAGAGGGACTGGACTTGAAATGAGTGAAAAAGCAGCCAAAGTCCAAAGAAAACCTTTGAAAGGCCTTCAGAAAACCTGGAGAACTATTGCTTAAGACCACTTTTTTAAAAATTACAACAAAGTCTGGCTTCTTGGAAGGAAAATATAAAGAAATGAGGGGTGACTCAGGACTTTTACACAGTACTGTAATTGTTCTTTGGATTTAAATCGACTGACAAAACAAAACAGCTGGAATAGCCAAAATTAACCCTGCTCAGGAATTTGTATGAGGCTTATTTTCTCTGTCCACATGCTAAAATATTATTTCCTCAGCTTTGATTTACCACACTAGTGGGGCCAATAACAACTAGAACACATGAAATATCGTCCTGGAAAATAGGTTTTGAAAAGAAAAGGAACTTTTAATATTTGAGGCAGTCCATCAGAATCTGTATGTTGAGGTTATATGAGCAACGTGTTGTCTTAAAGGGGGTTCAGATAGTTTTTCGTCATGGTGTTCAAGGGAAGAGCTTAAATATAAGAATAGCTAAGCCGCCTGATGTCATCTGGGCTTTCAGTTGGTCACTCCTAGCAATAAAGATGAGAGGCTAATGGTCAGGCTAGCAATTACCCGTGTGCAAACACTGCTAATTCAAACACATACCTACTATTTGGCAACATATCAGCTCTCACATTGTCTAGGGCTTGATGATCTTATTTCTAAAAATAGTTTAACAATAGTTTGTTGGTGTAAAAAACGTGTCAGCTCATACGCACAAACGCTTGTGTTACAGTCACTAGTTATTTCCATATCAGGCAATGCAGCTGGCCTCAGGGAGTTTATTCAAAGAAGTGGGCTGGCGCTTAGACGAACGGGTAGCATCCATGCCAGAGTTTGCGTGACATGCCCATTTCTTCTGTGTGTGTGTGTCTGTGTGTCTGGGAGAGAGATTGGTCACCACTCTATTAAGTAACGTGTCCTCAGCAGACAGCTAAACATTAACCTTACAAGTCAGTCACATCTAACCAGAAAAGTGGGATTGACAGAACTTTTTTTTGTCCACCTTGACTTCTTTTTGCTGTTTTTGACTTGTGATTTAGTGGATTGAGTGTTTTTCACACTATTTTGTTAGAGAGGCCTTTACTATTCTGTAATGATCAAATACTTCAACCTGCTTACTTTAGCACATTCATTTTCAGTTATGCGGTTGGTAACCACCTCATTAACAAATGCATTTGTATTTTACGCTTATTTGGCAACTTTATTAGGTACATCTTTCTAGTACCTTCAGAACTGCCTTGGTCTTCATGATATAGACTGAACATGGAGCTGGAGTAATTCATCAGAGGTTTTCACCCATAAATGATGGCACGCTGTGCCTGTAGATCTGTCGGCTGCGCATCTATGCTGCTCCACCATGTCCCAAAGGTGAATCGAAATCTGGTGACTGTGGAGGTCATTTGAGTACAATGAACTCATTGTCATGTTCAAAAAGGTGGTTTAAGCTTCGTGACGCAACGTATTGCCCTGCTGGAAGCAGCCATCAAAAAGTGGTCATGGTCATTTTATGCAGTAATGGACATGGTCAGCAACAGTACTCAGGGAGGCTGTGGTGTTCAATCTATGCTCAAGTGCTAGAGACACAAAACGCCAAGAAAATATCCCCTACAACATTTTACCAGCCTGAACTGCTGATACAAGGCAGGATGGATCCATGCTTTGAGACGCATCACAACAGGCCATGTTGTCTGATTTTGGTGAGCCCGTCCAAATTGCAGGCTAAGTTTCCTGCTCTTACTTGACAGGCACCACACCTGGTGTGACGTGTTGTTTCTTTGTTGTTTGCTTTGTTTGGTCTGCATACCTTGGCTCTAACCAGTGTTGGAGCCATTACTCAGAAAAAGTAACGTATTACACATTATTTTATACTTTTATTAAAAATAATTCAATACATTACTTGGTGGAGAAACTGTCTTCGGTACTCCACCAGGCAGGTGGGTGGCGTGGACACCCAAGGTTTTGAATGTGATAACCCAGGAACAAGAAGACGTATGATTTTCAAACTGATAGCACTGGTGCATCAACTAAAAATCTCGGAAAAAGTGTCACCTTTGCACAAAAATGTAGACAAGGCCCAATTTTATCACACATAATGTGGTATTATAGATCAGAGTTCAGAGAAATTCTGACCTGAGCTGTGTTACTTATGCACAATCAGCGATCCATTTATTAACTACCAAATCTTCAATATACAGAAGCATATTTTGGGGGTTTTCAATGCATAAAATGGCAAAAACATGCTGTACAGCAAAAGATTAAGTCACACTCTTAAATCATACTCCATTTACTGTTGGCAGATCTGCTAAAGCCATATGGGACTGTTGGGCTTTCATCTTATTCTAAGATATTGCTTAATGTTAGGAGGAAATAGAGTTGTAGTTGTCAGAGCGTAATACTTGATATCACAAGATAATGAAGGGAGGAGAGAGGAGACAGACATGAAAAAAAAGACCACATAGAAAACTGGGCACAGACTCTGACAAATCACTGAAGCCTGGAAAATGGGAGGCCGCAAGAGAAGAGGTAGCAGGCCAATCATAGTTCAATGACAAATGTATTAAATCATCAGAGAAAAAAGGGAGGCGAGTGGGGGGATCCAGCTGGGAAAAAAGGGAAAATTCAACACAACCATAAAGCCTCATGTGCTTAACTGATGGTAATCATGAAGATGGGAGAGATGTAAATGTCGTGATGATTATTGTATAACTTGATGTCCCGTGAGTAATTTCTTTTGACATTATCTTGCGTTATCATTGTCACAGAGGGGTGTGTTTTTCGTTCTGTCTATGGCTAAGGATGATCTAAAGCAATCTGACGAGGGGGAATTGGTTGAGCTGATATGGCAACCTCAGTCATTCACACTTCCGTTCCCGGAGAGACCTACTGCATGTATGGGAAATATGGCACAGCACCCTAAGGACTGTAAAAGACTTATTTCACATGCAGTCTAAGAAAAGCTGATGCTCGGCATGGTTAATGTACCTATACTAATTGGTTTCCCCCTAGGCCTCAGTTCAGAATACAGAAAACATCCCAAAAGCTATACTTCTGCCTCTGTCTCCACTATATCATCCAGTCTGTTGACCTTGACCATCACGGATCAGCTCGTCAACCTGTCTGATGTGCTGCTGCCAGTTAGTCACACTGGGTCCAAAATAACTTCACGCTCTAATTTCTTCCTGTGTTTTTGCTGTAAATGTCTCATTTGCTGGCAAAATTCACAAATACATATCAGAAATATAAATCACAGGCCGGGGCCAGAGGCATAATTTAATGCCAGTCTAAAAGCAGCAAACTATTGCTCGGAGTTTATATTGGTGATTATTTGTCACATGATGATGACCAGCTGGAGGTCATACAGTTTTATGTCTGCACAATCTAGTCCCAGCAGATCCTGCCAAATTCCCACAAGAAGCAGAAAATAAACATGAAAGGAGAAACTGTATGATAAATGAACACATTCTTACAAACGAATCCAAAGACAGAGCATAACTCTGGGCTGAAAACAGGAACATCCTCAATCATATACGCTGCGACTCTTCCACTCCCCGTTGTTGCCGCTTTTTTCCTCCCAGTGCCTATGACATGCCGTGGAACTGATGAAATGTTATCAACTATAAATAAAAGCCGTTACTATTGTCTCGCTACGCAGTCTGCTGGGAAAGTGGAGCGTGAGGGCGGGTAAATGGCCAAAGGGCTACTGCGGTCGAGTCTGAATGTTGAAAGAGCAGTGACTGAGTCTTGGGCAAGCACAAAGGCAGGGCTTGATATTAACTCATTAATGCAGGCCTTCCCAGCGCTTCCAGGTCATCTGTAATGATGACTTATGTAATCTCTACATTCTGACTTTCCCCACTTTGAAGGGCTGTGATTGGACAATTCCAAGTCAACGGAGTCGACCGGGTTGGTTTAAGGAACAGTCATGTAGCTCTTTGGGAACATTCACATTGGTCACATTTGCTCTATAATTAAGGCAGAAAGATCAAAACCTCTCAAATACAAGCCACTTTATTAGGTACAGTATTAGTATTAGTACTGGGGGGCGATCGTGGCTCAAGAGTTGGGAGTTCGCCTTGTAATTGGAAGGTTGTCGGTTCGAGCCCCAGCTTGGACAGTCTCGGTCGTTGTGTCCTTGGGCAAGACACTTCACCCGTTGCCTACTGGTGGTGGTCAGAGGGCCCGGTGGCGCCAGTGTTCGGCAGCCTCGCCTCTGTCAGTGCGCCCCAGGGTGGCTGTGGCTACAATGTAGCTTGCCATCACCAGTGTGTGAATGGGTGGATGTCTGGATATGTAAAGCGCTTTGGGGTCCTTAGGGACTAGAAAGCGCTATATAAATACAGGCCATTTACCATTACTGTGTTAGACTCCATTTGTCTTCTGAATTAACTCTTTATGGCATCGATTCAACAAGGTGCTGGAAACATTCCTCAGATATTTTGGTTTCGTGTTGATGTGACAGCAGCACACAGTTCATGATGCAAGTCTTCCGTCCCACCACATCACAAGGGTGCTCTGTTGGATTGCGATCTGATGACTGCGGAGGCCATCCGAGTACAATGAACTCAAACCAGTGTGAGGTGATTTGAGCTTTGTGACTGAAGATGGGTGCACTGTGGTCATGAAGGGATGGACATGGTTAGCAACAATACCCATGTAGGCTGCGTATTTTAACCAATTTTCATTTGGTACTGAGAGGTCCAAAGTGTGCCAAGAAAATACCCCCCACACCAATACACCAGCAGCAGCCTGAACCAGTGTTACAAAGCAGGATGGATCCAATTCTGATACCAAATTCAGACCCTGCCATCCAAATGGCACGGCAGAAATTGAGACGCATCAGACCAGGCAATGTTTTCCGCAGTTTCCTGCTCAGTATGGTCTTTTCATGCTGTAGCCCATCTGCCTCATGGTTCAACATGTTGTGGATTCAGAGATGCTCTTTTGCATACTTTGGTTGTAATGAGTGGTTAGTTGAATTACTCTTGCTTTGCTATCAGCCCAAAGCAGTCTGCCCATTCTCCTCTGACTTGTGGGAGCATTTTGGCCCAGAGAACTGCCACTCACTGGATTTTTTCTCTTTTTCAGACCATTCTCCGTAAACCCCAAGAGATGCCTGTGTTTGGAAAATCCCCAGTGATCAGCAATTTCTGAAATACTCGGCTCATCTGGCACAAACAACCATGCAGTGTTCAAAGTCACTTAAATCACCTTTCTTCCCTGCTAGGTTGCTCAGTTTGAACTTCAGCAGCTCATCTTGACCATGTCTACCTGCTTAAATGCACTGGGGTTACTGCCATGCGATTGGTTGATTAGATAAAAGTGGAAAGGGGGCTTTTGAGTGTTTGCATTGGGTATTAAACTGCAGCCAGGATATGATTGGTTCCGGTTAGTACAGACAAAATGCAATATAAAAAACAGCAACAACAATTTTGGTTTTCATAAGTAGCTAATTTCAGAAAAACAACTACATAGCATGTTGTTTATGACTATGCATTTGGGGCGTTAAATGTAAATTTGGAGACCAGTCAGACTCCTAACATTATAAGGACACGTAAAAGCCTTAAAGACATACAGGTATTCACCTTCTTTGGAAATGTGTTATGAACAGTTTATACCATATTTCAATAAACTAAGATATATACACATCTTTACAAAGGAAAGAAGAAACAGCAATCAGGACAATAGTGATAAAAGTTTGTAGAGTTTGCAGAAAAAAAAGTTTCTTCTGTTTTTTAAAGCAGAGCTATGAAAAACTGAAGAAAGGGAAATTAGTAAAATGGAAAACTACGACACAAGAAGCATAATTTATACCCACAATACAATAAATGTGGAGGCTGTATTTGAGTAAAGATGGATGTTACATGATTGGAAACTATTTCTACATCACTGTTATGAAATGTTTCAACATTACATTATTATTATTGTTTCAAATGTTCATAGTGATGGTAAAAGTTATAAGACGCTCACCGTGCCAGCTAATTGGTAGAGCTTAAAGTGGATATTGATCTCTTTTTATGTTTGACAGAAAAATAGCCAAACAAAATTATGTTAAAGGTGCTTGTTGTAGTTCTTATGCAAAATGTAACTAAACCCTTCATCAGGTTGAAAGTGCTGTTCCCTGAAAACTCTGGGTTTTCTTATCCACATAGAGAGCTAATTTAAACCATGAGTTAGTTACCTCGGTAACAGACTCTTGAGTAAGACAGAGTCCTGTCAGTGGGGGGTCAGAATTCGGGGTCACCACATGGATCATGTAGACTTAGTGCTTAGCAGGCAGCTGGAATGTGTGTTGATCACAGACAGACTTGCTTTTTAACTTCTTACCTTTTAAAAATGCATCTCAAATTTCTGTGCTGCTATATCTCTATGGTATAGCTAGCGTATGTTGCTAACTTTTGGAACTATTGCAAGGCACCATGATCCAAAAAAATTGGCCACTGGAGTGAACAGCGATGGCACGACTCACAGAGCACAGAAATCTTTACAAACATTATGATCCCATTTACATTTCTTATATTTAACATGAGCGTCAGGCAGTGTAAAACTCAAACTTGACCCAGTAATTTTAAATAACCTAATCTGTATGGAGCTTTATGCAGATAAAACAATAATCAGTGAATAATCATTTATCATGCTATAAATGCCCCACAGTTTCTTAATCCAAGCTGCTGAGACATTCTTTTCAAACACAAATGACCAAAATCAGTCGTGCTGACCAAAAGTCAAAGTTTGTGGGCGATCGTGGCTCAAGAGTTGGCAGTTCGCCTTGTAATCGGAAGGTTGCCGGTTCGAGCCCCGGCTCAGACAGTCTTGGTCGTTGTGTCCTTGGGCGAGACACTTCACCTACCGCTTACTGGTGATGGCCAGAGGGGCCGATGGCGCGATATGACAGCCTCGCTTCTGTCAGTCTGCCCCAGGGCAGCCGTGGCTACAACTGTAGCTTGCCTCCACCAGTGTGTGAATGAATATTGGAATTGTAAAGCGCTTCGAGGGTCTCGAAAAGCCCTAAATTAATGCAATCCATTATTATTAAAGTCTACATATGTACAGTCTTATTTGCAGTAGCTACCATCTGTATTTTGTCCCTGTCAAATTACAGCTAACAGCTAAGTTAACATGTTCGGCGAGATTCCAGCTCGACCCGTTGAGTAAAAGTAAGACAAACATGAGGGTCCAGATTGAAAGACATTCATATTCCTCCATTCATCGGATTAAAAAGGAGATTCTGCTCTTTAGTTACCTGTTGCCATGGTGAATCATTACATCAGAGCTCTTCTGATGAGTGCTTTCTTTCACTAGTAAACAACCTGTTTAACTCACTCAGAGTTGACTCTGAGGAGCTGGGATCAACTAAAAACTCTGAGTTTCCATGTCTGCATTATTCAACTTGAAGTTTATTTGTAGACTCAGAGTTTGTTCAGCCAGCTTCCTGGAACGGGGCCCAGATGTGTGCAGATGTTTACAATGACATATTTGTCATTGTAAACATCTACAAGAGGTTTTGCTTTTTTCCATTGTAAATAAGACTGTGATCTTACCGACTTGCCTGGTCATTGAGTGCTTCCGCTCACTACACCATCTTGTGGTACAAACTGGTACTGCACAAAAGTACAGCCGGGCCTTAGTTCAACTTAAACTGATATCACAATACGCAGATTTGTTAGACGTGAAGTCACAGCAGCAGTTACTTCACAGATGTTGCATTTAGCTCACTGTAGATATATTATCAGTGTTAATACACAACATCTGAAACTGATGGGAGGGATACATGGCACTATAACACTGAGTATTCACTTGTTTCCCTAGCTGGAGGATGCTAAGACAGGATCAGGTCGTTGTGTTAACAGGAGGGGTCAACAGTCAGGGCCACTTGAGGACAGCCTATTGAGTGCTTCTCTGGTGCGCTTTCTGCGCTAATGGAAGGGTCCAGAGCTGTCAAAATATATTTGTGCACAAAGCCTAAACAAATGCACAATCCCTCAGAATGAATAATACAAGGACAGGAAGCTTTGGACAGACAGCCGTGTCACAACACTGACTTGCAACATCTAGAACAGAGTCAAACAAAAAAAGACGGATGAGGAGCTCGCTCAATAAAAAGACCATTAGGGCTTCTTGACGCGGCGTAAGAATCACAAACATGATTGAAAACTGCTGAAAACGATATCCACAAAACAAAGAGTTATCAAAACATTTTCCCCAACGGTCGCTCACGCTTTAGAGGCCGTATGTGAAAATGTCATGTTTGTGTAAAGGTTTTCTGGATTCTGTCGTTTACAATCGCTGTTTTCAAAGCTGAGATGTTGTTTATGAGGCTCCGGGGCTTGTGAAAAAGAACGTGTTGGCCAACAAGCTTATATGACTAACATATTTTGCCACAAATTGAAATGCTGTTTTATGAAGTGACCAATATCCAAATGTGCTGTTCACAAGACTGTGATAATTGCTCACAGTTTTACAAAAGCATTTGAGAGTCCACATTAATGATTTGGTTGAACATAATGAAACTGTTCATTCATATATTTTGTGCAACTGCCTTTTTTAATTTAATGTTTTTTTTACAGTTCATAGCTCAAAAAATCTAGTCTGTTAATCCATTACAGTATTTCTAATTTCTTTTTACATACACGTGTTTTCTTGTGAAAGGTTTGTTCATGTATGCACCCAAATCTTACCTGGGGCTCCTTTTCCATGGAGGCGATCATGCCTGCAGCATTGCCGACGTGTTACTGTAGCCCAGGTTGCTTTGATAACGACCTTCAGCTCATCTTTATTTTTGGGTCAGGTGTTTCTTACCCTCTACAGATTCTCTGTGGGGTTCAAGGGAGTTGGCTGATCAATCAAGAAGCAATAACATGGGCAGCAAATGATTTGGTAGTAGTTTTTGTAGTAGTAGTCTGTTGGTGTTTGCTCCACCACCAACAGAGTGCAGAAACTTCACACTGGACTTCAAACACCCTGGATTCTGTGCCTCTCCATTTTTCCATTTTTCCTCCAGACTCAAGGATGAAGTGCAAACATGGTCACAGACCTGCTGACGTTCAAACCCAAGATCAGAATGAGGAAGAACGGTGACTGTCATGACTTTCATCTGAAAAGAGGACCACAGAGCAGCACTCCTGTTCTTCTTCTTCTTCTTTGAGATGTTTCTGACATCGTCTCTGGTTCAGGAGTGGCTTGATAATAGAAATACAAGAGCTGCAGCTCCTTTCCTGAAGATGGCTGTGCGTGGTGGCTCAATACTGTAACACCAGTCTTAGCTCAGTCCACTCCTTTTGAAGCTCTCCCAAGTTCTTGAGTCAACTTTATTTGACAGTCCTTAGGCTTTGGTCCCTTTTGCTTGTGCACCTTTTCCCTTCCAGACAACTTTTGTATCAATGCAGCCCTCTTATCACAGCCCACCTTTTCGTCAATGCCATTCTGCGGCGTATTCCCGTTGTGGAGGGTGTCGATGATCATCATCTGGTCAACTGTCAAGTCAGCAGGCCTCCCTATGAGCCTGAAAAAGTGTTTACAGTGTTTATACTGTATTAATTTTAATTACAAATTAAATATTCTAATAATTTTAGATTCTTGAATTTCTGATTTTGCTGAGCTGTAAGCCACAACTCAAAAAACAACTTTAAATAATTAAAGCCTTGGAATTTTTCACGAATAGAGAATTTCAGAAAGTGTATCTTTTTTAGAGTTTTTTCACAACGTTCTCTTTTTTCTTTTCCTTTTTTTTAATATAGAAACTTTTCAGCGTTATTGTGAACTAGTCAGACTTTGTTCCTACCATTTCTCTCTTTGAAAAACATTAAAGACCGAGGAAAAACAATTCCAGGCTGGAATTTAGAGAAGGGCCTCATTGTTTTTGTTTTTGATGAAATGCCTCCATTCCTCACTGAGACAACAGCGCATGTAGCCAATGCAAAGGGAAGATTTTGTGCACAAAGAGAAACTCAGATGGCTGATTCAGGACCAAAGCAGACACACAGACAATAGAAAGGGTCCAGATTTGAAGAAATACCGACCTAACAGGCAACACTTACAGATACAGTGTGACACAAGACTAAAGGGCCTGCTTTTTCATAACTCGTAGACTGATATTAGAGAATGAAAAACACAACTGTTAACTGCTTATCTGGGCTTTTCCAGTGGAGACAGAGTCAAAGGGATTGGCATCACACTGGGTGTTTAGAGGAAGAGAAGGAAGGAGGGAGAATCGTCTTGTGGGTTGAGTGTGCAGACGTCACATCAGGGTAAAAAGCCAGCGTTTCCTTCACAGGCAGGCTGAGGCAGGATTAGGGTCTGCAGGCAGAGCTCCTGTCCGTTTTCTAAACACGCCTGCTGGTCGTGTCGGTCTGTTTGTCACTTCTGGAGTCGTGATTTGAACAAACCTTAACAATGTTTGGGTGCTTCATTCAAAACACACTGCAAATAATCAGTGCTGGAAATATAATGCGTTAGAGATATGGAGACATTAAGAAAACATGGTACTCACTCCACGGAAAGAATTATTAGGCCAAGAAGCATTCCCAAAGTTATATGTTGCTGGTGCTTTGAATGTTATTATGTAATTTATATTAATATTAAATTCGAGGATTCCAGGTCAGCTATATCACATGCTTATAAAAGCGATTAATCTACGAAATAATTCAATAATGATCTGCATTTTCAAGTGGAAAACTCATAACAGGGTGATAAACGGACTCTGCAGTAATGACCAGCACTGAATTGAAAAGAATTTCACTGACTTCCACAATAAACAACTTACTGAGAGTTACTGTAACTGATGCACTGACCGAACTCACATTACAGGATTTCTTAATGACAAATTCCTGCTTATCAGTGGATTTAAATTTGCTGCAGTTTTGTTCATGATTTTTTTGGACAAAGACACAGTTTTTGTGGTTTTGCCTCTGTACACCAACACAATGGATTTTAAACCAAGCAATCAAGATGTGATTGAAGTGCAGATTTTCAGCTTTAATTCAAGGGGTTTTACACAAGTATCACATTAACTGTTTAGGTTACATCCTTTTTTATTCACAGTCCCTCATTTTCACAGACTCAAAATTCATTGGACACCCTGACATGATTTTAACTATACGGATTCTTTTTTGTACTTGCATGAAAAACCTCTGTAGTCATTGACTGCCTGAAGTCTAGAACACAGGGACATCATCAAATGCTGATAGGCCTAGACTGCCTTCACATTCAGTTACTGCTTGTATAGGTCTTTCTACATTCAGTTTTGTGTTTAATAACTCTAACGCATGCTCTGTTGGTTTTAAATCAGGTGACTGATCTGGCCATTGAAGAACATATCATTTCTTTACCTTGAGGTTGCTTCTGTATGATCAGTTTAACAGCATTTGGCTGAATATGATCAGACAGTACAGCCACTTCAGAATTCATCCTTCAGCTTCATCATCAGTTAACACTAATGATCTGGTTCCACCATCAGCCATACACAACCATGCCATAACACTGCCTCCACCACGTTTAACAGATAGTGTGGTGTCTCTCTCATTCTCCATACTTTTTCATTCTCCCATCATCCTGGTACAAGTGTACCATTGTTTCATCTGTCCAAAGATTTTATTTACAGACCTGTGCAGACTCTTTTAGATGGTTTCTGGCAAAGTCTAATCGGGCCTCATTGTTCTTGAACATAATTTGTAGTTTTCACCTTGTTGTAATCCCGTCATTGACACTGAGAGTGTTCTTGACTTGGTTCGATGTCGTGAAGCTATTATTCCTAACCATCGAAATAATTCTGTCATCATGGTCTTTGAAGCCTTTTTGTGAGCCGAGTTGGACACTTGATTCATTCAGAAACCAGATTATTGATTTTTCTCTGATAGGTTTTATTTGGAAAAGTGGCGTCGCCTGGACATGAAACTGCCCATTAAGTAAACTGTCCAGTTACATTCAAATCTCTGAAAATGGGGGACTGTGTATAAAAAAAAAAAATACAAAATCATCCAAATTAAAGGCAAAAGAATGAACTTCAGTGACATATTGTTTGATTTGCACAGAGGCAAAACTACAAAAATACTGACTCTAAGGCTACGTTCACACTGCAGGCGAAAGCGCATCAAATCCGATTTTTTCGCCCCTATGCGACCCGTATCCGATCTTGGTATGACAGTGTGAACGGCACAAATCCGATATTTTCAAATCCGATCTGGGTCACTTTCGTATGTGGTACTGAATCCGATACGTATCCGATGTTTTAGAAAGCGACTGCTGTGTGAACGGTCAAGTCGCATTAAATCCGTCTTTTACGTCACTGACACAAGACAGACGCCAATTATCAGCGCCGGAGAAGCGCCCGATAGGACATCGCGAACGATTTCCTACCATCCGGTGAAACTGTTGGGAAGACAACGTTGGAGAAATGTGAACATTTTATTTTTACTGTATTTTCTGCAGATTCTGACAGAAATCTGCAACTATCCTTTGAAGCACCGCTCCTCTAAAACAGCAAAAAGGATCATTATTAGGTCATCTACATTATTATGTAAATAACAAAATAACTTAAAGCAAAAATCTGGAAACATAAAGTCCGAAGTCTTTATATTAAGGGCCATCAGTCAAACAATACTGTTTGCTCTGGGTCTAAACAGAGCGAGTTGTGTGTGACATCTTCTTTTGCGCATGCGGGCCGCTTTGAGCGTTCACACTGGAGAGCGTTTGATGTCGCATTTTATGTGTAGTGTGAACAAGCAGACAAAAAAAATCGGATTTGATCAAAGAATCGGAATTGAGCATTAAGACCTGCAGTGTGAACGTAGCCTTAGAACACACAGAAGAAAGTAACTCTTCTTTTTAAACACTCGAATAGCTAAAAATGACCAGAATATTTGAGTGAACAGCTTTAAAAAAAAACACAAATCTTGATCCAAGGACCCACAAAGAAACAAAACAGAAACATTTATTTATTTACGTATCAAAAGGTTCACATATTAGTACCAAAAATGTAAACTGGTCCAGTAATGGCACTATGAAGATTTCGTGCTGACTGACACCGTGCTGCCTACATTATTAGAACATTACATTATTATCAATTTGCCATCAAACATTTCTATAAGCTTCAACAGACCATTGCAGATATTAGAAACGCTCACAAAAGCAAACCTTCAGCCACACCGTTTCACACGCTGGAGTCCAAGAAGAATTTTGTATGTGTGACCAGTGCATGAAATATTGACGAGCAGGACAGCCACACTGTAGCAGACCTCTCCCTGAACTCGGTTTTCTCTGCAGGCATGTTCACCAACATTTGAGGCTGGCAGTGGCCCTGCTCTGCCAGCCCAGTCATTAGCTTCTCCACAGCAGGCTCCCAAAGCTGTTCTGCTAATGGACGCCAAGTAACCCAGCCAATCCCTCCAGCACACCCTTAAAGAACTTATACTCCACTACAGCCACGCAACAGTGGATAGTGCCATTGCCAATGTAGCCCCTTGGATCATTACAGATACAAGTTCAATTCATTTACATCATTTCCCCAATTTTATTACAAACACAATATTTAATTTCAAACATTACGTAGAAAACACTTACCAATACTTCTTGAGTGCTTAAATAGCGGTAATGTTAATAAATGAACATTTAACAACTATGATACATACAGTTCGTGTTACTTGTGGAAGAGGAGGCCGGGTTAGTTGTTGCGATTTAAACATTTTACATGCCTGCCTTTTATTTTATGGCACGCCGTCTACAGTTTAGGTGAGATTAAGAGCTACACTGTAGTGTCCTTAACTACTGAGTTATTGCTCCAGAAAGCATTTGAACTGTCTGAACCACCGGCACAGCCTCACTCTTCACCGTCGCACACATAGTTAACAGTACTGCATTCAGTAACTATAAATAGGATAATTTGTTAAGACTTATGTCACGTACAACGTAATTACAACTAGAAAGTCTCCAAGTATCCCTACAGGTGACAGCTTACATATATTATCACAGTAAATACGGTTCTATTTAAAACCTTCACAGAAATCCACAGTACACCAGTATTTTCAAGGTATAAAAATAAGTTACAAATCTGGATAAATATTTTACACAAAACAGCTATAAAATTATGCTGTGTTATCTGACAAGCTTGCACAAAAACAGGTTTTTTGTTGCCGTTTTTTACACTACAAGGAGTTAATATGTTTGGTGCTTGTTTAAAAAAAAAACACAACAACATTCATTTCATTTTCTGTTAAACACAAAGGTTTTAAAAATTGTCAGTCCCATTTGACATCACACTTGGCTACAACAATCATTTTATATACAAAGCTGGAGAGGGAAAAGGAGAACTGCAGAAAAGCTTGTTTCCTTTTATCGCCATGTCACTCCCCCCATTCAGCAGAGACGGATGAAGAGCGTCCCATACAGGAACTTCGACTTAAGTATCAAGTCCAAAGATGACTCCTTACAGGCTGAGCACAAAGACAGGAGAGAAACACAGATGGAGATTCGAGTTTTTAAATCTGCCAGCAAAGAGATTTCAGTAAGAAAAAACTGGATCTATCCTCAGTGTTCAGACACTGAGCTGACTTCCTTACATTAAGAGCTTTTAGTGCATTCTTTTCTTTTTTGGATGTACTTCACTACTGCGGTCAATTAATGGAATAATAAACAAAGTCCAAATAAGAGCTATGTTTGAATGAGGTTAACAATTGCCAAAGGCTGTGGCTTCAAAATGGCCTGTTTCTCAGTTAACTGGCTTCATGCTACACAGGAACCGCCGAGCTGTGGGCGATAAGTAATCCTCTGTAATGATATTTCACTACAGGGAAGTCACAGCCACGGGTAGCCACACTGCAGACGCACGAACATTATCGTCAGTGCATCATTTGATCTACGTCACAGCGGGAAGAAAAAAGACATTTCAACTGCGTATGTGTCTTTAACAGCCGAGGTGGCGAGCAAGAATGAGGCAGCAGTTCTGTCTTATCTGCATACACGCACCAACACCACAGTGAACTTCAAAAGCCATGCACTCATCTTGATACAAGAGTCTGATGTGACTTCAATGATTCACACATCTATGTTTTAAGCGTGTCTTGAGACTTTTTGCACATCTCTGAAAACATGTTGCTGCTGCAAACTTTCACAAAGCTCCCACTTTAAATACTTCACTAAAATAATTCGTATAAACACAGTGTGTGTGTATTAATAAAGCTGTAGTAAGATGTAGTAAACTACATAAAATATATTATTATCCAGTTGCTACTTTAAGTCCTGTACTGTTCATTTGTAGCTCAGGTTCACATTAATAGCCTATTTAAATTACTTGTGTACCTGCTGTAATTGATTAACACGACTACTAGTTGGCTTTGAGCCAACATACATGCCTTTGTATATAGTAGAGAGTGTTTAGAATCCATTTTTAAAATGATTTTATTTATAGTTCACAAATACATGTTCAGCTTACCTGCGCTTCAGACGCTTTTGAGGAAGTGCTCTGAAAAGAAAGAAACATTTTTTAGGACATCCCACAGAGTTGAGTCTGTTCATCTGCACGTAGCGTTTTTAGTGGGAGAAACGTTGTAGATAGAAAACACTACGTCCAGATGAACACAATCAACTTTTTGGGTTATCTTTGCCTGAACGACTGAGCATGCATCAAGACACTTTTTCAAGAGAATCTTTTTTTTTTTTTTGGCTATTCATGTGCTTGAGCTGATTTCAGGCGGATACATTTCATCACGGAAGCACTGCCACTATGACAGTCTTTTATTCCATCTCATGTACATGAACAGGAGTCCAAACACATAATATCTGCTGCCATAAGCAGCAGCTACCACATTTGTTTTGGGATTTCATGCACGAGGACAACCTTGACATAAATTGGCTAGGTGCTGACGGTTATATTCAACTATGAAACCAGAGTCCAGCAGCAGCCTCTGCAGTTACTGAGCCTTCACCTCTAATTAAAATCAGCCAGCCTGTGTGCTGATTAGCACACTTGTGTGCCATATATCTCTGGTAAGATGACCACTTTGTTATTTTAGGCACATTGTTCCTCTTTCAGGATTCATTTTCAGACTTTTATGGGGTGCCATAAAGTTACCCTTGTTTTCTCATGTCAGTGACGAGTGCAAGTCTAGAAGAGCTGTGCAGGACTCAAATAATATCATAGCTAATGTTTAGTGGTGTGTGGTGCACTTGAAGACAGAAAATGTGGTCCATTGAGTTGCATTTGCACAACAGCAGGAAATTACTTTTTCCTGTATTAAAACTGTATTGTGATAAGTTCCATTTCTAAAAAAATAAAAAATAAAAGTCATGTGGAGAGCAACACTAACAACTTATTATTCATTTTATGAATTTATCAGCTGAACAGTAAAATGCAATCTACATATATGCAAGTAACAGAAAAATGCATCTGTACTTCAACTAAAAGCTGACCTCTCTGACCAGGCTGCACAACAGATAATGTTTTTTGCCTTACAAGGAACACAAAAAGTGTTTTCTCTGTATCAGGCTTTTGAATCCAATCTGCTAAAATCATGAGTTGGTGCCACCTGCTGGAAGAATGGTAAAGCACATGGACACAAACAACCTGACAGACCTACTTCCACAAATTCTCACATACACACGGGTGTGCAGGCAAAAACCTTAAACACTCACATGTCACTTTAATTAGGTAATATTTACCCATGGGTAACATGTATTTGACTGCAGTAAAACACTGATCTGCAGCACTGTGCCATTGTGCATTCATACATGCATGCATGCAAACAAAAAGGTCACTGGCATTGTCACACACTCACCGATAGATGTTGGGATCTAATAGCATGGCTGTGTCCTGTGGCAACTGGGATAAGTGCACCACTTTAGTCTTCAGCTGAGATCGCTCGGTTTCATTCACCCACACGTCGGGCAGTCTGCGAGACAGCACACACATGCAGAAAGAGGACATGTGGTCAGGTTTCAAGGTTACAAGACGAAGATAAGGATACTGAGGACGGAGTGGGAGTAGGGTCGAATGGAGCAGGGTGGGAAAGATGTAGCCTCAGTGAGTTAAATGAACATGTTAACACCTTTCTCTGAAGACTAGGTAGGTTTCTATAAGTAACCAAACCACAGAAACAGACATACGTGCACAAGTGAGCAGACCAGCACACACAAAGGGTGGAAAAAGTGTACCTTCCTCTCATTTGCACGATCAGATCGTATGTGTCAGTGATTTCTTTTGCAAATTTTACTACAAAATGGAAAAACTGGCTTAGAAGTAAAACGAGAACACACTGATTATATTCCCCCTTAAAATTCAATTAGAGAGTGCTGATTACTTCAGAGTGACACGTGAGCTTATATTAAGTGCTGAACTGAGCAGTAGCACCTTATTGCACCCACAGTATGGGAGTGTGTCGAGTAATGGCGTGGCAAGTTGAGGCGCAAAAGAAAGAAACAAAGAGCTTAGCAAGTCTGCTGTGCTTCCCCTCCTTCCTACAGCCCCCACCTCCCCGTCTCCACCCCCAGCGTTCCCCCGTCACTATGTGCGTCATCACAGGAGCCCCCAGAGACAGACACACACACACACACACACACACACACACACACACACACACACACACACACACACACACACACACACACACACACACACACACACACACACACACACACACACACACACACACACACACACACACACACACACACACACACACACACACACACACACACACACAGACACACACACACACACACAGCAGGCGGCTGCTAGGCAAGCATGCAGTCACCAAGCCAAATCAGTCATTCACATGCCTAGTCAGCCCATTCAGCATTATGGTGTGCAGGTATCGCTTCAGATGTAGCAGAGTTGAAAGTAGAGGTGAGGCACTAAAGAGAGCAAATATAATGCAAAACTGACAAATGAAGGACAGGAAACTATGGAAGGAGGAAAAGAAAAGTGAAGAGGCACTGGAGGCGGGGGTGGCTCACATTAAAGTAAAATGATTCACTTCAGTGGTTGCAAAAATCCTTTTATGGTATGTTTAAGTGCCTGGAAGGTGCTGCTAGCTGCATAATGTATATATATGCTTTTGCCCAAGTGTGTGGTTGCAAAGGGCTAATACCCAAAATCATGCAAAAACATAACTTGCTCATGCAAGTGCTGTTCCAATCATTGTTAGATAAGGGCATATACTGTCTGTGTGCTTTGGGTTTTTTTTAAGTTTGAAAAAAGCAAAGAAGTGTGATGCTAAGTTGTTTTCCTTTTTGATTCTGCAGTGCACAAAGTCCCTCTATCCCCTTTAATGGTGGGGAGAGAAGAAAGAGGAAGCTGAGAAGAGGCAGAGACACAACGAGAAACAGCCCCCTTCAAAGCAGCTTTACAGTTTGGATTACTCTTGAGTTAGTGTCCTTCTCCAAAGCAAACCTCAAATGACAGAGGTGGACCTGCGGAGTGTTAAAAATGCAGTAAACACCCGTGTGTGTGTGTGTGTGTGTGTGTGTGTGTGTGTGTGTGTGTGTGTGTGTGTGTGTGTGTGTGTGCGCACTCACACATGTAAACATCTCACAGTAAGTGTGCTGTGGTACTGATGACTTATTATATCCTTGTGTCTGGGAAACGCACAGGAAGGCTGCACTGGGGGGAGTGGAAGCAGCATGTTGCACGTGCCGAAAATACACACACTAACATACACACTCCCAAAGTGCTCATATCATTCACAAACACGCGTGCACATTTTCAAAGCCCTAAAAGATCGAAAAACCCCCATTCAGTCACATAAACCAAATAAAGACAAATGGATTTGTTTTATTTTCCGGAGGAGAATCGGGAAGGTTATTTGCCTCGCTTCTTTATGAGCCAGAAATGTATATTGTGCGGGAGGCCCTCTGTTGAGAAAGCTACTGGGGAACGCCTGCCAGAGTGAAGCTCGTCTTCAACCCTGAATTGATGGCTGGCTCCAGGCCTTGAGGCTCCCAGTGGTGACAGGAGCAAAAGGTTTATCATAAACCACTAAAGAGTATAATCAGATTGCTAAAATATTAAATGGCTTCATATGAAGTGTCCTGATAAACTACAAAGGACAGGAGGCTCAGAAAGCCGGTTCATTGACTATAAAACTCACTGCAGCCTAAAGAGATGCTACACCCCATCAGCACCCCAACTTCCTATTGCGATTTTACACCACAATGCTTTAGGAATGGTTCTAACATATTTAAAATACAATATACTTTTATATATTCTTAAAAACGAATTTAAACTTCTGAAATTCTGAGATTTCAGATGTATTTTGTCTTCCCAGAGATCACGTTACTCCTTGCTTAGTCAGGTTTACACCACAGAAAAGTTGTGATTGGATTCAAACCCAAGACCCTGTTGCTAAAAATAGCAACAGTGCTAACCAAAATCAGTTTAACAATTAAAAAACAAATTAATCAACATGATAAATGCTCAAAGAAAAATCTCCTCCTTCACTCTATTATGCTTACTGCCAAGGAGTCATGTCACACCTACTCTACTCTCAGCCAGGAAAAACCCATTCATAGTAAATAGAACACGGGTTACATCAAATGGACATGCACACTAATTTTTCCTAAAATAAAAATCATTTTTTTCTCTTTTTTTTTTGGGGGGTACATACATGTCTACTACAGACAGAACGCGTGGAAGGAAGTGGATGTTTTTGACATGGTCTTTTTCTTCCTATCAGATCAATTTAGCAGCTCTTCTTGAGTTTCACAAGCAAACTCAGAAATGGCAGTGATGCAGGTTTATGCATTTATTCTTTTGCCTCATGTGTCAAAATTTATGGTGCAGAAGTAACTGGTCAGAGACCCACCAGACAATCCCCCCGGTGCGCTTTCAAAATGTAGTCAGACATCATAGATCAAAGCTACATTGATGATTAGTACATTTAGAGACAATTCTGCAAGCTTACTCTTGCAAGCTTGTGACAAAGTTCCCCAGGGCAGACTGAAAACAGAGCAGGGAAAAAAAAACAAAAATCTAATTTTACACTTGTTTTTCTTTTCTACACAGTGAATACCTTGAATACCCCCCTTTTTTTTCTTTTTATAAAACTGTTTCTGCTTAAGTGACTAAAATAAATATTAAAGGTGCTTCTTTTGGAAACTGTTGCTTTTTTGTTAGATCCCCACTAGCTTGTATGGCAGCTGCCTAAAAGTAAACAAAGAAATAAAAAAAAATAATAATTTGGGACAAAAAACATACCAGACATTTAAGAGATAAATCCATGTTGGGAAATATGAGCTCTGTCTAGTTTTTTCATAACTGTGTGCAGGACAGATTCGGTGGCTGGAGGTGTTCATTGTCAGTGACTGTGTATTCTAGTGTTAGTTATTCAAAAGCAATCAACAGCGTGCAGGGGAATCCACTCACCCATCCATCAAAGATTAGACTCCAATTATGGTTCTCTCGCTCTCTCTCCCAGCCCTCCCATCCCCCTTTTCCTCCTCAGTGAACTGCTGGTAAATCTCAGTTCATAATGGCTCATGTTAATCAGTTACTCATTAATCCAAATGGAGTTAATGAGTGTCAGTCACACAGTGAATGGTTAGCTCGAGCATTAATAAACATGACTTCCCACATTCACACAGCTAATCATTGACTCAGTGGCTGAGAAACATATGTGCACACATGCACATTACAGCCTATATGCTTACATTTTTCCTTATCCTTAGGGTATTATACCAAATTACACATTTAGAGCTGCCTCAGATGTGTGTAGGACAAATGATGATATAGTGACTTTCAACACTTTGTCTGCTTTATCATCATTTACAGTTCCCCACAAACTAGGCAGTGTGTGCTGTGGCTTTTTAAAACATACTCTAAATATGATTTTCATCCTATAAGTGATGTCATCACTTACAGTCTAATTCCTTGCACTATCCCACAGATGTGATGACATGTTTTTCACTCATTGTTGAGTGTTTCTCATTTCGGGCTGATCTGCTGCTCTTTTCTCTCCACCAGGTTTCTTTTTCTTATGGTCCATTAGTCTGTATTTCATATCACCTTGGTGTCAAAACTCCCCCCGAGACCCACAATGAGCCTGTCGGTGGAAAAGATATCAGGCACCTCCGTTAGTTCACTTTGTTTTAACCTCATTGTCACTCCCATGGAAACACTTTGCGCCTTTTCTGACTTCCAACTTGTCTTCTCTCCCAGTTTTTAGCTTTAGCAGTGCACACTTCGTTCTTACAACATCCACACCAAGTTCTCCACTTCTCCTCAAGGTAAATGTGCTTTCTTAAAAAGAGAAATAAGGCCAGACTCCAAGCAACGAGCACACCCCTGCTGATTTAAAATGATTCTGAACTCAAACATACGTGTGGCGGTAAGACTACGGTGGTCAGTGTGCAAGTCTAATAAATCCAAGGGTAGTTTTTCATGAGCATTCACTTCTTGTGCAGGGTAAGAACATTTCTATGCATGTATTAGTGAACGAGGCCGAATGAGATTAAGTGTTCTTTTCTTACTTCTCTTGCTAGTTAACGAGACCTGGCACAGGTTCTTGGCTATGGATGAAAAGCTTCTTGTCTGAAATCATATTTATTGTTTCACAAACCGGTAAATGTGCCCCGAAAATCAATGTAAACTAAAAAATGTGCCCCTGTAAGAAGAAAGCCTGACAGACTAAAGAACTTTATCCAACAAGAGGTGGAATTTGGCAAAATAGTCACCTCTAAACTTAATAGAAAAGACAGCCTAGCAAATGTCGTACAAGCAAACTTAGTTCAGTCCCCTGGTCAACTTTCATCTGTTTAGAGGTACTCAAGCCACCCTCACAACCACACGGCTTAAGACATTACTGTAACCCCCCTCCGTAATGGGATAATTATCCATATTAATGACCCAAGCACTCCTCTGGCCCAAGGCAAATATATGACTCAGTACTACCACTGCCTTCTCCTGCATGAACCAAGGCGTCTCATTCTTGCCTTCCATCTTTCTGTTAAATCCCCTCCCTATCATTCATTCCCTCTGATTTCATTCTGCCTCTTCCTCACATTTCTCACTCCCACAGCCATTTTGCTCCCACTCCTATTTCTCACTTTCCTCCTATCTCTGTCCCTCCTATTCTTTTCCTCATCTATTCTGCCTGCATCTGTCTTTGGGGTCTCAGCATCAATCTCCATCTTTGTCTCTCTGTTTGGAATTAATTTGAGAAATGTTTCCTAATCACCAAACTTCATCTCTCTCTTCCTTTCCCCACTCCCTTATTATTTCTCCCCACATTAGATTAAACTCCCACATGCATGGAAAGCAGAAGGCTGTAGAGGTGGATCGGAGATGGGAAAAGGAAAGAAGAGGAGGATGGACTGCAGAAACCTCAGAGAATAAAGATTTTTCTACAGTCTGTTCACTGGAAGCTTTTAGCAGACAGCTGAATTTGCAAACTCGTGCCAGTACTCCCGTCTTTGCCAGGTCCCTTTGTTTTCAAACTATTTCTTTGCCACCTTGTTCTCGCTCCCCTTCCTTCTCTGTTTCTAGTTCTTTCCCGCTTATCTCTCGTCATCCTTGTTCTCTTTCTCAGTCGGCTCTCTGATCATTTTCAGATGCCTTTCAGTCAAAACCTTTAATAGGAGTGTGGGAGAGTTGGGAGTTTGGTTGGATCTACCCGTGAGCAAAAGTCCTGCTGATAATCACAGAGTTCTGTGAAGCTCTCTCTCTCTTTGCTTCCAATGTTCACCTCCAGTGGACTGAGCCCAGGAAGGCTAAGCTGGCAAAAGGCATTTAAACGGGTGATGACTGTGCAGAACGGTCCAAGTCTCAGTGGGCTTAGTACAAGTTTATCCATTCATTCAGCCAAGTAAGGAAGATTTATAACAAGCCCCGACATGAAGGAAGCCCAGATCGCCGCATGTGCAGCTGGATGACACATACTCGTACGAACTGCTACAGCTCAAAGAGGTAAATTTTGTACAAGTGGTTCAGTCTTTGGATTGTTACAGATGTGGAGGTTTGTACAAGAGGTGTTGAGCTGCCTTGTTGTACACTGGTTACATTTACATATTATAGCTTATAAATATTACTATAAATTTATATTATTGTGTGGCCATGGCTGAGGTGGTAAAACATCCTGCAAACCTGCCCTTGGACAAGACACCAAATCAGATGGTAGGTGAACACCTTGCATGGCTGCTCTGCCACCATTAGTGTGCATGTGTGCGAATGAGAAACAAGGATAAATGGGACTATATCAGTGCAGACCATTACCCCGAAGCACCTTGTAACTTGAGTTTTGCAAGGTCCTATAGAAAAAAAGTCTATTACTTTTTAACATTCCACATTAATTATTAACAAATGTCAGAGTGCATGTCTTCTCCTTCTCAGTGGGGTTAAACTAGTGAATAAGTTCATCTCGTAGTCGACGTAGCACGACAAGGTTACTACAACAACTTAAAGACTGTCCAGTTTACAAGGCAGACATGTAAGTGGTCAGGTTCAGTTTCAATTCAAAACCCAAGATGGTTCATAAAGACGTCCCTGAAGCATGAATAGTCTCACAATTTAGAAGTCAGAGGAGGCCTGCAAAACATCTTTAAAATATGCTGGCACTTATTTTTTGGCTTATACAGAGTCTATCAAAAACAATCATCCCATTTCAAAAGGATATATTTTTGAAAGTAATGGACATAGAAGCCTGCAGTAAATTTTAAAATACATATCTAAATATAAAGCTTACAAAATGTGTCTCCCTCCGGACTCATGGCATATATCCATACGATAGTCAAACCCATCCCAGGAGACACTGCAGTCGTTATGCTACATACTGGCAACCACATGAAATTCATAAATCCCCCCTTTTTAACAGTATGTGTTTCGATCTTTGCCAGTGAACAGCTAAGGAACTAAAGGAACTAAAGCACTATGAAATCGAAAGCTTCCTTTTGATACACCCTGTATATTATTTAATATAAGGCAAATGCTCATGCAGATGTATAATAAAATGTAGGAAAAGTTTTACTCACATGTCCTCAGGTGTCCAATGCAGAAGAACCTTGACCTTGCCAGACCCCTCTTTCCTTTTGGCTAGCACCTACACAGACAATCAAGGGAGGAAAAAACAAAACAAAACATTGAGCTGGCTTCAGCAAGGAAGATTCAGAACAAAGTATTTACACAGGCATATAATTTAACCCAAATGGTTGTTAACTTTTACATTTCAAGCCCCTTTTGTTGCTTTACATGTGCACAGACGTATCAGGTTTAGTCTGTATTGCAGCATTCTCTCGCATCTGTGGAGAAAAGGCTTCAAAGATGTGCCTTATTTCTGGCCACATCTCTCTAATGAATAATACGGTTACATGCTTCAAACATCCTACCAAGTGATTCAGTGCTCATTTTGCTTGTTAGTGTAATCATCAGCCGGTCTTAATAATGCATGTGAGAGCTCAGTGAGATTTCTATTTTCAGGGTGATCTATGCCCTGCAACGCACTGCAAGACCAAGAAACTAATTCAGACAGAAGATAAAGCACATGAGACATTACCATCGTCACAAAGTCACTGCTCCTGTTGCAGCTTATGTCACAACCGGATGCTTCAACACATTAGGCAGGAATGCGTCTAGTGGAGACCAACTCCTACAGAGTAATGTTTGCATCGCAAACCTGTGCTCATTTTTGCTTTGGTTTCTAGTTTCAATACAAACCTTTTGCACAGCCACTGCAGCTACAAACTTCAAGGCTTTTCTTCTTTGAAAATACAGTTGAGACTATACCAGACTTCCTGCCTATCTAGCCCTTTTCATGCATAGCATTTCATCTTTCATGCTGTGTTGGTTTATAGTAAAACTGGTGTGGAATTCACAAATATTGTCAGTAGGGAAAAGAAAAGCAAGAAAAATAACCAGGAGAGGCAAAAATAGCCACAGATATAACCTCTTGCGTCAATTGCCTTTTTTTTGAGAGGGTCTGTTTTTAGGATCGTGAATGAGCTCACATGTGAAGAACTTCTCTTACGCACATGAATTTTTGAGATTATTTTTGTGACTCCAGGGACTAGCTCTGGCATTGATGGAAACTGGTTTGAGGACAGGAAGGAGCAGGCTCCACTGAGACAAGACACAGAGACAGAGGCATAGACTCGCTCTCCTCCTCTTCCAACGGCTCCTGCATTTCACAAAACACATAATGATTTTTGTGTTTTAAGTAGCTTCAATCTGTTTTATTTATCTGAGATCCCACTAACCTCAATGATAAACAGATACAGCTAATTGATGGATAATCTGACAAATTATATATTTTCATCTTCCTCCACCTTTGTGGTGTTTGGCAAACGTTTTGAGGAAAGCAAGGAGGACAAAAACATGTCTAGTAATAAACTGATTAACTGTAAAATAAACAAAACAAAAAAATGAAACAGAAAAACAAAATAAGGACTATTTAGGCTAGGTTAGGTGAGATTAATTTTGTTGTTTCTGGACTTGTGCCTTAACATTTGTCTGCTAGAAGCTTTGCAAACAGCAGCCAAGTTGGCAGATCAACCATGTTCCCTTTGTCTGCAATACAGTCTGCAGACACACAAGTCTTGACAAACACAAGGAGGGATATCAAAGGAACTAAAACAGGGTGATTGATTAATAGCTTGGGGAATTAAAAGAGTTACTTACCATATGATCATATCTCGAATCACTGCCCGTGATAACAGGCAGTTCTAAACGGTATCACAATGATACAGTGTGATACACTGAAATGTGATATACAGTGATATAAATCAGGAAGTCTGCAAATGTCACAGCTGCAAACAGCCGTGAGATAACTGCCAGTTTAAGTCACTTTAAAATATTCATTATTATTGACAAAGCACTGATTTTGGAGTTTGTTAGTCTTCCCTGTGCCAGCGGGGGTCCCTCCTCCCAAGAACTTGCATGAAAGGTTAAGTCCCGATCTAAAATTAACTGCAGGTGTGGCTGTGAGAGCATGTGGTTATCTGTCGCTCTGCGTTTTCTCTCTGTTGGACTGCTGACCGGTCCAGGATGTGACAGCTGGGATTGGCTCCAGCCACCCAAGTGACCCCAAGTAGTTAGCAGTTTTTGACAATTCAAATTAGAGGAAAAGTCTGGAGCACCTGTTTATATATTATAGGAGGAAGTGATACAGTACATTTCCCTACCGATATTATATCTCGCTCAAACAAAAACAAACAATCAAAACAGACTTGCACCTCTTTGCTAACTGGATTCTACTTAAAATGCTCTCAAGATGTGCGCCTTCCAACTTTCTAACTTAGTCCTCAGAAGATGTAAAAACTCCTTTCCAACTTTTTAGACTATTAGTCACACCTCATAAATAAGCACTGTATCTCATTTGTTCTTGCTTATCTCGCTCTTCCTTTATCTGCTAGCTCTCCGGCTTCGTAAATTCACATGGAGAGGAACAGAGTTTCTCAGAGACAACAGCAGGGCTTGGATACGAGAGTCAAACTCCTGTGCTAGCTGGAGCGAGGCCTACTTGAGTGTCTTAAGCCCCGCGGGTAAGACTCAGTGCACTAACCAGCCGCTTTACTGCTTTTTTAATTAAAAATGCATAGCTGTTAACCTATGCCCTCAGGCACCTTGTAGCACCAGGTCAATAATCACAAGCCAAGCCTACACTTGAAAGGGCCATGGACATGTATGTAAAGAAGTGGGCTTGTGTTTAAGCAGCATGAAGTGATTTGTGAGCTGAGTGGTCTGATGATGGCAGTCGGTGCTTTAAGGGACAGATCCTAATCCTCTATAAACCCAGGGGAGGATGGTAAGAGAGGGGGAAGTAAAAGAATGGGAGGGAGAGAGAGCAGGAGGACTTAGGGAGTGAACAGCAGATATTAATGTGGCTCCAAAACAAAGCAGTGAAAACTGCAGGAATACAGCTGGGGGAGGACAGGCCTGCTAAAACTGGGTGCCTGTCTAGTGTCACGGGGTCAAGCTGTGGATGACGCAGATTGGTGCAATAACAAAAATATCCCATCATAAACATGACTGAGTTGCTCCAACAGGTCAGCAGACCCACTGGCCAAGCTCCACAGAACCCCCCACGGCTTTGCTCCATCTCCCCGGACCTAGGAGGGTCCACTGGGGCCTGGGGTCTAACTCAGCATCGCAGCCCGTCACCACAATCCTTCAGAGATTAGAGAGAAAGAAAATCTATGCCCAACTGGCCAGATCTCCTTCCGATTCCATGACCCTAACCTTCACTTAACCCCTGTTCCCTGTCCTCACTCTCCAAGTCTGTTTCTCTCCATTTGTTACTCTCCCTCCCTTGACTGGTTCTTCCTCCTTCTGACTCTGTGTCCAAATATGCAGTTACCTCTCTTAACCTCTTCCCAAGCTTTATCTTCACTTTTTTCCCTCCCCGTCTTTAAATTCTTGGCTGCTGCTGCTGACCGGTTGAGGTTTATAGAGGCAATGCAAAGCAGAAAAGAGCTGAACGGGAGTCGTGTAAAATACTCCTCAGCTGCACCCACTTTATGAGTAGATGCTTCAATTATTTACTTCAAAAAGAAAAAAACAAAAAAATCTAACAAATAATGAAGGGCTGGGTGTTGCTATAGTTGACATGCAAGCATTACAGAGGTACAGTGAATGCAAAAAGTGTAAACACCCCTGTCAGTAATCAAAAGGTACATCAAGAAAGTATTAGTTTAGGGGTGTGCACACTAATGCACACCCAAATGGCCAGATTTGTTTGTTTTTCCATTGAATTGTACCACATATATTTGTGATTTATTGTGCGCTCATTTACTAACATCACAAAAACTTGCATTACACTGGATGAATCATTGTTGTCATCACTGAGACAACCACAAATCTGTTGTACAAAATACCCTTTTTAAACATTTTACCAAAACCGGCCTCTGTTTTTAAACGACCCTTTTATTCCTGTGTGTTTTTCATGGTGGTTAAAACCCTCTCCATAAAGGCTGGTTTTATTTTGAGGCTAAAGGGGAGACGTTTTGTTTCCCGTTTCTGATCAGCCAGTGCTGATGCTCTACAACAACGCTTTATGAATTGTTATATCTTTTTGGGAAAATGTCAAATGGAAATATTTCATAGCTAGAGTGCTACAGGCAGGTAAAATAGAGTAGATTTCTGCCTGGAGATAACAGGTGTAAACAGAATTACTGACACTTGCAGGAAAACTGCTGCTTTACAAATGTAAAGAGAGACTGCGCCGAGAATGGAGTGGGACTGTGTGTGTTTTATGTACACCATGTGAACAAAAGAGGATTAGGCAGCAGATGATCCTTACTTTCCCCCCCAATCTTTTCAAGTACACCACATCACTCAGTCTGAACTGGAGTCAGAGTGCTCCCTTGTGGAAATGCATTAGAATAGCAGCTACAGTTAAGTTTTCTTAACAGAAAATCCATTTATATAAGGCATTTTTGTCAGAAAAAAGATTTTTCTTCCTACGAGAGCTCACATGTGGCTCCAGTTTAAGGTGAAAAAGGCACTTTACCACACATTAATAATGTATTCTGCACAAGGCCAAAATGGGGAAAGCTGCACACATAAAACACACCAATTGTCTTTCCTGTGAAGCCCGATTTAGAGAAAAACAACATCAGGCCTTGGGCTGTTTCTACAGGTTCAATTCAAGTGCAAAGAGGGGAAAAAAATCTGCAATCCTTGGAGGATTTCAATTGATGACTCTTTCATGTCCCGTCTTATTTATATGGATTTTTTTATTCTATATATAAATGTGGGGTGTACAAAAAGTCTTACTTGGAAGAAGACTTCTGTGAGTACGTTACATTACAGTGCCATAAATTTACAAAGGAGCAGCTTTATTGGTGTCCCTGAAGGGAAGACGGGAGATTTAGATGACGCTGAAGACAAAGTCAGCTTCAAATTTTATTGCTCATTATGATGATGAAGGTCTAAACCATCTTTGAAAATGTCATTAATTTCTTATGTGTTCTTTTGGATAAATGATTTTGGGAAAGTTCATCTGTGTTTCCTGAAAATATTCTTTATCTTATTTGATCTTGGTGCTCTGACACACAAGGTTTCCACCCTTGTTTTCTTATTTACTGCATTATAGAGTTAAAGATTTTTTGGTTTATCAAATCATTAGAAATGGCAGCAAAAAGCTCAATTTTCTATAAAATTATGTAACCAACTCAATGCCTTAACTGTACACTGACCAGCTGCACATTTGCACTCAATCACAAAAGGCATATTTTGAGCCATTATATAAGAAATAGACTTTTAACATATACAAGTAGCGAGAACCCAGAGACCAACTAGTAAGGGTGTATAACTTGTGGGCAACAGTCCAGTAAGCAGTCGAATCCGACTGTGTTTGTCAACCTTTTAATCTCAAGTAGCAACTTCCAAGACACAAAAAATTAACTCTGAAAGGCCAAAAACTGCAGTACCTCTAACAGCCACTTGTTCCAAATGCAAGTCAATCCCCAAAGCACAACTATGTGCAAATGCACAACTAAAAAACATGAAAAAGCACATTTACTGTTTGTTCTCCATGTGTCGTTTCTCCTTTCACAACAACTGAGTGACTTTTATTTTATTTTTAATGTATCATCCGAGAGTTAAACTGATAGGACTGAAAATGAAGGCCGTCTCTGCTTTGACTGCCAGGCGTATGGACAAAGGCCTTAATTCTGCTAATTCAAGGCCGTGAACTGGACCGCTAGACCATCTCACATATGACCATGACAGCCACCAGGCTTTTTCATTCTCATACAAATATCTGATGAGCAAATGTCAGACATACAAATTTCCATCTGAAATCAAAAAAGCTATTCTTATTGCCTTTGTTTGCCATTGTATGTGTTGTTGTGATTTTTAAACCATTTTTAATGGCTTCATTTTCCAGATAATGCACCCTGCAGTGTGCCCAAAAAGTGTTTTTCAATCAGGTGAAAGAATTCCTAGTGGTTTATTAATCTTGGCACTAATTAGCCGATATATAAATTTCTGCATTGAGAACATACAGTTTACAGACACACAAACAAGGTAGCAAAGGCAAAACTACTACTGTTCAAGTTTAAAGAGACCAAGTGCTGAGCTATAAAATAAGATTAAATAAAAATTATAAACACATAAATACTGACTTGTGGAGTAAACAGTTTTAAGCAAGAACAGATTAACATTTTTAAGACAAACTGATTTCCTCACAATACTCTAACTGTAAATTATTTTTTTTATATTACATAAGTAAACAGTGTTTTAGATATGACCAAAGGGAGCCAAAATTGTTTCTGGTCTAACTTTAAAACAAACTTAATATTTTACATATATTTCCCTTCTGCGTGTTTGATTTAATCTCTCTACTCTTCCAGTCTTTAACAAACACAGCAAGGCCAATTAAAGCTGGACATGAAGAAGAGGAAAGCATAAAAAAGGAGAAAGCCTGCTCTCTCTGAACCGTCCCCTCCCCCGTTGTGTGTAAACCCATTAAAATGGAAAAAGACACTAGAAAAACTACAAGACATTCAGTAAAGCACATACCGTACTGTGAAAGACAACACTGTGGCCATTGCCCACACTTTCAATGTGGGTGGCGAGGTTGAGGCAGATGGCTCTGTGCCGAATAGCATCCATGGTCTGGGCATCAAAGAAGTCATGGGGTCTCGCTGGAGGGTGGGGGGTGGGGGTGGAGGCAGAAAACAGGAGTAAAGTCAAAATCCCATACATCTAGACACATGTTTATATAAAACCATTAATCCAATTTTGGGCCCCCCAAATCATCTCACAGCTGAAAAATGCTAATCTTTTGTAACAACAGCTCCCATACAAGTTAAAGAAATGACAGCTCTCCATTGAAAGCTGTATGAAACTAGAAAAATTTGCATTTCCTGCAAAAATGCAGTGTGAATACTTTACAGCACTCACACAATAAATGACTGTTTTAGTTTCTCTGAATAACTGACAGAATTCAGTAGAAAGAAAACTCTGACCTCTTAACATCTGAAGTTGTCATCATCGTGTTTTCTAAAATACTTACACAGCGCTCTGCAGTCTTTGAAAGGAAAAACATTATTATGAAAAAAATCACCAGAAGTATACATTTAGGAGAAAGGAAATTTTCATACCTTTACTTGATTTGGGCTAGACAACCAAACGAGGAAAATATGGCAATTATTAACTATTACACGACTTTGCATTTTGTAACAGTATTTTTTTCCCCTCAGCTAAACCGTAAAAACTTAGAAACCACTGCCACGTATGACTCACGACCAGCGAACGTATGCGTAGGTGACTATCAGCAGAAAGTGTGAACGGCACAATATTACCTTCGATTGCATTAGAATACAGGTCAAATGTCTCAGTTCAGATTTGGATTTTCTTAATTCATATTATTGCAATCTAGTTGCCATTTAAGAAAAGTATGTTTTATATATTAATAGTTGGTAATAATGGCAAGTATACACAATTTACAAATTGACTGGAATATGCGAAACTCCTGACAAAAGACTCTTAAATCACCTAAAGACTCAAGATTTCTTGGTGGATGGGTGGTTTACTACTGCACAAATCACATCTGTATCCAAGGTCACAAACTGAAAATGTTGTACATGTGTTGTTAAACTCCCTCTTGTTTAGAGAATTAAGACAAACAGAGGTGTAGAAATGAAAAATAATACCTGCATAATGCATAAACAGGCCATCTAAGGCAAAACCTGCCATAAGGTAGTGATCTGCACCTGTCCAAGCATTGAGAAACTACACTTATACATGAAACACTTCCTACTGAAATGCAGCGCTTTGCCATGTGGAAAGTGTGTCTGTCTAGCTGGCAGCAGTTCCTGTTTGTGTTGGTGTTTGTGTGTGTGGTCCAGCTCTCACTTTTCCAACAAAGACATGTGGGAGTTTAGAAGCAAAACAAGCACAGCGCGACCTCAAAAACGTGCTCAGGTTGTAATCCTTTTCAACACAGAAAGGAGAGAAAAGCACAATGAGAAGCATTTTGGAATAAGATCGGTGCGTGCGCCTGTAAGGTACGTACGTAAGGAGCACCTGCGTTTGTTCCTGAGCTTCTTCCTCTTGTTGAGTCCAGCCTTAGAAGGGGAGTCCTCCTTGAGTTTGGCCTGACCAGACATTCTCGAGGAGTTCTGCTGACTGAAGTGACTGGGTACGTGACGAGCCAGTCCACCTTGAGAAGCAAAGCTGGCATTGCAGCCACCAACTACACACTGCAGCAGAGAAGCAGAAACGAGAAAAACACATGGCCCTGTCAGGATATTACCCATACTACAAAGGATAATGAGACAATGAAGAGAAGAGCGGGACATTAAGTCTTAGATACTGGTTTTACCTTGAAGGGCTTATCCCCACTGTGGGTCAGCATGTGTCTCTGGAGCCAGCTCTGACTGGTGGATGGCGTGTTATACACCTTGCAACCCTTCCATAGACACACAAACACCTGAGGAACACAGACAGGCAAGCATGACAAAATAAAAAGAGATTACAGAGAGAAAAAAATAGTTCATAACAGAATATTGAACAGAGGATAAAGACTCCTGAAGAAAGGCATTTTTAAGATCATGTGTGAAATGATCTAAACCTAACTTTCTCTAAAGACCAACGTTATTATAGTTAACTAAAACTAAACGAACATTAGATGTAAGAAACATTTTAGTTCAACGAGACAAAAATAACATCAGCCTTTTAAGGCAAACACACGACTGGGAACTTGGAAAATGGCCTAAAGTAATATAAAAACATAGAGGAAATATCATTAGTATTTGTTAGTTTGATAAAAAGGTTATTACAACTTGCCTGACAAGGCACTGATGGATCTGTTTATTGAGACTCTGGATGTCTGCAGTGTGAGTCAACTGCTTTCAAAAAAGTTAGATTTTTCTATTGCAACAGCTTTGCTGATTTTCCTAAATCTTGCCTCTGACCATATGCCCTCCATACAAAAAAAAAAAACAATTACAAAGACTAAAACTAACACCGAAACTAATAAACTAAAAAAACCTAAAGATTTTCAAACAGTAAAAGCTAAACTAAAACAAGAAAATCCACTCTGGAAAGTAACTGACACTAAGCTAAACTAAAGTCAAAATGAAATAAAAGTAAAAACTAATTACAAAATACAAAACTTTCAATAACCTTTTCTCAAATGGCACCAACAGATGAAAGATGTCAGTATGACTTGTGAAACTGCTTGAATTCAAACTGCATAAATGGTACATTAATTGATTCACGGGATATAGAAAAAAGTCATTATGTTACAAAAGTGGCGACAAAAATTTGCTTTGGTTACAAAAAAAAAAAAAGATCCAGTGTTTGGTGAAAAAGCAGTTAAACATTCACTTTAATCAGATTATAGGCGCATAAGGTGCTTTATGAGTGTACAGTGGCATACTGGATGTCACTAGGAATTAGTAAGAAAATGAATTTTGCAGCTCACTTTAACAAAAGAAGGATTCAGATGACCTTTATTTTAGATTTGCCAGGGTGTTGAAGTGCTGAAGTGAAAATGGCCAACTATAAATTTAAATTAAAGTGGTCCAATTACAGAAAATTGCTCTACTGTGATTTGGCTCTCTTCACAGTCAGTGTTGAGCTAGAGCAAAAAGGGGCACCAGTCTACTAGGCTACAGAACTTTTAAGTCTACTGACCCCTCCTCTCTGCCCATCCACATGAATCCCCCTGATGTGCTCTGCCAGATCAGGACTAGAGTTGAAGCACTCTGGACAGAGGTCCCAGCAACACTGGTAAGCCATCGACTTGTTCCCAGAGCGGCTGGCACTACCCTGTCCATTCATCATGGCAGGGGTGGAGCGCCCGCTGGATACTAGGCTCTCCATCTCCATCAAGGTACTGCTGATACTGAGCAAGGAGAGGGCAAGGAGGAATTCAGTGTCACAGTTATAAAACAAAGATGGCTTTGCACAGCCATAAAGAACAGGTGCTGATATTACATACTTGCTATGCGTGAAAGCCTTCAGGCTGAAAGGGATTTTCCATGCATGCCACAAACACTCATGCCAAATCAACTTTATGAGTGCAGTACACATAGCTTCTTAGCATGGTATTACAAATTTGCTGTGCTTCCATCAAAGGGCTCACAGTCAACAGTGTTCTCACAAAACAAATAAGGGTTAAAATTTCAAGTGGCTACAATTTGATTAGTTCAGCATTAACAACCTTTTACTAGATACATCCCCACACTTCACACTGATCTGAAAAGCCACTGAAAAGTTGTTTTTCCCATCCAGCAGCTGGAGGTTAAAGGCCCTCTGTGCTTACCTTTAAATGTGAGATTAAAACTTTAACACTAAAAACAAAAAACTTTAAAAACAAAGACTGGATTTATCTGCCATCCTGCACTCGTTCAGTCACTACTTGGGTGGGTGGGTACTACAACAGCACCTACTACAAGAGTTATTCCGCCGACCAACCTGTCCTCTGAGTCCATACGGCTCAAGGGTTCACCATCCGAGGATGATATCTCCACACTCGCCCGCCTCTTGTCGCCCAGCTCCCCGCCGCCAGCGCTGGCTTTATCACCATCTTCGCTGACAGTTTTGCTCTTCTCGCTGTCTGTCCCCGAACTCCGGCTATCCTCTCCTGTCTCCTCCTTAGCATCTTTTATCGTGCTATCGCCTGTAGGTTCGCTGTGACCGTCTCCCGGGCTCTGCCGTGACTCCGTTACTTGCTCTGGCTCTCCGGGACCGTTTGTCACCTCCTTGTCGCCCAAAGGAACACCGTCGTCTGACACCACCTCGCTCGCGGCCTTGTCTGAATCTGCAGCGGGCTTCTCCTCGCCGACCTCCGCCTCCACCGCTTCCATTTTCGGCTCTACGCTACCGTCTGGCTGTTCCGTTTCCGGTTCGGTAGGGCCATTTTCCTTCTCCTCGCCATTGCCGTTGTTTGTGGCAGCCGAGGGTACGTCGTTCTCGTCGCTCAGCGTGGGTGTTTCTTCTGTAGCCGCAGAAGCCATTTCTGCGGCGGACGTAGCCGGGAATACTTTCGGTATTAAAATTTACTCATGCCACCGTCAAAAGCTTCTCTGCAGAAGGAGGGCTGGCTAAATTCAGTCCGCTCCCTGATTGGACAGAGACGGCACGGCGAAACTATGACGTAGTATTTAAAGTTTCCTCGTGTTTCCGAAAGCACATGGTTTTCCTTTTTAATAAAAAACTGGAGTATTAGTATTATAGCTTATAAGTAGCTTTGAAATATTAAGTTTAATGAATAAATAAATGTACTCATAGTTGGATAGTTACAGCGCTACAAATGATTTTATAACCGATTCATGAGAATAACTTTGGGGTTTCCAGGTCTCCTTCAAATATATGGATTTAGCAGTTTGTCAGTAGGACGTTGCATCTTTTTAGACATGGTGTAGATAATAGTTTTTAGACCAGGGATGTCAAACTCATTTTACATCATCGGGCACATACAGCACATGCACTTTGATCCTAAGTGGGCTGGACCATTGAGACTCCTGCTTCTATCAGTGTGAAGACGTTTAACTACACATTGAATCCTTGAGTTAGCCTAATATAAGAAAAAGAAGTGTAAATTCACCTGTACATCTTAGTTTTCCTACATGATAAAAAGATGCTGCTTTATAGTTTTAATATTTTAAACTATGTTTTTATCTCTTCATTCTCATTTTCTATTGGCCTCAAATTGCGTGTACATTGTTTACGGAGTTCTTATTAGCCAGGCATTCACATGTAAATGGCTTTGATTTACAACATTTCCATCATGCACCAAAGAGCTTTAATTTTTTTGCTAGAATGCCAAACAGGAAGGTAAGTACGTGTATTTCTACAACATGGCCACCCAAAAGTGGCCTATTAATCATTTATGAATGTTATGATTAATGTTAGAAACCTGTTATGAATGCAAAAATATGGTCCATGATGCTACAGCTAGATGACCACCAGAGGGAGCCACAGCCCCTCATTTAAACTGCCATTCATGCTTGTTAAATCAAATGAAATCACATCTTATATTTGATTGTTTATGATTACTATTTGAACCAGAGGCATACAATTTTAGATGAGGGACTCAACAATTCAAAAGATCCCGAAGTGAACTCATGGTAAAAGTGTAACCGTCATGGGGGAAAAGCTTTTTAAATCTATATTTTGGAGTCAATTTAAGACTTTCAATGCATGCAATTTTTATGTTTTGGGGTTTATTTAAGCTGGAGTTCATTTAAACATGTAAAATTCTTTCAGTCCAGAGTTGATGAGAATGTAATCTTTGACTATGTTGCAGGCTTGAGTCAAACTCCCTTTTGGTCAGCATCTCTACTACATGTAGCTACAGGGGAGATAAGGAGCATAACACAACCACTCATTAGGAACAGCAACATTTATTTAACATGATATAAAACAGATGGGATATGAACATTTGCAAATTAAATCTAGTATGTAACTGTATGTTGAACATATCCTCCCATCCAGATATACCATGTACATTATATACACAGTAAATCTCTGATAATTACACTTTGTACACACAAAAAAATTATCTCAGATTCAGAAAGGGGTTATTTCTATTGCTTTTTACACATACTTATCCTGTTTTCTTTTAGTTCCAGGGCTCCAAACCAACATGTCATAAATGTTCTCGATTTTTTGTCATAAAATATAATCAAGATCTATTTTTTCCATCTCTCAGTTTAAATATATCTCTCAGCAATTAAAAAAAAGGACAGTATAGATTGACTCAAGTCAGAACATTCACATATGCATTGGCAACAAAGTGCCAGGGACTTCAGATCCCATCTTTAAATAATTAGAGCTCAGAAGTATGAGAAATTACAAATACTCTTAGTCTGCAGCAATAAAATGGTTCCTCCTTATATAATAATGGAGGGATCTATATCTTTTATCTACTCATCTTTAGCATAGACACATGTTCTTTACAATAAATGGATAAATATGCCTGGTTAGTTGATGTCGAATGTGTGGGGGGAAAAAAATTAAGTGAATTATTAAAGGCTTAATTAAATGCAGAGAAAATGTGAAACTTGCTTCTGAAACTTTTTCGAACAGGTGATGAAACATGAATGAAAATGTATAACAGACCAACATACTCTGCCACAGGCTATCAGTCTCAGAACAGAGCTCAGTCTATTAGCCTCCTGTATATACAGATAGACTTTGGCCCACATTCGAACACAAAAACCTAATAAAACCATATAAATAATAAAAATGATTATAAAAGCCTTGTAAAAACTGAAACTGCAGCAGTAAAACGGTATGAATCCATGTGCTGTCTTGCCAGGTTGAGGAGAGTGTTGCCCCCCAAAGAGGGAGGAGCTTAAGACGTCACAGTGAGCAATACAGAAGTCAGAGGTTGAGACCCGTGAGTATGAAGTAGGCAGTTTCACTCTGTAGCCAAAGGCCTTGTGCTGAACTCTTTAGGGAAGTCCTCAGGAGCCGCTTCAGGCCTCCCCAGCTGTTTCCTTCATGTGTAGGTTTTCACTGAGGCCAGAGCCTGGGCTGAAGCAGAACAAAAGGACAGAAGTGAAATTATAGTAAGATTCCCTCATAGTTCTGCTATACAACACATAGAGAACAAACTCCCCGCATTGTTACGTGAAATGAACCCAACTAATTATCCTGAAATGCTTTTTTAAAACCACAGAAATCAAATTTAACAATCAAAACACTTCAGCGGTATGAGTATGAGTGAAAAAAGGGTGGATGAAGGCCCTTACTGGTGCTACTACACACACATGAAGTGAGAACCGTCAGTGAGCTGGGGGGGTGCGGTGGTGGGAGACTGCGGATGGGGTGGGGAAGAGGACGACAGGCTTTTCACTGCAACGAAACGACAACATGGTGAGTACAGGCGCACGCATGAAATGACAAAACAACAAATTAGATCAGTTGATAATGAGTGAATGGCTAAATAAAACAGAAATAATCACTAAATTGAGTGAAATTACTGAAAAAGCTACTGAGTAAACAACCACAAGTAAATTACCTAACACATACACAATGAAAGCAGCTACAGTTTGTTTCTAAGAACAGGCTCCCACATGCTTTTGTTTTATTGCATGCGTTTTCTTTGATCCAACCACCCCACCTCCACCCTCTCGTCTCTCTAGAGACGTACCTGCTACCAGCTTGCTGCGTTTGGAGGCCTCGGCTGCCAGCTCGTAGGAGATATTAATCATCTTCTCCTTTTCCTGTACAGTAACCTCCTCTTCAGTCTCCTCCTCAGGGCTTAGAGCCAGACTAGGCAGCACATTCTGCATGCTGGGAGCAAACACAAAACAGCAAGGTTTTTTCTACAGCATGCGACGGACAACTTCTAATTACCAACAAACAGGCCATTTTTAAAAAATCAATATGAGGGCACTGACATTTAGAATAAAATGCCACAGTGGCTCAGAGATGAGCAAATAGACCTTTTCTGCGCATTTGAGGCATGGATCTGCATGCAAAGAGCATGAGACATCTATGCTATGACCCCAAACTTACCTCTAACTTTTAGAAAGAATTTCATGCACGACATCTGCTCACCTGCAAAGCTGGCCCTTTCACCGTAGTATCCTTATCTAATATTCAGGGCTTGAGCAGACCTGTCCATGCTAATAACCGATTACTGATTTAGATGGATCATGACAGTGTGCTTACCTGTTTTTGGCTATGAGGGCTTTGATGCGGTCGACTTTCCTCTGCTTATCAGCCTCCTGCTCAGGACTCAGAGCCTCCTCGGGGTCCGATTCAATGTAACGCTCAGGAATGAGCACTTTGTCAGGCACAGAAAGCTGAGGAACAACCACCAGACAAGAAACACGTATTTAGCACATTTGGTACAAATGAATGGTTTTCTAAACTGAGACAGAAAATTACACTAAAAGTGCAAACAATGCAAATATGCAGGTATAAATGAGAAAATTCCACTTCTGTGCAAACAACATTATTACCCTGATCTATGAGCAGGAAGACTATTTCACATTTTGGGTGTTTAGAAGTAAATGGAGTGTCACTGTCAATTACTCTGAGGCATTCTGTACTACACAGAGATCAACTGTAAGGAGTTCACCGATGTAATCTAAAGCAAGGCCGTGAACTCTGCTAAAGGCAGCAAGTCATGCAAATCATGTTGGTAGCTTATGAGCAGCCCATGAAAAGATTTTGGCACAGAGGCCTTTGTGTAATGTTCAGTTAGCCAGAACAACGCTTATACAGTTATATAAGAGTTGTTAACTTCTCCATTCCAGTTGAAACTTTGTTTTTTCTGCAGTATTAACAATCGAATCGACAATACATGATGCTCTGTTGGTAAACGGCACCTTCATATTAATTTGCCCACGATAGTATTAGCCTTCTGAGTAATGGCTTGTAAAAAAAAAACAGCAGGCTGATGGGAAGGACAGCTAACTGCTGTGCCGTACCTCTCGGTCGACATTAAAGTGATCAGCCTGGGAGGATTCTTTGAGACGAGCTATCTCCTCAGCGGGCGTCTCCTGCTCCCCCACCACCTCCTGCTGCCTGAGAGAGGCCTCCAGCTCCTGAATGTCACTGCTTATCACCTCATCTCTGCGCCTCATTTGAAACTAAAAGAAATAAATAATGAAACATAAAAGAAGCAGAGACATTATATCATATGAACATCTTCTGACTTCAGAGCTACCCTAATGTCAAATAGTGTCTGAGTCACTCAGCCAGTACCTGCGTGTTGCGGTAATGGTTTTCTTTAGTAAATGAGTGGCTACGAGAGGGTGTGTTCTCCTGGCTGCTACCCCTGATGCTGAGGCTTTTTTTCTTCTCCCTGAGGGTACCCTGCTGGTGGCGACGGATCCTCTCCAGCTGCTCCTCCACGCTCATCCTGGGTCGGCTGCTCTCCACAGCACACAGCTGCTGCTCCACTGCACTGCGTGGACGCTCCTGTTGGCCAGAGACGACAACAGAATATAATTTAATAATGATATAGCATTACTTTGAAGACATTCAGCATTATGAGGTTGCCGCCATGGTAACTTTTTTTTACTGTCATCCCCAATTTTGTGCATAGTAGGGGTCTGAAGTTACATGGTGTCATTGCCTGCTTGGGTCGTTTCACATGATGCAGCATTTGCAGCGCTAGGCACTGTTAAAAAAAAAGTCTAAACTTGACAAAGAAGAATAATCTCTAGCCTTAATGTATGAACTGGAAAACGCTTTACTTTTTTAAACAAAAGTAACAAACAGGACAGACACTTTGGACGTAATATAATAACTGAGAAATATTTGCTCTCTTTGAGCTACACTTGGCAAAAGGCCAAACAACCTGGCTGTTGTGCGCTTGCACGCTCCCGCTGGAACACATGGGTGCACTCAGAGCGGCTGGGGGCTTGTTAATGCCTGAGCAGGAGAGGCTGATGTGAAGTGAACTGAGGAGAAGTTGTTCATTCTCAGGTCTGTGCCATACTGGAGGGTAGGCAGATGTGAACTCAGTCCAGAGGCCAAGGACATAGTCCCCACTGTCCACACTGTTCAAGATATCCTGGGACCTTAGTTGAACTCTATAGGCCCTGGGCATGCTCTTTTAATACCATAGGCTAAAGTACATAAGCCTGGAGGGAGTTTGTGCAGTCACCTATTTTCATTACACATCGATCCATGTTCATACTCACTCTGACACACTAAAGCAGGACACACCTGGCAGTGTGTACAACAACCTCAGTTTTATCCAAATTCAGAAGCAGGAAATTAGAGCTCATCCAGGTCTTTATGTCCTTAAGACGTTCCTGCAGTTTAACCAATTTGTGTGGGTCATCTAACTTTAATGTCAGATGAAGCTGGGTGTCACGTGCATAGCAATGAAAATGTATGCTATGCCTTCATATGATCTTGCCTAAGAGAAGCACCTATAATGTAAACAGAATTGGTCCTAGCATGGAACCCTGTGGAACTATATAATTAAGGTTGATGTGTGAAGAAGACCCCCCATTTACATCAACAAATTGCTGTTCATTAGATAGATATGATTCAAACCACTCCAGTGCAGTATCTTTAATAAATATGACATGCACTATATATCTCTGTAATAAAATATTATGGTCAACAGTACTGAACGCTGCACTGAGGTCTAACAGGACAAGCACAGACATGAGACCACTGAAACTCGTTTGTCATTTCTCCCAGGATCTAAGTTGAACTCTTAGGCCTTAGGCATGCTCTCTTAGCACCAAAGCCAATAAGCCTAGAGGAAGATTGTCCGTTTATCTATTTTCATTTGTACTACATGTCCATTGACGGTCAAACAAAGTCACACAGGCGCACCAAAAACAGGACACACCCTGCAGTGTGGTGCACTAATGATATGGTTAGTATGTTTAAGTTGATAGGATTTGTGGCTGGAAACTGTTTAAATACAGCTTGGCATCTCCTTTATGGCAGCATGAGTCACACCCTCACCAAGTGACAGCTGGCCTTTACTGCACATGTGAGTTTTCAACCAGCAGCTTACAAGCAAAACAGCCAATTAGGAGAGGAGTAATCACAGTTCAAAATTAACTGTGGTTAGTTCACAGCTGCCCATAATCATTATTAACTGAGAAAGCGTTAGTTCAGGCAGACCACAAAGCCAAGAAATGATTAAGGCAAGCCAAACACAGTGCCGGGCCACATCAACTAAGGGCTCAGCTGATACTCCTCTACACAACTGGCAATCTGCAGATAGCACAAACAATTAAGCCTGGCCATAGTTGCTGCACACCTGCAAGCTGCCTTACAACCCACTTCTAGTTCAGCTCCAACTTTCTTGCTGTATCTCAGCGGTCCCCAACCTTTTTTGCGCCACGGACCGGTTTATGTCCGACAATATTTTCATGGACCGGCCTTTAAGGTGTCGTGGATAAATACAACGAAATAAAACCAGTAGCGGTACAAAAAAACCAGAAGATTTATTCATAACACACGGGAAAAGACCCAGGGAAACTGAGTTAACGATAAAAACCATAAGAAAATAATGATAAAAACCCTGAAAACCATAAATTTCACACCCAAGCCACAACTATCGTGGCCCGGTACCAAACGACTCATGGATCAGTACCGGTCCGTGACCCGGGGGTGGGGACCGCTGCTATATCTGACTTAATTCCTGCTCGTTTCCCCTTTGCTGGGGTCTTCCTCCAAGTATGTATATAGGAACGCAGGAAGGTCAGAAAGCCATACTACCAAATCTAAATGACTGCAGATGTATATACCAGTCGTTTTTTGACAATAGTCCTGATCGTGACTGTATTTCGTTTGTTTTTCTATTGTCCGGTAGATCCAAATCTACAAATGCTAAGAACATTTTATAGTTATTTTTAAAGCCCAAGGTCTCACCGTTCTAGGGTCAGGCTTCCTGCTCTTTCTTAATGTAACATATGAAGCTATGGAGGAGGAATCAGGCACTGGAGATTTGGTCCTTGGTGGGACGATACCAACTGGATAAGACATACCTACCCACAGAAAAGGAGACAAGAGATCAATAAAAGGTAAAACTGATATCACATTATAATAAAAAATTAGACAGCGTCAATTACAGGTAGTATTTTAATTAATACTTTCCATCCAACAAAAAAACACCTGCAAGCTCTTCAATAAATGTAGATCGATTTCCATTTTGTGGTAAATTCAGCTCATCTATTCACAGCACATGTTTGGTGGCAGAAAGTTTAAATACAGTAAAACAAATATTATAGCTCACATGTTTTGGCCAAGTTTAAAAAAAAATGTATGCAGGTGCAAATCTCACTGTATCCATGGTAACCAGCATATGATAAATTACGGTTGCCATGAGAGTTACTTTGTGATACACTGACCTAGATCCAAATAATCCAAATGCCAACTCAAATTGTGTTAGAGACAAGGTTTGCGTCAGAAATCACTCCATATTTACAGCATAGTGCACTCCATATGCTGTTCACCTTCTGAGCGTGTAAATGTTTCCACTAGAGAGCCTCCAAATACTCTAAAAGGGAGCGATCACAATGTGTAGACTACTTCTCTGTTAATCCCGTGATAAAAAGCTCCAGTTTTATACAGACTAAAATGACCACTCTATTGTATTTTTATACACTAGGCTTCACTGCGAAACTGCACCAGTATCTCTCCAAAGTACCTTTGTTTCCAACATGTTCTCTATCAGATGGATATTCAGATCTGTCTTCTCCATTGTTCTCATCCACTTCGGCCACTGTGGTGAGTTCTGGCTCACTTTTGTACAGCCTGTAGTCAGGACCCTGGAGACGAGAAATTGGGGGGTAAAAAAAAAAGAGGTCAACACAAATGAGAAAAACCCTGAGTTATGCAGAGTTTGTTTACAAACTGACTACATTTCAGAGTGTCATTATGTCTTACAGAATGACTTAAGATGAAAAAATAAAATAAAATTCTTCATTGACCAGGGTTTTTTCTGCTTTGAGATGTTTTGGTGCCCCCTACAGAGGAAAATAAAAAGCATTGTAATAGAAATGTTTTCTTTTAATCATATAGACTTACAGTTTATCGACGCCTCAGAAATAACATGAAAACAAATAGATTTAAGCAATAAAAACTGTTTGCCTGTACTGCACATGAGGCGACTGTACTAATTCATCTCCAAAATGCCTGTTCGGAAAACAGGAAAAACCCTGTAGACTGAGCCACCTTAAATTTAAATGTGTGAAATTTGTTGAAATACTCAAACAAAAGGTAGGCAGACACATTCAAACTCAGATATGGCGAAACATACAGACCCAAAAAAATATTACATTTCAACATAAAGGATGAGACAGAAAAGGGGGATGTGGTAATTTAGTCAAAAACAAAATTAAAAAAAATTAAATAAAAACACAAGCTGGACTTCAACCAAATAACTGAAAATTAAATTATGCAGTACAATGACGGGAACAAATGGAAAAAAATGTAACAGACACGAGATATTTATGGAAATCAAAGTGAACTCATCAGCATGGACATGGGATGATACAGCTGAGGGCAGGGTCAACCAAGAGGTCAACAGGCTTACGCTGTGCGTGCTATTCCTGTGATTGGCCTTCCTGTCCTCTGGCTTGTGGAGTGATGAAGGGCGCACGCCAGGATGAGACGGCATAGGGGGCACGGTGGGGGGGTTGGGCTCGTAGGACTGGGGTAGGGGTGGCCGTGGGGGTACAGAGTCCTCCTCCTGGGGATTATATTGGGTATGACAGCACAGGAAGCAAGGTGACACATGGCGCCACCATACAGGCTCAGGGCTACAGCCATCTGGTATAGAGTAGCTCTGGGCCACAGGATGGGCTAAACAGTTGATTAGCCAGAGAGAGCGATCCAGATGCTGTTATGGCTTGAGAGACACATTCCTCCAGACACCACTACTCACACCATCCATGAGTGGGGTGGGCATTTAGAGCCCTCAGCTTACGTCGATTATCATCTTCAAAACTGCTGGTGATGTGGGTTTATTTTTTATGATCAATATTCCCCATTAATTAATTCCAATAAAAGGTGAAAAAAGTACAGTTAAGCTCACATCTTTAATCTGCTTGTAATGACAACCACCTGTCCAAAACCTTACACAGGCCTAGAGACTAGTCAGCAACTCCTAAACAACCGCTGATTGCTGACTGTGGTCACGCGAAAACGATTACAAAGAGAACACTGCACAAAAAACCTTGCGACTGCTTTAGTAACCTACAGATTGTAGTGGCATTTTGCAGGAAAGTTGCCAACTGGTTTGCAAACGCTAGATATTTTCAACAGAGGCGAAACTTGGAAAAAGTGTTACACGACCTCAAACCCTCACCTTCAAACTAAAAGTTGTGCCTCAACTCTTCAACCAATGCATTTCAAATGGCGGAACTTTTACTTTAAAGGGAAATGGTCTTCGTTTCTGGTTCGTTTCAGTACCGCTTGGCATGCAATTTGTTTTTGCAGCCAAGTCGGCGTCCTCCTTACAAACTACAGGCAACCTACTAACAACCAAACTATAGACCTCTTTGACACTAACTTCACACTGGTGACTGCCAGTAAGGTCACTGGCTAGTCTCCAGGTCTGTTTGATTGGGACTTCAGCAATTAATTTCACACCAATTGCCTCCAATCACTCATGACCGGTCAGGTAATACACTTTTTCTGCCTCACAACCGGCAATTGCCAGATGGTTGCTAATCAGTTTTCAGGCCTGTGTGACTGAAGCCTTAGGCAGAAAAAAAAAGAAAAACTCTTTCTCACATTTGAAAAGCTAGGAACAGTAAACGATGATTTAAAAACACCTTATTGTTTCAGCATCCTGTCAGACCAGGTGTTCTGTTTTCTTTTTCTAGCAGTGGTGCCTCACCTCGTTTTTGTGCTTACTGAAGTTGGCTTTGGGCCCATAGAAACTCATCCCATCAAGAGCATTTCTCTGGGCTTTGTGTTTATTCAGGGCCTCCATCACATCTTGAATCCTCCACAGCTCCTTCTGGATGCGGACATGCTGCTGGCTGGGTGGTTCTGTCTGGGTGTGCACAGAAAACAGACGCACATCAACAAACAACAACAACAACAAAAAAAAAACACCTACAGACTGAGATCTAAGGTGGAGGTCTATAGCAAATAAAACTAACACACAGAAGGCAGACAGAAAGCTGCAGTGAAAAAATGAGCATGATGGCATCGTAAAAGAACAGTAAAAGGGTAATGTCTGTATCTGCTAAGGTGTGCAGTCAGTGGAGACACAGATCTGATCAGGCTCCTACTGTCTGCGAGAGATACTAGCCTCACAACACGATAATCAGAGGAGAGATTAGGATTGGAAAAGGGGAAGAAGAGCAAGAGAAAAAGACAGGTAATTATCTCCCCCTCGCTGTTGGCAGGTTGGTCTTTGTGAGATGGACTTAAGAAGAGGATGTCCAGACTCCCTGCTGGCCCTCTGACTTCTCTATTCTAAATTATCATTACTCAGTACAAGCCAGGAATAACTGCTGGAACAATTTCTTTTTGTCTCTGCACCTCTTCCTTGATGAAAGAGAAGATAAAAGACAAACTTAATTAAGACCTGCTCCATCCTTGCAACGGTCATCAATCACCCCCCTGTGTTGCTTTGATCTCCATTTACTTCTCTCCATATTTTTCTCCCAAAGTCAGAAAAAGTGTCTGCAAAAAGGTTGAGTAGGTTTACAGATTTCTCTGCAGCTCTGCAGTGTATGAATCTGCAAGTATGCCAAGCAGGTCAGCCGCAGTATCAGATTTTCACTACACCATTACTTTAGCCAAAAGGAATTCACAAGAATGATGATATCATGATAGCTACTGAGAGCGTGCTTCCTTAAGAAACCCTATTGGGCAAAAAAATCATGACGCTAAACCAGAGAACCACGACTACAGTGACTCAACCAGAACAAGAGCACTTCTGAAAACACACCTTTGGGTCAAGATGAAAGGCACAGCTGCTACCGCTAGCCTAGAGCACTGTGGGACGTCTTCTTTTGCCAAATCGGTAATTAAATTAAGAATCAAGTCCCCAGCAGTTCATCCTTCTGCACCCATCATTCAATCACATAGCAACAGCCGAACTCTTCCCGCGTGAGTGACTCGGTCTAACCTAACGGGTTAAGTGTGGGAAGTGAGTATATATTACTTACTGAAAGGCTTAGCCATGACAAACTAAACAGAGAGCTTGGAACATCAACTGTGTCAGTGCTGGATTGTTTACAAAATTATCAGCATATTTCTACACACTTAATGTCGAGTCAGAGTTAAGGTCTTTACACATGGACGTGAAAAATTTGTGTGTTAAAAATATTTTTCAGACTCATCCATGCTTAACGCAGCCGTTCACACTGACTGTATAATCTCACAGGATGAAGTTGTTGCCTTAAATAAAATAGGTTAATAGGTTAAAATAGGTTTTTCAGAGTTTTTACCTGCAAATAAACCGATCTGACCGATCTGACCACTGCGTTTGGCAACAAAGTAGCTCAAAACGCTCACCGGTACTGAAGATACAATGCTTCTGAAGTAGTAAAATAATACCATTTAACTTCAGACACACAGCTAGTCATTGCTATTGGCTCTCCGAAATAGTTTCTCTGCCTCTTCAGATGTGGTTCCGACTCTGCCAACAAGAGTTCAAACTGCCCCGCTGACATCCTGAAATATGTACGAAAGCAGCCGCGATGCAGCTTCAACTCCTGGATCAAACCATGAAACTCTCCCTGCTGCTGCCTTCTCTTGAGAATTGGCTGAATCCAGAATTTCAGTTTCTTCCTTTTCTTGTTTAAAAACACCAGGACCAGCTCATCATTGCCTGATTTTTGCTTCATTTTTTCCCCACAGTGTGATTCTTGAGGACTGATTTTCTCTGGAACGTGGTCAGTGTGTGTATATATATATATATATGTTACACATTACAAGATCATTTCTGAACTATGCCAAAATTTGTGCTGTTTTTTCCCCAACATGCTCAGAGTTTAATGGCCTTTAGAGAGAAGAAGTTGAGCAGACTCATTGTCAAAAATGTTCCTACCTGAGGGCTTCCCAGTGCTTCTAGCTGCTCCAGCAGGTTGTTCTTAGCCATAGTCACATCTCCTTCCATCCTGTCATATTCCCTCCATAACCGCTCCACCTCCTGGGGAGGGTAGAAACAACAATTATACAACAAACATAAAGACAAAGTACCATATTATTAATACTCCTGAAAAACAAAACCCCAAGAGGCCCATTGTCTGGGGTGTGAAATCACTGTACGACTTACAGCAGTAACTCTGGACACCTCTCTGCAAGTGCTGAGGAGGCCGCTCTGCAGCAAGTCTCTCTGCTGCATGACGCTCTGCATGGCAGCCGGATTGTCGGAGCCCAACTCTATCTCCTGGCTAGCTGACAGAAGTGCTGTCTCCAGAGTGTGCTGAAGCAACACGCATCATGTCAAATACACATATAGCACAACAGTCATCATTAAAACTTAAGTAAGACTATTTCAGTATAGTAGATTATTATTAAATATTTCCTGAGCATGACTGTTTTGTCACTAAACAAGAGGTTATCCCATCTTTAAAATGTCAAAACTAATCACAAATGCCCATCAGCCCCTCTCAGAGCCTAAAGAAAGCATTTAAAACTACTTATTTGTCTTATCCAAAGTTCAAAGGGCACAGCTGTGACTCAAAATTGACTAGAAATGATTTTATATATTTTTTCTATATACCTACAATCGCTGCACATCAACTAGTAACATAAAACAGTCAGTGAGATGTGCTGACTATGACAAAGCAATGCAAACCAGACAAGTCTTTCCAGCTGATGATGGTAGTTATACTTACAGGCTATAGTTAGTTATAGTTACAGACTTTGTCCCCTATCTTGCTGTTTCATGCTTAGAAACTTTACTCTTAGCAACTGCAAACTGTGCATTCCTTCAGATTTACATTTTTTGCACATGATACCAAATCTTTGTAAGCATGCTTAGACAATGTTTTGGGTGAACATGACGACAAATGCAGTATTAGTCACCTTCTCTCTGTACAGCTGCTGCAGTTTGTCCTCCTGTATCCTCACCATTTTGTCCTGCTCACACAGCCTGCTAAGTTTAGTCTGAAGAGAAACCAATAACGAGTCATTAACCACTGTGTACAGCTAAAAGGAACATTATGTCATGCAAGTCTGCAACACCAAACTTACATCGGTGTCCACTTCTTCTGGCATGCATGTATAGGCTTGTTCCCTGTAGTCCTCTGGACTCATCTGTTGAGAGAGACAGCATTAGACAGGGGCACTAAATCTGTGCATACACATTAGAATCTGGAGATCTAATGCAGTGTCAAGACCAAGCTCTCTCACTGAGCCGCAGGATTTATCCTTCAGAAGGAACTCATATTTCACTAAATCAGACGATCTGCATTACCAAACCAGCAGTGGGACCTTGGCCAGTCTAAACAGAGTCTCTGCTGTTGACTCTTGCGCCTCGTGTTTCATCATGCACAGTCATTGTCTCCATCGGCACAATGGTTTTATGGAAAAACCTACAAAACAATCTGGCTTACTTCACTCTGAAGTTAGTGCATAAGCTTTGTCCACCAATCATGTATTCTACAGCATAATCTGGGGTTAACTAATGAGAGACTGTGTGTGTACGTGTGCATGCCAAAGCGCCCTGTTACTTTAGTTCAGTGCCTAAGTGTACGGTTATGGTTTCTACATTAATTTTACAACGTCAGTGTTTAGCCAGAAAACTCCAAAAGTCATCCATGTTTCCACTTGATATCATTCAGCTACTTCTCAAACAAAGGAAATCATTGCAGCTGCATTGGATCCCATGTTTCCAGAAAAATCAACAGATCACATAGTCATTCACCCACTCTGCTAAACCTATAATATTATAAGTACACACCACAGACATCAGGACAGTGACATATTTCTGTGTTATTTTGTGTTTTTAGTCACATTTGATATGAAATGACTCAATGACTATAGGCTCAAAGTGCCAAGTGTAAGATTTAATTCACTTCCTGGAAAGTGTACAACCTACAGACACAGCAGATCCTCTGTATAGTCACTTGAGACACTCTGCCAGAACTCGACTGGAGCCATTTCCTTATTGCTGGTTTTAAGCTTTCAGTCTGGTTTCCAGCAAACAAATATATCACATATCAGATAAAATACCTGTCAGGCCCTTATTAAAAAAAATCCTTGGTTGATATAACTGAAAAGGTTTAGATTCACCACCTAGCACTTTAACCTCAAAGACATGATTGAATTTCAAATCAAATGTGCCCAAAAATAGCAAAACAACAACAAAAAAAGTGACTCACTGTCCAAATACTTTCTGAATCAACATCCACACCTGCACTCTCTCACAAACACCTTTTTTTCGCAGCTGAACATAGTAAAGCTAAAAGCAGGTGGGGCTTAAAAACCACATGGCATTCCACACAGAACATGCAGACTCTCCCACAGCTTGAAGAGCTTCACTGTGGGTTTTGTGTGGCGTGGACTAATATACAAGAGACGTGGGGAGGAGGAGGAGGAGGAAGACAGATTTTTGTCAGCTGAACAGGTGGGAATGCAGCTGTTGTGGAGCCGGTATGCTAGTGAATGGGTGACGGGGTGAGTCTCAGCAACACTTTTACACCTCGAGGGGCGTCACAAAAGTGGCAATGTGATGTCATAGCCATCGGCACACACAAGCCGGCCCCTTTATCCTTTCCATCAGCAGAATGACCAGTGGGGGTGAAGGGGACGTAATGAAGACAGATAAATAAGTGCTAATCTAAATTAAAAAAATATGAGGATTCATCTTCGTCAGTATCGCCACCCCAGACTTTAGATATAGAGTCGATTCAGTGACTGAGGCTGTGGTGCTTAAGGTTATTAAGCTAATCCCTACATCTGAAAAATGTCTGGCTAACTTGCATAGGCCGCAAAAAAAAAGAAAAAAAATTAAGAAAAAGCAAGCTGAACATAAATTCTAAATGGGATGCTGAGATAGCGTGCATACTTTTCTCTTTAACTATAGCAGAATATTCATGCGTCATAGATGATAAACATGAAAATCTATTTATGTCATTTCACTCTAACAATCGCTCTTCTGCTGGCCCTTAATTGGGGCCGTTTTCAACAAAAACATTAATTATTTGGTAATAAACTAGACTGACAAGCAATAAGACTAGCAACACATAATTAAGTCACATTAATTAGAGTCATCTTATTAAGTTCAGGTGGCTTGGGTAATGAGAGGGAACACATTCTGCGCAGGATTATTGAAAAATAAATAAATAAATAAATAAATAAATAAATAAATTCAAACACCACAGTGAGGAAGAGATTTAACCCAACAGTGGAGCATTCATACATTCTCTGACTCTTAAAAGTCATGCTTGCATCAGCATGACTTCTCAATAATAAGAGGGAACAGTCATAAGCAATGGATGAAGAGGTGCTAGCAATACAAACGATACAGGGAGACCAGTCTCAAGATGCCGTGAGGACTTGGACATCGGAGGAGGAGCATTGCAAAACAGACCAAAAAGAACAACAGCGACTGGTGAGGATGAGGTGGAGCAAAGCCTTAGGCTGGCCTTACTTGCTGGTAAAGTTGAGGCCTTGGGGCAGAGTTCTCAATCAAAGTGTGAGTCATGACGATTAAAGGCTCATTTTCCTTCATCTAGTCCAGTGTGGAGAGGAGCGATATAGCAAGTGTCAGAAAGTTTACAGCAGCTTTTCATTTCTGAGACAACACCCACAGTGTGATTACACCTCACTCGCTCTCGCTTTCTCGCTCTCGGATGAGGTAGACTCACACAGAAACGTGCATCCAGAGACGACAGGGATGGTTAACAGCAACAGAGAGAAGACGCTCGGGAGCAGGAGCAGGAAGACACGGAAGTACAAAGCTCTAAGGTTCATTTTTATTAGCAGTGAAAAGTTCCCATTAAACGCTGATGTGTTGGAATGTAAAAAGAACTGCGTTTACAAGAGGTGCAAGAAATCGCAAATGCTAAGGCTCATCAGTCCAAGTGAAGGAAATGAAAATTACATATTTCTCAGTGGTTACACAAACCTAAGGCTTCCTTTTGCTATAATTATTAGAAAGGTTTAACTAGACCTTTGTGTGCTATATACAAAGCAATTAAAACTCACAAAGCACTTAAGATCATTAAAAAAAAAGCAGATGATGAAGCTTTAATATTCCTTTGCAAGCAATTAAACGTTAAATATGATACCTCCATCTCTACGTGTTCTTTATATGGCAGAAATAATGACTGTCCACAGTCATGATCAGTTATTTGGATAATGTGTGAGTAAATGAACTAGCGTGAGCTAAAAATGCTGCGATCTGAACTTTTAGGCATTGAGACTGCAAATCACTAAAACAGCCGCAGAGCAGGGATTAATACAATAATAGCAGAGGCATTAAATGAGGTCATGACAGAAGAAGACAGGGCATGCATTCATGCATTACCCCACCTGATTGTCCAAATACATGAGGTTCCTTTGGAGGTGGTGAGAAAGAATGTCGTTCTATCATCAGCAGCAAAAAGAGAGTAAAGAAAAGGCAAAAGGACAGTGAGACAAAAGAAAAAGCAAGTCACATTCTTTCACTGACGCTCTCTCTGTCACACTCTCTCTTACTTCCACAATCACACAAGCATGTCATGTACCCAAAGATAACCCAAGAGAAAGGAAAGCAGGACCAGTCAAGGTGAAGAAAACAGGTCAGGTACCAGGTGTACTTTCAAACGTAACAGAATGAGTACACTGCAGGACTAGTCTTGACTGAGTGCATGCAAAAAACAAAGACAATGGCAAGTCAAAGTACCACACAACGTGGTGCGTGTCCACTGACGCAAACATAAACTAATGAAGCAGGGCAACCGCATTTGGTTGTACAGGTACAAGGAAAACTCGCATTAAATGCACAGTAGTAGATTAAGAAAAACAACAACAACAACAACAAAAAACACTGTAAAATGGAAAAATCTTCAACAGTCCTGGTTGACCTACATCAGTAATGGTAAAATCTGCAGTCTGGCATTAAGTCTGGAGACTTAAAGTCCCAAAATCCTGAATTAACTTTTACGTATGCCAGTGGCCTTAGCCTCATTAGTCGGTCACTCTTTAAGCTCGCCAATGGCTTTAAGTTTCATCTGCGGATAACATCTGTCTATATTCTTTAGGGGCATAAATGACTCAATCAGCTGCTTGCCCTGCTGAAATGGCCCAAATCTAATTATCTGATGCACTGATTTAAGTCAGATGCTGGTCGCAAAATTATTTTGAAACTAGAAGAAGAGTGTTTTATTCCCACACATTTTGGGAAAAACTGATGAGAAGGTCGCTGGTCCACAAAAAACATGAAGCCATAAAGCATAGTCATGTTAGAAGAAAATGCTTTCTCCTTAAATCAGCCATGTGTGAAGACCAAACAAATCCTCCAGATCGAGATGGATAATGGAAGTGGATAAAGATGGCATACACACCACACGCTAACATACACGCCCGCAGAGATGTCCCTGGGGGCCTGACCTTTGGGTTGTCGCCATCCATGTTTAGTTGCATAAGCTGTGCTACAGTGTGCTCCCGGATACTGTTTAGCTCTGCCTGCTGCCGACGCAGCTTTATCAGCAGCAAAGTCAGTTCCTCAGGCTGCAAGGAGGAGGGAGGAAGAGGAGGAGGCGGGGGGGATGCATCGCCACAGTGAAACAGGGACACACCGCAGGGGTGAGGCAGGGATTGGGGGTGAGAAGAAGGGAGAGAGAGCACACCAGGATAGGAGATTTAGAGGTACCAGGATCCCAGTAGGTGAACAGTTGCTGCATTCTAGTCTTGTGTTTTCATGCAACTTAGCACCATGTTAGTTAGCAGCATGCACATTCTTTTATGTCCACTCAAAACAGCAGAACAGTTGGCACTTATTACAGAATTGACTTCACACTTTACGAGCTCAATGAGTACAGAGAACTGTGTGCAGCTCTGACATAAATTCTTGATCCTGGCTTAGAGAGTTTGAGTGACAGGGTTTTTAAGTCTCCACTGAAGTGAAGAGAGTCTAAGGAGCTCCTGAAGTGAACACACCCTAAATCCTACCACTTGGAACACAGATCTGCCTAAACCTGTCTCGAAAAAGTTCTGTCACAATGTCTTGGAGGGAAGTGAAGGACAGAAAGAGGGAGAAGGGTAGGGTAGGTGGCATCATCAGAAAACAGCATTGTCCTTGAAAGAGATCCAGTTAAACCCAGACTGTATAGTTGTACAGAAACCAAGAATGAAGTATCTCAGCTGAACACCACAGTGATACAAATCTAGGTAGATGAAGACTTACTGTTTTGCCTTGTAAAGACTGGGCAGTGATGGTCTGGATTGGGATCCCTGCTGGCATAGACCTCCTATCAGGCAGGTAAGCATACTGCAGAACACAAAGATTTAATATGAAAAAAGCCCTGTCATGTGCAGCATTAAATATCTTTGATATAATAGTCAACGACAGCCACGGGGTTCATCCAAGTACAAAGAAACATTTGCTACCCTTGATGCATATTTTTGTATATATTCATCTCATATTTCTGTCACTATAAATATGCTCAAAGCTGAATGTAATTTTGTTTGCACTGCTTAAAAACAAATGAAACACATGACCTCATTTTTGAACTTTGGGAACTAAAGTAGGCAAAAACAGGGTTTTCACAATTCTGATGAGTCTGAAGATCAGTATTTGGTATGACCACATTTACTCTTCAGCACAGCCTGAACTCTCTTAGTCAAGCTTTCTTGTAATTTCTATATGTTGTCTTCAGGAATAGTTCTCCAGGCTTCTTGAAGGACATTCAAAGCTCTTCGTTGGATGTTGTCCTGCTGAACAATGATCCCAATCAGATGCTTTACAGATGGTATAGCAAAGTGGATCAAAACCAGAAAGTACTTTTCTGCATCCATAATGTTGTACATCTCTCCTGATCTCCTCCATACTGATGATCATCGCTCCATAAGACCAGCTGCTACTGATTTTCAGTCCAGCTCTATTGTCATTTAAAATACCTGAATCTTTTCTCCTCATTGCTCTTTGTTAAGAATGGCTTCTTACAGCCACTCTTCCACTGAGACCATTTCTGATGAGGCTTCAGATTGTGTTCCTTTGCTGTAAATCTTACTTTTAGGCCTGCCATTTCTTTTTTTTCCTTTTTTTTGCAACAAGCTGTTAGTAACACAGTGTGTAATGATATCTTTAAAATAGACTCTTTGCCAAGTTGTCTGCTATCCGTAGACACAACATTGGTCACTGGTTCTGGCGTTAGGTGCCTTTCTCAGTGTTAAATGGCCTGACAAACAAAAAAACACTCCTTTGAAAATGGTCAATTATAAGGACTGGACTGAAAATGATGGAAAAAGCAGCCAGTGTCCAAAGAAAAAATGTGATAGACCTTCAGAAAGCCTGGAGAACTATTCTGGCTCCTTGGAAGCAAAATATAAAGAAATAAGGGGTGACTGAAGACTTTTGCATAGTAGGCGATTTTGTTATTATGAGGGTGAACTGAACACTTCCTGTTTATGCATCTCTTAGCTGACCTTGTTGACTGGTGGCCTCTGCCGTCTCTCAACAGTCATGTCTCTTCGGTAGATGGGAGAGGAAATTTCAGAGCGAGTGTTGCCCATGTTGTAAGATCTCATTGGAGAGTAGCCGCCGTACATCGACAGGGAGCCATGGGAGGGCGAGGGGGGGATGGAGTGGCTCGGTGCAGCATGCTCTGACAAGTTGATCATGGTTTTGGGACTGGCCATATTGCTGTACAGCCCTGGCTGCCTGCCGTAGGCCTGCCTTTGCTGCCACTCGTACAACTGCCACATGGTGTCATCGCGCATGGAGCGGCGTTTGTCAGTCATTGCAGGACCCATGGCCTGTTCATATACTGATGGGGACATGCTGCAGATGCTGTCCCGCTGTGCCATGCTATTTCTGGGCATACTGCAATATCCATCTCCATAATGAGGCATGTAGGGTACCCGATGGCTTGGCAAATTTCTAGGCAGCGTCTGGTACGATGTGATGCTGGGGGAAAAGAAAAAACAGATAATTAATCATGTATGATACAGTAGATGACCTGCATGGTGTTATACCAACACAGACCTAAAATGATCTGTGTTGGTATAACAATTTGATAATTCTTCATATATTCCAGACACAAAAGCAGATGAAAGTGGTTTTAGGCTCTGTCGGATTCGAAGTATGCAACAAGTTGTTTATAGTTGAAAAAAATCTCATTGGATTTCTTTCATTTTGATTATAACCAGTCAAAAACATCAGTTATCAAAGCAATGCCATGTTATGAATCTTTTCATTTGTTGGTTTGGTTTAAACTTTGTAGTTGAAAAGCACTTCATGCTGAGTATCATTCTAATTAAGTATCAAACAAGGATGATTCTTATTTTATCTGTTTACATGTGTGTCTTTAGGGAATCTCACAAAGCAATTCCCTACTCAGAAACAAATTAGACCTTACTATTGACAGCAAGGCTTTAAGAAGTTCCACTTCCTCAGTGAGTTCAAAGTCAGTACGGAGAGCTTAATAATAAGACGGCCTGACAGATCCGGGCTAAAACACTCACTGGTCTTTAAATCCCAGTATAGCAGCGTTACAATAAAGGCTTGTGACTGCTACACATCAGTCTAGAGAACATGCATGTCATGACAAAAGGAGCTGAAAGAGATTAATGGAGAGAGAATTAAATGTTTACCACAGAGGGCCAACACAAAAATATTTACTGAGGCCTTATTAGTTTTACCCATGGTATCCTCTAAAAAGAGTGTGTATGTCTATTTGTTGAAAAAATAAATAATAACCACAGAATGAGGCAAAGCTGTGTCAAATATGAACACAAGCCTGATGACAAACATATCTCTCTTGACTAAAACATGTATTTTTTAACAAAAATGTGAACACCAGGGATGGGAATCAAGAACCAGCTTATTAAATCCTCTCATCAAAACCTCATCAATATTCTTAACTACTTAGAACTAAGAGGAGACCAACGTCATACTTTCCACCCAATAAAGCCAAATTTGACTTCATGTTGTGGAAACGGTCTAAGATTTGACTCTTGTGGAATAATCTGAAAATAATTGGTGCTACTGTACAGACTGCAGCGCCATCTGAATAGCACTGTTTCTCTTCTTGCAGTGTATGCATGTTATAATCAAACAATTACATTTAAAGCTTATACAATATCATGTCAAAGTGGGTTTTTTGGCATAGCACTAAACCAACCTTCTGGTATCGTCGTCCTGGCCACGTCCTCTCTGTGTGCGAACCCACTGCTCCAGCTGCTGCATCGAGCTGGTCCGACTCAGGCTGCGATCCGGCTCATGTGGGGAACTTTGCCGAGGAGGGACTCCAGTCCCATTAGCTGGACGCTGTTCTCCAGATCCATTAACTTGGGGGCTGTGTTGTGATCCGTCAACCTCGGTCTGAGGCTGCGGCGAGGTCATATTAGCCTTGATGGCTGCCGCCTGTGCTGGCTGCAGTTTGATACTGTTTATTTTGGTGAGTGGACGTTCACGGTCGGCCCCATCCTTCTGGAAGCCGTAGCGCTCTGCATCTCGCTGCTTTCTCTCCTCTTCTTCTGTGGTGGGGGAGACGGCTGCGTGCTCACGGTCAACCTCACGGTTGCGCTCATTCTTCTGGATTTCGGTTTCTGTTCTATGGTTGGCCACATGGTTGATCTCTTGAGGTCCACACTGCTCCATTTTTAGTTTGTCCAACCTAAAAGAGACAAGAAGGTTCAGGCTTGAAAAATCTTGAACCTTTTAAGTTCATTCACCTTTTTACCTCTTTGTCCCAAGTGCAGCTAAATAAAACACTGGAACTCTTTCAATAGACATTTTGGATTATCCAGACTTAAGATACGCTTGTCTTCAAGTGAAATCTGACATTGGGGTGTTGTTTTATCTTCCTGCCTTTCTAATCTGTTTACAACCCCCCTGAAAGCACTGTTAACTTAATTCTACAGCCTGTATTAAACTGCATGAACTGTTAACTGGAGTCTTGTTGATATGAATATGAAACCAATGAGGCCTAAAGTAGCTACTGATGCTGAAAAGTGCCCTTCTAGTTTTCTGAATGGATCCATAAACGGTTTCCACGTTTGTATTGTATTCCACACAGTATTTGGCTTGGTCTTCTGTTGTGTTTGTATTTTTTTCCAATTTAGCCACGTTTGAGCAGAGAAGCATTGCTGTTCGTCTTGCTTGGCTGATGTCATACAAGCACATGTGGAAGTTTGCACTAAAGTATTCAGGTATCGTTCCTTTCATTTGTTGTTCATGTAAAAACTCTGTTACAACCTCAGGCTAAATGTCTTTAATGTGATTAACCCTTACCAGAACACCCGTAAATCTGGGTGAGATGATTCATGTCCAACTAATTATTGGGTTAGAATTGCTGTAAACAATGTTTGATTTAAATTTTTAGGTTTATACTACAATATACTACACAACTAATGTGCTACCTTTGTGAATTCAGTTCAAACTAAAGCAAAGTGCACAATGCCTCTTCCAGCTGCCAGAGAAGGGGAGGCGTGTAAAAGGAAATCAGATATCTCCAGTAAAACAATACCTCAGCTGAGACACTTCAGAAAAGTGGTGCTCAGATCCCAGTAATCCATTTGCTTCTCTCTTTTGCCTCCTTTCTAGAAGACCTGCATTCCACTCTGTGGTCCCTAGGGAGTTATCTAGAGGTAATAGATGCCACTATGCCTTGACCTTAGACAGACATAAGGTCACAACTTCAAAGTTTGGCAAATTCCTCTCAGCAGCATGGCTCACTGGGTTAGCAATACGAGAGCTGCAGAAAAGGCATTCCTTCAGAGTTTCCACTTGTATACTTTCAAATAGCAGCACTAGTCACTTAATGACTTCTCCATCTTTCTGTGCCTCCACCAACCAAGCAGAGCACATATTTAGCCCTGTGAAAAGTCTGCGAGCATTCAAGTTACACAACTGCAAAACAAATGATGAAGTAAATTTAAAAAAAGATGAAATTACAGAACCTTTTTGTTTTGATCAATGTGTAGTTATATAAGATAATCTTATAGCACCATCACACGGTCCCATTTAGCAGAGACTTTCAGAGGATTTCAGGCACTACTGCTCTGTGTAATTACACTGCTCGTTACCATTACGCTTCTGCTCGCCCATGTAAAAGCAGGGCATTAGACAGGCAGCCTGCCAAATGGCAGATATTTAACATAGCTTAAAAAAGAAGAAAAAAAAACCAAAACCCTGTCCTGATGAGTCAGTGATCCTGATCAGCCAGCGCAGCTGTGCACATCATCCCTTAAACCACCTGCATCATGCCTTCACAGTGCACCCACAGTCTTATGTATGTTACTCCACAATAAACTTTAGCGCTTGAAACAGTTACATAACATGAAAGAACATCGTAGTTTCTTCAACAAACCCAGAGACCAGAGATGTCAAAAGTGGGTGTTGAACTGTTACCGAAGAAGTTAACAGGCTTAACAGGGAATTTAAAAGTACCCTCTTCCAGTACAAACACAGAAAAACAGAAATCAGAGTCTAGAAATGAACCACGTGATGCACAGCTGTTAGTACTAGTTAGAAGAACTGTCCTCAAATGGCTTTTTCAAACCCCCCCCACCCCGCGCTCACAATTCAAAAATGACACACCCACTCAGCAAACATGACTTTATTGGCAAAGCTCTTACAAACCTTTTGACTGGTTCTGACTGCACGAGTGCAGCATCTGTCATCACTTTCATCCAAGATTCCATCTCTTTGGCTGTGTCTGTGCAAAAGTAGTACGTCCTCATGTTGGGATGTGTCGCCTGTTTTGACAGTACACGGGATCAAGGACAGGAAGAGTTATCCACACAGTTACCTGAAAGAGAGAAGACAAAAACTGGTTGACTAGGATTTTTAAGGTTTCCTCAAAATAACAGGAGGGTAGAATATTGCAGTTTGTTTTTAGCAACTAATGGCAATTGGTGCTGACTTGTGAGATATTCTCTGCAGTTAATGATAATAAATCAAACCCTTAAGTCATCCTTAAGTCATGCTAGATTAGGGAAGTAAATCTGCCACAATACTTACCATTCAGTGCATTGTATGGCAGACACATGGTTGGTTGTCTCTTGGTTCCCTCGTGGTGAACAAACCAATATATTGTTAAAACAAACACAGGAAAAGACATAATGCTTCGTGAACAACCTCAATATGCAGTTTGCCAATGTTTAAAAGAAACAAGACTATAATTTTCTAATTGCTTCACAATAATTTTCAGAAATAACACACTTACTGATATGACCTTTGGCCACAACAAGAGACAGGAAAAGTTAAGAATGAAAAATATACAGTCAAAAGGTCATCCCATTTCTGAGTGAATCACTGAACTGAAGAGTTCGTGTCCTGCTCTCATGCTTTTCTCGGTCTTGTTTTTCTTTTTTTTCAGCCTGAATCTAAGTTGGAAAAGGAGTGGGCTGTGTGGTTGGAGAGACCTTGAGCAGACTCCTGGGCGTCTGTGTTTGGCTGTGCTTGGCAGGACAACTTTGTTGTCTCTTTGGGTTTATGAAGAACCCACAGTCAAATCCTTTACACACCACTGTGATCTCATATTATAAGTTCGTTGCCCTGCAACTTGAATCCTGCGAGTCAACTTATAGCATCATAGTACTGTAGTCCTACCTCACTGCTGTCAGTAGTCAGTGTAGAAATATGAGACATAGTTTAGTTGTTAGCATTAGCAACTAAACACCTCACTTTGTCAATGAACCAAAACTTCTGAAGTAACAACCAAGCGTGTTAAATAGGAAATAAAACCTAGAAACTGCCTAACATGTCTAAAAATACACATATATATTGTGAGATCACTATAAGAACCACTGCAGCACCAGTTTTCAAATGTACCTTCCGTGAGACTTGCACATTTATTTTTATGGCCTTATCTACAAGTTTTTCCATTTTCTCTAGAAAACTAATTCCCGTCTTTTCTTCTTTAAGTGTAACAAACCTTAAAATATGCAGCCTAACAAAGTCTGACAGGAATGAAAACATGCACTGACCTTGAAGGCATATTTTCTGGTAATGTGATCGTCCACAGACAACATGGATATACGAAAGCTTGGCAGGAGGATACTGCCGAGAATCCCCTCCTCTTTTTCATCTACAGAGGAAAAACAAAACACAGTATATTACTATATTGTCAACTCTTATCTTAAAGCGTTATTTGTAAACAGGACGCAAGTCAAGTGGACTGTGAGAGGAAAAACTGTGCAGTGTTTTGGTCAGATAAATATAGGATACCAAGTCAAAACACTGGAAAAGATGAGCACTGATTCAGTGCCGTATGCAGCTAGGCTGCTCTAATCCTCATTAAGTTAACAGACAGGGGTCCACATTGACAATTGTGCACACTCCACATGGGGGGGATTAGATTGGGTCCCAAGTTTAAGCAGAGTAGCTTACTCTCCAAATTCCATAAAAGCAAACTGTACTGCTTATCCAAAACAGTGCAGGAAAACAAAACAGTGACTGCTGCAATCCCATATGGGCATTGACTTTGTCTGGTTTATGTGCAAGTTTGCATGTGTGTTACTCAAAACCATTATGTTAGAGTCAAAGTCTCTTAACACATATTGGTGATGATGGAATGAATAAGGCTGATCATGAATAAGGTTCAACATTATGAGTAGAGACCTGCTTCCCTTAACTGATGTTCAAAAGAGGGGCGGATGGATTTTTGACAGTGTCACCTGTCTGCAACCAGCTGGGCTCTTTGCCACTGCCTCTTTCAAAAAACACTAAAGGCAGAGGCTTCAGCAGAGCAGTCTCATCATGGGATATCCTGATGCGCAGAAATAGCGTGCTAACTACAACAGCAGATAACGGATGTGTTCAGATGAAGCAGCAGAGTTCACGACCTCTCTGCCCACTCTCTGCTGATGGATACAGTTTCTCAACATATCCATCTGGATAAAGCCTTTGGGTCCGCCGCTGTCTGCGGCTTTTGTCAGTCAGTGGGTGGAAAGAAGGCGACGGGAATGGCAGACACCAGAAATAACACAGACTGGATGTCATCCTGATCAGCAGAAATGACGACTACATCTGCATAAAGCGGCGGCACTGGGAAGTGCAGCCTTGTACAAAGGTAAGGCTTGTATTTTCTCACAGTTTCAAACAGCAGACCTAGTTTACACTTGGTCTATACTTTAAATATTCTCCAAACAGAGATGTGTCAAAATTAGATGTAAAGATTGGTCCAACATGAGAGAACAGCCATTAAATCACATTTTAATCAATAACAGATTATATGAAATCGATAAATCGGATCGAAATGTCCACACATTTTACAAAAATGCAAACTACACTAACTGAGTGTAACTACTACTAACACTACTTTCAGACTCCCATCATGTAAAAGCATGAATGATGACATGACTTGCATAAAAAGGAATCATTCAATAAACTGGTTTCATCTTGTTTCATCATGACTTGACATTAGTGTGAAATCCTATTTGTTAGTATGCTTTAACGTTTAACTCTGCATCCAAGTCTTGCGTAAGGACCTGGCTTTGCTTGGTGGAAAAAAAAGGTGATGTTGCAAGCTTTTTCACCTGATAAGTCTCCTCAGTTGGTCCTGACATGTTCTTTATCACAGGGACTCAGACATAACAATGATGAGAAAAAGCATCGCTTGTTGTTGAAGGTCACAACAGCACTTGAACTATTAATCGAAAACCGGTGCCGCTAGATGACAGGACTGAACTCACCTCTGTAGTAGAAGAGGCAGAGGTCAGAAAGGACAAACCACCTCTTCTTCCATAGCTTCATCCCTGTGCTGTCCTGAAAAGACACCAGAGCAATAGGGGACATTAACTCCACAAAAGTTTGGGGTTTTGATTTTTTTATATCTTTGTCTTTTTTATCCTATTCAGCATGTGCTGTAGTCCTATGATATAATCCTTTCCATGTGATCAATTGTTTGCTACATCATCTCTAAGGATTAACAGCCAATCACTTCTTTGTTGTATAACATAATTGTGTATGACTTTCTACATTTCGAGCTGAGACAGGTCACCATTTTGCATTTGTGATCCAAAATGCCTCTCTGAACTTTGGAAATTATGAAATAAGCCCTTGCTTAAATGAAGACGGGTTATGGAAGTCATCCGATCAGCACTGCAAAATTTCCGACTCTCAAATTTAGCTATTTTTGGCCTGAGATGGGAAAATTTAATTTGTGGCATGAAACAAAGACAATACAACACACACACAAACTTCCTCTGCTTAAGTTGTTCTTCAGTATCAGCTCAAAGCCTTTAACGCTGCTGCCTGAAAAGGATGAAGGGTGAAGTAAAGGGTATTAACTCTCCGGTTTACTTTAATGGAAAACTTGAGCAGAGTCCTTAATCGTAGCCTCCACCAGGAGACAAAAGCAGGAGGGGGGATCTTAACAACTCTGTCATTATGGTCAAACGGCATGTGGGCTGCAGTTTACTTGAAATGGAAATTCACTTCCACAAACCAGAATGTTTAAAACATTAGTATCAAGAGAGATTCAAAATACCAGATGCTGCACCGTATGTTCATAAAAGAGGTAGATCTGAAATGTAACAAGTTTTAAACATCTTGTGTCCACCACCTTTCCTCAATTAAATCCAGGTCTTAACCCCCCCCCCCCTTTTTTGAATGTCAGTAGCAGAAGAATAAATAAACTTTATCAAAAGTTCTGTCTAATCTTGCTCTCTGGAGGCTTTCGCTATCACATCAATCACTGCGGCACTTTGTTCTAGTAGCGGACCAACCGAAGGACTGCAGCTTCCCCTCAGCCAAGGACTTCAATGGCTTCCAGTTTTCAATGAGGCAGGGAAATAAAAGTGCAAATCCAGCTTTTATTCAGGCTAGCAGATTTGTGAGTCTTTTGCTTGATCTACGTCACCCTGATTGATGTTTCCAAAGAAAAAAGCAGCTGGCAGCTGCACCAAAGGAGCCCATCGTGTGCTCACAAAACTGCACTGGGCGCCTGCAATCACCGCTAAATGAAACTCCCAGTTAGGAACCACAAGGGTGTCCGGTCTGGCCCCTTTTTACTCCTCTGTAAGTAACCAGGGAGATTTGCATTCATACAGTGGCCCTGCTGGATGAGCAAAAACAGAGATGCACAAAGAAATGCTGAGATTGTGCTCATCTTCAGACTACTGCTGCTGCTGCGTAACCACTTGCAGTTAAAAATGGAACAGACCCAACACTGTTTTATATTATCACCTTTGTATAGCCAAGCTTTTCCTTGCCTCTGACTCCAAAGATAATACTATCCAGCAGAAATCAGAGGTGCTGCTGACGTTAGCATCCTCGGACTAATAATGCTAACATGCTATTTAACATATTTTTTCCATGTTTATCAACTTTTTTGATATTTTGCACTTTCACACAAATTATTAACAGGGTGGTGTAAGACAAAAAGTCAGGGTTCAACCAAAATTTTGTTTTTCTTTTTTACAAGTTTCCGCAAAAATCCATCCGCACGTTGAAACATTTCAGTTATAACCACAGTGGTTCAAAAATATTGATACACACATACGTCAAAGAAAAGAAAATTATATGATCTGTCCTTTAAATTTCTGATTTCTGCATTTTTTGCGGTAAAAATTACCTGAAGTCATGCACTCCTACTCACCTGTTTATACAGCCAGTTTCTCTTGATAACCGGGGCACCGGGATTCCTCCTGATGGAGTTGGATCGTTTCCCAAAGTTGTGAATTTTTTTAGAAGGTCTTGAGGGCTACAAGTTAAATCAAATTAAGCTCAACACACACACGGAAAAGAAACATCTAGATGTTTTAAGCCATTAAAATGTGATCCACTTGTTTTTCCCATTATTTTCTAACACAACAGGCATGAATCATAAGCCCCCCTGTCACTCACCCTTCCTCCGGGGCTACTGGGGGTTGCAGCGTGCTCCGAGCCGCCCGTGTAGTTAGAGGCCTCACTCATGGTGCTTACTGGTCGTTCCTTCTTCTCATTCGCCGGCACTTTGGAAGCAGATCTAAACAAAACACACAACATGCCAAGAGCAGACAAGCAAGTCGTTAATCAGAAATACACACTGTGTTATATCCAACATATTTATCTCCAGTGACCTTCAGAGGAGCGGAAACTGAGCAGGCAGCCCTTATCATATGTTTCCCTGTCTTTCCTCTGAAGTTCAAGCTCTGTTATAATGAGATCTCAACATGGGCTTATGAATCAAACCAATTACTCCCACCCTGTCACTGCTGATACATTTTAAGCTCTTGGAGAACTTAAAGTGAATGCCCTGCAAAGTCCGCCTGACATATCCAGAAGCAGCAGCTGCAGCAGTGAACAGGGTCAGGATGTTTCTTAAAAGACAAAATCTGTTTTGTTTTTAAAGCAAAAGCATAGCAGGATCAGTAATTGTGCCATATGACAGAACACCACGTGAATAACCAGTACACGACCCATGGAGATGTCCTACATTCACTAAGATAGGAACAATGTTGTGGTCCAGTGGGAACAAGGCATAAAAACCAAAGGTGATCAAAAATACCGCAGCAGTGATATCTCCACAGATCTAGTGATTCTGCTGTATGTAAGGGCAGAAACTGCTGACTCTGCATTGCAAACTCCCCGATCTAACCAAGCCATGTGATCAACAATATAACATTCGGACGGTCCTGATCATGTTTTACCACCAAGTTCCATCTTTCAGTGCAACCGTCTGTTAGAAATGGAACAAGACAACACGAGCGTTCGTTTAGAAACAGTTCAAACCATGCGGTCATACCCAAGGTGCACAAACACAAAAAGGGGATCACGATGGACGACCCCACGTGACACAAACAGGATGTTCATTCCTGTGCAGCAAAGGGACAGGTCTGATGTCACCTGGAAACGATGACAATCACAGACAGACCTGTATTTAGAAGGAAAGCTACGTACAGTAGTTAGTTAGAAAAAGCTGCAGTATGTTATTAATGTCTTCTGATAATTTCAGATATGAAAGTATGTGACTAGATATATGTATACACATACATAAGTGACAAGTGACTAACTCATTTATCTAAAGAAAAGGCGCTTTTACAGATGGGTGAGTAGCTACTGAGATTTACCTTCTTCTCAGTCCAATACATTTGCTTCTGAAAATGAGGTCTAAACGTTTTGAGCACTTCCACTGACTCATGAAATCCTTATTAAAGCATAATCAATGGTGAGTCAAATTGTCATCTAATAAAGGTCGGGAAGGGTGGAACGTGTGAAATGACTGCACTGTAAGAGATATAGTGCTTTATTTGATGCTCTATTTGGCATCACGCCACGTCTAGGCTCTCGGCTGCAGATAATTAGTTTGGAAGTGATAATCATTCCGCATGCAATCAAACCGAGAAGATGCAAGTGTGTCAATTTGATAGCTTTAATGTAAGAGCTGGCCTTCGACTATAGGCACATTAAAAACAAATTGAGAAATTACTTTGCATTACAGCCCTGACACAACCTAAAACATCCACACTACAATACATATTCTATTTGGACATTTCAGTGCTTATTGGAAAAGCAAAGAGAACACAACATAAAAATCAAATCTAATATGAAAAATAAAGAACATGTAATCATTAGACATCTTTTTACGTGACTGAATGTAAAAGAAAAAACAAAAAATATTCCTAATCACACTAGAAACATGTACGGAAGATGTGCAGAATACCAAACCAACACCAGTCATTTGCAGTTTACCAACACGGGGAAAAATAACAAAACAATTCTATAATCAATAGTGTTCTTCTCTGATCAGCATCCTAAAAATTAAGGATGCATCACTATGAAACATTTTACTGAAACCAGTATTTAAAAGAAAGAACTCAACAATAAGGTTCGGGAGTAAAAATCCATTTCATACTCTCCACAAGGAGTTATACGCCATAAAGCTCATATGGTGTGACACTTATATAACCTCTTTCTACTCAAACCTTTGCAGTGAAAGCACTTTCTACCACAAGCTTCATTCATCCATTCATACAGTGATTTATCTGCACCAAAAGCACTTATCAAACATTCACATAGAGTCACACTCCGATAGACGCATCAGGGACAACTTGGGGTTCAGCATCTTCCCCAAGGCTAGTTTGACACATAGACTGGAGGAGCCGAGGAGCAACCCACTGACCTTCCGATCTGCCGGACAACCTGTTCAACCACCTGAGCCGCATCCGCCCCAAGAGCCTTTCAGCTCTTCACCAAACTTTGAACATTTAGCCTGTGCAAAATTGATGTGACACAGCAGATAAATATCATCCACCGCCATCAGTAAATGCCATCTTACTTGCAGATAGACCGGCATCAGCCTTCAAAGTGTTACACACAGGATGTTCAGCTAATATCAGCTGATATCAATACTCGGTCGATGAATTGAGCATTCCTGCTTTAAAGTCCACAGATCTTCATAAAAGACAGAAAAGCAGAGTACATCCAAAGGTTTACTTAACAAGTAGCAACCGTGAAAACAGCAGCATATTATTGCTAAACAGAACACAGAGCTGCTTCAGTTTCCGTTTCAAATATCTTGATTAACTAATGTGCTAACAAAAACAGTTTTTGTACCTAAAGTTTCGAAGATTCAGATTCAGACAACAACTCTTCATTTTCAAGTGTTTCCAGGGCCGCACCAGTAATTATTTCACAGTTATTTAGAGAAACCAACACATTGCTATATTTTGACATAAAGTTTAACTATTTCCTATAAAATTATACCATAAAACCCACATGGCTTATGCCACTATTCATACTCTTATCATGTTGTTTTGAATGCCTGTCTGTTTTAAATTACTGTTGTCTGGCTTAGGACGGGGCTTGCCTCCTGACAGCACTGCCCACAGTGAAAATGACTGTAATGTGAAATACCACGGGCAACACTCGCCGCTGTGTTCACCAGAGCTCAATGTCAACAACAAAGTCAATGAACCCAAAAGTGAAGCTGAAAAGGCCATGTGACGTTCTGTTTTCAGCAATGTCGTTTCAAACATTAATACACACAGAGCTGACGGTTACCTACGGGAAGGAAGGTCTGTACAGCGTGCCAGTCTGTCTTAAGATCAATGTCGCGGCAACAGTTTTTCCATTTTAGTTTTTGCCAGTTTCGTTATAGTTTTCAACACTAAACACTCTCAAATGAGACAGAACTGAATATCATAGATCTTAAGGTTGCGGTGAACTCTCAAATATTCCGCAGAGAGTAAAAGTTGAAATTAGGCGAAACGGTTTCAATCAACCTTTTGTCTAATAGAGTCATTATGGTAGACAAACAAAATAGATGTTGCTGCATCAATTCAACAAACTTACATGTGTTAAAAGCGACAGATACAGGCTGCCCCTTGCATGGATTTTCTGTGTCTGTGTAAATGTGGGGTCTGTGTGTGCAGAAAGAGTGAGCAGGGATTAGACTGTCACTGAAGCCTAGCACTCTAAGCACACTGGGGGGAAAAAAAACAAAACACTGAACCGAGAGGCTGAGGGCGCATTTTAAAATGACCACACAGCATTTCTAAAGAGACAAGGCGGCTCTAAAACACCTTTGTGTGCTGCTGAACTGCGCCTTTATCTTTTTAATGAACAAAAGATTGGAACACAAGAGAAGCATAATCAGATCTGTAACAGTGTAACTAGGTCCACTGGTGTAGAGCAGAACAGAGCTGGATCATGCATCAAAGATTTACAGATACTAAAAGTTCTAAACTGAGATCAACTAAACCCTTTTTGCTGTGGGTCCATATTCCCATTTCATAGTATCCCACCAGCCTGCATTACACCTGCTGTCTTACAGAACTAATAACATATGAAACCGTGGAGCCTTAACCGGTAATGACATTCATAAAACATGAGCACTCACTCTCTGGGCATTATTTACTTACTGCTCTGGGAACAGTATTTTGTATATTATTATTATTATTTGTTCTTTTTAAGAACTTCGGAAGTTTATAGGGCAGTGCAGCGGCCTTTTGTAATTAGCCCTTTTGAAACCCATTTTAATATGCTTGACATTAAAGTATGTATTTGTACCTTTTTTTATCCATCTTTTTTTATCTATTTTTTAGTTATGCAGCTAGAGTAGAGTCTGTGGTGTTCAAAACAGGTGCGTTGTCAGCAGGGAAGCTGCAAAGTGCCACTTATAACATGACTGAAGGGTTTTTCTCCCATTTCTTCATTAATGTTTTCATTTTCTTTTATCAGCTGTAATAAATGCTAATACAGATGGATTGGCAAAAGGCTAATATTGGCCAATTATATTGGTCCACAGACTTAAAAAAAAAAACAGTAAGAAGAGTCAGTGGTACAAAAGTTGATTTGTCTGACAGCTCGGCTTTTATAAAGGATATGCAGCTTGACTTTAGCTCAGGAAAAGTTAGTAATGATCTCCCTGGGGTCCGTTCATAAAGTTTAGATGAACAAAACAAATGTTTCAGACAGTTAAATACACTTTATGGGATTTTGTAGTACAAGTATATTGCAGGTCAACAGGAAACATGACTCTTAGCACTCACAGTCTATGATTAGTGCGCAACAACGACGAATATTAACAGACAAACACATTTAAGTTGTTTTACATTAAAAGAAACGGTGCAGTCATCCATCTGCGCTTGACATCACATTACCTGCTAAATGCTGAGAGAGACACATTTCCACATATAAAACAGAGGGAAAACAAATTTGGGTTTTGAGGACTACTGTAATCAGGTTACATTTGCTCAAGTACTACTCGGTCAGCAAAAGTTTATCTCAGCCTCGTGCAAGTCCAGTTATTAAAAAGAAGAACTTTATTTGACAGTGTGAGCTAAGCAATTTTTATGTCGAGCCTAACACCCAGTCTCTTCCACACAGTCAGGACTAAAGCTTAATAAATTGACACTTTGTTCAGTAACTGGTATTGACAGATACTTAAAGCTAAGCTATCTGTATTATTACTAGAACTGAAAGAGTCGGATCGATGCATCACTACTTAGAAGCAAGTGACAGTGCATTTGATTTTGCATCATGTCATTATGTATCAAGATAGTGACAAGTAAGCTGAAAATTATTAAAGTAGCAAATTTAGCTAAAGGACAACCTGTAATAAGAAAAAACAACCCAACACTGCTCTGTTTTTAACATTGCCCCTAACACTCTAATGGACACATACATTTTAAATGAACAGCTAGTGCAGTATGCAGTAAACTGCACTGTGAAACAGCTGACACGCTGAACACGTGGTGAGACTGCGTTTTGGTCAACATTTTTACATGTGAGTTGTTGTAAACAAATACCTCCTGTTAGCCTGCACATGATCACGCAGAACACTGAAAACAGGAAAACACTTACACAGTATAACAGAATGGTAAAGCTGACAATGACAGATATGGGTCAAGTCACATGGCACATAGAGCACTTTAGTGGTAACTTCGCACATCGCACCACAGCTGTATGTATGACACATGAGTAATACAGCCTCTTAATGAATATTATAGCAGTTGGAGAACACTAATGTGCAAATAATAGCTTTAATTATACCCTGCGTAGCAATGTAGCAGTGACAGTGTCATGTGTTCCTGTCACACATTTATGTAACTGAAGACTACAAACTGAACCTTAAGTGAAACTCACAATAAGTAAAGAAATAGAGAAATAAAGAAAGGGAAACTGTTCCTGGTTACTCTTCTTGGCTATGTTAATGTAAAGAGCAGCTTCGTTTTGTTAATACTTTTCAGAATGTGAAAGACTACTCGGACTCTTGATAAGTGACAGCTTTCCAGAACAAAGTGGTATAATTACAGTACAGTATTATTAGAATTTCCTATTAAAAGTGTAGCAATTGACCAGCCAGAGACTGGAATTGGTTAATTTCCAGTGTGCACAGCATGAACTGGTGACCAGCCGGTCAGCCTCTCATGTCTGATTGCCAGCTGATCTGTTTTTACTCACGTGCAGGTCCTGTACACACTCACAGCCACATGCTAACATGTTGTTATCGTGGGAGCTCTTCACTGTGACTGAAGACCCAGAGTTCAGCAAAGTAAAACACAGGGAGACCGGCGCAAAAACAATTCTAACGACAAACCTAATGAGACATTTAAATCACCCTAACCCGGCTCAACGTGAACATTTTAAAGACACTAACAAAGAAAAACAGCTAAAGCTATCCAGCACTCAGGGCCATCCACAAGCCAATAGCCTCAATATGAGCCTCAGTATGAGCGGTCAATGGATCAAAGCGATTATGAGGGAAATTACAAGGGACAAGAGAAAAAGAGAGAAAGTTAAAAGGTAACATGTAGGCACAGGCTTGGAGTGGAGCTAAACCCGGACCTCTGCAGTAGCCTTTCGGCATATGGATCAGTTGCTCAACCAGTGATCTAGAGAAGCACCCCATTATCTGGCAAAGTTACAAAAATACTTGAAAATGATGTAACTAACTGACATTTGTTTTGTTACATAAATCAGCAGTTTATTATTTGTACCTCTTTCCAGCAGCAGAGCTCTTTTTTGAGAGCTGTTTAAGGGAAAGAAGATCCTGTAACTTACTGCAGTTTAAGTGTTCATAATAAAGCTTCACATATCATTGCTATATCTACCCTAATGGGACACAAATAGGGACTCAAAGTAAACATGGCCGCTTGTCTTCTCCAATCCATTAACTCAAATCTAATCTAGGTTTCCTTTACCTGAATTACTCACTTTTTATTCCATCTTAAAGGTGGGCTGAGGCAGGCTTTATGTTATACTAAACTGATTATAATGCCAAACTGAGGCAAAGATTTGTGTTTTGAGTGCATTTAAAGTGCAGAGCAGATTAAGCGGAGATTTTCAGCAAGGCCTCTTTATCCCTGTGGCAGCTTAAATCCGTCTTTGCCTTTTATTACTCGTCCACGGTGAAGATTTTGGCCTCGTACTATTTTTACTAAAACACAGCCAACTATTGGACGAAATGCTCTGTAATAAACTTCAAATTGTGAGTCATGTAGGTTTACCACTTTTCTGTGTTGCCTTCACTAACTGGACCTGATGTACGTTCTTTCTTTCTTTTTTTTGCAGATTCTGTAAACGATTAAACTCTAATTGCTATATTAGATATCATCTAGCACTGACATGTTGTGCTTCTTAGCGTGAAAAGCAGCAGAAATGTGTGAGCAACACAGTGGAGAGAGGAATGTGTCAAGAGAGTGCAGTGTCACAGTTCTGGTACAACAAGCTTCTTCACAAACTTTTTTTTTCCTGATTATTCAATCTATACTGAAGAAAAGTGCTGCTCAGAAGATTTTAGGGAGACAAATAGGTCACTACAGCATGCTCTGGAAAAAACTTTATTTCTAACCCACATATTGGAAAAAGCTGAAACTGGTACTCATAAAGAACGACTGGGGGATTTCTTCTTTATTGCTGAACCACTTGAGAGTGAAATTATACGTCTTGGAGCAGAACGTGTTTCAATCAGTATTCGGTGCTAAAATAAGTGACACCAGTTGTGATGGCATGATTTTAGTGGAACAATCTAGATCATCAAACAATGAATGGGGTTTAAAATCTAACTGAGAAACTGAGCAGAGCTGAAACATGCTATGCAGCATTAAGCTATGATGACTAGGGTAAACCATGAAAGCGCTGTGGGCTGTGATGTAAACTGTCTTATGCGTGTATATTTAGCAATCTTACAGACTGAAGTAAATCAGAATGGGAAGTAGTTAAGGAGGGCAGTGGAGCAGACAGATATTTGTCCTCACTTTCGACATGCTGCGGACTTAAGCAGTCAATCAGGAAGGTTATGAAGTTAGATGATGGTAATGAAAATACTGGACAGAGTCATAGTGTTGATCTCCTGTGAGTAAAAGCCTGAGATGACTGACATCTGATTCAGTCATGTGGGCAAAAATGTGGTGACTGAAAGAAGTGTAGATGATCGCATGGACGTCACACAGTTGACCCTGTACTGTATATGAAAAGGACATGAACTTGTGTCCAGGTCAAAACAACAGCAAAAATGTGATTCATCACGTTTTCCACTATTTGATGTATGCCTGAAATAATAATGTTTTTTACTCTGGGGCCTTAGCACCAGCACTAAAATTTAAGTCTTTGAAATATGAAAAGTTACTTACAAATGTTTTTTTCTTGACAGAACTTTCCTTCTTAGTGCTGAGAAATTTCTTTATGAAACCGCATAACTGAGGATGCATTGAATAGAGGCTTTGAATTCAAAGGGCAGAACTGCAAATAGACGATGGCACGGCAACAACTTATGCAATGTTGCCTACACATGAGGAGTTTCAACAGCATACTGTAGTGCTAAAAATGCTGCACAGTGGCATTCTGAGAGAAAGAAAAGAAAAAAACAAGAGACTTACTGTTCGTTGATGACAAAGATGCAGTTGTCTTGCGAGGGTAAGCCTGACACAGGATGCTTGCAGGTCACCTTCCGTTCATTGTGGCTAACGAGGAGGACGACAGGGAAGAAAAAAATAAGACTGAGCATTGTTTTGGTCAAAAAATAAGTCTGTCAATAATAGATCTCTCCATTTATATGTATTTTTAAAAATATCTAATAGACATGCTGCTTAACAGCTTAAACTCAGAAGAATTTCAGAAAAATTAAAATTTTTGCTTTTAATTTGAAACTTTTACTAGCAAAACGTAAGAGAATCAAACATTTGATATTGTGCATGGTAAAGAAAACTGCATACACAGTACGGAAGTAGTAGCAAGCCACACCAATTAAGAAACTGACCACACTTGATATGACAAGAGTTTAAGCCAGAAAATTTGTACCGGTAGGTGTTGGGACTGATAACACATTGCCATGGAAACAACAAAACTACTGTATTAAAGGGAAAATGTAAAAGTCGATAACAATTCTGTATAAAACTAAGCATGTATCAAACTTTAGAGCCTTATGTAGAATTTTCTTGTCAACTTATACCTCCTTAAATTATCTACTGTCTTTAATTGTTGGGTTCAACCTTTCAAACAAGTCTTATTACCCCCCCCCGCCAAAAAAAAAGGCATTCGCATTACTGCTGGTAATTCTCAGCACACTAATAATAGACCTTTTCTCAAGCCCCACATCATGAAACATCAGTCCCATCTTGACACAAAATCACTGACAATGTGCTGACCAACAGCCAACCCAATCAATTGAGTTGTAAATAGCAGTAGTCCACTGGTTGCTAGCATGAGAGCTAACATTGCATGGAAAGCTTGCGAGCTAACAGCAAAGCGACAGCAGCTTGGAGGCATTTCAATCCAACTAGTTTCGAGGATTAAAGACTTCTTCTTTAATGAGAAGAATGTAGAGCTGGCATTTGTGAGCACTGCTTCTGAGCCTGCTCAGTAGACTGTGAACTTCATACATATTATAATTCCATAAAAATCAACTAGAAGAAATAGTGGAAACTGACCTAACTTGATATACATTGTTCAAATTATTCAGTTCACCAGAATATGCACTCTAGGTACTATGGCTGCTCAATAGGGGCAAAAATTCTTATGGCATGTCTACTTGGGATGGGCTTGGGAGAGAAGAGGCGTTTAAATAAAAAGTATGGCAGTAGTTCCCTTAAACAAAAACAAACAAAAATGTATATATTTAAGTTAAAACATGTCAGTTTTTCCTCTTATAACTTAGAAAATAGAGGATATTTGGTACATCCAAAATCATTTGAAATCCCATTTGAAGAAATGATGAAAATGATCATTAAAAAAGGGTCCCAGCAGGCTGTTGTGCTAACGTACGCTCAAAATCTAATAACAGAGGAACAAATGATGCCACTATCCTGTTGGCCAGTTAGAGTGGCCAGCAGTCACTTCCACCCTGACATAATTAGAACACCAGGACAGCGACCTCACAGTCCTTGAAGAACAGCAGCATACTAGTAAAGTAGACAGCGGTCAGTGTGAATGGCCTCGGGGTGAGGAAGCCCACTAAACTCACTGATTGGCTTTAGTGTCATTCATGTTAATCATTTGTTGCTTTAACAGTGTTGGTGGAATACTGCCAAGACTGTAAATTTAACATCAACATACAATTTAGCTTCCTATCACATAACCTGCAATTTAGAAATAGAAACTGATAGTTATTTAGTGACTGATACAGTGATGGGGCGCAACTGAGTATTTTATACATATATTAATCAACATAATAACAAAAATGGAGACTTAACAAAACATATGTCGGTATGGGTAAAGAGAAGACTTGCAATGTCAACAAAGGCATCAAAGCTACTCCTGCCTTTATGTTCTGGATAGTTATTCTATACTTTAACTCAGTCAGGCTGTACTATAAACACAAGAGACTCAAGCTACAGCCCAAAAATAACACAGCGTTTAAACACGGAAGAAACGACCAAATACCAAGTATAAAATAGGGGGTTTAGTTTCATTTTAGCCTGAAGAGCAACAGTATCCACAGCCCTGGTCTATAATTACTGGAGGCTCTGTTGGCAGCAGAGCACTCTGTGCGGTCTTCGGGCAAGCCAGCGGCACCATATTTCTTTGGCATCCCTCACACATGCCTATGCTGGTCTGCATAGGTTGGCTACAAATACCAGAGAGAGAAAAAGTATAGATACACAAAATAGTGGAACACAAAAAAGAACATTCCTTTGCACAACAGTCCCAATAATGATTTCTACTACAGAATCAGCTCCAATCAATCACATTTTTTCACATTTCTAAGTTTGGATACTGACTATGATTGCTGTCAGTTCAGATGCCCTGTCATCTCCAAAAAACTCTATGAATGGCAGAGAGAAAACTCTCCACGCTTGCTCTACCAAACTCCAATAACCCGAAAACATCCCGTCCTGGTCGTACTGTCAGTCTAGGCCAGTACATTTCTGGAGAGCAATCATCCAGGACGGCATGGGTCAAGCCAGACTCACCACATAAAGAGCAGACAATGGGCATAGCTAGGCACAGCACTCAATTGTAAAATGGTGGTAGAATGACGGCAGAGGCTCTGCTCCCAGCTAAAAATCACCCAAACCAAATTCAGCTACATTCACCTGCGGTTGGCCTTCCTTCATCAAGGATCAGAGCTGTATCATTATCAACTCTAATCTGGGAGATGAGAGCATTAAGGAAGGGTCACCGTCAATTTGCCAAAAACTTCTTCAGAGCTCCTGACGAAGTGACTTCCTTACGGTGGCACATTATACAACAGCGATTTCTGCATGCGCTATGCTGCATTATGCAAGCAACAGTACACAACAAAAACAGTAGTGCATTTTCACTAAAGCAGTCTTAAAGAAAATGCAGAAATATTTTCTTTATTCGCTTTAAACTATGTAAATTTCCCATCAAAGTTAAGCCATTCAAATGCTGGCAGATTCAAGGAAAAAAGATAATAACAACAATTGCAACGTTTTAAAGCCCTGATCACCACGTAGTGCTTTCTTACTGCTAAGTTGCTCTATTTGTGGTGCAGGTACAGCTGAGAATTTCTCAAAAAGTGCTGCTTGTGCTGGCTTGTACAGCAAAGGCACAGTGAGCTAAACAAAATGCATACATGTGGTCAATCTGTAGTGGGGCTCTAGGGCAACGACAACATCCATTACCTCCCACATCTGAGGATGTTTGCAATAAACACAAACACACATACATAGCAGCGGGACACTCTTTAAATGCTGCAGGAAGACTAACTTGCTGTTTCAGTGCAATTAAATACATTTTATATAAGAACAATTCACAAGAATAACAATGTCAAAGCCATTCATATTGTAAGGTAAAGACCCTAGAGCATTATTTTACCTCATTAGTACACATTAACCTACACTTTTTGGGTGAATGCATCATAAAGAACTTTGTATGTGTCAAGATACACTTCTTTGAGTGCAATAATTTTGCAGTAAAACAAAAACGCACTGAATGAAAACACAAAAACACTGTCTAGTGTTAAAAGATTGCTCAGACTGCCAGTCCCACTCCCAAACCAGCTCCCTATTTACAACTTTTCAGCTTCTTTCAGCTCATTGTTTTGGTTTGGCAGTCTGTGTGGTAAAATGCCGGAGGTTCTGAAAGATGGTACAGTAAAGTAGGGGCTTGCTCGACACACAGCTCAAAGAAGTCAATTATACATTAGTTGCGCAATGAAACTGGCAAAAAAAATGGACAAACAAAAAGGAGTCAAACATCTGCTGTAGCAAGCCAAAAGACACCAGACATTTCCCAGTAGTTCGGAGACCAAACCAAGGATGTGAGGCAACTCTACATAGAGAGGACCCCTACACAGTCTTTGCTAAAATAATCAAGCTCCAATGATGCCCATCACAATCTGTTTCTGTGTATAGTAAGAAATGTTAAATAGGTACATGAGGGAAAAAAATAACATTAGAAACTTAACACTGAAACATGGATTAAAAACAAAATTATCAAAAATGATTTTTTTGGAAATGCAATCCAGAAAGACAGATGAACTCAATTGACTTAGGGCTGTGTATTTACATGTCTGTAATTAATCCACCTGAATCTGAAAAATAAATATATTACCTCTATTAAAAGAAATATTAAACTATTGAAGTATTCTTGAGAGATGACAAGCTACAAGGCTGTTAGAGCGGCACAAGTGCTGATCCTTAAACACATACCACACCCTCCTGACATCCACCAGGTTACCACTGAAATATCTAGGGCAGGGGTGTCCAACTCCAGGCCTCAAAGGCCGGTGTCCTGCAGGTTTTAAGATCTCACCCTGGGTCAACACACCTGAATCAAGTGTTTAGTTCATTACCAGGCTTCTGGAGAACTTGAAGACATGTTGAGGAGGTAATTTAGCCATTTAAATCAGCTGTGGACAACCTGCAGGACACTGGCCCTCGAGACCTGGAGTTGGACACCCCTGGTAGGGTGTTAAGGCTGCCGTACAATAACAAACAAAAAAGAAAACAAACTAAGAGATGGTGCCTTTCAAATGAAGCCCCATACATTCATGTTGATATTAGATTTTTATGGTTTAAAGCTTTTCTGTTTTTTCCCTTATGGGTGAAAATTCTGAAAAAAAGTGGTGGACGTTGATTAACCCTAACCCTAGGTGTTATCTTAATATTCTAAACCATACCGATATAAATTACATTTTCAAAGACAGCTGAAGTACCACGCTAAAAATGAACCTGACTAGGGCTCTTTCATGTAAGGGTACAAACTATGTACCCTTACATGAAAGGGTTGCTCTCACAGAGGTTTATAGAGATGGGCAAGCTGACACAAGTCAGAGGTCAGTGTCTGTATAGCACACCTTTACGGACAGAAGTCATTTGAGAAGATCCTAAACATTCCCATCACGACCATCTGTGCCTGTATGCAGGCCAAAAAAGGTATGATGATACAATATACTTTTTCTGACCTTTTTAAAAAAGGAAGGTCCTTTTTTAAAGCAACCTACAAAGGAGCTACCCTTTCCATCTATTCAAGCTATACCAAAGAAACATTCACAACATGATTGACAGCCTTGACAATAGTGAGAAAAATTTCCTCAAAATCAATTTTGCTGTATCCATATGGCACTGGGAGCTAAATTCAACCATGACAGGAACACGCTACAGAACAATTACTGGCAAGAAATGTGGCTCGATTTCCTTGTTGTACACAACATGAGGGCCTTCCGAAAATATCACTAAACCTTAGTCCTTAATGAATGTTGATGGCAATCATTGTTTTAACAAAAAAAAAAAAAATCAACTTTTACTGTGACCTCCTAACTTTGAGTAAATATGTTTTCCACCTCATCCAGCTAATCTTAGATTGCAACAACATTTAAAATAGTCACACATGTTCTGCAGGATGTGGTCCGTGGTCAATACGGTCCAGATTAAATTAGCTTAAAATCACAGTGTTTTACTGTAAGACGGGCATGTGGTAGTAGAGCAGAGACGCATTGTTTCCTCTACATTTTAGTGTAAGCTCTCTCCCTTTGTTTGTTCATGGGGTGGGTATGGGTGAAGTGCACCCACAGGATCTTCTGCAGATGTACAAAAGGTGCGGGACTAGGAGTGGGAGTAATGACCGACCACCCTGCAGTGAGGAGGGTTGGGGAGTTTTCTGTCTCCTGAACTGTCCTGTCCACAATAATTAGCAGTGAGCTGCAGTAATGAAGAGCTTAAGGTCTGGGAGGGGGGTCACTCCAGCACTCCACAGGCTAAGCTTTTTATTGCTCCGGGTGGGACTTTGATCCCTCGCTCTCGTTCCACTGCAGTTTAACCACAAATAACTAAGAGGCTGCAAGAAAGATCCATACCATTATAGAGAGAGGGATAGGGCTCCATGAGTTTTGACAACATATAATTGGATTTTAACACCAGAACTTAGGAACCCTGTTGAAATCTCATAAAATATCTTTGATGTTTATTCAACAATCTTGAGCTTAATAAAGGATTTAATACAGTGATCCTACGTTTGGTTAATTTAAAAATGAATAACTTAATAATTAAGATTATTAAATCCTTAGTTTCTACATGCCAATAAAAATATTAAGAAAAAACAATATAAACACTGGTGGTTATCATATATTTTGCTGTCAGTAAAAAAGGAGGGGAAAAAGCCACTGAAGGGGATTTCCTCATTCTGTGTTCTGTTGAAAAACTGGAAGAAATTCCCCCCAAGTCATGGTGCAGAGTTTAAAAAACCACTGTGGCAAATTTAGATTTTGAAAAAGGGCTTTTCAAACAAACTCTGCAACACAAAGGTAACCTTGCAAGGGTAAAAGACGAAAAACTGTCCCAGGAAGACTTGAACTGATGGCACTTGATGATTTAGTGACTTTACAACACAAAATCACATCAATTAAACAACTTGAAATGGTAAAATGTTCCACTTCTCCAGACAGAAAATTCAAATTCTGCATTTTCTGTAACTGCTTTCTAATTCTGGGAAAGCTCAAGCAAAGAAACCCATGTCGCTTTCTCTCTCCTCACAACTTCTATAAATACACACTGCCTGACCACAGCAAATGCATCCTATTTTTAATTGAATGCCTTTATAACTGCCTCAAGGTCTCTACAGACTGGGCATTCAAGTGTGCAGGCAGGTCAGAGGAGTCAAGCTATCTAGCCTGCATTCTTAAAGACATGAACCAATTATAGTGATGCTTTAATCACAGGATAAGTGAGAGCATTTGGTTTTTGTTTTTTTGTTTATAAAAAAATATCACACACAGCCTAGTAAAATGATCCTACAAGTGCTCGAGTAATAACATATACATATACTACTCAAGTAGACCACATGGTAGACAACTCATCAAGAGTTACCATCATAAATAGATTATATATCTGCAGCACATTTAACCGCAATTATTTGTTGCTATCTGGCAACCTTCACCCCTAGTAAAGCCCCACCGATATACGTATGGGCACAGCCGATATTAGATGTTTGTCAGTATATCAGTATTAGCATGGGCACTCTGCAACTTCCCTGACAGCACACATTTGGAACGCCATAAACACAACACAGTTGATCAGAGTAGACGCAGACGGAGCGCAAACGAGTGATCCACAACTCGTGAGAATAAAACAAGTTTATTTTTAAGTGTAGTTATCTTCTCTCATATCTCATAAATAATGACACATAAGACATGTCAGGGAAAAAGTCATCAGTCTGATTTATAAATCACCAAATACGGTATTGGTATCAGGCTAAACGCAACTTCATACTTGTAATACTAGAGGATCACACTGTTTTTTTTGTTTTGTTTTTTAAATTGACAGGATATTAAAGGAAAAGAATTTAAAAATTTTGCTTGGTCTCTTAAACAAATGAAACTTCAGCTCATCAAACAGACCCTCATAATGATAATTCTTTTGGCAAAGCTCAAAAATCTAATCCCATTACATGAGAAGGAAGCTGAACATCGGACAAAGCCCATGAGTGCCAATTAGGGTTTTCGTGCCATCAGGTAAGTACTCCTAGCAAGCATGAAAAGAGTTAGGGCTGGTATGGTACTCTCCAATACCACATGGATGCTGACCAGAGGTATGAATAGCCCTCCTCACAATAGCTGAGCTGAATAGGCAGAATAGGCAGTTTATGAGAGGGCGTGTGTGGGGCAGTGGGAGAAAAGACAATAAAGGACAAAATAGGGGCTCTGCAGTCCACACAAGTCACAGGACAGACAGTGTTCCAAACTGTAGTGATGTGCTATAACATGAAGAAAACACACTGTGCTAAAGCACAAATACTGCAGAAAACAGAACCCAGAGCTCTAACCTGTTTAGCTTAGACCTTCACCTTAGACCTTTAAACGTATTCACAGAAAACAGCTGCTCATTCGGGCAATAAATCTGATTTTTTGCACAAATAATTTAATTAGCAGCTCAACTGAGGCAGCTGTGACTGCGAGCAAAGTGTGTCAAGGTGACACAGCTGAACGGGCAATTCAAGCAGATTTCAGAGTCATGGAAACAAGCTGCCTTATTGTGGAAAGAAAAAAAAAAACAGACACAAAGGCTGAAAGAAGTGAAACCAAGAATTTATGGGGAAAATTTAGGAAGTATGCTGGAGGTAAACACCTATGTTTGTAGACTAACCTACACTGTGACCTTCTGCCAGAGGCCAGTCCCAGCTGTTCCTCATTAAACAAAAGGAATGGTTCCTTAAAGGTCTGCTGATGAACCAAATACTACCTTCCCACTCATACACTTGCCACATATCTAAAGTTTCTACCTTCACTTTCAGTGTTGTGAAACTTCCCTTATTAACTACTCCATGTTCAATTTCAAGCTTCATTAAAGACAACACTAGGCTTGCATACAAAACGGCTATATCAGAAAAACGCTGTATTTATATTTGCGCATATAGAAATTATGTCTATATACCATCACTATCACTATTTGTAGAGCTACCACAGCTATTTAGGTCTGTTGCAGGACAAAGAGCATAAGTGTGGCACCCCAAAATAACACAGACTCTAATCAAGGTCAGCTCCTTAAAGAAATAGTGAGAGAGGCTGTGGTGGTGGTGGTGGAGTAGTCAATCAAATGCAAAATTAAGAACCGGACTATTGACTACCATTTTTTTTTATATGTTCAAATTTCTAAACCTTAAAAGGTTAAACTTAAAGTCAGAAGTAAGAACAGCTTTTACGTGTTCATTCCCCTTTTTTTGCTACATACTAGAGTAAAGAGCCAAATTTGAAATCATGCAGAACTGAAAATGTTTCCTCACCACAGGCTGCCTGCACATGAGCCCGAGCCTTTCCTCTGGTGCTTTTTTTTTTCTCCCTACTTACAAAATGCATGAACACATTTTTGCTACTGCTGCCATCACACCAACTACATGTGAATCTAAAAGACAGAGTTTGAAAAGGAAATGCTTTGAAACCTTTCACTCATTGTTTTCTATCCATATATCTCTGTAAAAATGTAAACAGTACACATTAACAATTGGGTTGTACACAACTGCATTTCAACGGGCTGACATCCATCTCAAGTTTTTGCCATTTTGCTGGTTTATCTCTCATGAGTCGATGATTGAAAACAAATGGGGCCCCGCCCTTGCCTCTCCTTGATGTCTTCTGCTCAGTGACTGCTGGGGCTGGATCAGCAGAGATCATCAGGGCATCTGTTTATCTCCATTATTCTGGGCCTGGCCTGTGCCTCCCATTCATAACATTTATTTGGATAGCCTATCTAAAGCTACCTGCCCATCCAAAATTTTCAAATCAACTCTTTATACCTTTAAAATTCCAGCTGAAATGTCCAAAAGTCCTGCAGGAATGGTCCAATTTATATTAAATCACACCGATTGGTTAAAGAGACATTAGCTTGTGAATGCTGTTAACGTTTTGCAGAGGACAAGTTTAAGTTGATGGAGTGCTCCAGCCCCAGAGTAGATCCCATTCATAAAACAACAGTGGGTATATGGACTGAATACACTCACAAGCAAAGTGAATGAATACTAACAACAGAATGGCTATTCTTCTCCTTTTCGATTTGACAAGTGTCTCATCCTTACTGTGATACGCCACTATGTTCCACGTCTGTATGCCAACATCCAATTAATGCTCTCCACTCTAACTTTATCCCATAATCACTTAAACCACACAGAGTCCTGACCACACTAGTCCCCCCACAGATATACCATTTATATGTTGTTCAATTGTAAGGGAAAAATACAGAAAAACTCCATCTCCAGTCTAATTGCAATCAAATCCAAAAACTACCTTTACAGATGATGCTTGAGTATGACCCGCAGCTCATACATGAATGTAGAAATAAGGAAGACAGTGAACAGCATGAATAAAAACACATCTGATAAGGATAGGAGGAAAAGGCTCAACTCCTTAATTGTTTGCTTATTCCAAGAAATTCTGGCATAAACCACAAAATCCAAATTAAAAAAATAAAATCCAGTCTGTCGCAACGTAGAGCTTAGCAGTTTATTAAAAGAGTGCATGGTCTTGGTCACTGCTGGAAAGACTGTAATTGTGGCTCTACTAACTGTGATGGACAGATAAAAGGGTTTTAAAGATCACCCAGAACCACTGCTCAGATCAGTACTGTAAGGAATTAAAAGACAAAAAAAACAAACTAATACAACAAAAACGGAGCCATGAGGGTGAGAACTGCCAGGCTTGGGGACTGCTTGCAGTTAAGTGATGGAAAAATCTGAAAAAGTGAGATGGAAATGCTTCTTCAATAGCTGCAAAGAGTGGTTTAAAACTTGCACCATGAAACCATGATAATACACTCGGAAAAGCATGAAACTCGATTTGCATCAGCAGCATTCAAAAACTAAAACGCAGAATGAGAAAGTCTCAGATTTTATTCAAGTATTTCCCCTGATGTGGCTTACTTAAACTGCTGTCTCCATCAAAACTCCAGTTATCACATTTGACCACCAGTAAAACATTTTAAAAAAGAATAACATATTTGAATTCAACTGCTTTGATCCAAAGTAGAGTAGGAAAGAAGCGTTCCTCACACCAAGCTTGAACCATTGCACTTAACCATAAGGATGATCTATTACATGTCTTTAACAAAAACACTCGAAATAGATCAAAGATACCACATAAGGGGTCGCATAAGCACCACAGCATGTGTGCCATTACACAAACAAGAACCCCAACTAAGATAAAATGCGGTATTATGGAGAATGGTAGTGCCCAGCATAAAGCCATGTAAAGAACAAAACGCTGACTGGGAGCCTGCTCGGAGCTGATTAGAGCTGCAATACAGTACAGGCAATCACGGGGGCTGCATCTCAATAGCCTTTTGCTAGCATCAGCCATCAGCGTCAATACATTTCACATCCCGAATATCCCAAATCACTACCGCCTTACTTCACAGTAAATCCCGTTCAGTGCATGTGGCACGCAGTACTGCCTGAGGTCTGCTTGCCTTTTTTACTTACAAAGAAACGCTTCCATGAATGTCCAGGCGGCTTCAAATCGCGGTGAAGTCAACCAGGCGAGAAAATGAGCAGGTAAAAAAAAACAAAAAAACAACAACAACAACAACGACGACCGTCTTATCCAGATGTGAACGTCGCAAAAAACGACGTGAACAGTTTGTCAGTGAAGAACAAGCGTGCGTCGTGGAGTGCGCTTTCCCCGTCCGCGGCTGCTCTGCTCTCACACACGGCTCAGTGTGGACTGCTGACTGCCGCGTGCGCCCTGTAGTAGGGACACAGTGAAACACGAGAGGCGATGATGTCACGGTCCGGGTTTAAAGAAAGGAAGGTAGCCGGTGGCGTTCTCTTTTTTTAATATATAGAAGAGCACAGCGGTTCCAAACCCGCCAATACCACGCTGGCACAGTCTGACTCACGCAGGCTGAAAGACTGGAAGGGCTCCCGTGTGATGAAGGCGAAATTAAAAAACAAACGGAAGACTGATGGACTTTTCTCCACAGTAGCCACGCAGGATTTATTCTTGAAACGCAGTTTGCACATTTCCCAAACTCCTCCGCTCATATGGGATGGGATGGGATGGGATGGGGTGGGGGGTAATATAACTGCATGGAAAAATACGGGGAGCCCAGTAACAGCTGGACACATTTATAACTAAACCACATCTGAGATGGAAACATACACCATCCCTCCGATGTTTATTTAGGAATGTATCCAGGCAGGTCAATAATGTGAATATCAATGAGTCTGAGCGCTGTAGCTCCTGGGTGAGCCGAGCTGTGTTATTTCTGGCATTTACTGCCTTAAATATGAATGTGGGTAGGTGCGCCTCCTTCAGCTCATTCTTCAACAAGTCCTGACAAAGGGCTGTGTTGAAAGTGAACTCAGCCTCATCCTGAAAATATTTTTTGGATCATAGCGATAAAAGTTGCTGTGAACATGTGGAAAACATTGAAGCCATTGTGTAAGCGCGCTTAAAATATTAAACTAGTTTTCTCTTAGCTCTGGTTTTCGATTCCTTTGCATCCCAGTTACTGGAGCTGTACTATCTCTGGTTGAGGCTTGTTAGTTTCAATAGGAAAGAGCAAGAGAAAGAAGTGAATATCAAGTAGGTTCAGCAGGGAGCCCGCAGCTATTGAGGACATGAAAGCATGGACAATGACCCCAGCCTCTACCAAGAAGCCAAACAGCTCTTCCACTCATCAACCTGCTGGGTGCAGTGAATGGTGCAGGAAGACACCCAGGGACAGTCAATGCACTCTTAGCGGCTGCTTTTCTCTCCCTTTTGCCTCTGTTTAATAATACTTCAACACTCCTTAAGGAGTATACTGTATCTCTCAAAGAGACAGATTAAGAAAAAATGCCTTCAAATACTGAATGTATTTTTTATAGGAAGAAAACGCAGTAAAGCGGTATTACACATTATAACGCCATCTGTAATATGTGAACTACCTTGACCAGCTACATAAATAATGCATCGAGCTTCCATTACAAAGAGAGCAGTGAAGGGGGGGTATTCACTCCTTCAGCCATCCTTGGTCCTCCAGGGAGAGCCTCCATGTTGGCGCTCAGAGCTAGGGGATATGGCCACCACCTGGGGCACAGAACAGACACCATACCCCAGGAGAAAGCAGAGGGAGATGGGGAATAATGAGTATTTGGCAGATATATGATAAGATATTTAGTGACCCAATCCTAGGAAGATGAATCCATGGCGAATGAAGATCTTGTGCTCCAACACCCACAAAAAAAAAAAAAGTGTCAGAGGGGAAAGTCAAAGCAAGCTGTTCAGCCATCTGCGTATGTGCTGTGTGGTGAACATGGTGGTTTTATCCAGGATGACTACATCAGTGTTTGCTTTCAGTGCCCAAATCAAACAGCAAACAGCAGTCTATTAATCTACACAAAAGTCTTTCCACTGCCAAGGTCTTCACTTTGTTACATAAAAGTGTGACAGGGTGGTTACAGACAACAGCGCATCCACACATTTGATTCCCACAAGAACCGAGCTCTGTTTAACAAGTTTTATCAAAGCGCTCCCTTGGAAAAAAAAATGTTTCTATCTGCTCGCTGGTTGTAAAGCTTGATTTATAGTCTTGTGTTGAATCCTATGCTGTAGTGGGAGAGAGAAACTGAGATAATCATGTTGCACTCTGAGCCGAAACACTGAACAAAAGTTACTCTTACTGCAGGAAACAGAGAAGACTTCAGAATCGATTTAGTCTATAGTCTATCTAGAGCTATGAAAACAAATAAAAACAGCTTATGTGCCTGGAATAATACTAGCTATTGCATTAGCTGTGCACCAGTCTGCTTTGCTGAGATGTGTACTGTGAGCTCTATGAATCATGCTTAATTCCATTTAAGGGCATCTATGAGAATAAAAAGAAAATGTAGCCCTTGCAACCATCAAGTCTGTCTCAATTACCCCAAGGCACAGATCTGCAGGATGTTTTCAAAATCATACATGTCGCAACTTCAGTAGCTCAGATTTGTGTGCCTGGCGGCTTAAAAAAAATGAAACCAGTCCCAATCAACCCAGCCACTAATCTTTTGTTACAATTGCAACAGCATGCTATTTGTTGTAATTTCCATTTTTTATAAATTAGGAAGCATGCCAAAGTTAAATCTCACAGCAGAAAAACCCCAGAGTAGTTTCAGTGGGAGTGAGAGTCCTAAAAACTGTTCCAAGAATTAGTTTAAGTGGGGGTATAGCCAAACCAAGGTCATACAGAGTCTGTTTCATCCCAAACCAAAACTCAGCTACACTTAATTTTATGGCAGTGCACCATTAAGCTTTATGAGCGAAAGGCTAACACAGTGGGGCAAGCTCAGATCTGTTGATGTTATCACAGCAGAATTATTTAACTTCACCCCTCCTGTCTGGCTTTCCAAGCTGAAAGCCTTTAAAGAAACAATGCACCTTCTGTGGAAACAGATACAGAGGCTGTGAACAATAGCAACATCTGTCCAACATAATGCAACTTGAACAACAAACCTGTAATACACCAACTTTAAAAAGGATCCTTTGGAATTGCACTGTATCAGGCAGGTGATGAGTTATGTGTTAATGGTTTTCTGTTTTTGACTTATAACGAAGAGAGAACCCCTCTGGACCTTTATTATTTAAAAAAGTTAAAGGTTTCATAGTGTGCATGACATGCTATGTTAAGAGTATAGTAAGTATTTTTTGAGGTTACTTAACTTGGATTGGATAATAGAAAAAAAAGAATGTCAGTTCAATTCCATTTTATTTATGTAGTGCCACATCACAACAACAGTTGCCTTGTAGAAGTTTATATTGTAAGGTGAAGACTCTACAGAGAAAAAGCCCCAAAAATCAACCCACCACTTTGAGCAAGCATTTGGCAACAACAGGGAGTAAAAACCCCTTCTTAACAGGAAGAAACATCCAGCAGAACCAGGCTTGGTCAGGTGTCACAGCTTGATTGCATTGCCACATCATATGAGAGTTTACGGTCCAACAATTTTAAATCTACTTCAAAGAAGTTTCAGTAATCCTGGCTAACAGCAGCTAACAGACGCTAACAGCAGCAAAAAACTTAACTTCTTAAAAACAGAAAAGTCTCATTGACGTGTATCTCACTCCTGTCACAAAGGTTTAGAGTCTCCTCTAGAGTAAATAGATGTTAACATTTGGCATACTGACAGCTGAGGTAAACAGTGGACTGACTGCCCACACTCACCACGGATGAACAGTGGCCAGAGTTGTTTGTCCTACAGCGGCCATCCTAGCTAGGATTATGCACTTGAATTGGAAGAGTTAAGAAAACAGAATTCATTTGACAGCAATCTACAATGTACTGACATCTAGTGGTGAGATTTTACACACTGTAACTTTAAAGTACATTTTGGGTACCATGAGGAGCTAACTGTGCTTTATTCTGTTCTAAAAGCATAATAATACTGCTCAGTCTAATAACATGTGGTAATGTGCATTACAGGACCTTTGGAGCCACATAGTAACCTAACAAAGAAGCTAAAAAGTAGAAAGACATTTAAAAACTTCTATACATTGGACTGATTATTAGTGGGCAACGGAGTGCTTCTCTTCAGGTGTAGCTGGAACTAGAAGTTTCATCTCGTTCTCGGCTGACAGATCTCAGGGAGAAGCTTTCAGACTCATTAACTGCCCACTCAGAGTCAGTGAGAGACAGGAAGGGAGAGGAAATCGCTAAGTGTTCACACTGTTTATCCACTCTCAAAGGAGCCTCTGCTACCTGCCCACTCGCTCTCGTCTTTGGCTCTTTCCTCTTCCACCTACACTCCCAAGCTCTCTCCTTTGTCGCCAAGGTGCAGATTATTACCTGCTGGTGTTCTGAAATGCTGCACGTACAATGGCTGCAACTAGCAGTAGCCTGAGGTTCTACTGTGAAGAAGCCACACAGAATCAGAGCGGCACGTTTTCCAGCACTCTGCGGGGGCCTCTGTTCCTACTGTGTGACAGCGAATAAAATACTGCATGCATAAACAGTTCAATTCCCAGCTTGTCCCCAGGGAGCCGGTGAGAAGACGGGCTGAAATGGCCACCCTCTTGGTGTGTCAGTGTGTGAGAATGGGGGTGTCTCCCGCTCCAGTAATTAGCTGAGTGTGTCAGATGGAGCTGAAAAACATTTGACTCCTGTGTGCCTGAGTGAGCGCATCCAGACACACAAGACCAAGATAAAGTTACTCTAATAACATCAGTGAATTACATTTTTTTTTATTCAATAAAGGAATCGGTGAACACTGAACTTGACTGATTAGCACTGATTAAACCAAGGGATCCGAGTCAAAGGACTTGAATTTGGGAAGTGTAATCTGGAATGAAAAACTATGCATCTTTCAGTGCATTCAAAGGACTTCTTGCTAATTTGCGATAAGGCATGGTATGCTGCCCGAGGAGATACCAGCCACCAGTGATGCTATCCAATATGATACCAGAAGAGCAGCAAAAGAGAGAGACTACCAGAGCTGTTTCTATCTTTGTGTAGGAGAAATGGTTGACAGGAACTGAGAAATCCCTCAACAACATAGGGTCTTATCATCTGCTTGGGTTACAACAACGAAAGCATTTACATCTGATGCAAACAAGAAAGCATTTCTGAGGAACCAAACTGACTGCAGTCATTGTGTTTTCACTGAATGAAAACAGTCAACTTGTACGATTTTTTACATAATTTGTTTTTGGTGTATTGAACTTATGTAAAGATCTTGCACTTAGCATTTTGAACTACAATGGATTTCTTTGTTAGCGGATACAATGAAATAAAGATTAGTTTAAATCAACACACACACACAAAAACAACAAAAAGAACATGGCTAATTTTGCAGAGGCAAACAAGTAACTCAGTCAATAATAAGTCAAACTCACAGTCTGGCAGGAAGTCTGGGAAAAGTGAATGGCAGTGTAGAATCCTACTGACTGTATAAGCTGGCTAGAAATCCCTGTCCCAATGACATGTTCAGTCTGCAGCACATATTGTAATTGGAGGAACAAGCTATGTTAATGTTCATGTTCATGGACCAAGATGCTAAAGTCACAACAACCAAGGGATGGAATGAAATTTATGTCAGCAGGGCAGTGAACCTGCAGTATTTCTTAACCACAGTGTGGGCGTAGTGAGTGACATCACAGGTAAGCATGTGAACAGAGGGGGCTGGACTGACTCACCTCACTGCTCAGGCATGTTGTGAGCATTAGCAGTGCTGACAGTGACAAATTCCAAAGTTTACTAGTCAAAATACCAACAGTGATGCACTCTTGCAAAGAGGCCTCACCCAGCCCTTGTTGCAATCGTGTCTACATGCTGACCGGGGTTGACTTTCTTCCCCCCCACACACTAAATGTAGAGTACCAGCAAAAAGTGCAGGTGCTGCCAATCCCTATCGTTAAAGAAATATGTACTGATGCTTTACATCCATCATCAAACAACTGTCAGCATCAGCCTGTCGACTTTTGTTTACACCAGCGAGGCAACCAAACACAGAGGTAATTATTTGGACATGAATAATTTATAGTTCAACGCTCAAAGTAAACTTTAAAACCTTTAGGTAAGCACAGCATCAATCCACTGGGCTTCAGTTGTGCAGAATGATGAGCCAAGTGTATTATACTGTATGTACCCCTAGAAAATAAGTTGCTTAGATTTAGCAATATACAGTATATTTTTTCCAGAAAAAATATACTTACTGGTTCTGCATAATTAATACAAAGAGGACATTTGTGCCTTTATTAAAAAGTAATACATAGCACTACCTCTTATTTGGCACTTAGATCTTTAAATCCTACTTTATATTACTTTGCCTGAGATCACACAGAAATGTCCCAGTTTCGTGTAATTTGAAGGTAATCTGAAAGTTTGGGACTTGTAAAGATGTTTAAGATGAAGAAAGTGAAGAAATGGTGCGAACTATTTCATGCAAAAGATGAAAGTTTGCATCCTGGAATTTTATCCATCCAACTGAACCGCACTCAGGTAGACTGAATCGCCTCAGCAGAGGCTTGTTTATGTAATAAAATATGGCTGTACCACCAAGTCTACACACAATATTGCCTACAGGCTGCAATTGTGATAGTGGATAAAATAACATCAGTTTAAGAGTCACAAATCAAACCACAGTGGTTGAAAACACTACGGTTGTGTTTCCCCATTCACAGTTCTTAAATGGTTTAATAATGGAGTTTCAGAGCATAACAAAAATATTTCGATTACATAAATTACATAAATATCAAGTAATCAGATGAAAAAATGGTCAAATTGCCTACCAGACACTAGAGCACAAACAGAAACAGGCTATGCATAATAAGAAATAGTGGGCACACTTTCTGTGAGCAAATGCTGGTATTACAGTATAATATTAAGCATCAGAAGTCAGGTCTTATTCTTGCTGTGTTTCCTAAATCGACACACAAGTTGCACACAGTTCATCACTGCGAGCCTAATGAACACATTAACTCTTGTCTTTGAGCATAATAAGCCTGTCAGGAGAAGATAATGCAAGCTGAAAAACTGATTTGTTAGAGCCAGTAACGACAACCTCTTCCACATACACAAGGAGCCTCTGTAACCAACCACAAAACTGATGATTATACAACAATGGAGAGCCACAGTGCAGCATGAATAATACTGTGGCTCACTCTATCAGCTTATTTCCTTCCTGAGATTATTATTTTAGTTACAGATTGATCACAGAGAACGGATGCCGGATCAGCTTTGCCACACGAATGCCCACCAAACACTACAGCAAGTGAGCAGAGTCAAATTTTACGCTGTGAATGCAATCAGCTCTGCTGCATCAACCTTCACGCAATATATGTCTGCATGTACTACGTTATTAGTTTTATTTACGATTTATATATGTGTATAAAAAACATGAATGTGATCTCCTTTTCAAACATCAATTGCTTTATTTTCTCTGCTTTCTACACAACGTTCCTTTATTGCAGCCTGAGGGACGATCTACTGACTCCAAAGGCCAATTTTTCTCTCATAAGTGCTTCTTCATTGTTCACAACAAAAGATCTGAATGAAACACTTCAGGGACTACAACACCAGCTGAAATACCCTACAATAAAACTTGTATGACACTCACTGAAGACTAAGCTAACTGTCTGAAGCCATATAAACAGGAACAAAGACTGAAATGGTAAAATGTGTCTTTTGACTTGTTTAGAGAAAACCTTAGAACAGCTTCTGATACACTTCGTGTTATCTGCATGGGTCGATCATGGCTCTTTGAGATGTTATTCTGCTTTGGTTTCACTGAATACAACCTATCCAACTACGTCTTTAATTCTGCCTTATCTATAAATAAAAGAGAGCTACAACTACTAGATAATTAAAGAGTATAGATATTTAATTCATTAGGCATTTCAAAGCCCAAATATTACATCATTTCAGCATCCCTAATATGATCATTTGCTGACTACTTTGCCTTTTGAGTTAGTAATAGATTATCTTCACAATTGAAACTGGAGAACTAATAACTAATTTAAAGACTTCAAGGCCAAAAATACTCAAAACACTGAGTAGAAATGCCAGTGACAGTAAAGCTTACCATAGCCAAAACCCTCGAATAAAGCATTGACATATCATTTTTAATTCATGTGTTGTCTCCTTCTTTGTCTGAATCAACAAGCCTGTGCTGTGACAGACAGAAAGAGAGGGAAATGTCTAAAACAAGGTTTCGATCCACTACGTCGCCCACAGCAGTGCTGAGCATGCTCAGTAAGGCTGCCAGGGGGCCAGGCTCCTGCTTTGGCCTACTTCTGATAAAACCAATAATGTCATGGAAAGTTTCTTTGCACTGTGTGTGTGTGTGTGTGTGTGTGTGTGTGTGTGTGTGTGTGTGTGTGTGTGTGTGTGTGTGTGTGTGTGTGTGTGTGTGTGTGTCTGACAGACAATGAGTGACAGAGAGGAGAGTGTGTGGCCTCAATATATGGGTAAAAATCCAATTTAATCAGCCAAAGCAACAAACAAAAAAATATCACCCCTGACGGGGATTATTGGTCTGTCCAACATCCAGAATTTTAACAGGCAAAGACTGCAGTTAAAGGACAAAGCACAACTTAAATTGCAGCTGAAGGAAAACAACTTTCATTCTAGAGCAACAGAAAGATTTAAAGAACGGCAGCCTTTAACCGACAATGTAATGAAACGCCATACAGGATCTGTTCAGCTCTACTTCCTCTGGTCCTCAAGCAAGGATAGCAGCTAGCGTGAGCAGAGACATGGCGCGGCAGTGCCGCTCTCACTTTGGTGCAGCTGATTATAGAAAAGCTGACCAATGCAAGTGGGTCAGCCGCAAGAGTGACATACCAAGATACCCAAGAGACAGCAAGAAAGAAAGAGAGATGGCAGAAGTTCATGTGAGGTTAAAACTTCAGAAGATTTCCATGTTGAAAATTAGAAGGAGGCAGACTTGAGGAGTAAACAGTGTTTGTTTACATCTAAAAGAGTCAGTAATCATGGACAATATTTACTAAAATATGAGTGGCACCTTAAAATTACATGTATATTTGTTTATTAGAATCACATTTTCTAAGCTCTTTTTTCCTTTTCCTTCTTTTTTTTTCTTTTTTTTAAACAAGATGAGCTCTCTGGCAACAAGAATAAGGACACTCATCGTATGCTGTGGATTGTCAAATATTATCAGCTTCAGGCTGAAGAACGCAAACAGCAGATGACTAAACAAACATTGTGGAAAGCACATACTCAGTCTCTTGCCTGCAGTTTCAGTGCCTAAAAAAACCCCCAGCATATAAAGTTACTGAATCTGCTGTAGAGACTAATTTTTGAAGGCCTATTTGTTTCCTCTGTTGTGCAATTACTGAATTATGTATAACATGTATTAGATAAAGCAAGTAGACTGGAACTGAAAAGCAAAAGAACCCTCCCAAAAACAGAAAGCTTAATATAAGACAGGAGCTGTGAACAGACATAAACCCCAATAGAGATACAGACTTCAGTGCAGCAACAAACAATTCAGTCATGGACGCTCCATCCAAGAAGAAATGGATTGGTCACAGCTTCAAAACTTCAACCTGACTGCTGTCTCTTCAGCAGGCCTAATCTGAGCCAGCAGATAAACAGAGGACACAGAGAGGCAGCGGTGAACTTGAAAAATAAGCTGACCCAGAACATCACCGCTCCACAGTCAGAGGTCATCATATGTACTTAGTTTTTCAGTCAACACATCCCGCTGTGTTATTAATATGTGTAGAGGCATTTTGACGCAGTTTCCATAATGGTATCTGAGATAGTCAGTATATCTGTGGAAGCCTTAAAATAGACAAGAAACACAAAAAAAGCTCAAGTAATATTTATTTTAATGTAACATGAAAACATTAAAATAAATCTGAAATGTTTGGACTTGTAATCTTACTTTAAGCTTTTGTTTTCAGTGCATTAGCTTGTTTGTTTTTATTGTCTAAAAATGGTCGGCTTCAGTCTGGTTTTCATTAGTTTCACTGTTAGTTTCAGTCTTTTTAAAGATCACAATAAAGAGGGTGTTTATCAAGGGCAGGACTTATGAAGTTCAGATTAGATATTACAACACAAGCATATAAGATTTTGAAGGCAGCTGACTCACAGTGATGTAGACATACCACATCTCAGTAAACAGGCTAGTTGTGTTGACATATTTAACCACACTGACAAAGTCTAAAACTAAGGACATTACTCTATCGTTTTCATTTATTTTAGTTGGTTTTGTAAGAACAAAAAGCTTTCATTTATTATTTTTTTCAGTTAAGGACATTGCTCAACAACTACAATGTTAACTACATTAACAAAAAGTCAGTTAAGCTCCAGGAAAGGCCCTACAATAATACAAATTTCAACAATCAAATGACCCCTGATGAACAAGCACTTGGCAATAGTGGGAAGGAAAAACTCCCTTTTAACAGGAAGAAACCTCCAGTAGTACCGGGTTCAGGAAAGGGCAGACATCTGCCACAACTGGTTGGGTTGAGGGGAGGTTTATATAATGTAGAATAGAGTGAGGGATTCTCCCAAATCCAAACTGGTTCCACAGAAGAGGGGCCTGGAAGCTGAAGGCACTGTCTCCCATTCTACTTTTAAATACCCTAGGAACCACAAGTAAGGCAGCAGTCTGAGAGTGAAGTCCTCTATTGTAGTGGTATGGTATTATGAGGTCTTAAAGATAAGATGGGGCCTGATTATTCAAGACCTTGTATGTAAGGAGAAGGATTTTAAATTACATTCTTGATTTAACGGGGAGAGAAACCAATATGGGAGAGATATGGGTTCTCTTTTTTCAGTCCCCCTCAGTATTCTTGCAGCAGCATTTTGGATGAACTGAAAGTGACAACAAGTGCACTTGAAAGGCACCAAGACAACCCCCAGAAGGGAATGTTTTTACAGGTGGTGGTCACAGACCATTGCTCTTTCCTTATCCCACCTGACTGATTTTTCTCTAGTTTTGCTTTTTTGCTGGTACCACTACAGTACCACCAGCACATTCAGGTTGCTCAGGTAGTCCAGCTTCCTCAAGGATGACATATCCTTGCATACTGCCACAAGTAATTATGCTGTCTTTCTCAGCAGACTCTGAAGAGTATGGAGGAGATACCAGGAGATGGATCATTAGACAGGAAGAGTGGGACAGGGCAGTAGAAGGTCATCAGCCCAGCAGCAGGACCAGTATCTGCTCTTTTGTACCAGGAGAAACAGGAAGAGCAGGAGGAGCACTGCCAGAGCCATGCAGAATCACAAGCAGGCTACTCACAGCCATGTTTCTGACCAAAATGTGAGACACAGACTTTATGAAAATGGCTGGCGTCTTTTAGTGGAAACTGTGCTCACAGCCCAGCACAGAGCACTGGCATTTAACAGACTACACCAAAACCATTTCTCAAAGGAGCAGATACCAGTCCTGCTGCTGGTCTGATACCCTTTGACTGCCCTGTCCAGCACTCCCTCTGCAATGTTGTGCCAAAGCAGGTAAAACGCATTCAGAATTGTTTCTGCTTCCTCACTGGACAGATTGAACTCACTTTGTGTTACACTATGATAAAAAAGTGTAATATGTTCTTAACACTTAGCTTTAGGTTTAAGATTAGTGCAGTGCAGGTCAGCACAATAACCTTAAATTAATAACTCCAAGTAACACTAAGTGTAATTTATGTATATATGACTTTTTTAGTGGAATGCATAAATAAATTCCCAAAGATGGACAATTTCAGCAACCAGTAATGCTGTTGCAGTAGCTCAGTGTGTTACATAATTTAAGGGTTATCATGTAAAAAGGCTAAATAATCATCATAAGAAAAAAATGGCCATTATGAGAAAATCAACAAGCCAAATTCCTCAGTTCCATAACCAGCCGAATCATATCAGCTGTGCTAACACAATCAGTTAGAGACTTAATATGATAAGCTTGCATTAGGTAACATGACGTGCAATTAGAGCAAGAGTGATGGTTGTTAAAAGTAGGCTTTTAAATGCTTACAGAAATTAACAGATATTTATAGCCTTATGATCAACTTACACTGCATTAGATGAAAACAAATGTTCCTTTTTTAAAACGTTTTCAAGGTAAACTCAAGCTTTAGAATATGTCTTGTGAGATCTATAGGTCTTATGATTTAGTCATGAAAGCTGCATCTTTGCAGTTTTCTCGTGCAACCTATTTATAAGGATTAGGTATAAATTATAAATATTAAAGTAAACAGAAAGCATAAAACTTTACTTCTTTTACTTCATGAATGAATCATGAGGTTTATGAGAGTACAGCACAGACATGCACGGTTGGCAGGAAGGGGAAAAATCTTTCCATTTATTTTCCATGCAGGAAATAAGCATTGCAACAACAACAAAAAAAGGTGAAATAAAAATGCGGGGTCATAAGAGCAAGCCAAACAAACGGCATACTCACTGAGGCTTCTTACGTCCTGATTTGACCCTCTATTATAGCATCCTGTTAATCCATATTTGAAATGGGGCCAATCAATGCCACTCTAAAACAAGGGCTGGGAGTGTGCAGAGGAAGGCACAGCTGACAAATTGAGGACAGCTCTCTGTGCTGAGCAGTCAACTGAGTTAGTGACTCAGTCTAATGGCACTTCATGCATCTTTCGCCTTGTCACCTTCCCTCATAGTCCTCATTCATATCAACAAAGTATATCTCCACAGCGTGAAAGACATTTGTAAAGCTTTAAATCAGGAGGATATTATCAATATGGCTGTCTTAAGTATTTTCCAGATTTTTCAGCTCTTTTATAAACAAGCCCTTAAAGCCAAGAAGCCAAATCTCAGTCTGTTTTACAAGGTGTGTCTCCTCTTAGGTCCCCTGGTGCTATTTCTGTAGGTGCAGCTGCATTTCTCAAATGCGCTTCTGAGAAAAAGGACAACAAGCTTTTCTTGTTGACTTTCAAATCTTGTTTCTTTGCAGCTTTGCACGCCTACAAGCAAGCGGTGAGATCCAGCGTATTTATGATAACTGTGAAAGGACAATATTGTTTCATTATCAACACCCTCCGCGAGAGCAGTTTTAAATTTAACGGGCCGCACCTCCCTCCTGGTTGCAGCCCTCCCACCGACAGCTGCATATGTCAGGTGTAGAGTTGTAAGGGGTCACAAGGCAATTCATCAACATCCCGACAGCCACATAGATTACGGGAAGGGAGGGAACGACTAGGAAAGGCGGGAGAGAATGGGGAGTGAGATGGAGTAAATCGGGTGAATGGTTCAGTGTAGCTGGCTGAACTAGAAAAACATTGTAAAAAGTAAAGTGCAAATGTCACCCAATTCCCTGTTAAGGAGGTGAAACTACAAAGACCTACAAAAAAGGATTCAGGACGAACTGTTTCTGCAGCCACATCCACAGGGCGGCTCCTCTAAAAACCGAGTTAGCAGCTGTGTGAGAGGCAGACAGCAGTTAAAACAGCAGGGAGAAATGTTCCCTGTTAGACACCACACTCTACTGTAAGCACCTCAAGGTAAAACACACAGTCATCCTCCTACTCTCAGCAGAGCAGCGCTTTTTAGTTTTTAAGTGAAACATCTTCCTAAGTGCCACTTACATGGATTGATGATGCAAGAAGCGCACAAAAAGACAACCAAGGTGGGAGAGAAAATAAAAGCAAAGAACAACAAAAAAACGTCTGTTGCAACCCAACAGTAGGAAGTGCTGTGAGTCATCCTACACAGACACACACAACACAAGCATGCACAAAAAACTTAATAAATCTGCACACACACTCTAATAGAGGCATGTTTTTTATATATATATATAATGAAGAAAAGTTTAATGCAATAATAACAGCTACACTGAAGCAGTGACCTCAGGGATGCTAGATGTTAAAATCCAACACTGCCCCCCAATGGCAAGAACAATTTGTTACACATTTTCTAAATAAAAAAAAAACAGACCCAGGCAATTTGAATCAAGTCAGAATAAATATATCAATGCGCCGAAGCAACCTGCTTCAAGAACCTTTAAGGCATAAATTATTGATGCCAACCAAAGCTGTGCAATTACATCACCAAATAAAAGTAAGCTACCTTCCAGGGCTCCAATATTCACAAGGGGTCTTCTCAGCAGGTAGCTCCACATGTTTGATTTAGCTTTTTTCTTTTTTTTTCTTCCCCCCGGGCGTAACCACCAAGGTCTGTGTCTCCTCCAGAGATCGAACAGGGGATCTTAGACTTGTCAGGTGAATGATGAGACATAAACTACAATACAGGCCTCTTATGTTATGAACCTGTTCTCTACATTTGTGCTAGATCTCCATCCCTCTCCTCCCTTCAGGTTGTAAAGGAGGGGTGTACATTGTATCAGAGGAGGCGGGGGCTCTGTGATTGATTCACTCAAAGAGACTGCAGCTTCTGGATTGCACCACTGGATGACAGCAGATCTTTTGTTTTAAAACCCCAGCTCACATCCACCTCACTTTGCAAGCAGTGCGCTATAAATATAAGCAAACCTGCAAGCACGTAGCAGGAGAGAGAAGCCCTTTGTTGAATAGCTTCTTTCCCTTTTTTGGAGCTTAGGTTAGCAACTTGTCATTTGTTTAGAGCATTTCTCAGCTCTGAAGCTAACAAAGAGGCACTCTAGACATCGATTCGCACTGTTCAATAAGCCTTTCTTTGGAGTGGAAATGTGGGGGATTCACACAGCATGTTATGTCTAGGTTTCCCCTAGAGCAGGGATGTAACACGAAGATTAAAGAATTAAAAAAACCACTGAGATAAAACACCTAATTTTAAACACAACTGGAACTAAAGTCTATTTTAATTCAAACTGACAATCTGACTAAGATCTCTCTCACTTTCTCTGCAGTTGCAGTTCTGGCCTTTTTTCAGCTACTATGATGCCCTCTGCTGGATAAAATATCCAATTACACCATTAGCGAGCACAATTATAACATGCAGGCTGACATCTGGTCCTAATCTCAATGCTAATTTGTCACTTTCAGCAGCACAGCGCGCTACCCCTGCAGCTGGAATGGGATACAGAATAAAATCAGTCTCTGAAGAAGAGCAAAGGGATGCATGCGGGCATAAACAATAAACGGCACATGGTAGGAGGCCAGGATGATCCCAGTAAATCTATTCACATTCATCAAAGAGATCACAATGAAGGCGATTTATGAGCACAGCTGCTTGACTGTTAAGACTCATCCGTGTTTGGAGAAGAAGCCTTACAAATAGATGGAGACAAATCCAAAGCACAAACGAGCCTTTTTCCCTCTCCTTTTTGTAAACCACCTCTTCCCTGCAGTAAAACCCAACACTGCTGTATTTCAGTGTACTTTTAGTAACAAGATTCAATGCGATCACAAATCCAGAAAAATGCTGAGTTCATCCAGTATTTCATGGTTATTTTTGGCAAAGACAAAAAATATATATGACAGCAGGACAAAACATACTGACCTAATGAGAAAAGACATTATACTGTGCAGAAATGCAAAGCTAATGTCACAAAACGTACTATAAAAAATGCTACTGTTTATTCAAACAAAAGCAAAGTGTACATAGACAAAATCCACCAGGGATTCTGAGTTTTATTTTCAAAAGTTTTATTTTGCTTTTTTTAAATAAAAATCAAACTTTTATGGATTTTCTATTCCCACAGAGGCACAGATATTATTTAGATCAAAGAATAGACAAATGTTTAAACTCAATCAGACAATGTCAGAAACTAAACCTTGATCAAAGGAACAGCCCCCATTTAATTTTTTAAAATAACTTCAGTCAAATAATGAAACCTCAAAATAATTTAGATCAAAGAGCCTTTCATCTCTCTACCCCCCGCACACATGTAGATGTGCAGCTCGTTCTGCTAATGGCTGTGCTGGAGGAAAATAAAACAAGCACATGTCACTAAGACAATCAGGAGCGCACGCTCTTGCAGCCCCTGAGTAGTCAAAAAACTGCTTTCATGAGCTCCGCCCTATTAGGATCATCAATTAATTCTCTTATTTATCTCCATTCCAGACGCCTGCAGAGAGTCTCGGCAGTGTTTCACCAGCAGGTTTTTTCCGAGCTGCTTGTAGGGGATCCCTGGGTGCCAGCAGGCCAGTTTTAACATTAGACCCTCTCCACTGAGTCATAAGTCATCTATCAGTCATCTGTTAACAACCGAAAGTAAACCTGGAGGCATTATCCTTTCCACATGCCTGAATCACTTCATATTGCTCAATACAGAGTGAATCAGCTGTGCTGCTCCATGGTCCAGCGGGGGGTCACTGAACTCCACCTGTCATCATGACAAACGATGCAAGCTTCTATTTTTTGACTGTTTGCCTCTCTGGCATTATGTCTGACCAGAGGTGAAGGTTGGTACAGATGTTTTGTTTTAAATCAACCACATTGAACTGCTGCTCCCTCTCTCTCTCTCATCCACAATAAAACAGTAAGTCGCATACAAACTACAGACCGGTTAAACCACCATAGAAAGTATCAGACCTTATTCTGACCACACCTCAGCAGCAGGAATAAAACACGTTGGCCTCAGGTGGGGCTTAACATGTGGCATCAGAAACAGAGACAGTGAACACGCGACCAGGCTGAAAGCGTGTAAAGACCACACGGCTTGAAGCTCCTACGGTTTCTCCTTATCTAAATCCCTGACAATCTACCAGGTCTTGTACCATTTCTTTTCTTTACAATAAAGATTTCCAGCAGAGATAATATGTTGGATATTTCTCATTGAGGCAATCATACATTCACAAATAGGTAGTTAAATCTATTTGGGAATAGTGGTGATTTTCCAATATATTTGCTGAGCCTCGTTGCCAATTACCGGCATGATAGCAATACAATGGCATTAATCAATGTCAGTTGCAGATGCTATCTGTTGTCTCACATCAATTTTCTGCTCGTTCAGTGTTCAGTGACAGTGTAATAAAGAACTGAATGATTTCTACACAACTATTTTTAATATAGAAAATTTAATATAGAAAAAAGCAACAAAACAAGAAAGAAGAAAAAAACATATCAGTATCAGCAATCAAGATATCAGGCAAATTGTTGTTTTAAACACTGCAAGGCTATTTTTAAACCGCATTTTCATATTATCTTAGTATATATAACAAATGGAGAAATCTGTTGATGTTCTGTGTATCTGAAAGGGAAAAAAATGTCAGCTGACATATTAGATTTAAAAAAAAAGATTAAATATCAGTATCCATCTTAAAAATTCTATGCCAGGGTTAAAAAGCAAACAAACAAATAAAAAACCCACACACATCAAAAGTATACTTAAACCTGTCATATTACTGACTTAAGGTCATATCAGCATAGTTGATAAGACTACTAATAGGAATGAAAACACTACACACCTAGATCTAGACAATCACCAACTAAAAAATGCACCTAACAGTAAGACAAGGTAACATCTGTCTGAGAAGTGTCCATTAGTTTACAGTGTGTAAGCCTCACCGTGACGAGACTGTGACGGAGAGGTGATAAGTTCTCCAGACAGAACCTAAAATTGTTCCCAATAGACCATGATTCATTTCCTCAGGAGAGTTATAAACAAGCCTAACTATAAACCAAGGTGGTAATCAAGATCTGATTCAAGGGAAGAGGAATTCACATATGCTCACAGACATCAGAAAACCATTACGCAGCCAAGTACCAAATCTACAGTCTAAGGCACCTTGAAACACTTTCTATGTAAAACAAAACAGAACATGTCCTACACACAAGCCTTCATCGACTCAGCTGCAGTGAAACGTTATGCAGTACCTGTTAGGTTCTGTTAAAAGAACAATGAAAACTAGAGAAATATGGACTAATGGGTATACCATGAGTACGACATGACTAATCAGTCGATCAGCAAAGCACTCACAGTACTAAAATGTTTGAATTGGCACATCCATGTGATTTCATATCTCCCACACAGTTACCTCCCATATCGCAAGAGTGCATTGCACTTTTGATATAGGTAAGAACTATTAAAGAATATATGAAAACCACAGAAATAATGTTTCTGCTGACTGGTCTTTTTAGCTGCTACTATTCATGGTTTTTCTGTCCATTAACAATCCATCAAAGTCGCTACTCAATGAGCAGAAACACGAACGATTGTGTAAAGTAAAATATCCCTTTTGGGTGCTATTCTTTTTTTTTCATGTCAAGTTAACTAAGGTTCACATGTACAGGCTCTTTCATTGATGCCAATTCCCAAAAGCTAAATGCACCAAGGTTTCTTCTGTCAGTTTTTAAAATTGTCTGCTGTGTTGCAATGATGCGTGGGAGTATAAGAGAGAAAAGCTGGCCTAATTCACACATACCTCTCTTATCCTTCCTTGCAGAAGGCTCTATCGATATCTCATTAGCTGAATGCCTCTGCTAGCATCGCCGACAGCATAGCCAACACGGTTATGGATCGTTATTGGTCCCTGGCTTTTACATAAAGATCAGTTGATGCTTCAAAAAGGAAGACAGAGCGTGCAGGAGTTAAAGTCCTGTGCTTTTAGGGTGATGGAAGCTTGAACCAATATGTGTGGACAGCACTAAAATGCCTACAGCCAGGTTTGACATAAACAGGGACCACAAGAATCACGCTCAACCAAGAGACACAGACACCAGTTTCTGGGTCTCATCTAACCCAGAAACCCCAAATGAGGGCCCTTTCCCCTCAAATAAAAAATGCTGAGAAAGTCAAATAGTGCCGGTGGCGTTATTATTTTATCGTTATTTAACTGGGGAAAAAAGACTTAAGAGTCTAAAACTTCTTCTGCAAGATTGGCCACAAAACAGCATCAGCTAAATCACAGTGATTACACACCAGTAAAGTGAAATGCATACAATAAGCACACATACACATAAACTGAAGCATGAAATACAGAGCCATCAGGATTATGATCATTACGACTGCATGGATATCTCACATTTGGTCAGGCGAAAGTCACAAGCCAGTATAGGCCGCCTTGAAGTCATTTAAAATTGCTTAAATTAAATGAAACCAGCTTTCCAAGATTCAGTTCATTTACCAGCTGATTCAACAAGACAGATATTCAGATGTGTTCAGTCTTATTGCCACAGATGTATCAACTCAAGCACCTGGTTATGCAGTCTACACATAATGGGTCGCTCTAAAGAGCTCACTGAATTCAATAATGCTACGGTAATATGATGCCCTTTCTGCAACAAGTCAGTTTGTGAAATTTCTTCCCTCCCATTCAACGGTAAGTGGTATTACTGCAAAGTGGAAGCATTTAGGAACCACAGCAACTCAGCCACAAAGCAGCAGACCACATAAAGTTACAGAGCGGGGTCTCCAATGTTGATGCGTTTAGTGTGTAAAAGTCCCCGACGCTCGGCTGACTCAACATCTGCAGAGCTCCAAACCTCCTCCAGCATTAACATCAGCACAAAAACTGTGCGCTGAGCTTCATGGCATGGATTTCCACAGCCAAGCAGGTGTAATGTGTAGATGAACCACTACTTTTGTCCAGCAATTGTATCACACCAGCTGAGAGAAAGCACACCATCCAATTAGATCATACAATGTGCAATTTACGAAAGCAGTTGTGGTAAACAGCTGTCTCCATGAAAAGCATAAATAGCCCTCTCATTCAGAGCCACTTTGGGTATCACTGAAGCTCATAACTATGAGCAACACAAACAGTATTTCAGTTGTATGACTCTTTGTAGTTTACTAAAATGCTGCTTTGGAGTCACAGCAGACTGTTTCTCTGTTATTAAGGAAAGACGCTTTGACATTCAGTCAAAGACATTTTAAAACACTGTTGTACTAACAATCCAAATGTGGAAGTTTCAAACCCAACGAGGCACCAGGAGTGCTCAAAAGAAAGCCCATTCTCATCCCTGGGGGTGCCAATGAGTACTGCCTTGTCAAAGCCGCTAGCTAATTTAGGCACAAAGTGTCCACTGTTGTAAACAGGTATGTTTTAACCCAAACCAAATAGGTTTTAGTGCCTAAACTAGCTAACAAGTGGAAAGTGTAAAAAGAAAGAAAAAGGCCCAGCATGAAGCTAAACCAGGGTCTCCTGGCTGTTAACCCTGGGAATTATTCTACCAGCAGGTCTCCAACTCCTAATGAAGCCTCTCTGTTAAATGTGCCCATTGGCTGTCAGAGACCAATATAGCCATTTCCAGAGCTTTAGAGCACAAAGAATCCCACCCAGCTACATAACAGAGAGATGCAGGAGGCACCTGATCAGGCAGCATTACTATCATACTAGTCTTTAACTAGTAAACTGTGAAAATGATATGGTTTAGGTAAATACATTACCAAGTTGGAGGAATGTAACCACAATCAAGTCTTAGCCAGCACAATCCTTCTGCTTCAAAGAAATGTCTTTGAAGCATTGTGCTGGCTAAGTTTCTAAATATGAATAAACATGTATTTTTTGAACATTGCCATTTTGAGTGTGGGTAGGGGTGAAGCCAATTTTAAGCTTGGCAGTGAGCCACCTTCAACTGTGCTTTAGTTCTTGGCAAAGAGCTAACTTCTTGTGTACACATTTGCGCTGTCACACTGAATGACTAATGAGCCTCCCTCCTCCATAAATAAACAATGAAAACAAACGGGACGAGTGGCAACTCTAACAGCTTACAGTCCACTTACAGCTAGTTCTAAATCATTACACGAAAACCTGCTATAGATGTGGAGGGAGGTTTTGGATTTTTCAGACATATTCCAGGCCGGAGCCCACATTTATCAAGCACTTCACCGCTCAGAACTCATTAAGTCTGACTTGGACCAAAAATACAAAGTTGCTCGAGAGTTAGACACGAAGCTTAAGGCACAGACTGTCAATAAGGAAACATGATGTCTCATTTTTTATTCTGACTGTTAAGACTGGTAGGATGGAAAACAGCAAACTGAGATTCATTGCTGGTGTATCATATCAAATCCAATTTTAACTAGCAGGCCATGAAAGCATTTACTCAACCAGCAACTAACCTGAAAAACAAATTTACATGCAAATCTGTATGCTCTCTATCAGCGCTCTCAATTCCTATCAATGATAAGGTAATCTGCACATGTACTCCTATAATAATAAGCTCACTCATACTGTATATGCTCACTGTACTCTAAGGTAAGACCAACTCACACAGCTGAGAAACGGTCAAATTTGTAACTGTTAATCACTTGGAAATATGTTAATTTTTCACCAATCAGCTAACCCTAGCAGCTCTAATCATCACACTCTGCACTCTCAGCATGCGTCAACATGTGCACAGTGCACATTATGTGAGGTGACAAAATCAACCTTGTGGTGGCACTAACTGTATAATCAGAATGATATCATAGCCCATCTATTCACCATTCTGACATTTACACAGGTTATATTTCCCATCCTTTTCGAACACACAGTGCATTGAATACACACAGTAAGGACCCTCAGACTAGTGGCAGGCAGCAATAAAGCCATCACACGGGGAGACATTTTGAAGCATTCTCTAAGAGATTTATTTATCCAGCCACCTTACATGAGAAGCAGAGGTGCATTTATCTGCACCACCAGCAGGGGTCTTACAGTGGAAAACAGTGGGTTTCCTCTCATTCAGAGGAGGAGGAGGAATGCCTGCACACATCACTTTGTGAATTGCAGCACAAATGTGGGAAGGCTGCATTTATCCTTGAGCAAGTACCGTTGATATTTAAAGCAGACCCTCGACTTCTAGAAGCATTCGTCGCTGAATGCTGTAGAAACATACCGCGGAGGGCTGACAGCTGATTAGACTGATGGATCAATATGAGGTGCAGCCATTACTACAGTTATGAAGCCCCTGTCAGCTCACACCACTCTGGCCTCATCTCTCACACACAGCCTCCCAACAAAACTGAAAGCAGGCTGTGTGGAGCTGATACGCCGTATGAAAAGGAGGAAAAGATTGATTTCATTGCAGCTAGTCTCTAAAGGTAACATATGGAGCTTTTTCAACTGCTACTGGCAATGCAATCCCGAGGACGAGGGCACATTTCTGCAAAGTGCAGTAAATGTCTGGAGGTGGTGCTGTATTATAAAGGCTGAAAGATAACAGTAAATCTAATGTAAAGGGGAGGTTTTCAAATGTTTCATGGCACATTAGCGTTTAAGATGCATACTAACGGTGACACATATAAAACTTTTGACTAGCCCTCATACTAGAAAGGCAGCTTCAACAAAATGCCTTCCAACATGCTATTAAAAAAACAAAAGAAAACAAAAAAACCCCACCTTGAATTCAAAAGAACATCCAAAGTGAGAGTTTGGGTTAAGGTTATGTCTAGTACCCAGGCATGCATCTCTTTCTAGCTAACTGTGAATCACCTGATCTCAAACAGGCGGCTCAAACTCCAGGATGCAGAAACCCAGCAGGCTTCCATGGCACAGATTTAGATCAAGGGATACACATTTAGCAGTTTGTCGTCCCCTGGGCTTTGTGTGTTTGTTTTTTTATATGTCGTTTCACTGTGGCAAATTCCTCCCGTGTGGTAACTCAGGTGATGCCATTCAGCATGCGATACAAACAAATCAATCACAGCAGCACAGATTATTCAAAGACAGACCTGGCACACAGTTCAAATATTTGTTTAGGCAGGGACAGCTGAGGACAGAGTGTGGGAGGAGCAACTCGCCCACAGAGGAGCAACAAAAGGCACTGTATGCAATCAGTGCTACTGTCAGTGCTCATCTCTCTGTCCCACATAAAGTGAACCAAATCCCCTGAAAGTAACTGGCTGTGGATACTATATAGATGCTGATTTATTTTCAACAAGTTTTTAAATATCTCTACTCTCTGAAGAAGTCGTGAGAAACTGCTACTATTTATATCCGTGAGTGCCCCATCTAGTAGCAGTGCACTCAAGTCACGATGGGCCTTGCGCTAAAGTGCATGCACACTGGCACATGGTGGGGGGGACTGATGCGCTTGTTAAAAAAAATAAATACATTTTTAAAAATGAAGTGAGGCCGATGCTCAATAATAGCTATGGAAACCCTTCGCACAGGTACGATTTATATATAGATGAAGGGCTTTTACAAATGCCAGCAACGCAGATGGGCTAAAGGCTAAGCATCAAGCTCTCTCTCCTAGAAGTGAACAAACAATTACTAGAGATTAGGTAAGGGTTATCAATGTACAAATGAGGCAGTGATATCAAAGGCTCACACCTAGGGAGACTAAGGCATTTGTGCTGTGGCTGAGCTTAAGAAACACAGACGAGAGCCATGAAAGGATTAAAAACTTAAGGGGAGAGCCACAAAGAGAAACAATGTCCTGCTAATAGCATGCAAGATGCAGAGCCTGAATAATGCCTACCTATGAAAGCCCACTGTGGGACTGTAGGGGTTGCAGAGGGACAGCGTTGGAAACACTGTTGCCAGGAGAGAGACAGAGAGACGAAAAAGCAAAGCCACAGTATCAATAGGACCAAGAGGGTATTAACAGCAGTGTTGAAGGGATATCATTTCTACCACTTTTCCTTTTATTTTAACTCTCTGGAAATGTGTGAAACGACAATATGGCACAATAGTTTAGTGGACCCTTTTCACATGAAGGCTTCACTGTGAAAACAGAGATTTGGTTCCTCTTTATAAATAAAGCTGAAGAAAAAAGACAATTTAAAAAAAAGAAAAGAAAGAGGTAACCCCCTGCTTGCTTGGATTTGTTAAAGACAAATTCAGAAGTTTAATTTATCTGTTTTAGTGGTCCGGAGTCCTCTGTGGACATTTTAACACGGTGCTCCAAGAGCTCACAGCTGTAGAGCATTTGAGCAGAATGATGGCTTCCAAAAGCTCCCTAATCATCACAGACCATCTGGAAAACAACTGGGCCGTGCACTGTCCACTGGACCGAGGTAGACAGACAAGAGAGGCAGAGAGAGAAAGATAAAGCTGGGGAAAGAAAGTAAAAGATTTTTCAGGGCATGATATGAAAGCGGTAACATGTTAAGAGCGTAAGAGATATCCACCACTAACAGATCAGAGAACTGATAACATGGGGAAAAAGTAAAGTATTTCAGTTGCAAATAAAAGTCGCTTTCCCCTTCGTCACTCACTGATCAGCTTGCTTTATTTCCACAGATTTCTCTACCATGGGCACCCTGGAAAACAGCTATGAGTAGAAGCTTTATAGATCTCCTCGGGCCTTTCAGAAGCAGCCTGTACGGATTTGAAATGTTCTAAATTGTCCTTGTGACTTAAGACTTCATAGCCCTCTGTAACGTACAACTATACACATTGCAATCAAGGAAAATTGACTATAGTGAAGCGAATGCAGAATGAGACTTAAGCATAACCCTCGAAAATCAGAATCTGAAAAACTACAACACAGCCAGCATACCAAGTTTTCATACGTAAACCAAAGCATTTGTGGGGTAATAGCAGACTAGAGCATGACCTCCATGGAGGCAGCTGTCCCTGGATTCAACCTGACACAACATCAGCAAAGGATGGCTCATTGCAGATTAATACAGGGATTAATCAGGTTCAACAGCTCTCTCAGCATTAAATGAAAGACGCCGCATAACTAAGAGGCTTTAGGACCAAAGAATTACTGTCATCTATATGCTCCCTTACTTAACCCAAAGGGGTGGGTCTACATTTGCTTTATATATTCTGTAAGATTTAACCAGAAAGGGCTCAATTACAGAAATAACTATAAAACAATCACAACATCTGATCACCAGCAAGGCTTGTGTGGACTAGAGTGAAGTCAATGTGTAAACACATACATATCACACCTAAAACGCCATAGAAGGTGAGGTATGATTATGTTAAAACCCCGCCCATATTTTTTGTCCTCCATTTTTTCTCATGGGATGAAAGGAGAAGCAATCACTGTGCACACAATTTGTAAACAACATGTACATTACAAAAGGGCTAACTTGGTCTGATGTGGCTTTACACTGAGAAACTGTCTTAATCAGCACCTGGGGCAGCCACCAACATCAGAGCATCTCTTACACATATGTTCACACGCAGAGCATCTAAACAGATACACACTTTACCCCCCCTCCCTCCCAATAGAAGCCAGATGGTGAGGACCCCACCGAGACTTCAAGGCGTGAGAGCAGTGCGAGCAGCTCAAAGCTCGCCTCGCTGACTGTCTGTCTCCCAGTCAGCACCCAGCCACACAACAGAGAGTTATAGATGTGGAGATCAGGATGATGTACAGCAGTCTGGTCTCCCTCTTAAATCACATTACACACACAAGTGCTCTGCAAGAGTACCGAGCACAGACAGTGTTAGTGAGTCAGCAGTCACACACATCAGAGCCTCCCCCTGCCAAGAGGATGAGTAAATATTCTCTCAGCACTTTGCAGTTTGAATAAGACATTGTCCCGTGTGCCTTTTCTTAAAGTTAGTCACGTGTAATGGCCAGCTTACAAACAATAACATAATAGGCTTTGATGTTATGACTGAAAACAAAAATCTGGTTTTCATTTGACTCAGAGTTTGTAATTGTCTCAAATCAAAAATAAGGACATAATTTCATAATGTGCTAAAGAAAGTCAGAGTGACACGGCATTTCATTCACCTCTGTGTAATCTGCAACCATGAGCTGTATGTTCTGTCCTGCTGCTCCTCTCTGTTGCTCATAGATCTCTTCCTGAAAGAAGCGGGCAGTTCCACCTAATGCTGCTGATACTGGAACACCGTCAAAACCAAGGGTGTGATTTTTTGTGGTGAAACTTGAAAAATGCACGTGTGACTAACATCAGTTTGTCTTAAAGTGGTAAACAGAGGGAACTTCAAAGCTTCTTTTTTTTTGAACAGGCCACCCCACATGGAAAGCAGTTTTGACATCCGTCATTCACCACAGACTTGCATTCAATCTAAGCTATCAATCAACACTGGCTTTTAGACACGCAGGACTCTTAACCTGTGTGCTGTGTATAAATAAATAAAACGAATAAACCCAATACACACAGACGCTGATCTCTTCCTGCTGCGTCCACATGCAGAACATTTTCATACATTTCTGATGTCAGCCTGGTGAAGAGAGTTTGCCCAGAAGTAGCTCATTGTTTTAATATATGACACGAGGAGCAAGAGCTGGATCTGACTGAGAAACCGCACACTCACTGGATGGCAACTTGTGGTTTTCTAATTCTAATTCTAATAATGACCATAATCTCCAAAATTAACTAAAGGTTTTATTAACATGACCTGAAACCAGTAAAGGCACAAATTCACGAGGAAAATGTTTACAGTGGTCACGGAGCGAGGGAGCTGGGAGGCGCTTTCACAGTCGCAGACATCTAAATAACCACAGGAGTTGCTGTCGGCTGGCCCCTGAAGAAGAATGCAGGTTTTTCCATGGGTTCACTTTTCAGACCCAGAAGGTTCATACATCTTTTATACTGCCTGTGATGAGGGACTACAACTCAAAGGACAGATACAAGCATATCGCTACATCATCCAGTTGTGTGCATGCAGCATCCCCTGTTTACCACTAGCATCTGTGGTGTGATGAGGTCGATCTAACCTTATGAATGTCATAAAAATTGAATGTTTTTTCTTGTAAATTTGTGGCTTTATTTCATAAATTTGCATCTTTAATCTCAGAAACTCAGGAGTTTGTTTCTAAATATTAACTCCCTTCTTCTGGCTTTATAATTAATTTTTCTGTGCACTGTCACAATTCTTTATCACTGACATAGAGATGGCCGAATGACAATCCTCCTCAATAGTTTCTTGTGTGGACTCCCAGTAAAAGGTTTGTGTGTCACCTCAATTTTTAACAGGTGCTCAAATTTCCTACAATGTACAAGGAGGAAGTTAGTAGAATCAGAAATGAATTACCTTGTACGTGTGATTGTGGTCATCTGTCTTTGTGAGACAGACTGGCAGGCTTTCCTATGCGCACCCTGCTTCTCATACAATGTCTTGTGGAACAAGCTACGGCTCTTACAATACAAATGAAAGGAACTGGCTTTACTTGTTCCCTCTATAATAAATCTCTTGATATACTACGAGCCAGGGCACATATGGTAAAAAGGCCTTCTCTGCATGACTGGTCACAGCTTCGTTTTCACAAGTCAGGGTTTAAATAACCTGTAGGTGTTATCAGACAATTTAATATACAACCTTAACTTGCATGTATTTATTTTCAAGTCCAAGCGCTTGATTCTGCGCCTCCCTCTCACTTCCATGACTGGATTTTCAGGGTTACATAATCAGGGCTGATATAAGGCTTTGCTCACAGTTATGAGCATGGTTTATTCCCTGGAGAGAAGGGAGTGTCTTTAAATGTCTGCCATAACTGTCATTCTCATAGTTAAGGAAGGTTCATAGGGACTCCCATCGTTCTTACACAGAAGGATTAGGACCTCAACTCTGAGTTCCTACAAAGCTACTGACAATGATGCCGCAAACCCAGGTAGACAGAAATGAGAAATAGAGTGAAGTCATTCTTCAATTTAAAAAAAAAAAAAAATCATTTTCACTCTGGTCAATAAAAACAAACTCCCCCACCCCTACCCCATCTTCGAGGGATGTGACTTTTTAATCTCGGTCTTACGATCGCTGATAAGACGCCTGGGTTTACTGAAACTCCAGATGTCATTGTCTGAAAATGATACTTTAAAAGAGACAAGGCAAGCCAAAAACACTGGTAAAGGTGAATGCATCGAACGCAATAAAACGTTTGTGAACCCATTCGAATTACCAGGACTTCTGCATTGATTATTTGTAATTAGTGCTCTGACTTTCATCCATTGTATGTTTCAGCTGAGGCAAAGGACTGCTCAACACCTTGGAGTCACTGAAAGAGCAGTACCATAAAATTGTGTCAGTAAACTTTTCAGGATACTGTCAGGGCAGCAGTCCATGACCTAAAGCTTAAGAGAGGTTGGGAGATGCAGTAAGATCACAATCCCAAAGCATACAGTCAAATCAGTGACACGAATGGTTAAAAATGAAGAAAAATCCTGTGTTAGTATTGCAAAACTGACCTTAGCCCAATTGGGATGCTGTGGCATGACCTGAAGAAGGCTGTTGAATGAAGACATCCCAGAAATACTGATGAACTGAGGCAGTTTTTTAGGAAGAAAAGATCCAAAATTCCTCCTCATCATTGTGCAAGTCTCATAAGCAGCTACAGGAAATGTCTGAGAAAGGTTGCTGCTGCTGGAGTAGGCTCAACTTTAAATCTAAAAGTTTACTTACGTTTTTTTTTTTTACCCTGCAAGGACATGAAAACTGTTTGGGTGTTATTACTTTAGTCAGACATGTCTATAACTGTTACTTAGATGACACTGACATTCAGCCAGCTTGCCAACTTTAAAGGTTGTAATATTTCTGTTGTGTTCACAGCTTGTTTCTACTGTCATTGCAACTATGCAGAGGTAAATAAAAATTAAGATATAAAAATACTATTAGCTCATCAACTGGGGATGAACCCCTACGGTCACTCCTGCAAGTGGTGCACCCAAAGGAGGGTGGACCATGTAGGCCTCCAGACAGACGGATTGGTGCAGCATCCTCCTGTGACGTTATACTAGTCTGTTGTGATAAAGAGTAAGACAACAAATCTACAGTTCTATCCTCATCTATGGTCATAAACTCTGGGTAGTGACTGAAAGAATGAGATCAAGGATACAAACGGTGGAAATGAGGTTCCTCCAAAGGGTGGCTGTACTCTCCCTTAGAAACAGGGTGAAGAGCTCAATAATTTGGGAGGGGCTCAGAGTGGAGCCTCTACTCCTCCACATGGAAAGGAGCCAGCTGATGTGGTTCAGGCATCTAACTAGGATGCCTCCTAGAAAGTGTTTTTTCAGGCATGTGCTACCAGCAGGAGGCCCCAGGATAGAACATAATGGAGAGACTTTATCTCTTGTTCGATAATGTGTCAGTCTCCTCAGGGATGAGCTGGAGGAGGTGGTCGGTGAGGGAGGCCTGGGCATCTCTGCTTAGACTGCTGCCCCAGTGACCTGAACCTGGATAACCAGCCGAGCCGGAGGGAGGGAGGATAGTTGGATGTATACTAACATAATTTCAAACAGAACATCATCTTTAGGTTCAAAGTGTATTTCTTTTGAACAAGCGATTTATTGTGAGGCAGTATGAAAAATATTGACTTATTACAGGCCAGTATCAACGATGCTAACTGATATCAACATATTAGCATATAACATATCATTTATAGATGTCAGCAGCTGTACCACACAAGATTTGCCCCATACAAATGTCAAAGATGCGGTGATACAGAGCTAAAAGCTTTTTTTTAAATAATGAAGATCCCTCCCTTGCACAAAACATGGAACAGATAATTAACATAGCAAATAAGCAGAACAAAAAAAAAAAAAAACACTCTGCATCAGCAATCAGTCAGATTGTTATTTTAAACACCGATGTTGCTGCATCCCAACAGGAAACCTATTATAAGCAGAATCTAGGTTATCAATTCAAAAAAACACAGTCATTAAAAAGATTATTATATGAACTTCATTATTTAGTTTTGATGGACATTTACCACAAATGAATATTGGTTTGTAACCTGAGTAACCTGATACGTGAGTACACGAGCTTTTAAAGCAGAGAAAGCCAACAGCTAAACACAGATCCACTGAGGAGATTTTTGTCATAATTGACGACATTTTAATTGACATGCTTTCTTCTGCTCTGAGTGATGAATTATGCAGCAGCAGAAGTGAATAGCCTAATGAAAATGGTAGTTGGAGAGCAGACTAGCACGATATGTATATTTTATGTTGCATTTCACACTGATAAGCTATTGGCAACAGTAAGTTGTCCTCAAAGGACACTTGCAAAACGTCATCAAATGAAACATTACTAACTGGACAGCCATCAAGCAAAACTGTGGGGTCACATGCAGACTGCTTATTACTCACTCATTAGGCTTCAAAACAAGATAACAGCAATGTCATTGCCAAACCTAGTGCAATTATCCCTGAGTTCAGCAGTTTGCGTTTTTTTTTTTTCCCTCCATTCCCAGACAAAATTAATGAGACAAGAATAGCAAACAAAGACCGGGAACTGACTTCTGCACCTGTCTTTCATAAACATAATTACACTTCCAGCATCTACGAGGCAGCAAACTTACAATTAGGGTCACCGCTTTCCTACTATATATTAATGCTATGACACCTTTGCTTCACTCAAAGTCACTTCACCTAAGCTGTCCTGACACACACTTCTGAGAGGTTTTCACAGGTCATTAGCAAAATGTGACAAAACACAGCAAAAAGTGCCTAAATCACAGGCCCACTTCTTGTTCACAATGAGGCTTGAGTTAGAATCTGGGATTATGTGCTATGGAGATAAAATGAAAAACACAAATCTGCCAGATGGACCAGTCTCATAAAATACTGTTTCATCACAAATAATAACAAGCTGAACAGATTTGGGTGGCTGCTGGATTTACTCATAGACACAAGGGAGAGAAAATGTCTTAAAATAAAAGTAGAAATGCTTGACTTTGGCTGCAGTAGTCTGCACAGAGCAATGCATATAGTTTTTGTGCTTGCATGTACTTTCTAAAAATATGTATCTTCAGCATCCAGGAGTGCAAAGAGATTAAGTTAATGAGAGATAGGACCCAACTTCTAAGGGGTCTACTATTCTTATATGTGCATTATCATCTCAAAGTATAAAAGCAGGAGAATAGCTGGCGTGTTCTCTGATTTATTACCAAGTTCAATGGCTGTGAAGGTGGCCAAAACTCCTGACTTAAAAATTTGGCTGCAGTCGTACTTAGGTACATCTGGCATTTTTACTGAAGCATCTTAGCAAAAAAGACCGGCACACTTTCAGTGCCTGGAGTCCTGTCAGACATGGAAGCAAAGCACTCGCACTGCACTGACTGTTTTGACTGTCTGTGAATGAAATTAACAAGTTAACAGCTTGCTGATTTATACCTCACAAGGATCTCTGTTACTTGGGTAGCGAGCACCCACCACCTGCCAGTTGGAACATACCACAAACTTTGAAAAAAGAAAAAACAAAATCCTATTTTTGCATCAGGCAACCCAGAAACCAATCCAGAAAAGTGGTGCGAGTCTGAGGAGAGCAGTAAGCTATGATTGATTCAATTAACATCTCCAATGACCTTCACTCATTCAGAACTCACGGCGCCACAAACTAATCAAATCTTGGGACGGAGCATGCCTCTAGTCCACACTATCACACCAACAACCTGCAATTCATCCTTCCCAGCACATCTCATCAGAGGACAGCCTGCGTCAGCACAATCTGCTCCTTGATGCTCACACTGTGTAACCTGACGGTAACAGCCAAGCCACACAGCCAGCATGTGAATAAGCCAGATCCTTTGGCACAAGGTTTTTTTTTTTCCTCTTTCTAGCAAAACAGCCACAGAAATTGATCAATAAACTTGTCTATATTTCACACAAGTGTGTGTTTAAAGCCACTGTTTGAATATAACAAAATATCTCCAAACTTGTGCTATTTATTTACAAAATTGATGACAAAGCAATAATAACCTACTGTAAAACATAAGAACAGCTGTCACTGGGCTAATTGTACTGGAGAGCTTTCAGAGGCTTTTACTGGCAACCTCACACAAAGCCTCAAAATGCCTCAAGGACCGTCCAAGACAGTTATCGCATAAAGCTATCAACAAAGCTCTATGTCAAAACATGAGTCACAATGAAATTAACAGGCATGGTTTTACGCAGCCTCGTAACTTAAAGCATAAAAACACCTTAAAGATGTCTTGATCGCTGATCTTGTGCCTTAAGTTGACCAAATACTTTTCCAGCATGTGCCACCATCTTTAAAACACTCGCAGTTCTGACGACATGACTCAAATTCTAAAAGCTCTTGCTAAGTTAAAACAACAAAAGGAGCAAATCCGTTCCCAAGAAACAGGATGGGGAAAATGTTTACTTACTACAAGAGGACACAGAAGGAAGACGGTGAAAGTGTCGGTCAAATGTTGGTCACATTGCTCTGTGTTACTAGATTTTCATTACTGTTTTAGTGTTTTCAAAAAGGGGGAATTGCTATTGAAGGTCAACAGAAGAGAGAATCAGTATGCTGAAGCCGTTTCTCTGTGTATTTTACTTGCTTCGCTTCAGTTTAGGACAAGCTCAGTTGAATCAGCCATCCGCATATTTTTGTTTACTCTGACCCTGCTGAAGCGCCGGTATGCCAGTATATGAGATAAAAGGCTATCATTTAAAATGCTTTTTACTTTTCACAGTTTTGGCTAAAATTCAACCTACGGCTTAAACCAAATGTGTTTTTCCTCGCAAAAATGCAGATGGCCTGCTTTGTGGGAGGGCAGGATGATTAGTTTGCGAGTTGTTTTACAGGCAACATTACCATGTCATTGGACTGTGCCAAAATCACAGTGATCATCTAATGAATGTCTTCCTCAAGTCTGTTTTGCACCAAGAAGCTGAGATAAAATACTGGAATATAAAATTACTGCCTTTCAGTCCGACTGCCTGGCAGCCTGCCACATGAAGCTCCTCAAATTCATGAGGAAGTCAAAGGAGAGAGGATTCGATGAGAATAATAGGGTATAATATCCTATTTTCATATGGCGTGTATGCTATATCCTCAGTCATTCAGAAGCCTTCTTGTACTTTTGCAGAGATGTTCACGTACTACGCATCTATACGTGCCGTGCAACGTAATTGCAAGAGAACATGCAAAATAACAACATATTTCCCCCCTCATACCCTTGGATTTGGAGGACAGATGATGAATCAGACCCCAATGAATGACAGCACTTGTGATCTCTTTTGATTAGCCGCATGCATCAGGCTACTGGGGGAAGAGAGCAAAATGTGAAATTTACTGTATTTCAAAGACTATGGCCGACTGCTCACGTAATTCATGCAGAACCTGGGCTTCACACGGAGAGGGTCACGAACTGAACAAAGTGTTTTAGTGGACACGGAGGATATATCACATTCTCCCCTGCCCACACAGCCACAAGAAATTAGCATACCTGAGATATGATGTAGGAATAAAAAAATGTCAAAATAAAATCACTGGAAGGAGACTTTGAATGAGAAGCCATTTACGTTTCCTTTAGCGGAGTGGACTGGCATGTAGTATTTCGGAAATATTTTCCAGCATCTATTTAGGGACAAGTGTCATTCTGAAATGTGAGGAGCCGTATAAACCCAAACAGTGAGGATAACTGTCAGAAAAAGAGAACGCATTATACTTTGGCTCAATTCTTCAAGCAGACTCAGCTTTGAGCAGGGTAAGTCTGAATAAATACAAACAGCTTGCAAGAGGAAAGCAAGCACACTGTGTCCATGTCTGCCCGTTATTTGCACAATGTAGCTGTGTAATCATTAACTTTTGGGATAGGCCACACAAAAAGGGAGTAAAGGTTCCAAATTTACAACCTCTTTATATTGACACATCCACCACAAGGCGTGTTTTCAGGAGCTGCAGACTATCGAGAGGAGCGTTTCATTCCTCTGAGGTGACTTAAGTGGAAATAAATTAATTTATACTTGTAATCGAGGTACTGTGGTGGCGCGCAACAGGGAAGTGTTTTGAATTTAGATGACATGTTTGTATGCAGAGGTCCTAAGGTTGCGATGGGCATGCGTGTCATGCGGTAAAATAGGCGGGAAACTCACTTGATAAAGCACCGTGCTCCCTCAAACGTATATCCCTCCTCCCATCCAGTGGGTAAGTCTGTGAAAGAAGGAAAGGTGGACAAATATGTGAACAATCATGCAGCCATCAGCCACATTAAAAATCACTGAGAGGTGAAGCAAATAACATTGATCATGTCATTACGATGCTATGTTCTGTTGGGGTTCTGTTGGGCCTCTTGGGTCCTGACATTCATAAAGATGCAGACCGAGCACACACCACCATGAAAAAGACAATTCCTGATGGGACGACTTGCGCTGCAGACTGCAAATACTTCTCGAGAATGGTCTTTAAAGTTCCATGAGTGAGCACCAGAACAAGTCTAGTCCGTGGAAGCCCCGCTCAGCAATCCACACAACCTAAACTACCTGCAGCCAGCGTCATAGCAGCTGATGCTATACAACACCTCCAGCACGCATGTATGAGTGTATGTCCCAGAAAGTTAAAGGTGTTTTGGCCAGACATGAGAGACCCACTTACCCAAAACTAGGCAACCACCTTGAAAATTTAGAGTTTCTAGGATTTTCAAACTAATTTCGAAAGTTCCAGTTTGTTAAAAAGGAGAAATTTCTAAAAATTTGAAAAAAAAAGGTTTTGACAGAAATCAATAGGAGGCAAAGAATAAATAAATAAAACTGCTATGAAATTAGAATATGAAAATTGGCAGCTCTCCTCCTAACACCCTCCGATCAGACAAATGCAGGCATCTGCTCGTGTTTCACAGAAGCTAAAACTCACTCAAAGCTGAGCTTCACATGGGATTCAAAAACTGCTCTGCTTTGTAAAAGTCCTCTACTTAACCCATCGCACTACTACATATTTTCTGCACAAACTTCACTTTTTGCCCAAGTACTTCATTACAAGCTAGATTTTCTAGTGCCCTGAATGAGAGCCCAGAAAAAGTGCAAGTTTACTCCCCTCTTCATCCACATGAATTACAGTATGATGAAAGGGCGTTACAAATCTTTTTTGCTTAGTGACACCAAAAATATGCTGCCTCTGCCAGCTTTATGCATCACCTTTAGGGTTGGAACTAATTATTCCGCCTGTGCTCAATTTGTCACTCAGTTTCTTGATAAATCAGTTCAGTCATCTGGTCAATAAACTGACTGAGAATACAATCAAATTTTGTGGTTTTGCCCCCGGAAACCACAAAAAAATATCTCATTTACTATTACACAACGCTAATAAAAGCATATCATTGCAAATGAAAAGAACAGAGCTATATCATGATATTAGTAATTATTTTTTTAGAATAGCTGCCTGCCTTCTGGGCTTCAGCTCTGTGGTGAAATACTGATGGACATTTTTCAATTTTTGATACTAATAGAATACAATTTTTTTAAAGGAAAGAAAATGTATGAACTCACACATTATTTAAAAAAAACCCTCATTGGTTGCAGCCATATTCAGATGAAGCAGACACTCTTAACAGGAGAGGGGGGTGCTTGAAGTTAAAGAAGAGCTTGCTGCTGTATATAGTTGCATCATAATCGCACCAGAAAAACGCACTAAGCAGCTAATTTTACCATGTCTTTAAGATAAGTCAAGCTTTTTCTAGGAATACATATATATATATATATATATATATATATATATATATATATATATATATATATATATAAAAGCTCACTGTAAAAATTAATGACGAAATTCAGCAGATCTATACTTCAATCTACTACAGTTTTCCTGCTTACCTGTCACACAGGAGCTTACTGTTAAGTACGGTCCTGTGTCAAAACACTTCAGTGCACTAATCTTACTCCCCTGCACGGCCAACATAATGCGTTAGGTTATTCAAAGCCAAAACAAAAACAAAAAAACGGCTTCCTACATTTGTTTACGTGCTTTAGTTGCTATTAGGCTAAAGGTCGCCTCTTCACTAGTTCTCGGGCGATATTGGCTAGTGTCCACTCTTCAACTCACTGACTGACCAACCTGGGGAGAGGAAGCTGCGGAGGAAGTGGCACTAGCTGGGCAGAGGTGGGCACGAGAGGGCTCAATTTTCACAGCACGAGCGACAAAAGCCCACTCGTGTGTTAAGAAACACGGCGTGGATATCACAGCCTCTCTCTCTCACACACACACACGCACAGCGTGGGAAGTGTTCGCTTTTGGGTAACACAACAACAACACACTGCCGGGGCGAACACGAAAGGCGTTCAAGATAAGAGAAAAACTTGACAGTGACATCTTTACCTGGAGTTTTCCTGTGCCCGGTTATAACTGCCTCACCACTTACTGGATGCAGCCAGGTTGTACTCTTGGCTTCTTCGCTGTTGAGAGGGAGAGACAGAGAGAAAGAGCGAGAAATGCGTTCATTAAATCCAGCGGTGACTTTGTTCGAAATAGAAACGAGCACAATGACTTGAAGCGTTTGCCTTTGGAAGGGATATTTACTTAACGAAGAAGACACGTCCATCCCGAGTAACACCATAACTCCAGGAAGACGGGAGACAAGAAATCCACTCGGGTTGTAGCTCCGCCGCCATGTCTGGCAGTACTGTATGACAATCGCGCGGCTCCGCTCTCCCAGGCAGCGCATACACGGAAACCTTGGCAACGGCGGGTGGCTGAGAGCAGGGTGTAGAGCAGGCAGGTAAAGTCCATTCATTTGTATGGGAGAATAATGGCTGGACAGCCGAGGGGAGGCGGGGTGGGGGTTATTTTAGTTTAGTTTAGTTTATTCTATTTTATTTTATTTTATTTCTTGACTGACACAATAAAAGAGTTATTTTACTTTTAGGTAAGTTTTTGCATCGCTGTGTACATGGCTTTAGTCAAAAAAGTCCTTTTGGATTTATGGTTCTTTATGGTTCTCTACGACTTAAATATACAACCAGGATATTAAACCACATGTCCAATCAGCAAACTCACATGACAGCAACTCGGTGCATTTAGGCATGTAGACATAGTCGGGGCGACCTGCTGAAGTTGAAAACTGATTATCAGTCTCCCAGCAGCGACTTTTTAAGTGGTATGGTTGTTGGTGCCACATGGGCTGGTCTGGGTATTTCAGAAACTCCTGATCGTCTGTGGTTGAGTGGGATTTTCCCCGAAGATCCATCTCTGGCGTTTACAGAAAATGTAAAAACATATACTCTGCGCAACAATGTCTTATTGCCAGAAGTGAGAGGAGACTGCTTTAAGCTGCGCACCTGGGTTGTAACTAAATGTGTTGGTGTAATGGTGTAGGATTAGATATTTTCTAAGTACACGTAGTGACGCTCAAATCATATCAAACTGTTTTTTGTTTTTTTGTTTGTTTGGGGCTTCTTCTTTTTTTCTTTTTTCTTTTTTTTTTACATTAAATTGGTCTCCAGAGTCAGCAGATCTCAATCCAGTAGAGCAGCTTTGGGATGTGATGGAAGAGATCTGCATCATGGATGTACAGCCAACAAATCTGCAGCAACTGAGTGATGCTATCATATCGATATGGACCAAAATCTCTGAGCAGTGTTTCCAGCACCTTGTTGAACCTATGTCATGAAGACGTAGGATAGTTCTGAAGGCAAAATGGAGTCCAACCCGGTACTAGCAAGGTGTACCTAACAAAGTGTTCAACGAGTTCATATTTTTTGTTTTGCACCCTTACACTGTTCACATTCTTTATGTTTTTTTCTTCTTCTATGTCTCATCTGTGGGATCTTTGCTACATCATAGTACAGATGTCAGTGGTGAATGCAGGCTCCCATCTCACACATTTGTTCCCACCAATAATAACATAACTACTAAGCATGTTGAACTGGCACCTGATGACTGATTTTAATTTTTTCTTCTATATAAAAAAAAGACATTTCTATCATAAATGGGGGCAGAAAAGGTCTAAAATTCACCAGAAGGAAATTAAGTGTCTGACATTCAATAATTCCTCGGGGAGGGTCTCGAGACCTTCTGCTTAATCCTCACCCCCCAGTGCTCAAACAAAACCTGTGCCCATGGCTGTGGCTGTACAAAGGCACATTAAGCGGGGGGGGCAGGGACGGATTAACCTGCCACTAGGGCCCCAGGACAAAATTGATCTGCTGGACCTCCAAAAGCCTTTTTTCACTTTAGACATTTTTAATCAAAACTAAACTCCTCTCTCCTCTTCATGTTCAAATAGTGTCCCCGAGTCACATCGGCTAATAGCAGGAACCACTTTGAGGTTCTTATAATGTTAGATGGTATTGTGCTTTTGTGGTACATATTCCAAAACAAATGATCAATTAAATTAGCTCAAACCAGATGATGCACAGACAGTCTGGAGTTTTCTGAGGAACATCCATTGTCCTAGGAAAGTTCCCTACTTCATGTGCTTGGGGGGGACAGACTGATGGACATACAGAGAAAAATATCCACAGTCTACTACCGCACCCACAGTTTCAACTCTACCATTCGGTTCTTGGCCTCCGCCTTTTGTCACTGTGCAGTGAAACTGCAGCATCAGCCTTTCACAGAATACAAAAACATGTTATCCAACACCACTTTGCCAGGCCTGTTGTTGCTTTGTGTTGCATTGTTTTTCTGCACACATGCTAGGCCACTGTTTTTGAGCAAGCATGTGGTGGTGGTAATGGGAGGTGGACATATCTGCCAACTGCCAGGTCAACCACTTGGAGAGGAACTCTTAAAGGACAAGGAAGCAGTGGAGCACTGAATCCTGGTCAGAAGTCACACACTGAGCTCTTTGTATTCTGTTTACCTGCGGCAGAGTAACACAGTTTTCTGGTAATGTGACGAACAAAGGAACTGCTTGTTTCTTCCCAAGTAAGAGGGCAGTGGTCCAAAAGAAGATGGGAAAATAACAATATTAAAATGAGCTGAGCTTTATTTGCCCTTTTCATTAACTTGATATTGATATGAGAAGGAGTACGTGAGCTGTGTTTTAAAATGCACAATCTAGAACAATTCCTCCCCAGTCTCTGAATATATAGTTTAAAAATTCCAACTTTTCTTTTTGAAACAGTCAAAATATATTTTTTAAGGAAACAGAAGAGACTGTCTTCCCCAGAAAACAACCAGGTACTGTCTGTCATTTTGGCAAGCTGTTATTATGACCTATACTTACATTATAATGTTAGCCATCTTCTAGGGGGTCTGTGAGTAATACAGGTAATCAACAACTTTGACAGTGTATTTTTGTGCCTAAACCTAACCAAATTACAAGGAAAATCAAAGTAAGCAGCTGAGAGTCGATGCTTTCACAATCACGTTTCAAAGACTCTTTAATTAGTCTTTTTAGACAGAGAAGAGCAAACAACCAGCATAATGATTTAAGTGAAGGACTTGCTGGAAAATGCGGATCTCACCTGCCCTTTTTCGATCCATGATCTTTTTCCAGCATATCTATGTGTAGGATCCATCAGAGTGAAAATGATAAGATTAGAGCCTGACACCTGCTTAAATGTGCTAGCTTACCCGTGAGATCTGAAAGTGAAGTAGTGCCTGAAAGTGGAGCCTTTCACGTCTCACTTTTCAAGCAGTCATCTTTTGATCTGTTTAGAGAGCCTATAGGCCTGTGTCATGCCATTCATAACTTACAGAAAATGAAAGTACTATTCCCTGTATATCACACAGCACTTGTTTCAGCGAGGTTTACCTTCAGCTATTTTATTTTTTCATATAATCTCAAGTTACAGGGTTGATAAAGAACTTGACAGTATCCCCGCTGTTCTAGTTCCAGTACTGACAGTATTGATATAGCTGAAAGTCCAGCACTGTGGGTCATGTAATTCTTCTTTTGGCAGGGGCAGACATTTCTCAACTGCCACCCACAGTTGCCAGGGTGAACAATGCTCCACTGAGCTATAACTTATGGTCCTCACTGAAAGAGCCTAATACCATTAGCCAAAGTGGGAGTCAGATGAGAGCTGGAACTTGGAGAGGTAGCATTTGTGCAGGACGTGCATATGTGTTTTGTGCAAATGTTTCTTAGGAGCATCTACTGAGTTACAGAAAATGAAAATGAATGGGGAAGCAAGCCAAACAGATCTGCAGCCATTAAGTCATTTGTCAGGCAGTGACATCTCTGGGATCCCAAGCCTCTGGTCACATGCAATCCAAGCACACAACTGACTCAGCAGAAACTTCTGCTGAAACATCTTCCTGTAAACACAACCCTACTTTATATGCTTATTTTGAAGATTAAAGGTCTCCAGCTGAATAACATAATGCAAGCAGGTATCAGAAAATTCAGTTCAACTAACAAAACATTAATTAATGTAAAGAAGACCTGGGCTCTGTAATGTAAAAGTACAATAAAGAGTCTTCATAAAGACGTGCGGCGTTGTGTCTGGTTAACATTGCGCAACATATTCTTACATAATTGCTCCATGCTCAGCGAGGCGAGGGTTCTCTGCTCAGTGACACAGGCCAGACTTGAGGCATCAGAATGTAATTAATGGTTGCACATTATCAAGCAGCTGTTTGAGGGCTTTGTTCTGGTGCCAGCTCAGCAGTAGCCTCGTGCCTGTCTGTGCTAGGTAAGAGGACCCTCCTCTTTAGACTGGAACTGCTCGGCATCTGTGCAAACCTCTCATTTGTTGGAGTCACAAGGCTGTGTAGATAGAGCCATCCTTAAGCCTGAACACAGCACTTCAACATGGTCACTGTTTTTTTTGTTTGTTTTGCCTACTGAAGCTTGAAGGGAGTAATATAATAGTAATAATACCCACAAGTAGAGTGTAAAATCAACACATGCCACAATAACTTCCTGCTGCACTCTTTTACCAAATCACCGATGGAAATGATTCCCAGATGATTCTGTGATGTAAATACGGTGTCATCCACTTTCAGCACAGCACTTTTTTTTCGCATTAGCTTGCTCAGCACACAAACCAAAAAGCCATAAGGGTCAGTCAAGTCAGCAGACCAGGTTAATTGGCAACTCTGGAAAAATGGTTTAACGCTTAATTCAGCTGTAGCCGCACAAATGCACAAGTACCAATATGGATGATTGGAAGGAGTCGCTAGGCTTTGAGAGCTTGTGGAAAAACGACTCTGCCGGGCGGTTTTAGTTCTCACAACTCCACTCTGAATCATTAAACACACCTCCCTGAATCACTCTTAGTCACAGCCTGACAAAAACCCAACCCACAAATGACTCTCTGTTCCCCAGAGTGACGACTTCACTGGATCCATTGGATTTTTGGGTGCAGTCCAAATATATTTTTTCTCTCCAACTTTTATGACACTTCCACTAGTGATATGTGTCATTAAGCATGAATGAGTGGATATGCTATTTTGTAATTAGAGGATGCTGCAAGTGGCCTGACTCGGTTGTAAGTAAATGACTGTGAAGAGGGAGGGTGTTGTCTGTGTTTTTTCCCAGATGTACTGTTTTTATTTTTGCTATGTAAAGCAAAACAGAAATGTTTTACTATTTTGCTTTAGGAACCCCAAGCAGCGAGACTAACGGTGGAACCAGGCACACTCCATTCATCTGTGAAAGATGGTCCAGAAATCAACCTCTCAACACTCATGTGTCCTTCAATATCTAATTCAACAAAGTCATCATACTCTTACCTACATGTCGTTCCTACTCATTATTGGTTTAGACAAGGACCTCTGTGTTTAGATAATGAAATTAGCCGGCCTCCCTGAGGCTCTCCCTGCTTCATAAACTGCTTTATTAATTGCTATCTGCATTTGGTAAGTGCTACAAAAGGCTACTGTAAGTATATCCGCTCGTAACCGGAGCGGGTTCTATATTGATTGCAGATGGTGTCATTACTCAAAAAACCCAGCTGTGTAATTTAAGTAATGGAGCAGATTATTAATTAAGATGAAGGGCTACTTAACATTGATCAGGGATCCAAGCTCCACTTTGCTGTAATGCATAAATAACCTGACATGGGTGCGATTCCCCAACACACAGCGCTCGTTAAAGCTCATCGCATGTGCTGATATCACAGATTCTGATACGCAGCACCTCCTGGTTTCATCTTCATGAGTGCAAAGCCTGCGCCTTCACCCTGCAGTGCATTTATTGCTTGAGTAGCAGGATATAGAGCAGTTCGTGGAGAACTACTCGAGGCCAAGTGCTGGTATAATGCAAAAGTGCTCTTTCAAAGGCGTGATTATCTTGCGTGGCGGGAATGGAAGAGGCCGCATTCCGCTGCATGCACGTTAAATAAGGTGGCGTGCCAGAGGAGAATTTGTATTTATTTATTTATTGTTTTTAACACAGAAGCTGATGACATGTACTGTACAACAATGCAACCACAACATCTGTTGGGCTTTGCAACATTCAGGAAATCTCAGCATGCAGTCCTCCCCTGATGGCACACATATCCTGTGTTTGATGGGAAAGCAGAGCAGTGTGACAAACAGGTCATGAGCATCTTCTCGGGGCAGCCAGGGTCATGTGAGCGACAGCGAGAAAGGCTCAAGGCTCGGAATAACTCTTTAAGGCGGAAGGCAGGAACTCCTCAAGGGCAACACTGATGCTGGACTTTGTAAACTTGCTTTCTATTTTTTTTTGTTGTTGTTATTATGCCGTCCAATTCAAGGATTTGAGAGGATCTGTATAAATTCATGTCTACTAATGAAATGAACCGCTTAGTTATTTGCACGCCAAAGTACAGATACTTTTTCCGAGAATAAAAAAGGGTGTATATCTAAAAACAGGAGCACAAAAGTAGTTTTTAATGATGAATTAAACTGACTCTTATGCCTAACAGACCATTGGCTTTGCAAAAGCACAATAGTACTTCCATCCATCCATCTATTTTCTTCCGCTTATCCAATTCAGGGTCGGGGAAGACCTGGAGCCTTTCCCAGCTGTCATATGGCGAGAGGTGACGTACAGCCTGTACATGTTTTTGTACCAGGTTTTCTAAGCAGGGCTAACACAGAGTGACAGACAACCATTCGTACTATTTGGACTGTGGGAGGAAGCTGGAGTGCTTGAAAAAACCCACACAGACATGAGGAAAACATGCAAACTCCACACAGAAAGGCCACAGATTCAAACACAGGGTCTTTTGGCTATGCTAACCACTGTACAACTGAATACTGACCTCTCCGAAGTACTTGATTAAGTTAAAACCAAAATCTCAATTAGATATTCTGTAAAGGAAAGAAAACATGTGACCTAGTCTTTGACATCACAGTGCACATATTTATGTATGAACATCTGCTCTTCTCTGGGGCTATTTTTGGCCTGAAGTTTTTAAAATTCAAGGTCATGGAAAAACTGAAATAGTCACACAAGCCTCCTCATACTGAAAATACTGTAATGGTTTCATCTGGTTCCCTATTTTGTTTTAAATGAGAAGTTGTTAAAATGCATCCCTTTTCTTTTTAGGGGAATTTCTTCATTTGTTTTGTTTTTTTACTCTTTACTCCTACGAGTCAGACACAGGAAGTTGTTGTGAAATCTTGGATTTCAACAGAAAACTGGTCACTCCTTTCATCCGCAGAGCTCCTCGTGAATGCCTCTACGTGCTTAATCACGCTCTTCACTGTACAGTTTAAAAAGAGAACGACTGACTTAAATCTACTTGAGCGAAGTCGTAACTGTCACCGAGGTGCTTGATTTTTCACGACCCCGCCGACTCCACTGATACAGGGAGAGATCTGAGCGCGAGATTCGTTGCTGTATTTATTTGTTTATATAATGATGCCACACTCTGTAGTAACTTTCTCAGATGGATCTGTCAATGATTGATGAAGTATGCAGTCAGAAGTCACACAGCTTTATAGCAGACATCATATTATGCTGACAGGCTGCAGAAGGATTTAATGTTCTGCCACAAATAGGCTCTCTGTAGAGACCTTATAAGGTTTACAGGGTGCTCATACAACCAAAGAAAAACAGGGGTTTTCTGTTATTCTGCATTTGAAGACACTAGTGAAACTCCTACACAATGTTTTAATTTGTTCTATATGTGTCAAATGCAAGAATTTACATTTACTGTCATTTGCAGCTACAGTTTGATCCAAACAGATAAACAGTTTTATTTTTAGAAACCAAGTTAATGAAATTGTTTTAAGAATATCCTAAAATCTAAAAGCTTTTTGAGTGTCTCGTCTGCCTTTGTTTCCTGGTGCACAAGATATCTCGTGGTTCATTTATTCTCCATATGTGGCAGATTGCTGAGTCACCCTTCTGCTCTGCACCTGTTCAGGTGTAGTGATTTTAATGCTCTCTTTGGAGTGCTGAATACAAGGCTCCTGGTTACAGCTGGCATTGTCAGAGTGCTCGTAGTTGAGCTATGTGGCAAGATGACCGGTGTCAGCAACAGCAAAAGAGCTGGGACAGTAAATTGACTCTGAACTGATGAGTGGGAGTGTTGGGTTGTGGGAAATCTGAGCTCATTCCCTCCCTTGTCAAGGTCCAGTAAATATAAGGGTAGTACGTCAACATTTCCTGCACATCTCACAGAGATGTAAAGGGGTGTTTACGCTCACTCACCCGAAGGACAAGATGTTGAAAATACAAAAGTGCTTTTTAATGAAATTCCCCACGAAATATCAAACAGCTTTTATAGCTTTTCACAAGATTCTTCAAAATCGTAAGATTAGATCAGAGTGCCAAAGAGAGCGTCTGTATGAGAATCTAAATTTGTCAGTCTGTTGGAGAGGCATTAGGACGCAGCTGAGCGCTGTGGAGAGGTTGTGTCTGGGCCACTAAACAAGTCCCGTGTGCTAAGCAACACTGTGTAAGGGCCATCTGTCTCCTATACCAGAACGTTCAGGCAAAGCAGGCGGGGAAAGAAAAAGAGTTTCATGTCGCAGCTCCCCTGATCAATGGCTATTGATTCTTCACTTATCTCAAAGACAGCCTAGCTGATGAGATGTCACACTTCTGACCTCCTGCAGGGAGAGGGGAATGAGGGATGCTAGCTGGGTAGGCATGGTGTTGTGTTACAGATATACTCCATTCACATATACAAAAGGGGAAAAATTTACTTGCATACCTGTAATGTTAAGGAAACAAACATGCAGACATAATTACACAGAGATTGTATATTCATGCAATGGAAGGCTGCAATTATCCACCCAGTGAACCATCAACTTTTACAGGTTTGATGTGACAAACCTTGCATGGACAGTTACGCTCCTATCCTCTCTACTGTCCATCTCTTAACCTCATCCCGCTGTGGCTCTCACTCTCTTGATGCAGACAGACAATTAATAAGCGCATTGTCGGCCGAATGGATCACATTCACCGCAACTGCTGCGCTCAGCAGACAGCTCAAATAAATAAAGAGCAAGCAACCCCTCTAAACTGACAGTCACACAGATAGATGGATTGCAAAGTCACAATGACGACCTTTGACAATATCCTATTTTTAAAGCCTTTTTGGGATCTCACATCTAGAGTAAAAGTAAGGGAAAACTAGCTAGAATAGCAGTAGCAGTGGCAAGATAATCAACACTTTTCCAAGTGGCAATAAAACAGCAGAAACACCACAAAAAGCAAGCTCAAGAGCATGCAAATGCTCCATAGCTTACAGATCAAAGAGCTCAATGACAGGAGATTTTACAGAGCACAGGAAGGTGATGGTTTGGTACCACAGAAAAATCCCCCACTGTGACTTTGTGCACTGAATGTTAAACATTGACCAATTTTTCACTGTTTCTATTTACTGTCTCACATATTTATGTGCAATATATCATAACTCCTTTGACTTTCCCATCAATCCTCACTATATGGAGATTTAAATGTGTTGAAAAGCAGAATTCAAAGTATTCTTAAGTGCGACAATAAAGAAATATGCGTTTGAATTTCCTTTTGCAGACATGTGTTGGCTATCACTGTCTTTGACAATATGCAGATATGTGATGTATTCACTGTGCCTTGAAATCTCGAGTAATTGTGTTTACACAATTATATAGGATACTGCTTATGAAAGAGAGATTTTATTACACAGACTTTTCACCAGTATTTCAATATTTTATAAATGTGACACATTTGTGGGTATACCATTAAAACAGGTTGTTGTTCATGACCCCAATCTAAATGGTATTGTACGAAACATGCTATTGGAGCTTTAAGATTAAAACAGCATTGATAAACAACAGTTTTGCTTTAATTAGGTAAAAGTAGGAACACTAGAGAGGAAAATATGCTGTTACAAGTGAAAGTTCTAGATTCAGAATTCTACATGAGTCAGTATTAACATCAAAATATACTCAAAGCATTTAAAGTAAAAGTATTCATTATACAGCGAGGGGGGTCAGGGAGGAGACAGGAGACTATCCCCTCCTACTGTCATAGTACAAGAAGTTTTATTATCACTGAATATTAATTATGAATTAGTTTTATCTCTCACTTTAATGTTGAAGCTGGTAATAATTTGACATGATTTGTTTACTATAGAGCAGCTCAATCTATAATAATGTAGCATAATTTATTGGTAGCTGTAATCAGAAATGTAAAATAAATGTAGTGCCTCTTGACCCAATCCCGCTCCCTTGACATGTCCCTGACATCAAGGACAATGAGCCAGTGTAACATTTATGGAGTTTAGAGACAGGCAGATTTTCTAGTGATGTTAACAATTTGGCTTGTGGAGTACAACCATATGGTTCTCGAAATAATCACTTTCAGGGGAAAAAATACACGAGAGGTGAGCACAAATAGCCTTGAGGGTTTCAGGCGTAATTCTCCATCAGTCGGATCTTTGCTGCACGTCATAACTGCGCTCTCCCCACAGCTCATATTTGATAAATTGATAAAATACTGAAGAAATACAAATGAATAGATGAAAATTCATCTAATGATTTCTAATCATTTCACTAAGGGAAATATCTACATAAATATACAGATATGTACTGAGTCTGAATAAAATCTTTAACATAACATTTAGAATTTTGGTTTAAGTTATCCACAGGTTGCTCCTCCTGGATTTACGAGATGTAATATCAACTGTAGCTAGCCTCTGGTGACGAGAGAAATAGAAACTGAACTCCTCAGCTGTTACTCGGTGAGACTGCTCAAATAAATTATTTATTTGAAATGACAGAGTGTGATTCTCTTCTTCATCTGACCCCGTTTAACCATTTTTTGCCTTCTTTGTGGGCAATTTCAAAGGAAATAATACACCTTTCATAATGGATAAATTATTTGGAAATGACAGCAAAAGCACAAACTTGCCCAGATTTAGAGCAGAAACCATGGCAATAATTACATTTCTGACTACAGTACTATTCGCTGACAGTGTACACAAAATGAGTGCCCTGATTCCTAATTCGCAGATCATGACTGCTGTGAAATGCAATTAATGGATTCATAATTTATTTAGTGAGCTGTGATGAGCGAGCTCACTGAGACAGAATGCAGTATACACTCCATGCACACTGGATAAGCACGAGGTGTGTCTTAAAGGATGTGCAAAAAAGCAAAAAAGGAACAGTACATTTAAATAATTCTAAGTTTATATGTAGCTGCAGTTGTGGTAGAAGTTTGCGTACACTCATCCTGGGCATGGCTGTCATGGCAGTTTTGGACTCTTTAAACAGTTCTTTTCCCAGGATATCCACCCTAACTAATATTTGGTTAAATGTCCCTTGGCAAGTTGAATCTCAGCCAGATCCTTTTGGTATCCATCAACAAGCTTCTGGGATAATTTTGGCTTAATAATTTGGCAGTGGTCCACCTCCTTCATTAGTCCATCCACCTTGTGTAATAATGTACGAGTATCACTGGCAGCAAAACAGCTCCAAAGCATAATCCTACCACCGCCATGCTTTGCTGAACAGTGTTCTTACGTTTGAGAGCCTCACCTTTACTCCTCTAAGCATACCACTTGTCACTGTGGCCAAATAGCTCAATCTTTGTTTCATATAACCATAAAGCTTTTCTCCAGAAGGCATTTGGCTTGTCCATGTGGGCAGATTCAAATTTCAATCAACCAATTTCAAATGTCAATTTTCATGGCAGGCTTGAACCTTGGTGGTTCCTGAGTTGTCCCTGAACATCCTAACCCAGGGGTGTCCAACTCCAGGCCTCAAGGGCCAGTGTCCTGTGGGTTTTAGACACCTGAATCAAATGATTAGTTCATTACCAGGCCTCTGGAGAACTTCAAGACATGTTGAGGAGGTAATTTAGCCATTTAAATCAGCTGTGTTGGATCAAGGACACATCTAAAACCTGCCGGACACCGGCTCTTGAGGCCTGGAGTTCCGTACCCCTGAAATATAGGGTCCTATGTATACTTTTGACCCTGTGTAGGTAAGAGAAAATCCAAAATAAATTGAAACTTGTGCACCCAATTCTTATTTTGTTTTTAAGTATTTAAAGAAGTATTCTGCAAAACCATTCCACCCAGGAAAAGAACAGTCAAAGAAATCATTAAAACCCTGAAATTACACCCATGATTGTGTGTAAACTTCTGACTACAGCTGTACATTAAAGAATAAAATGTGTTAAACTCCCCGACACACACCAAGTTAAACGTAAGAATAAGAACCAAAGGTCTCTTTGGGGTGATACAGATGTCAAAACAGTGACTGAAAAGCCTATGTTGTGGAATGAGTGTCAAGCAGAGGGCACGGTCTATCTCTGTTTTTGTTTTGTTTTGTTTGTTCAAAGAGACAGATGCCATGGAAGCAGTCTGAAAAATGTGAGACAGCAAGATTCCCTGGATGGCTGCCATGTCCCTGCAGGTACAAGAACGTGAGGATTTGGGAAGGAAACAGGACGCGGGTTGGTGATAATTGGGGGTACCCTCTGGAAATCTCTGCTTTGTAGTTAAGCTTTGTTTGAATATGACGCTATTAATGAGGATGAGAGGGAAACACTTGTAAAGCCACAAAGCCGGAATTTATCTCAGCTGTACTAACAGAAATGTTTTGCATGCTGTTCATTTAACCACAACTGGCACGCAGTGAGTGATCTGATGAAGTGATGCTGGTGGAAAAAAAATGTAAATATGACTTCAGCTGAAAGATCCTTCAGGGTATTGTGTTCATTTACAATACAAACCAAATCATCTGTTCAAATCCACTGGAAGAGGCCTAAATATGTAAAGCCTAAACTCAAATGTTCTCCAGCCAAATTTTGCTGCCAGATATTTATCCTGTGCGAGGGCCTGATGGGCTGCACAGTGACTCAACTTCCACCCATTCCTGTCTCAGTATAACAAGTGTTTAGGCTGTTTGCCATAAATCATGTCCCTGCCAGATGTTGCCAAGCAACTGATTAATTAGCAGAGCCTCCTGAGTGAGTAGCAGTGGAGCCAGTATGGGAGAGCTCATTTCAGTCCCAGTGGTCCAAAGACTCCACCAGCTTTGACACCTTAACAGACATAGAGAGCCATTTATTTTATATCCACAAGGAGACTTTTGAAGGGATACTTGAGTACATGATTTGGGAAATAGCACTTATTTGCTTTCTGACCCAGTGTTAGATGAGAATGTGGCTACCACTCTCATACTTGTATGACTTCTGCAGAGTCAGACACAGCAGGTGGTTTGGTTTGATTAACGTCCAAATTTTAAACCGAATACATCTTAGTGTCGCTAATTTCATAAAGCATTATATGCTGGACTAGTTAATCCACTGGTTACCTGCCAACTGCAGAGTCATGACAATATTCACGTGTTTCTAAATAATATACTTCTTAATTAGTGATTCTTAGAGCTGCTGGTGGAAACTTTATTTTTCCTTTTTTACATTTAGTCAGAAAACGCCTGGTTGTTTCTCTCTTATGCTTGCAAAAAATAACAACTGGTGATTTAACAGTAGTGAGAGGGTATTAACCTTTTCATCTCACTCTTCACAAGAAAGCAAGTTATCATTATTTCCCAAAATGTCACACATTTTTACCAAGAGAGGGAAAAATCTATTTATTTAAACACACCGTGCCTTTAAGATGGCTTAATTGCTTCTGTAAAGGCAATATATGAAGCTACATTAGGCCTCAGATCTAGAGACTGGTCAGTGATAACCATAGATTGCCAGGGTAAACTGAGTATTTTCCAGTTGATAGACTGGTGGTTGGTGGGTGCTGGAAGTGCCAGGTGAAATCAGTCACAAAGAGGGCGCTGCACCAAAAACCTCATCCAACCTTGCTTGGTTGCTAGCAGATTGTCACGTTCCTCCATTGTTTGGATGCAGACTTATCTGCAAACACTGGGCAACTAAAATGAAGTCTTTCCCTTCAAAGTTCATGTAAAAGATGGGCCTAGTTGTGCAACAAACACATTTCAAAAGGGAAGAAAACTTTTACTTGTTTACTTGGGTTTTTTTTTTCCCCACAGAGACAAATATCCTGCTTCTAAATTTGTTGCCCTTTTTTGTTTGTTTTTCACTTTAGATAAGCAGCACAGGATGGATGGATGGATCAATGGATGGATGGATGGATGTTCCAATACTTATATATATCTCATATTGTAATTTGCTTGTGAAAGTGTCCAAATTTTGCAGTTTTCTTGTGCGGCATGGTTTTAAGAATTAGTTACGAATCCAGTAAATATATGTTTTATTTAAAAGGACTGAAAAGAAATAATTTCATGAGTAAATCATAGCATGAGACTGGGTATGTACTGGGTGCTAAACAAGGCATCCTATGAAGTAGGCTTTGGCAGTTTGTTGCCAGTCTAAGTGGATGAGAAAAACCTCTTTTTCTTTTCTTTTTTTCCAATGATCATAGCTGGCTGAGCTGTAGTTGAACAAACATAGCTTGCATTTTCTGTGCCAGAAATGGCCTGAATCCACAGGGCAGTGGGTCACACTTATACGTGCGCACAAACACATGAAGACAGATGTTCAAATACTTAACTGACCCACCTCAGACATTATTAGTTCTTCCATGCGGTAGAGTCAAAGCTGTCTAATAGAGGATGGAGGTCATATTTTGATGCCCAACTCCATTTGGGTTAATAAGAGGACTGTAATTAGCTGGGAGGATGGAGAAGGTATATGAACCATGTTAGAAAGCTAAATGGTCCAATTTTCCCAGTCATGTGAATGCCTTTTCCCCACATCACTCTTGGCAGTCACTGAGGCTAAAAGACACCAATTAATCTCCCATGGCTATTATGGGCCCAGAAAATAGATGGGGAAAGCACACTGAGACAGAAAGGGGATATGTAATTTGCTGGGGATCACTGCACGTTGGCTGAAACCAGCTATAATTAAAATAGCAGTCAGCAAAAGTTTGACAATTGTGCTATAATTTGTAACGGGATAATTAAATTAACACTTCATAGAGGTGCTTTCTAATGATCTTGTAGCTATACTGTTTTGCACATACATACAGCGCTAATTTTATTTAGTTCAGTTTAAGTAGCTGGAATATTTTGACAAACTGCAAAGTAACACATAAGGCAAAACCATTTAAATAAACAGTTCCTTCTTAAAAGATTTTAATGTGTTCAGGAGAGGCACTAAAGAGGAACTTGTGGCATCGTCTGAACTCTGCAGTAAGACACCAGAGACGTTCTACAGGCTTTGATAATACCCTGCCTCTGTGTCTGTGTTGATAATACCTCCCTGTCTGTGTCTATAGAACTCATAATTCCTGTTCTGTCAGACTGGCTCTCTGTAACCATTATTTGTCTTTAGTGGCATGAGCTGGATTTGGCAGACCTGTCACTGCATGCACGCTTGCATACTGTTTGCATGTATCAGTATTACACATTCCTTAGGATATATTCAGATCTGTATCACTGTCTTGATCCTGAGCTGAATAACAAATGAACATCTCTGCCGCCTTCAGCTTTTACTCGCTGATTTCCCTGGGCTGGAATTTCTCCTAATAACCAACTGCCTGCCTCCCTCAACACAGCAGCACTGTCAGAGAATGAAAACTCTGATGCCTCAACAACTTGCATGCTGCTGAATGGAGTTTTTTCTCCAACAGATGGCCATTTGCTCAGGGCAATAACAATAACACTGGAATGAGATAGTAGGAATACTAAGCAGTTATGAATTTGGGTTCATTTTCTGTTAATTTTCTGGTCATCACAAGATGTGTTCCTCAGTCTACTGGGTTGCCATGTTTAGTTTCCCTGTGATACCTGTGGGATTTTTTCTTTCTGTGTGCTCATTTGTTATTTTTGGCATGCCAACTACCTCTGTTACTTTATATCTAGATCTTGGCTGTTTTTGGTCCCATTATTTTCTTCCTCAATTTCACAGTTACCTATCTACTCTCATTTTGCAAGGCAATTCAACCTCAGTCCAAGTAGCAGTCTGAGAGCTACATCTCCCAGACTTTTAAGTATTGTCCACAGCCTATTTACATTAAAGCAGACATGACTCTTTAATGAAGTGTATACCATTGTAGTAATCCTCTTTACTAGATGATAATGTAAAAACACATAAGCTCTAACTGCGTATAGACGCTTTAGTGTATTCTAGAGCTTTGGTTGCTTCACAGCTCTGAACCGCTGTAGCTATCCCCCGACACCAGGCATTACCACTGGCATTCTGCTGTCTGACTCAAAGTTCCAATCGGCCAATGAATACCAAATCAGCCCTTTTAAATACAGCCAGGAATACACTGTCAAAAGGAAAAATGGTTCGCCGCCACCCCACCAACACTACCCCCTACTCATCTGCAGAGTCACATTTCAAAAAAGGTGCAGGGGGTTTCAGCTCTTCTCATCTTAAACATCTCCCACAGGTGTGGCCGTAACTCTGTGTCGACACACTCTTGCACTTAAGCCCTGGGATGATATCAAACCATGATCTTAGTGCAGGATAGTATTGCTTTGTTTCACACCCACCCACCCACCCTCCCACCCACACACACACACACACACACACACACACACACACACACACACACACATATGAACATATGAACTGCTAATCTTGTATTCACCATCATCAACACTCCAGAATGCACAGATGCAGACAAGCAGAGACACAAAACCTGACAGCTACGTACACAAGCGTAGTGTGCTCCCAAGTGAGCCCAGCTAACAGACTGTGGAGAGGGAGGTGCAGTGATGCAGAGACATGGGGCCATACACGGAGCTTCAAGTTCACTGCCTGGGAATTATCACATCAAACTTGTATGCCCAATGGTTCTGACAAGCCCAAGGCCAAACCATTAAAGCCTGGTGTAGACAGAAATTACTTCGCAGGGCTATGACTGGGCAATGACTGCTGTTGTGCACCAGTGATTCACACCAGCCAATAGGAGTCAGATTTACACAGGCAACCAGGAAGGAAGTGCTTGTCAAACCAACACAGAGTTGGTGGATATGCTTACTTCATTCACATGCATAGATTAGTTTCATGATGTATTCACACTTTCATCCACTGTGGCAGTTTTGAGAATGTGGACTTTGTTCCACAAAACGAATACCGCTGAAATCAGTGTCTTGTTCTATCGGCATATATTTGCATGATATATTCATACAGTAGCTCAGTACACCCTGTAGCACTTGTAGCAGACACTGAAGATATCAAGGCTTCAAATAACCATCCTGTTGGAGGAAACTGTTAGCAAGAATGCATTTGAGCCAGATCAAAAGTGAAGTGTGAAGAACACATTTATCTCACGGCCACACTTGCACAGTTATAATATTCCAGTTTTACAGAGGAAACATGACTTAATTTGGGAGCATCATTCACTTCCTGTTTTATTCCAAATCTGAGAGCAATCAGACTTAATGATTGGGGGAATGGGCAAGAAGAAAAATACTTCACACATCTCAGATTAGAATGTACATGAAGTATAAAGCAGCTAAGGCTAATAATATACCATTAATTTAATCAACAGTCGCAGGAGATGAACTAAAGGTTAGATTTTCCATTAACTCACTGGCATGAACTTAGTTGATGAAAGTGGTGGAACAAACACCTGCTTGATACCAACAGCTGTAAATAACTGTTGTTATTAGTTAAATGTCACTCAAAAAGCCACGCCCCTAATTATGTATACCTTATAGAATTCATTTAATTTACATAGTGGGGATTCTAAAATATAAAACGTGGTAAATGAGCTAGAGGAGGTTGCTGCCTAGCACTAATTAACTCAAGTTCATTTAAATGAACTGTGAAAATGCAAATTTTTGAGCAGTCTGAAACTGTAAAATGTCTTTGTGAAACTGTCCCAATGCGGGCAGGAACATGAAGGCAAAAAGTTCTTTTACATAATTTATTATCAGAGTTCTTCTATAAAAGGGATAATAGGGCGAGAAGATCTTAGCAAAGTAAATGTGGGGTAAAGAGTATGTTTGTGCCATCCAAGGGGGGATTCCTAATGCTATGCAAGTTACAGGACTGGCTTTAATCGTGAGAAGGACAGATATGAGTTTCTCTTTAAGCATATGCAGTGCACATAAGAAGAAGCTCAATTTTTATTTCGTCTTGATTTCACTGTTCTGCTGTCTAGTACTAATCTTTGGCAAATACATTCATATATCATCATATTTGTGGTTTGTTTCTTGTAAGACTTGTATTTTGTAACTTAACTAGAACCAGTCCCAGCCCTAAATGTGGGTGAAAAGGAGGGATAACTATGCTGTATATAAGTAAGCATGGTCACCCTGTTGTAAAAGAAAGTCTGGGCTCTCTGGAGCCTCCAGATACTTATTTTTAATTCAATTCATTCCAGTTTTATTTATATAGCACCGAATCACAACAAAAGTCAACTCAAGGCACTTTATATTTTAAGGTAAAGACCCTACAATGACAGAGAAAAAACCCAAACAATCAAATGGCCCTGGATGAGCAAACACTTGCTGACAGTGGGAAGGAAAAACTCTTTTAACAGGAAGAAACCTCCAGCAGAATCAGGCTAAGGGAGGGGCAGACAATCAGTGCAAAGCATTATTAAAATTATTACAATTTCAGGGGTCACCGGGACATACACACTGCTTGTGAAGAATCAGCAGTTGGATAATTCATTGACTGCCCATAAAGACTATTTTAAAATGCTGTGTCCACTGGAGACTATAGTTGGCCCTACACTACCTTTTTCTCTGATGCAAAATTCTCTCATATTCAGGTGCCAAGTGTCTTTCTTATATTGTTTATGGTACCAGCAAGTCCGCCCTCGATGCCTGGCACTGTGCGAGCTAGAAAGACGTAGGGTGTATAATCCTCCTGTTGTAAGCTGTGTGTATTTATGTGTTTTTTCCGCACTTGACCTCATAACGACAACGTCTTGTCACTATGGCAACAACTTTGTGTACTACCCCAGAAACCCGCTGAAACCCGAGATTATTTATTAATTTATTTTTACCCCGATATTGTTTCAAATACCTATACTACAGAGACTCCAAGAGCTTCCATATCCGAGGTAGGCTTTTATTTATGACATCGAGTTTTCAGGAAACAGCTGTCTGAAACATTTCAGCCTCAAATCGATACAGCATCTAAGCTAGCTAATTCTCCCCAGCTCTTTTCTAGATAGTGCAGCAAGTCTGTGTGAGACTATATATATATATATATATATATATATATATATATATATATATATATATATATATATATATATATGTATCGTATCTTATGTAAGACTGCCAAGTTTTCCTGGACAGTTATTAATCAAAGGGATCTGTTGATAAAGTTAACGTAACTGCATGAAACGTTAATGACGGAGATAGCAGTACTGGTGCCGTCGTGCTGCTCTCGTTGTGGTGACAGATGCAGTGGGGTACCAAGCCCACTGCAGGGCTGAGGCGTATGTCTGAAATGTGAAGGGCTGCAGAAGAGAGAGAGATGAAAGCCGTGGAGGGAAAGAGACACACAAAGTCAGAGAAAGTCACAGACACTTTTGTCTCACTGACTGAAGGGAATGACAGGGAGAGGAGAGGGACCAAAATGAGAAAGTTACACAGAGATGTACCCTTAGTATTTGATGGAAGAGATACAGACAGGAGATGGGGGCGATGGGGGGGAGGCATGGAGGATGAGAGGATGGGAGAACTTTGTCTAGAGCAAACACCGTGGCTTCTCTTTTATTCTCTCTCATGCTGAGTTTGAAAAAAAAAAAGTGGTATTTTAACAGTGAGCTGAGGTAAATGCTGAGATGCATCTCAGGCTTGACATTTCTACTCACTACTTCCTGTATATTTTTAGAGAGCAAGCGATGCATTGTGTCTCTGAAACAGGGAGGTAAAATATCTAAAAGGTGACATGAAAAATATTCTAAGCTGTTAAGTCTTAAATGGGCCTAAATCTACACTTTCTTCCTTTCGAGTTGAGATCAGAATGATCTGTAATCAGCTGATTGATTATAATCTGTGTTTTACATGGGCAAACAGCCAATCTGTAGGAGCTGGAATTAAGAATAAATAGAGCAATAAGAGTAACAATAAGAGATTGCAAGGCTGTATAATTGTGCACAGGGATAGATGAAGAAAAGCAAGCCCCCCTCCTCCAGGAGAGCTGAAATCCATCAACTCTACCAAGTCTATGCCGCAGGACTGGAAACTTTGAGTGCCCGTGCACTGCTGACGTTCCTCCACAAGGAGCAGAAGGAACTCACAGCAAATGAAGAAAAAGCAGAGAGTTTGATCGATAGATTTGAGATCAACGAGACAGGTGAGTAAAGGGAGAAATGTGGACAATGTCTTTTGGCTTGCTGCTCATCATCATGGGAAAAAATACTCTATTCTTTGGTGTTTTCACGTAAGCATCCAAATTTAGTTGTAAGAGAATTTAAAGGCTGTAATGCCTGGCTGGCAAAAGGAAAGAAGGAAAGAAAAACAAATGGAAGAGTAAGGCACATCAGCCTCAGGCTAATGGACCTGGCTAATGGATGTTGTCCCGTGTACTGTGGACTAATTCACACCAACACAAACAGCAAAACAGAGAAGATAAAAGACTTACAAATAGTCTGTGCCATTAATACACAGAAGACAGGGCTGTCCAAATTAATCAAATTTTAATTTCAGTTAGAATTTTGTTTTCCACTAACTATCAGAACAAGAGCTCTAGAAACATGTACTTTTAGTTTACTAAAGTTGAGTTCATTTCAGTTTTTTAAAATGATTTTGATGTTAAGTCTTCTGAATTATTATTAAAGTTCAAGTAAATCAAGTTTCCAGACCTCCATTGTAATTGTACAAGCACAACAAAATTGCAAACATGCCAGCTGTGGTGTGAAACATTAAAAACAGTAAATAGGTTTTAAAAGTCTTTCCACTTTATTTCAAAGATATATTTCTGCTCTTTTTTAAAGTGTAATAAACCCACTGTTTTGCCCAAGTTTGAGAGTAACTGAACTAAATAAGCTTGTCCAATGATTTTCATACAGATTTGTGCCATAATGAAGGAGCCCTAACAGAAGACCTCACTTTCTGCCATTCTTTGCATAAACAAATGTGCTCATGTTTTTCTTTTTCTGCACTTGCATGATAACCGTATCACACATTTCTCTCAACAAACTCAGTTATTCGTAGAGCAATTGCAATTTTTAAAAAAACATATTAAATCATACCATAGTTGGTGATTTTATTCAGAATAAATCAAAAAATCATCCAAACTGCTGAAAGTAAAAGCAGGTACAGTTGGTATGAACCATCAGCAGCGTAGTCAGTAAAATCAACCGTTTTCACAGCAGACAGTTTGTTAGAGCAGGGAGAGCTCTGATGGTGGTGAAAGATATTTTATTAATGAAGTTAGACATGGCACTGTATCAGCTTACACAATACCAGGAACCCACAGCTAGTTCACCCAAATGAAATGCAGTCTTTTTTTTTTTCTTTTTTAATTTAATGTCAGATTTCTTTCCATTAAGTTCATCGTTTGAGCTGACTGTTCAGCTGAATGAGTTTTATTCCCACCTCAGACTAAAGATAATTACAGTACACTCGTGACATCACAATTCATTACCAGCAGAAACTTCACAGAGGCTACATCATGGCTCTGGAGACGCTCCACTGGTCAGTCCTCTGCTGTAATCTAATTTCAAATTTCTAAACAGCTATTTGATGGACTGTCATGAAATTTCACCCAGCTACTTGTGGCTGTAGGAGGATGACTTATAATGACTTTAGTGATCCCCTAACTTTATTATCTAGCATGATCATCAAACAGGTTTATGACCAAATATCTATAACACACCAGTCGTAACTCTACCAGAGATGTTATAAGAAGGACTTTTGTTTTACTATTAAAGTAACATGGTATAGATAGAAATTAAATGCAGTTATCTGGCTTGATTGTAGATGCTGTTCTTCTTTTTTTTAATCCTTAAAGATGAAATTTAAGTCTTCTCAATTCCTCCTCTTCCAGCCAGAGAAAACAGCTCAATGACCTTTGAAGGGTTCCTCAGGTACATGGAGTCCAAAGAGTGCTGTGTGTTCAACCAGGCCCACACGTCAGTGTACCAGGACATGGACCAGCCTCTTACCAGTTATTTCATCTCCACATCACACAACACCTACCTGACCGGAGATCAGCTAGTAGGGCAAAGTAGCCTGGATGCCTATGTTAGGTAGGGAAGCAATGTTTACATACAGTGTTCCTCTTCACTTAGCAGCATTTTAAAAAGCCACGCCCAATGCCAGAGGGAGTACTGTGAATATGTTTTAAGGCACTGAAGTTAAAGTGAGAATGCTTTGAATAGATTATATCATAAATAGGTTTTAGTGGATAAGTCGACTGTAGAGCTATACCAAGCACAGCAAATGGGCAAACCCCCCCAAAATCTAATCAATATTTGGTGTATCCAACCTTTGCTTTTAAGTTTCAGTGCCCTCTGTCTCTTCATATAATCCAAGACTGACTCTATGAAATGGAGATCAAGGTTCTGTGGGGGATATATCAACGGTTCTTGGACTCTTTGTTCTTCTTGCCTCTGAAGATAGTTTTTTTTTATGATTCATGCTGTATTTTCTGCCTGTAGATAAAAGATGGATGTAGTCAATATGACCTTACCCATCGGTTTCTTAATTCTGACTCATCTTTTTGGCCTTCACCATGTTGTTTTTTGTTTGTTTTTTTTTTTGGGGGGCAGAAGTGAGCTACTTTAAATGAGAAGAATAGAGTTCTAAGTTATCAGCTTCCAAGCTTGGTTAGCAAACTGTATTCATAAACTGCATGGCTTCATTGCACAGACACACATTCTTTGACAAGTTGTACCACATACTAAGCACTACAGATTTTCCTTCCCACTGTCAACAAGTACTTGCTCATAGGAGGTCTTCTGATTGTCTGGTGTTTTTTCTCATTTATTTTAGCGTTTTAACCTTACAATATAAAGTACCTTGAGGTGCCTGGTGTTGCATTGCACAGAATCAACTTGTTGTTGTATATGTGGCTTTTCAAACATGTGTTGCCAACAGGGAAGTTGCAGAGTACCCTCTTGTAGACAAATGATCTAACGTCATCATAACCCAAAACATAGTTGAAGGGTGTTTTGCTCTTCTCTTTTTTACTTCTTAAATTTTCACTTTTCGGTGCTATAATTGCCTTTAGTGACAGGAAATAGCAAAGGTCATATAATACATAATCTATAGATCGTAAAATCTTTGCAAAAATTATGCCAATACTGGTGAAAGCCTACTTGCAAATTAGCAAATTTAACCGGTAAAATATTACGACAAATAAAAACAATCTTTAAAAAAAAGCAAAAATAGTAGAACACAAAAACTGGCTGAAATGAAGCTCTAAATGCCCTACAACACAACATTAGTTTCCCTCTCCAGGCCTACATGTTTGTCATTTGGATACTCTTTTGCGCTCTGGTTTCATTGACCCAGTCCTGTGCTGAGGCAGACAGTGAAATTGCTGTGGTGCCTTTATGGGACAATGGAGGTGATTACAAAAGAGGCTGATGGAAGCAGAAGTGCTGTATTTATGGTTCCAGTGAAAGTGCTGAGTTCCCTGGCTGGCTGGTAGAGCGAACCCTTCAACCCAGCGGCCCGAGAGCTCTGGTTTACTTAGATAATGATGCAATGATCTTGAGAGGAAAGCAAACTGGCAGGAACAGTAAGCTGCTTTATAGAAATCCCACTAGCTCACAGGTGGGAGAAGGATGAAAATAACATGAAGCGAATGTATACGAGTTACGAGGAATGCATCAGAAATACTAAAATATGCACCCTGGTACTTGTTAAAATGAAGATTGCTTAACTGTGGCTGTGTATGTATCACATTAACTCTCACTTCAAAAACTGTGATATGAGATAATTGTGTTAGGTAAATTGTAAAAAAAAATGTTGAGAACTGCACACTTTGGTCCCCTTTTTCCAGAAAAAACTGACACTAGTTTTATTTCAAAGCATCAAAGCTAAAAAGATGAGTAAGCCTTCTTTGGAACTCAGCATTACAATAGAAGCTGAAGAAAAGAGTTAGCCTGGCTCTCTCAGAAGTTCAAAAATGCTTCCGAAGGCACTTGTAAAGATTTGTTTAAAAAAGTGTATTTTCACCCAAAATCACTAATGTACAATCTGTCAGTGGTTGTAGTCAGCTAGCAATCTGTGTCAGTGACTGAGACTTTTTTATAAGCGTGTGAATTGCCTATGATTGACTTTTTGCACTGCTGATTTCACCCTGCCAGAAAACCCATATTTATGCAATCTTGTTTGTGTCTTTGTTTAAAGTTTTAGCTGGGCATGTTGTAACTAACTCAGAGCACTACAGTGCAGGTTACCTGATACCGAAGGTGAGCACTGGTGCTTGTGAGGGCATGATGACATCACACCTGGAAAGACTACTTTACTGTCTGCTGTAACTCTACCAAAGAAAGCAAAAGACTGACAGTGTGATGCTATGAACTTTGCCTGCAATAACAGAGCCTCATTTAACACTTATGTGACAGTTTATAACTACAAAGAAAAGCACCTGAAAGCAGACACAGACTGCAGCTGTTTTGCATGCGCTAAGCTCCATTTAAAACACAAATAACTACTAAACAAGCATTGATTGAAAATGTCTGGAGAAAAAGGCGGATATAACTGTGTGTCAGTGTTGCATGAAAAATATATTATAAGCAAAGTGATTATTTGCCCCAACCTCTTTGTGAAAGTGATCTAACTTTTTTTCCTCCACTGAGAGAAAGCAATCTTGTATAAGATACAGTCTGTACAGACATATAGATATAATACCTATTATTATTTTCACATAAAGAAAAACACAGGAATGGAAATGTAAAGCACCATCGCAGGAAAGTAGTAAAGTTTGTTCCTCAAACTTGACTTATAGTTTGTCACATAGTGCTTTTTTTTCATTTAGCATGGCCTTGCTGCAGCTCAGTCTGCATGTTTCTCTGTATGCATGTGTGTGCTTCTGTTTGGAACAGTGCTCTGAGGAAAGGGTGTCGCTGCCTGGAGATTGACTGCTGGGATGGGCCAGACATGGAGCCCGTAGTTTACCATGGCCACACCCTCACCAGCAAGATACTTTTTAAGGATGTCATCACCACTGTGGGGCAGCACGCCTTTGAGGTAACAGCATGTAGTTTGTTACACGATTACTGCTTCTGGCGTAGCAGCCAGCTCACTCACTCTTGCCTCTGCGGGCGCCGAGAGACCCTACCGAGCAGCATTTGCTCTCATTAATAACCTCTCTTGCCTTCAAACTGCCTTTGATTTAGCATTTCAGGCCATTCTCTGTGATGTACGACCATACAGAGAGTCAAGTTGCTGGAAATGGGGTCTAAATGTACTTTTTTTCTTTCTGGTTTGGATTTTTATTGACAGGTGTCTGCTTATCCAGTGATTCTCTCTTTGGAAAACCATTGCTCCCGGGAGCAGCAGGAGGTCATGGCCCAGTATCTTATCTGTATCCTGGGGGAAAACCTGCTGATAGCTCCCTTGGATCACCCGACTGTTGGAGACCTCCCAAGTCCAAATGTAAGACTCAGAAGAAGTGAGAATTAGGCTGTGTGAGGAGCAAAAAAAAAAAGAAAAGGAGATGAATCTGTGTTTAACAGTAGAACAGCTGTTGCAAGCGGAAGAATGATGGTGTTTGCACCTATAAATCCTCATTGTCTGCCATAGCAAAACAAAACAAGAACAAAGTGAGACCTTTTCATCGTCACAGAGGGCCTCATTAGTCTCCCTTCCTAGGCTTTCCAGGCTCCCTGTCCTCCACGAGCATGCGGGGTAAATGGACATCTGCATTTGCAAGCCTCTTTAATCTCAGAGAGTCACAAATCTAACGTAACGTAGTAGACCCTGATAAGTGTCCATCACTTTGAGACTGTTGAGGCACTTGAGCCAACTTCTCCTTTGAAAGCATCTGTCACAGCTCATTATGAAGTGACCAGTATGAAAGACAATGAGACTGCAGTATACTGACTATGACGAGGAGGATAAAGGCTTTTTTCCCCCTTTTTTTCTCAGAGTGTGGATGAATGTGTGCAGTCTCATGAGAATCTCTTTAGTACTTCTGATTTCTGCTGCAAAAATGAGCTGTGCTCTATCCTTAGAGCACATATTCTCCATATCGTTTTTATCTTTATGACTTTGGAAGTAGCAGGCTTACGTAGGAGCCTCGGCTCTAACGGTTTCATCTTGACTATTAACCCCTGCGGCTGGGACACTCAGTCAGTTTTCATGTTTTAAAATTATGCAGCTTCACACACGCTCAAGTTACTATCTAATTATAAAAGTGGAACCAATCTGCGGTTTTCAGGATTCCCTCATTACTCCTACTAGTTACATCAAAAGGTTTTAAAGCTGTTTACACAACTTTTCTAAGCTGTGGAAAAGATGGTAAAGCCAGTTGTCTTGGCTCAATTTTTCAATTATCCAGAGTTATTGTGGGATTAGAAATAAGCTACAGTTAATTAACATGTTATTACGCTACTTTATTCTATTTTTACTGTCAGCGTGAGGCGAAACCCCCCTCAAGAACCAATTATTCTTTCCTAAAGTGCATCAACATAAGCAAAGCCTCAATTTTAGCTCTGCAGACTATATAATTTTGTGTACAAGTGATGGAAATTTCAAGAAGTGAAAGGGCCAAGTGAAATTATGAAGCTTGTAATTTTTAGACCATATGGTCTCTTACAGGTTGTTAATGCTGGCATATCTGTAATTAGTTTGAATAATTTGCCTGTGCATACAGTATGCATTGACACTCACTTAACGTGGAGCTTCCTCCAGACCATGTTTCTTCTTCTTTTCTTTTTTTTTGGCTTTTAGCATATTGCTGCTCATTGGAAAAGAGAGTCCTTTAAAGTACTAACAGATATGGAGTCCGGACGGTGAAATGCAGGAGCAGATGTTCGATTCAGTGATTCGATACACCTGCTGCTTCTCTTGCTTTTCTTCTTATCTGCTCTAACTGTGTGTATGTACTGTATGCCCCGCTGTGGATGTGACTCTTTGAAGAACAGCGTCTTTGTGGCAGACCATAGCGGTGGGAGTCGGGTGGTTTGTGCAACATAAAAAAAAAAACGAAAAAATTTTGGTGTTTGTGCCCAAAGTTTGAAGATGCAGAAACAGTTTGGCTGATGCAAATATGTGGCGTGTTTTAAAAGTGCTGTGTGGATGTTAGTTCGCATTCATTCATGTGTGACTTGATCCTGTGGAGGATTGCCAGGACCTGAAGTATAAGATCCTCATCAAGAATAAAAAGCTCAAGCGTCAGATTAAGACAGAGGATGCTGCAGAGGGAGAGGAGAGTGCAAATGAGGGTGAGGAGGAGGAGGAGGAGGAGGAGGAGCAGGATGAGGAGGAAGAGGATCATCAAACAAAAGCAAAGTTCTGGTCTCCCAGAAAGGCAGGGTCAAAGAAGAAAGTAAGTCAGGGTGTTTTTGTTTTTATTTTATTTTTTCCAGTCAGCTAAAAAAGAAAAAAAGAAATCATCTACAAAAAAATAATGTTTGAAATGTAAAGGTAAAGGCATTTTGCATGAGGGCAAAAAGGCGTAGCTTTCAACCTGGAACTGTTACTGGAATTTCAATGGTGTTTTTTGTTTGTCTCTTCTGCCCTTAATGCATTGAGTAGAAGAAGAAGGTGGTGGTAGCTGAGGCTTTGTCTGACCTTGTTATATACACAAGGTCTGTCAAGTTCATCAGTTTCAGTCACTCCAGGGACAATCAAAACTGTTATGAGAACACATCCATGGAAGAGAAGAAGGCTCGCAAGCTACTCAAAGCTTCAGGTAGAGTCATTTATTGATTTGAAATCATTAAACAGGAGAAGTAGGATTTATAGATTAAAGTAATAAAGAATGTGTATTCGTAATTGTAAATGTTGCAAAATATTATTCGGGTGATCCCAGCAGATTTCTCTTGATTTACCATCCCACTTTTGCAAAGTGCTCAGTGTGCATAATTGCATTTCTCATCCAGGAGTCTTCGGATGGAAAATGCAATTACAGTATACCGGCTATAAATTCCCAGAACAGCAAAGGCTTATTGAACATGACATATACGTTAGAAGGAAGTAGTTTTTAAGGAATAAAGCATGAGAACAAAAACCCAGAAATGTGACTCGTACTTTCATTGCTGGGGAAGTGAAAAGAGCCCTCAGAGGTTCAAATCAGCGGATAATCAGTTAAAGTGTCAGCACGCCGCTGAGCCGCAGCATACTGGAGAAACAAAGTGATAGAGAGAAATGAAATCTGTTTCCTGCTGAGGAGGAATGACACTTTTCCACACATACAGCTACATTATGAGCTGGTTGACTCGGGTGTCAGCAACCATGAGCAGTCTCAGCAAATCTAGCTCAAAAGCTTGGTGGTTTCGACAATCTCTGCAGGAAAATCAAACAGCTACTGTGTTAAAGATAATGTATAGACTGAAGCTGTGTGCCATGCTTTTCAGTCCTCAGAAGGAGGATAATTATACATGGATCAAAATTTAATTTCTTGAGACATTATCTTCCTTTTTTTTTTTACATTAAACGATATAGCAATTCACTTTCTGCAATGTTTCACAATCACAATTCTTTATATTTGAATAAAAACAACACATTAACCTTGATAAAACAAAAGCTTGAGCTGTAGTGTAATGAATTTTAATCTTTCCAATGAGAAATAGTGGGATATGTCTATAATCTGCTCAGGACAAATCAAATCCCTACAGATAATGTGTCATGTGGTTCCATTAAACAAATCAACAGCTGTGAAGTCTTAATCGGTGGGCATTCTGATTAATGTGACCATTGTGATTGATGCATTGTTTGTCCCGTCTCTCTTTCAGGTTCGGATTTTGTTGAACACAACCAGAGGTTCCTCAGTAGGATTTATCCAACGGGCTTGAGGATGTCTTCCTCAAACTATAACCCTGTGGAATTTTGGAACGCCGGTTCTCAGCTTGGTGAGTTGGAAGACTCACACGGAATACTCAGATACTCGCTCATTATGTACACAAAAGATATTTTAGTCAGACAGCTCCCGTTTGAAATGGCTGATTCATTACAGCAGCAAAGCAGAGTCAGAGTTTGACGTCTGAGCTCACAAATGCGTTACATACAGTAGAGATACTGGGCAGTGATGAGATAACATCCCTGGAGCCTACAGGTGGATGCTACAGGCCAGAGGGGGAAGATGGGAGATCTTGCATAAAGATTTTTTTTTGGTTTGTTATGTGGGAATTACTAAAGTGATTGTATATACTGTACACATGCACATTCCTATTTGTTTAGAGAATCTGAGATACATTTAGTTTAGAAAAATTTTCCAAGTGCATGCAGTGTTATCTATTATGCAGTCAAGAAGGCTGCCAGACTTATGGAAATATTTAGAATGCAGTTAATTAATTAGACCAATCTAATTACAGAAATGAATAGGGCATAAATAATAGATGGTTCCCAAACATTTTAAATTCAGAATAATTAAAGACACTAATTCAACAACTAGGTATTTATTGATATCTTAATGGGCAATAAAAAAAGATCACATATCAAGTAATAATTAGGAGTTAATGATTATTAATGCAATAACCACTGCTTTGCTCTCACTTATGTTTCTTTGAGCGAAACCCTAAAAATATCAATTTTAATGTGTAAAACTATTTTTCCCCCACTGTGTCAACAGGAAACAAAACGCCTTTGACACAAACAAACAAACTGCTTTTTTACTTTGGTCCAGTATGAACTCTTGAGATGAAGAAAACTGCAGCCCAGAAGACCGACTGTCAAACTTTAAAGGGAACAACCTGGCCCAGTGTCCTGACGATTACCTGTGAAAAGAACATTTCATTCCAATCTACAGCCTGACTGCCTCATCTGTGTTTTCCCCCAGAGCAAGTCCTCTCCCGGCCGTTATCACATCTTTTTCAAATCGATTTGCACCCCACTAAATGCCCCCTTTCTTTAAATTACGGCTGGCTTTCGGTCAGAGCTCTTTTTTCCCCCTCCATATGACATACCTGTCCTCCCCGAGTAACTATGCATTAGTGCATGATTCATCCTTGAGGTAATCTCCGTAAACAGGTTCTTGGCAAAGGATGATATTTGCAACACTCTAAGCATTCTGGTTTTCGTTTGCAGTCTTTTTGCAGTGCAAACAGCATTGGCCAATCGCATTGGAGAAAGCTTTGGTTGCATGCAGGGAAACAGGTTGTGAGGAGCGCAAAATGGGGATTGCATTTGTCAAAATGCAATTTCGACACCAACGGTTTTTGTCTGGTGATGACTCAGTTCTTTAAAATGTAAATGCATTTGTAAGCAATGACAACACGTTTCGGGAACTTTGGCCCGGATTTTAGAGAACTATGCCCAAATGCCCCGGGACATTGTCCCCAGAGCCAAGTTGTTGGATTGCAAGTCATGCATTTCCAGATTTTTTGTTTTTCCATTAGTTTCTTAGTCATTCTTAGAGTTGTTTTTTGCCACTGCCTTCTGCATTCCTTTGTCTCTGTCATCATTAGTGTCTTGTTGCTTGGTGGGGGTTTTTTGCGTTCTTTCTGTTTCATATTTACATGGTTTTTTCTAATTACCTTGTTTTGGTTTTAATTCTTGTTCGTTGGTTATTACCTTCCCTATCCTCAAACACAGGGATTCACCTGTGTTTGATTGTGTCCATCTGTGTCTTGTTCCAATATGGGTCTCATTCCTAATCCGCCCTCTGTGTAAATATAGGCTTGTCTTTCCCTTTGTACTTGTTCCTTCTTCCTCATCTCTGTCCCCAGTACGTGCCTGTTTGAAATTTCGTCACCTTTTGGACCCGGTTTTATCAGCTCTTTCGATATAGCTCGCTCTTCGCGTTTCCTTTGAGCATGTACATCTGCATTCAGGCCTTAAGCTCTGGTTAAAAATGTAACAGATTGCCCATGAGGTTAAAGTCACAAGCCTTATCTGTCTGACACTGTCTTTGCCAGTGTTCCTGTCACTCTGTCTTAACACATACTCTTCATACATCTTCATCAGTCAGCCAGCCAGTCACTGACTCTGACATGTAGCCTCGCTGATCGCTGAGCCGTGCAGATGGTGATCAAAGCTGCAGGAGTCTGCGGAACAAAGCAGTAGCCTAGAAGGATCAATTGCTGTTAGACGAGCAGAACATCCACAGGGCTTCGGCAACACACGGGGAGAGCACAGAAAGAGAAGCTGAAGGCTGCAGAGCAACATGGGGGTTCACACTGAATTGTTTCTTTGCATTATTTATATACGTTATTCCACCCTCATCAATGATTTCTGTCCGGCCAGAGAGAGACATAATCTGGCACTCTATTCTGATGCCTGAAATCTGTAGTTACTGATGATGTGTGCAGTGCACATGCCAAAACATAACTGTGCACAGTAGAACAGCCTACTGCGCATTCAGTCATTGCACAGTTGGTAATTGTGAATGGCTCCCTGATGCAACGAAAGCCATTGTTGCAGAAACATTTCAAGTCATTGTATAATTTAACTCTCTCCTGCAGAATGAAAATGAGCTTTAGAAAACAGAAGGTTTGCAGGGATCATCTCACGCTGGTTGTTTTATTTAACAAGCTTTAGGCATTTGCAATTTTTGCTCCACTGTGTTGTGCCTCCTTGTTTCATTGTTCAGAGACTGTCCTGTGGTGTTTTGCAGTGGCACTGAATTTCCAGTCTCCGGGCTTGCCTATGGACCTTAATGATGGACTTTTCCAGGACAACGGGGGTTGTGGCTACGTCCTGAAGCCAGCGGTTCTCATGTCCACCCAGATGCGCTTTGATCCCAGCAGCAGCCAGCACAAGCGTAAATCAACATCCCTGCTGCTCAAGGTACAGCTATGGAGCACTAGACCCTGAATAATCCACTCATGGTGCATTTATGGATTAAGGTGTAACGTTACCGGACTGTCTGTGGGTATGTGTGCTTTACGTGCATGTATAAGTGTGGATATCCCTCACAATGTAGGGCACTGTGAAGCAGAGCTCATCTTATTCCTTGCACTTCTTGCCTGCAGTTAAATACTTTCCTGCCGGATGCTCTGAACCAACAATGATGTAAAACTCCCCAAGAGTGTCTGTTTAATTAGATTATCTCCTTTAGAAAATTAGGAAAAGAGAGACAGGAGTGATCTAATGCAATTAGACCTGGGGTCCAATTAATAAATCATCTCTCCTTCATTATTTTAAGCATCTTGGGGGACAGTAATAGCAGCACTTGTAATGTACAAAGCCACACAGCAAAAGTGAAAGAAGCTGTCGAAAAAGCACAGTCACAAATCTTTTTCTGAGCTCATAAGGAGAACTGTCACGATTTGATCTTATGAGAAGAGTTTTGAGAGATATCGAGGTTTTGTACTGCTGAAACAGCATGGGGAACAGTGTGGGATCACATGAAGTAAAGGCAGAGGAGGGAACATCATTATGCTGATCTCAGTTTCATGATCGATCGTAAGGGGTATAAAAATAAAAACATTCTTTAAAGCTTATATCAACTAAACTAAAAGCGCAAACAACAACGAAACAATCTAGTCACATAGGCTTGAGATGTCCATTCATTCCTATTAAACCTTTGTAGCACTAAACAAAAAGCCCACTTTATCTGCAGAAACACTAGACTAGCACTAGTATACAATACCATCCGTCCATCCTCTTCCACTTATCCAGGGACTGAAGCTTATCTCAGCTGCCTTAGGGCAAGAGGTAGGGCCCACACCCTGGACTGCTCGCCAGTCTGTTGGAGGGCTAACATAGAGCCACAAACAATCATTCACACTCACATTCACACATATGTGCAATTTAAAATCATCAATTAACCTAACCTTACTAACTGTACGTTTTTGGAGTTTGGGACTGAACCAATGCAGACACAGGGAGAACATGCAAACTGCAAACTCCACACACAAAAGCCCGGCCAGATGCCGGATTCAGACCCAGGACATTGTTGCTGTGAGGCAACAGTGCTAACTACCACGCCACCATACTGCCAATAAGTATTTTATACTAGTATACTTATCAGCAAATTCTTTCAATACCTGATTTTAAATGTGCAAAATGCCTGACGACCATATGCCTGCAACTATTGAAGTTGTGTTCAGCTTCAGCTGTGCAAAGAATTTTTTTAGCGAAAGGAGTCACCACAGTAAACATTACCTACTACAACCCTAAGTGGCATGTTAGCACTAGCATTTGACACATGAAAGCATGCTAAAGTTAGCATGTAGAATGTATCAGTACACTTTCACATCATAACCAGCATGGCTTTATATGCACAGTGTTGCTTTTCTTTCTTTCTTTTTATTTGTTGCTAAAACAGCAACCACAGATATTATGGATTAGCATGAATATTAGACCCACTTAGAAGTGATTGGTTGTCAAAGTTGATTGGAATTCAGATCCAACTTTTTGGAAGGATTTAATATTTGACACCTTGCATCATATTTTCACGTATAATCTTCTGCATCCAGGGACTCCATTTATGCATGGTATGGAGGGAGTTTTCAGCCTTGGCTGAGTTATGCAGTCTTTAACTTATTATTATTTTATGTTTCTGAATAGAATATCTGGTAAACTCCTGTCACATCGCTTTTGTAAATCTTTGAAAATCTTTGTAAATCTTACATCTGACGAAGAAAATACTTCTTGGTCAGACAGTGTTTTACAAGGACATGCTCAAGTTAAACAAATGCATGTCAGACATTGTCTTCTAATAGAATATGCACAGCAACACACATCACAATGCATAAATATGAATGTTGTGCGCTGTGCTTTAGTGTGCCCAGGGCCCCACCTTTATTTATTCACATCATCGCTCTGTATTATTCGATAACTTCGGGGAAAATCACGCAATCTCGACACAGCCCTCAACTCAGTGAATCAGACTCATGAGTAGCAGACGGTGTTGTAACTTAGGTAGGGGTGTTTGGGTTTTCAATCTTCAATCTCAGCATTAAATTATTCATCTGTTCAGGAAAACAATATTTCCCCTTGAGCTTTCGCAAGAGTTTTTAGCATAAAACTGTCAAGTATGTGCAAAAGCTTTATTTAATGATGACTCCAACCTGCTAGCTATGAACTCACAAGTAGGGACCATTGTGACTGTGAAGTATCAGAGCCTTTGTGGTTTTGTAGCGTGACTACAAAAGAGGAAAGGGACTGTAATTCTAGGCTGGACACTGTAAGGCTACATCAGTGCCAAGCGGGGCATGTCGTGATAAGTACATGCAGGTTTGTCTTTGATCAGGGCCAGTGAGGGAAGGCTCAGTGTGAGACGACTGCAGATAAGCCTGCCTTTCTCCAGACTAGTGTAATTACAAGCCTCCCTCCTCTTCTCTTCTCTACTCTTTTCTTCTTACTGATTCTTGATTCTTACTGATTCTTACTGTTTCTGAGGTTCTCACTAATCATTTATTTAAATTTACTGTCTCCTTCTGTGTGTGTTTGTCCACAGGTGATCAGTGGGTCCAACCTACCCCTACCCAGGAGTGGAAAAGCTCTAGACCCCTTTGTGAGAGTGGAGATTCATGGGATTGCATCAGACTCCTGCAGAAAAAACACACATACTGTCAAAAACAATTGTAAGTGCCACAGCACAAACTGCGCATATCACAATGTACCAAGACACAGCAATCTGTTCTCCATTATGTTAGATCTAGCTTCACTTTGATCAGTTCAAGTTGTGTTTTGTCAGAATTAACTCTAGATCATTGAAACCCAGCTCAAAGTGGTGTACTTTAAATTTTCAAGAAATTAGGAAGGACAGATTTCATGTGTGTATTTGTACACGGGAGTGAGACGAGACAAGGAGGGAGAGAAGGAGGAAACAGAGTGCCAGACGTAGCACTGGAGTGAATACATCTGGTACTCTGTTATGATGTGCATATGAACATTAATCATACAATCATTTAATAAAACAGGTAAGGTGAATACAAATGTTATTTTGGATTGAGAAACTTGTTTTAAAAAATTTCAGCAAACCCTTTAAAATCCAGTCAACACTCGTCATGTGTTGTCATCTGTGAGTCTGCTGATTGCTGGTCAGTTATCCCAACAGCTTTTAAATTCACTGTTAGATCAAGTGTTTGTGTTTTTTGTGGTCGCTCACCTTAGTGAGCTACAGAGCACTGCAGTGAAAATGGTTGAAAGTTCAGTCAACATTTTTCTGCAACATTAGCTTGCTAACTGCGACAGAAACTTGAAATGTTGCTTGACATTTGAAGTTGAGGTCTTTGCAGGCGACAGCCACTTTATGTTTAGCTTGCACACATTGCACTGGGCACAGGTAAAGTTAAAATGATGGCAGGATTGTCAGGAATGGAAGGCTGTTTTGGAGGGACTACTGCTTGGTAAACCATCTAAAAGGTAGTTTTTCCCTGCTTCATAGTGAGGCTCAGTTGGGCAGAGTTGATAAATAGTATTAAATATTATAGAAATTTTTTTTAAAACATTTTAAAGACAGAATCAAGATGCAATCTAATTTCAAATATAATTCTGGTTGATTATTTCTGTGTTCTTTTGGTATCTGGAATCTATCTCAATTAATCTGTTACTATTCAACCCTGCTTGTATGCTGAAGGAAAAGTATTTAATATTCCAGAAACATTATGCGACAGAGACATGATACTCAGAGAATCTTGGAAAAATTCTGGCACTAGTGGTAAAATTATAACTTTCAGAAGGAAAAAAACGATTAACCTGCAGCTTTGGGAGACAAAAGTAGTAAATCTTTTATATTTTTGTTTTTTTAATCATAAAAAAGCCTCGAGTCAGCCCTCCATTGCTGATGTCAGTTTGCATGTTCACATTGTTACTGTGAACATGCTCAGAAAATGGAACATGCAAAATTGGAAATATACTATATATATGGCAAAAAGAGTGTACTTTTCTAATGAACTTGAAAGTCAGTATTTGGTATGAACACCTTAATTTTTCAGCACAGCCTGAACTTTCTTAGGCAGCGTTTCTTGTCATTTCTCTAAGTAGTCTTCAGGAATAGTTCTAAAGGCTTCTTGAGGGACATTCAAAGCTCTTCTTTGGATGTTGGCTGCCTTTTATTCTGTTCTGTCAAGATGATCCCATACTCATACTCTAGAGAGGTCATTGTGTGTTCTGCTACTCAGGTACGCTTTTATTGTATTGGCAGCATGTTTGGGATTGTTGAAATTCTGAAAAATAAGGCCATTATTAATCAGATTCTTTCCAGATGATCAAAATTTGATGGTTACAAAAAGTTTGAGAACTATTGCTTAAGACCACTTTAACAAAAAGACAAGACAGTATGGCTCTTTGGAACAAAATGTAAAGAAATAAGGGGTGTTTCGACAATATTGCGCAATACTGTGTTTGTTAATTTGCCACTTGGTTGATCAGCTGCTGAGTGGTAAGAGCAGTTTGTACCTGCAAAAATACTGGCACGGTAGCATTGTTATTCTTATTGTGACATCTGCATTTGTTTCAAAGCAGCAAGTGAAAGTGATTAACTCAGGTTGAACAATAAGCTGAATTATGGGTAACTTTACTTCTTGCACAGGTTGTCAGTGTGTCTTAGCGTCAGAGCACTGAAGATCAGCTCAGGCAGTGTGTAATTTCAAAAGCCGGTGACAACTTTAATACCACCTCTTCAAACAAGTATTTTAACGCGTAGCTACACTTTTGACAATAATTTCATGATAAAGTAAAAGTGAAGTTTGTAATATTTCGAGCTCGCCTGAAGACAGCTGGAACAAGCTGAGAACCCAACACTGTCATATTATCACCCCGTAAAACAGAACTTGTTTACTTGTTATTTATCTGCCACTGTACATTAGAATTCATTTGAAGTTGTGTTTCTGGCCTCCAGGTGAATATAAATCACATACTCTGCCTTTGAAATCTGCTTTTGGGCTCCACTAACTTATGACAAAAATATATTTACAGGCTCCAAAATGCTTTGCTAGGTTCATTAGCTAACCACTTTTCTTTGTCTGTCTTAAGTTTTAGCAGACTTCAGTGGATATGTAGAGCCGTGTTATTTAAATGATGTGAGACTGGTTAAACTCAAAACCCAAAACCATATATTATAAACCCAAAACAATGATCTTTGTAGGCAGGTGATAAATTTCTCTGTGTTCATCATTACAGTTGAAGTCTTTCACATACAGGTAGTCGTGTGATCCAGTGTTTGATCCAAAAATATTAATTAGCACCTCAAAGAAACATTAACTGACTCTAATGAAGTTGTTAATTCTGTTCTAGCTCTGAGTCCTCGCTGGGATACTGACATGTCCTTCACGATTCGCTTGCCTGAACTGTGCCTCGTTCGCTTCTGTGTCAGAGATCAGACCGGCATTCTCAGCAGCGAGTTTGTAGGCCAGTACACCCTGCCCTTCAAGAGTCTGAAGAAAGGTGAGCCAGCAAGTGCTGGAAGGTGGAGGGGTGGAGGGCAGTCTGATGAAGGGCTAAATTACATCAGGTGACAATGTGGGGCATCATTGTATTTCCCCTAAACTCCCAGTGTCAGCATTACTGAAGGTTTATCTGTGCGTCGGTTGAGTTTTTATGGAAATGATCCCGTATGACCATACGTACTGTACATTTCTTTTCAAACCTCCAGGCTACAGGTGGGTGCCTCTCCAATCCAAAGACGGCTTCAGCCTGGATCCAGCCTCCCTCTTCGTCTATATCTCGCATTCCTAAAAAACACATCTCGGTATCAGACTCTCTCACATGGCGACACAGGCACACACGCACACCTTGCCAGCAGATAGAGAAGCGTGGCTGATGTGGGAGCAGCAGCGGCAGCAACAATGAAAATATATAAATAAATCAAAAAGAACCATTTCCTCAGATATAAATACCACTTTTATTGTCAGAAAATAGAAGTGCATTTATTTTTCCCCACTGCCTGCAACTGAGTGCTGCAGAAGAAAAGACCAGAAGGCTCCAGTGAGTCTGAAGACACATAATAGTTCTCTCCTTGCATCTCTAAAGTAATAGAGACATTCCTAGAGTAATGATTTTAGAGGAGTAGATTGATCTCTTTTCTTTTTTATGTGGTAAACTTGATTGCACATGCTGTAAAAGGGTCTTGCACATCCACATTTTTTGTGGAGGAAAGAGGTGTTTATCATTAATGATCAGCTAAACAATACATCAGGCCTGAAACGGATTGTAGCGCCAGGATAAATTAATACTCCATGAGCACGGTTTTTAAAGAGTACCATCTTACAGGCCTACTTCCCTGTGAGAGACCCTTCAGGGAATAATATAAATAAGATTCACAGAGGTATACATAATTTAACCAGATCCAGTTCAAGGAAGTCTATTTCTATCCTCTTTCGCCACTAAATCACTATGAATGAGGCAGAGGAAAGTACGGGTCAGCAGGCCTGTCAAGAGAAAGGACAGCATTAAGATAACACGAAGACTTGGTTGTGCCTTGAAAGTGTGTGTCTTATTTTTCTTTCCTTTTTTGTCATCATGTGATTGTCTGCCTTTGCGTGCCGGTGCACACACGTGCTAAATTGGTGCTCAAATGCTCCTGATGGATAAGGCAAAAGCTGGTGAGGGGGCGAGTGTTAACTCAGCCCCACGGGCCAAAAAGGCAGAGTTGTCATCCTGCTCACACGCTTTCCCTCACCCCCTCACGCCTCCAGTCCCACCGGTCAAGGACAGCGCAGTTGAGGCAGCCTGAGGGGACAAACACACTCAGGTAACAAACCGGTGGCGCTGCATCACCTCCTCTTTAATCTGTCGCGTCAACAGCCTCGGCGACGTAAACGTTTACAAGGTCTGCTTTTTGCTCTCGGTAAAAACAAAGTCAAGTGCAAACGAAAGTGCCACAGTGATTAAAAAATAAGTTTCCTTCATCCATCACCAAGGTAACATTAGAAAAACTAGTGAACAAAAGGCCTTCATTTGATAAAAATTTAGAAATAATAAATCCTGTGTCACACAGTAAACAGTCCGCCGTGTTCTTTCAGTCTGTTTTGTAACTTTATCCACACACTCCCATCTGCTGGCAGTGTTTTCAGGTCTGGAATGAGATTAAGTTGCATCTGATAAATAAGTACAACTGGCATGCACTGTTTTGTATACAGTGCATTCTTCCTCTTCTCAGGCATCTCCCTCTCAAATCCATGAATGTGGTCCCTCACTCGATGTGGTTGCACCCCCTGCTGGCAGTAAGCCTGCAGTGCAGCTCTGAGGTCAGACAGCAGAGTTTCCGAGAGGGAACCAGAGCTCCTGATTAAGCATCTTTTCGTCCAGTTTAATGTTAGTTGCAGCCACAAAAGCCTTCTTGCTCTTTACTACCACTTCCAGGACTATCCCATTCAGCTGTGTGACTGAAGTGTACTCCACCTGTGAGTATGAAGGAGACACTTTAGTGACCTAGATGTGGTTTTATAATTCTACAAAACTTTTTAATGCATGAGATTATAAATAAGAGGTTATAAGAGGCTATAAATTTGTTTGAATATGATGGTTAGTAGGTCAAAGATCATGTTGCAAATCAGACTGCAGCAGTACAGAAGGAACTCTCATTATAATGAAATATATAAACACATTCATACATTTAGTTATAAGTCTGAGTGAGAACAATTTATCTGAAGAAGTATTCAAAATACAAAGCAAAAGAAAAACAATTTTTTTTTCATCACAATTAACTGTACATGTGACAGCTAATGCATGATGACAAAATCCAGCTCAAGCGTTGAAGGATGCACCATCATATTAGGTGAAATTTGTGATTGTGGCTGTACTGCGCAATTTCTTTTTTGTTGTTTTTTTTTTTTTCAAACTAAACACTTCAGTTTAGAAGTTAAATTGAAAACAAATTACCCATGTGAAAGGCACGCAGACTAAGAGTATTAAGTACTATTAGCTGATTTTCCACTTGACGCTACTCAGTTGATCACATATTTGGATTGCCTCAGATAACTTGGAACCCCAGTTATGTAGATATTAAAAAAACACCTGGTGCCACGTACTACCACCTAATGGAAAACCCAAAAACTGAGTGGAGCCAAGCCAAGCCATTATGTACTAGTGGAAAAAGTTTATAAATGTACTAGCTACCCTGTAATACAGCTAAATACTAAATAAAAAAAAGATGTCTTGACTGTGTCTAATCATGGATAGAAAGGAGGAATGATGGCACTACCAGTTCATTGAAGGTGGGGTTGACATTATTGCGGACAATCTTTGTCTTCCTCTTGGAGCGCTGCCGAGGGTCTGGCCTCAGGTATGTGATAACATAGGCATCAGGATTAGAGCCGTTTGGGTGCTTCTGTTGAGGAGAGGCAAATGGACAGGATGTCAGAGCAGAATGAGCACGTGCCACAAGTACACTCAATCACATGATAGCAACTAATGCATTTTTGCAAACTGCTGAAGATTAAATAGCATCAGAATGGGGACGAAAGGTGATTTAAGAGACTTTGAATGTGGCGTGGTTCTTGGTGCCAGATGGCAAATGACCTGGTTCTTATAAAGCACTTTTCTACTCTACTTCAACACTCAAAGAACTTGCCTTATTCATGCAAGCACTTTGTTTTATGGCTATCTAGCATTTACACTAGTTGTTTTCCGATGAATGCACCGGAAGGCTGGTGATTCGATCCACCATCCATCCAATTAGTAGATGACCGATTCTATCTCCCGAGCCACAGCCAATCACTCAAACCAGACAGGAGTGTTTCAGAAACTGCTGATCTGCTTTTTCACCATGTCCTTCTCTATGGTTTATAAGGGAGGTTCCAAAAAGACAAAGAATCTAGTAAGCAGCAGTTCTTAGGACACAAATACCTGGTTGATATAAGAGGAGAATAACCTCTGGTAGTTCATGATGGTGTAATGGACATGATCCAACTAAGGATCCTACAGCTTGACACACTGTGACACATAACCTAAATTATCTCAAATGGCCTCCACAGGATCTCAGTGCAGTCGACCACTTTTGGGATGAGAGATTCACAACATGAAAGTGGATCTGTGTGACACTATCATGTCAATAGGACCAAAATGTCTGAGGATTATTTCCAGCACCTTGTTGAATCTATGTCATGAAGAATTAAGGAATTCCGAAGGCAAGACGGTCTAACCTCATACTAATATGACTAAGTTAATGAGGTGAACCTGATGTAGTATCCAGTGAGTATATATCTGATATAGAATCTTAACTGTACATGCTTTACTCTTGCTAAATCCTGCAGGACAGTAATAAGAATAAATGAAACTTACAATGTTCTTCAGGTGTTTTATCATTACAGAGAGCTTGTAGTTGGCGTAAGTAATGTAAAGCTGGACCTGAGCCTGCTCTTCTGCAACAGATAATCACACAAGTTATTAGATCACAGCAAAGGATTTCTTATAAATAAACTAATATCACACTTTTCTCAATATACCACGCAATCAACGCTCACATTCAGATATTTTTTCCATTGTTCTTACCTGCACATTTTGGACCTCGGTTATGTCCTGGACCATCCAGAAACAAGCTGCAGACAAATTCATTCTGCGGGTGGCAAATTGAGACACTTTTCAAGTTCAGCTCTAATGGGGGGAAAAAAAACTAATCACAAAGGACTACTAAACCAGGGAAGGAAGAGAAACTCACTCCTTTGCAAGGTCCTTCAAAAAGCTCTTTTAGGTATTTATTCAGCAGAGACATCTTCCTGCCTGGGGTGAATGACATCTGGTACCAGCTCGGAAACCTTGGGAGCAAAGGAGTGGAAGCAAAGTCATGCATCTAATTATGTAATTACTATGAGAACGAGCTGTGCGACAAAATATAATACATGTGAGCAGGATTTATGTTAATTTATTCACTCACTGTGGTAGTGTTGATTCAATAAAGTGTTTCTGCAGCTCCCTATGGATCAGCTCAAACTGTCCAAATGTTTTCTCACTGGTCAGAAACCCATCGTCAATGGTTATCCTTAGGTCATAAAGCTGCAAATCAAACATGACCAATTATTACATTAGATAGAGACTGCAGGAACTGTGTTAAAGCTCCAAAGGAGATTGTTTTAGTAGCTCAAATCAGTGCTCATATGCAAACTCCTTCATTTTCACTGCATTTATGCAAATACCTGAATCCTTGATCCTTGCTGTTATTTCTACTATAGACTGAATGTGACTAGAAGAACAAGCACTAAACATCAGGACAGCTCTTCGGATCAAAGAGTAGTAAATGCCTACAAATACTCCTCACCCAACCCTTGGGAAAGACTTTATAAGCACAAGACTGCCTTCTGACAAGCTGTAAGTGACAGCAAACACACACACTTTCAGCGCAGTAGTGAGGGCTATTCCTCTCAGATCAAAAAAATGTGTGAATTTGCTGTCAGTTCCAAGTGTTTTATTGCCTCCTCCAGCTATTTGGACCTAATAAACAGCCCTGTGGTGCATCAGGTAAAATGTCTTTTATAATGGTGTGTTTTGTTACTGAGGCCAAAGTGCAGTTGCAGGCTTACCACATCTTTTCCCGTGGCAGAGTATCCCAAAATGACAGCTTCCTGAATGTTACTAGCAGGGGCAGGAGCACTCTCCCGGGGCAGGGTGTCCTTTTTCTTGGGTTGAACCATGTTGTGTGCCAGGAAGTTAAACTTGACTGCAACACAGTCCATACTCTCCTTGATCTTCCTACCACAGGTGTAACACAAACAGCAGAAATTAAATGCAAGTTTGTTTATTTGCGGAAGGATTATATGTATTTTTAGGAAGACGTTGATGTGCCACACACATCACATTACTTTGTAAAGAAGGAGGTGGCCTCCAGATCAGTATCGTGAGGTCTGAGGTTGTTCTGGACGTACTGCAAGTCATTAGAGTCCTTCAGTTCTGGCATTCCTGCATGTAGCATCTGGAAATTTACACAATGGGTAGAAACCTGTTTTACGGGATGTTTTTTGTTCGCAGACAAGGCTAAAAAGGGACTGTAGTGTTATTTAGTCTTACAAGCTCCAACAAGCTGAGTATGAGTGCAGAACGCTGTCTGATTATGTTGTAAGCCTCACAGCAGAGCTCCACGAAGCGATGCAAGCGTTGAGGCTTCTGCCCTCCGCCAGTGATGAAGTGGTGCATCTCAGATGTAAAGATGAAGGGAGACCGGTCCCTATTATTGAGCGGGAAAAGATTTTTTGTTGAATCATACATAACAGCACTCTTTCCTTTTTCAAAATGCTGCTTTCCTTGAGTCGCTGACTTGCCTTTTAACGCCTCCAAACATCTGCGCATTGCCCATTATCTTCCCGAAGTCAATGTGGAACATGTGCCCACTTTTTTTCAGCATGATATTGTCATTGTGGCGGTCGCAGATGCCCAGGATGAAGGTAGCGACACACCACCCGGCACACGAGTGCAGGAAGTTCATCACAGCCTGCATGTAAACAGAATGTGTTATGCATGAGAAAGATGGAGCAGTGAAAGTGCATCGTTAAGAAAAGGCTTTAACCTTCTCGTAGTCTTCCTTAGTTCTGTTAAACATGTGAAACCATTTCTCCAGAGTGTCCTCTCGGAGGCTTCCACTCAGACCCCACTCTTTATGAATCTTTGCCAGGGTCACTGCCTCTGGTATCACTTCCACCAGACCTGACAAGCATAAAATAACAAGCTTTGGAAAAACACAAATTCCCAGACTATTAATGGACGTTCAAAAGCACAAACAAATCTATCATACTGACCCCGAGCTTGGCCTGCAGAAATACACTTGTAGGTGATCATTTGTAGATCGAGTCCCTCTTGGAGCCACACTCTGTCCATCGCACGGACAATCTGAAGTACCAGCATGTCCTGACGCAGGTCATCTCCTGTCTGAACAACACGTTTAACTGAGATTTCCTTAGAGTGCCCTCTAATATTCATAGCTATGTAATAGCAGTTTTGAAACAGATTTCATTTCCCTGGAAGAGAACAAGCAAAAACACAGTGTGGATCGATCTAACGGCATATCATTACTCACCTTGCAGATAACATTGTAGTTCTTGGCCAGAGGGTCAGTGCAGATAAATGGGATCCCCAGAGGAGCAGCAAATGAGCTGTAGACCTTACAGGCCTGGAAGTAACACATCAAAGAGTAAACACCTGAAATAAAACGTTGCTGTGTGTTTGCATAAAAAAAAGTACTGATATATGATGTGGTGGGTAACAATCTTACTTCTAGGTTCACTCCATTCACACAGACAGCAGGATCTAGTGGTAGGCAACAGCTGATCCCATTCTTAAAGAAGTCTTCAATTCTCCACCTTGTTTTTTTCAAAGCACTCTGCAGACAAAAGAGCAAAGCGGGAGAAAAAACCCAAAACAAAACAAAAAATTAAATGCATTTCTTGTACATCGACAGCCGCAATGATTACAAGGATTATAAGCCAGTAAGTGAATACACCAATGAGTTAAAGTTAGAGTTACAGACCTTACGACGAGCCTTGTCAGCACTGCGAATGCTACTAGCCACCTGTATGAGCACGGCCATCAGCTGGGTTTCACGCTGCAGCTCCTCCCTCAGTGCTTGGCCGCAGCACTGCAGCAGGGCAGCATGAATTTTACTGAACCAGCTCTGGTAGTGTTGGTCATTGCGGGCATCCTCCAGCAGCCTGACATTATATTCTAGCATGAGTTGTAAAGCTTTGCATGCATGACGTTGTCACTTACTGCCTAAAAGCATCATAGAGGTTGAACCTAAATACAGTGAGTCTAGAACTAAAAGAAATAAGGTCAACTGATAAGTGAAGCATCTTAACTGTGTGTGAAGGCCAGTGAAGAATTGCTTTGTTAACACACACTAGAATACAAAGGCAGTTTCCTAAAATTCACCTCTTTTAGCATGCACAAAATGTACTTCTTTATATATTACGGTTTTCATCGGTTTGGATAATTAACAATACAATTTGATCATATTCAATGATATCAGCTCTAAAAATAGCAGCTGCATTTTTATACCAGCTGCTATTTTTAGATCTCTTATTGGATGGCTTATTATACAATGGGCGGTGCACAGTGTCAAGTTGAAAATTCCTTTAGCCTGATTGTCATTTTCAAGAAGAATTTGCAGGGAGGCAAATCTGGCAAGTTCTCCAGCTGGGGAGAGAAGAGTTAGCAGGAAATCCTGCAGTTCCTCGTATGTTATGGGAAAACTAGTTTAAGTCATGTTACACAACCATTTACAGTAAGACAGACATAGTTTCTATTTGTACTATTCAATGAATTCAGGGGGAAGAAAATGACTTGGAGTAAGATTTAAATTTGATAAGTTTTTATGGACTTGTTCTTATGTGATCACTATTTGATCACAAAATCGAGTAGAGTGAAAAACTAATAAATCAATCAATATTTTATCAGTAAAGACAGAAGTCTTTCAGTTTTATTCATGTTAATATGGCAATAAACATTTTGACCTGAATGAAATGACAATAGTTTTAGTAGTATTCCTCATCAGTTTAGTGTCTGACTCACCAGAAGAGCTGATGAGCGATGCGTATGTTCCTAAGTGATCTCTCCAACAGCAGCATTACCAGGGGTCCATCCAATTTCCACTCATTCTTCAGTGCCTGCAGGAGAGGAACACTCATCAATCACGCATAAAACTACTGAGCGTGCAAAGTGTGCCACCAGTTGTCCAATTTATCATCTGAAAAATTAAACTACTTCAACATCATATTTTTTTTTAGATCTCTTTTGAAAGGTTTGAATGTGTGTTAGTTTGCTCACCTGGACCAGCTGTGGTAAATACACCTCCAGCTCCCCATCTGGTATCTGCTCAAAGTACTGAACGGCTGTCTGTCGTACAGTCTGATCATGAAAGCTGGAAGTGAGATCAGTGGGAAAGGGTTCAGATCATTTTTGTTTTAAATGTTTTTTTTTCTAAATCAGCTTACAAATGAAATATTAACCAGATATCCATCAGTTTCTATTACAAAGGTTCTTCTTTGGTGTTTATTGTCTCAAATGTCTCAAATGCACTGTGCTTCATTTATGATGATAATGTAGGTGGCCAGGAATATTAAGAAGATTAAAGAAATGATATTCCAGATCCAGGACGATCAGTGTTAGGCTAAAGGAAGCCAGAACCAGAGAAACGGACTACACTGACCTTGCTTTAGGGTACCCAGTCAACTACAACTACAGCTACTACATAACTACTTTCATATGTTGTATATATTTTTTGGTGTGATTTTCTAAGTGACAGCACTTTTTTTTTTGCATGTAAACGCTGTACCTGTCGCTAAGCAGGAAAAGGGCTTCCTCAGGTAGATAGATAGCCCAGTTCTCCAGTACAGTGTAGATTTCTGTCAGGTTTTCAGGATACCAATGGGGAACTCCGCCCAGCAGCAGGTGGAGGAACGTACTTTGTTTGTCGCTGCTGTGACGTTTCGTCCACAGGAAAGCTTTCTCATTGTCTGTAAGGCTGGTGAAAGAAAGATTATTTCAGGAATGTGTTACTTGACAACAAAACCCAGTCAGCAATCTTGAAGAATTACCGAGAACTCGTAGTCCAAGGTATTTCTGACTAGTCCTGTTCTCAAATGACTCAGGTATTAAGTCATTCTACTCACAAGCAGAGACAATGCTTCTTTGAAACCTCCAGCATTTTCTTTTGCAGTTCCTCACAAGCCTGTGTGAACAATATTGACCCAGGGAGTGCAATGGGCCTCTTATACTCCCACTCAACCTGGTCTTGAAACTGAAGCTGAGGGAAAAGGTAGGAAGATAAAGAGTTGAGGAATGTGTTGTTGTTCTGCTTTTTGGCCAACAGAGGGCAGAGCTGTCCAGTATTACTCACCTGCATTATCACCCCACTGGCTTGTCTGTGGCTGTCAAAGAGGGCAGCGGACGGAGGAAAAGACAGCTCAGCCAAAGTGGACATGCTGAGCAAGACGGTGCCTGTTACGAGAGTCCTGCACACACAGAGAGAGAATACACTTATTGCAACAGAGCTATACTGAACTTGTAAAAACACAATCAGCCTTTAAACACATGCAGTGCAAAGCAATTTGAAAACTGTTCTTGCACAGTGACACATTTCCATCTGTTGTTTTGAGTCTTTAATGTATTCCAAGAATGAAGCACTTTCATTTTAATAGGTGAAAACAAACAGAGACAGTGGAACTGGGGTTTCCTCACTCAATGATTTATGTCACAGTTGCATATACTCGCCAGTCACTTTATTAGGTACACCTGTTCCGGCTGATCATCATTTCAAGTATCTCATCAGCCAATCAGGTTTAGATTTTTACAGCTACAATAGCCCCGTTCTGCTCGAGGTTTCTTCCTGTTAAAAGGGAGTTTTTCCTACCCACTGTCTCCAAGTGCTTGTAAAGTCCAATGAGTGTGCATATGAATTTTAAACCAATCCAAATAGACACAAAAACTTTATGGGTGCTATAGAGATGTAAGCTTTAATGACAACTTACCTATCGCTGTAAAGAGGTAGTACAGCCCACGATAAAAGCTCAGCAGGTTTGCCTTTCTTGGAGCCCTTGAGGCGAAAAGTGAGCATGGACTCATAGGGAAGCTGATTTATTGAAACAGGGAATACTATCCTAAAAACAAAGAACATATAGGTTATATATTATTCATTTTCACGCGTTGTTTGTCTTGCAATTATTTTACATTATCGTACTTTGGACTGGTTGTAAACAAGGAAAGAGGAAGTTGGATGTGACAAAATAAAATTTATACTTATGGGCACAATCGAACTCTTACATGCGGTTACACTGGATCGTGTTTCCGTGAGACAAGGCAGTGCTGATATTTTCACAAACTCCACTGTCGCAGAGCTTCCTTCCTACATACGTCAGCTCACAGGAAATAGAGAATGACTCATAACTAAAAGAAGAGGAAAAATAAAGCAGGGAAGAATCCAGTAAATATCAACGGTGTGGTTGTTCATGCTTGAGCGCCTGAATTGAGTTTGTGCATGCATATATAAATATATAAAAATACAATAAACACGCACGTACGTGTCTACCCAGACGGGGTGTAGTTTGTAGAGAGCAGCAACTTTGAGCTGGAGGATGTCGCGGTTGTGGTCTACGTCACAGATTTGCAAGCTGCTCGTTACCTTCGGGGCGCTGAAGTCTGACTGGAAGTTTTCAAAAAACACCTGCAGCAGCTTTTGCAGCGCCCCGTGGAGCATGAGCATGGCTAGAGCACAGATAATAAACATCACTTAAGAGAGTCCAACTTTTTAGTAGAACCATTACAGCAAAATGTTTAGCTGAAACATTTATTAATGATCGTCATTGCTTTATGTAGATGTATCAATAATAGGTGTAGTATACCAGAGTTGTAGTTTGCTCTTTTTTTCTTTGGCATTGGAAAAATGCAAAACATGGCACTGAAGGAGTGTTAGTAAAGAGTAGTGTACATATAACACCATGTTTGTGCGCCAGAGGCAAAACTGATATGCCTGACAGTGGTCTTCCAAAAATTGTAAATATTTAAATAACAAATATGTTTTTAAAGTTTTTGAGCACATTGTTACAAAACTAAAAATACATAACCACGTGGGTTGGTGGGCAAGTTTGTTTAGGGAGCTCGGTATCATATCAGACTTCTTTCCTCACTCTGATCCAATCATCTTCTTGTCTGCTATATACAGTAAAAGCTATTTCCTGCTCTTTAAAACTGCTATTTTATCATTCTGCCTTTAACACCATTATTTCCGGGATCTTTTACCCACTACATGCCTCACCCTGTCTGTTATACAGACACTTCTACTATTGGCACTAATCTGCTCTCTTTTTTTTAATTGGAGTCCAGTCACCAGCACTTTAATGAGTAAATAACTTTCAACTTTCAAATAGATTCTCCTTATGGAAATAAACCTGACGCCAAATATAATCTAAAAAACTTCTTTGCTGTCCAGCAACAAAAAAAAGTTTACAGTAAATATACACCACACACAACCACACACGTACCAGTATAGATACTCACCATCTGCACACTCACTTGTCTCCTCATGACTCTGCAAAACAAAAAATTAAACATCTGTAATTTTTAATGTGAGGAGGCATTTTTTGCAGGTTTTTAAAGGTCCAAGAAAAAAGATGAGATTGAAGCAAATTTTTCAGGTTAGTGTGATACTAACTTATATTTATACTGTAGGTTGTGTTTCTGCGATATAACCTACCAGAGGTCTTGGATTGATTCTGTTGAGGCTGCCAATGGCATCCTCCAGTTCTTGGCACGTGACACCACACAGAAGGTTGCTGATGCCCCGAGCATGGCTCACAATAACACCAATATTCACCCCAGACTGCAGACCATAATAAGACGAGACACAAATGAGGAGAAATATTGGACAATTGTACTAAGAAAGGAAATCCACTACCTGCTTTTATTTATTTATTATTTTTTACTGACCTTAGTACTGAAGAGATCTTTTGCCTCTCTAGAGTAGGTGTTGAGCAAATTCTGAAGACTCAGCCTGAGAGGGGAGGAAAAAGTGGAAAGTAGTGGTAGTAAAACCAGCTCTCTTTATGTTTTCTGCAAACAGACACCATCCTACTGTCTCTCCACCAAATAGCTGTCATTGTTAATGAAATTACTCCTCAGAGCTGGTGGTATGCAGTGCTGCTGGTTGTCTTACTTGCTGGTGTTGAAGACAAAAGCAGAAGCAAGAAACCGGAACAGCTGGCATTCAGTGTTGTCATCCTCGGCCTTAAAGAGATCGACATAGATTGGAATGTTGGATTTTTATGGTTATGGTGTTGCTTATATGTGGACAACTTCCATAAATAACATCCAATATGTAGCTTACATAAAACATTTAACTAATTACATGACATTGAACATGTACATTTTGTCTTTTATCCATTTAAATCTAAGCGCACATCGGGTTCACCTTTGTTCTGTTTACGTCTTCACGCTAAATGCCACCAGTCATGGGGTCATGTTTACACAGAGCAAAGTCAAGAGCTCAGGGTGGAGATTTTTACAGCTACAATAGTTCTCACGATAACAAACCGGCCAGGGAACAGGAAGAGGTGTACATTGTTTCAAGACTTGGGACAAAGCCAAAGGATCCTTTCTGTAAGAGGAAACGGAAAAGGACCTTGAGCCACTCACATCTCTGGCCAGTCCGCGTTCGATGCTGTTGATGTCTACCAGTCGGACGGGGACTTCCAGATTAAGCTTGTAGTAGATCTGAATTGTCTCATGCATGCCGAGAAGCTCTTCACTAAAGGCAGAGATGAAAGAGTGCATGGGGCGCATTACACCAGATTAAATGATGCAGGTTTAAGAGGACATCATGAGCTTTTGCAGCGATAAACGTACTTCTGGAGATACTCCTCGGAGTCACACAGTTTTAAAACGCAATGCTCAGATCGGTTGGGAGGGATGTCTAGAAGCTGGGAGATGTCCTCGATCAGACTCTTCACTGTCCTGTTCACTGGATAAAAGATTAGACTTCAGAGACGCCACACATGCCAACATATGAAGAAACTTATGAAGCATTTATAGATATTACCTACAAATGACCCTGTTCAGCACAGTTTCCTGGGTTGCGAGGTTGGGTAATAGCTATTAAGTCTGTTAACACTTTATGCCAATTTTACCACTTATTTATTTTTTTTAAGTTAGAAACATCAATCATGCATAATTTCTAAAACAGACTACGAGTAACAAGCAACATTTTATGATCATTTTTCCTGTTTTAAATTCATTTAACTGCCACAGAAACCGGAAGACGGAGAAAGCAACAAATGCTGTTAAGTTGTTTGCAGATACTTAAGGACAGACAAAAAGCAAGAAAAATGATTTGTGGTTAAATGTTGCAACAGAAAATATCTTTACATTTGTGTTAGGCCTCATTTTCAGTAAAGACCTCAGAAAGATCCTTAGCCCATGTTTCTGACCAAATACCATGTGTGATGGCTGCACTGTCATCTCAGTGTCAGTGCATGATGACAGAAGAAGCTTTGCAATGAATACAGTGATGGTTTTTAAACTTTTGAATGCTTTTAGGAACAAATCACACATTGCACTATTGTAGCCACTTTTAAAGGATTTCTCTCCCTCCGGTATTTTGTGACATTGGATGGGAGCTGCTGCTAGCTAACAGAAGCAAGTGAACTGGTGTATATATAAATGTTACCTGAGGTGGGGATGGGGATCTGGTTTTGGTCCCACACCACACTGATAGTCACCTCGACCTGCTGCAGCAGGGCACGGTTGATGTCCAGCAGTCGCCCGCATACCAAACCGGAGTTGTAAAGACTGTCTGTGTGCTTGTATTTTGACATTAAGCTGCCAGAGACAATGAAGAAAAACAGGTTGCAAATGCCAAATGAAAGTATGATCGCAATTAGAAACCAACTGGAACTACAGAGGAGCCGTCCAGCAGCAAAACAATTTACAGTAAATATACAGCATATAACATTTAAAGTCCAGTGACTCATTTTGTTTGCCTGATTTCTGTCATAGTAAAGGAGAATATTGTAAACAAAAGCACTTTATAGTCATTTCGTTTGCATGCACACAAGTTAATTTTATGGTCATTTTCATACTTGGCAGTTGCAGCAGAAAACGAAACCACTGTCTTGGTGCTGCCCTCCGGAGTGTCTATGAGTTTGAGGACCCATATATCCTGATGAGGAAAAGAATACAAGAGATACCCTTTAGCCTTTTCTCTGTATTTTGGGTTTCAATCTTGAGCATTGAGGAGCTTTTTGTCTACACTGAGTATTGGAGATGCTTACTTTGTTGTATACTTCAGAATTGGAGCGAGTCAGTCTTTGAAGAGGCTGCTGTTTGAGTCCCGGCCTGGGAGGAGGAGGAGGAGGAGGAAGTCGAAGGACCTTTTTTCCTCTCAAACATTCACTAGGAAGCCTACATCTTTGTAGATTGGGAGCTCTTGGGGGTACTGGGGGACGACCATTTGTGCTCTGCTGGTTGGTATTTCCAGGACCTCCGACCTCAAAATTCCAGACTTCATTTCCAGGTTTAGGCTCGGTTAAAGTGGGAGATTCTGGGATCTCGTACAAATTAGATCCATCATTTTGTGATATGTCATCAATGCACTCATAAAGGTGCATTGCTTCTAGATCGTCCCTTAAAGGCATGGGGAGGTCGGTGTCACTCGCATCTTGTCTGTGGAGTGTTCCAGCTGAGCTTTCCATTGCATTTTATTCATGTAAACAAGTTTTTCTGGATGTTGGTGTTTCACACTCCGCACGGCCTTCGTTCACAGCATGGCAGAACAGAAAAAACCTACATGGTGGTATTATTAATAATGACAAGTTAGGATACTTGATGACTTACATTAGAAAATGCGAATTGTTGAAGGTAGGGCGGGTTTTATGAGCAGAGTCTAACTGAATCTGAAGGTTCAGGCTGGTGTAATTATTAACAAGCTTTCAAATCTTAACAGGAAATCCAACAGAGCACACCACTAAGCCCACAACAATGCCTGGCTATATATCAGTAACACCACAAATAACACATTATGCCTTAAATTCTATTTTTAGACAGTATAAAGCTGAACAGCAGGGAATTTTGAATTTAAATCAAACTCAAATCCAGCCTGGTACTTTTTCATATCACATAGTGTCTTCCCTTCATATCACAGAAGAGGCTCTATAGTAAAATGTTAAGACTAGCTGTGAATAACAAGACTGATCTTTTGCAAAGTCTTGGGTATATTTTTGTGAGCTTACCGTGAAAGCTCTGATGTCTGGCGCGTATCCTGTCCAAGGTGAATGCTTGAACGAAGCCATGCCCAGCCAGTTAGACCTGTAAGAGATCTGGACAGATTTGCTCGCTCCTCCCACTGTTCCTCCTCTTCCCTCTCCCGCGTCACAAGGTTGCCCTCTGCTGGACAAAACTGTGTATTACATATGTGTGCGTGTGCTGTGGTTGTACAGGTGAACTAATTCCAGTTAGTTTTTAGTCTTACATTAAAATTTGAAAACACAAAACAATCTTGACTTTTCATTGTATGTTTCAGTATATTAAAGTTGTACAGAGAAAATGCTGATTAGATTTAATTTGCGTGTGTGTTTTTCACGAGTTACCAATAAAAAAAACCATACGTGACATTAACTTTGAACTTCTGACTTTACTGTATGTGTGTCAAAATGTTTTAAACGTGATCATAAACATTGATGAACACGTCTGTCCAGTTCAACCAACACACCGCACTACACTGAATACACTCCTCATGGAGGAATGCTATTGAGCAAGTTGAAATGCGATCACTGTGTTTCAGTGGGTCACAAAGACTTGAAAGAATCGAGAACGACATGCATGTTCAGGTAGTCCCCAGGTAGCACATAAGGTAAGAATACATTCAAGAAAGAAAAACGCAGATATGTTAAAATGCGTCGCTGTAGTATCCTTTAATCAGCCGCCTTTTCAGTTCAGTTTGGAGCACGTAAATATTTACTGTACTGTACATACAGATTTGCTGGATCCTACATGCCACGGCGACATTTGTTTTTGCGTCTTTCTGTGGGAATGAAAGCAAAGGCACGGCACTGAATGTGTCACACGGGTGCACAGCACAGACGGCTGCTATAAAAGGGACGATGGAGCAGGAAGAAATGCATCCGAACCACACAACTCCCCATATTTCACCAGCACCTAGCAAACCTGTATTTCCTGGTTACTACTCACTCATCCCTTTGGTTGTGCTCATACTGATTGGATGTATAGTGGCAGTGGTAAAAATGTTTATCTACTTCTGCACAGCTTACTTTCAAAATTATGTCTTACACATCTATTATAATTGCACTTCTGTTTGGCTTGTGCTTCTCTTTAGGTTGTTTATATCAGAAGAAAAATGAGGTAAGGTAGCTCCTGAAGTTGAAGCATCATCTTAAGCTCGGTTTGGGTTCTTTTATGTTCAGGTTTCTCTTTCTCTGTTTTTCAGATTGGATGATTTGCGGCATAGGTTGATTCCTCTGTACACCTACGACCCTGCAGAGGAACAGGAAGACTGGGGTGATGCTGGCAGGGAGGACGAGGATGCAGAGCTCAATGTAGGCACATTCTTCTAGTAGATTCAGAGGCATTAGAACGAGACTTTATATGTTTGTTTTGATTTTCATTTATGTAGCGTCAACATTAAAAATCTTTGAGGTCAGTATATGATCAGTTCGCACCACCTGCAGTTTAAAGCCCACAAAGTTTACAGTTGGCAGCCAACCAGAAGAAAGCTGACTTAAAGTATGGGACGAAAGAGAGTAGATTGAGTCCAATAAACTCGACTGGTTGTTATGTAGCACATTTCTGCTCTACTTGAGCACTCAAACCACTTTATACTACAAACCTCATTCATTAAAACAGCATTTTTTTTTTTTCCTATGCGGATGTGCTTTCCAACATTCCCACTCTAATGAACACATCAGAAGGTACTTAAGGATCTTGCTCAAGGAGTCTTTTAAGGACAATGGAACAGCCAGGGATTTGAACCACAAACCTACACACTGGTAGACAACCCACACTACCTCCAGAACCACAGGCACCCTAAACTGGGTAGGAATAGATAGCCACAGAACAAAAGGGACACCATTAATACAAATAAAATGTTTCCATCTATCTAAGTACTTATGATGGCATGTTGGAGATTTAGAAACATGCCCAAGCACTCACTGGTGTGCAGACTGGAGCAGCCAGGGATTGAACCACCAACCTTCTGATTGTAGATAACATTCACTACTTCTGGAGCTACAGATACAGTTCTACAGGGCCTTTTAAAACTACACCTAATGTCCATGTTAATTGGTGAATTTCTATAATCAGTCACATACAACAGCTCTTGTATCATTTGTTACCATGTTAGCATCCCACTAACAATTTGAACTGTAAGTTATACTTCAGCTGTACTTTTTCTGCAGCTAGCAGCGTCTGTCATTTATTATCTACTGATTTGCTTTGACTGGTTAATACTTCTATTTGAATCTGTTTTAACTGTGCATGTGCTCACTTTCTCATTCTCGGGCTACCTATTTCTGCCCATTACTTTTATGGGGGCTGTGGTCCATGAGGTAGCATGGGTTGTCTACCAATTCCAAGGTTGGTGGGTTAAATCCTGAGCTCTTCCAAAGAATCTATGGGAAAGATACTGAACTGCAAAGTCCTCCTGATGTACTCATTTGAGTGTGAACATTAGATAGAAAACACGTAAGCATAGGGAAACAAATACTATTGTGGATGAGGCTTATAGTATAAAGTTCTTTTAGTGTTTAAGCAGAGTAGAAAAGTGCTATATAAGAACCAGCTACATTTGAGTCTTACTTTAAATTGTCACCTTCAGTACCCATGTGTATGATTCAGTGAAGTACCCCACCAGTCACATCAGTTTTAACACTTCGATTTTCAACTTCATACTCGTACCCTCATTTCCTGTGATGCACGTGGGTGGCATTGACCATTTCAGCTAATGTAGAATTTGATTTTCTTCACAGGAACCTTTGTACAAGGAGGCACAGCTCACCATTTCCTCTGGCTACGGAACATGATCACAAATTTCAGAAGAAACTCATTTAAGCAAATAAATCTTCATTTGCTGTACATGCTGCACAGCAGCAGCTTGCTGCCTGGATTCAAAGTGTATATAGAGGTTGTGGTTGAAACGTGACTTAAAGCAAACACCAGATGGCAATGTAACATTGCCTTTTTACCTCAGCTGAAATTATTTTTTTTTAATAGGCTGCACAGAGTTTTATTTTAAAGGACAAAGCAAATGTTATTCCTGTGCAATAAACTGGAAGTTTAAAGCTTGAAAGCTGTTTGTGTGAATTTGTGTGTTTCTTCTTTCACGTGTGTGTGCAATGACATTAAAGAAACATCTGTTTCTGATTAGCAATCAGAAGCTGGAGTTTGAAGGTTGCTTGAGTGGACACGTTTTCACATTTGGTGGGATTTTACAGAAAAAGATGGGATCACAAAGAAAGACCAGGTGAACAGCACATGCATGCAAATAACTAAGAACTATAAATGCCTTTAATGGAACTATTATTTCAGTATGTATTGTTTTGGTGTGAATTCACATTAGTCTGGGCATCCATCTGTTTAGTCCATGCTGCTTCTTGATCTCTGTCCTGCTGGTCTCAGCTGCGATCCTCCCAGCACTGGCTCTAGATAGCCTGCTGTGCTACTACTGTCCTCTGCAGCAGAAAAGCAAGCCCTGCCCCAAAACCACCAGCCAGTGTATGCCCGACCAGCGCTGCGCCATCTCCAGAGGCAACTATGGCTCCTTCCACATCTTGTCTTCTCAGGGCTGTGTGGACAGTAAACTCTGTGGCTCCCATAAAGTCGTCTCTTACCAGGGAGTCAAATACAATGTCAGCTACACGTGCTGCTGTAAAAGTCAGTGTAACATCCCGCCCAAATCTGACAGCAATCTGAAGAAGCTACTGGATTTGATTGCATTAAAAGTTGATCATGTTGGGAACACAGATGGTCTTAAGGAAGAGCCTTTGGATTCATGTCCAAATAACACAAGAACAACAATACCTGTCACTGATGCATAGGCACCTTTATTGTTGAAGACTGGGGAGAGTCCTGTTAGCCACTGGTACTTAAATCTTCAGAAGATGAAAGGCATTCAGTCAAATGTCTGTCATTACTTTAAAAAAAAAAAAAAGTTTGTATAATTTTTAAAAAATGCATTATGTGTTGTGTGACTTGTATTTATACTCCAAAGAGATGGACTTGTCAACCATCTTTCTGTAATGCCTATTTCCATATGCATGTGTTTAAAAAAAAAAATAAAAGCACTATCATTATTAAGCTTCTATTGGTGTAGCTGCTCTGTGTGAATTTAACAAGCAGGTATAATCAAAGGTGTGGCCTGTCCAGCTGGAGTCAGTGATGTGATTGGAGTTCAGCAGGAGAAGCTCTGAAACGTTTTGACTGGACTTAAAATCTCTTAAATGAGACTGTGCGAAGCTTCACACTAAAATTGGGTATAAGTTGACCTATTTTAAAGACGATAGCTGTGAAGGTGTTGTCTGTCTGTTTAATATAATTGATTTAAATGGCACTAACTTCACAGAAAAATTCAGCAGTAATGTTCTTTTACAGTAATTATGACCCAGTTGCTCAATAATCTGTAACATTTTATCTGTGAGCTATTAAACGTGGTAAATATAGTATCTAAATTCAGCCTTTACCACACAATAGAAACTTGCAGCTAACTAACATGTAAGTTCGGCTAAGGGAGCCAGTGACTTATGAATCCTGTCACCTTCACTTTTCAGCCTCTTACGGGGTGCTTCACTCTGCACAGCAGTGCAGTTTGGAGGTGTCGGGGAAAAAATGGCTTCTATGAAACTGTGGAAAGATGTTGCTACTGAGGTTTTCAAATTTGTTTTTTGTTTTTTTAGCACTTTGAGTATCGGAGTTTCAGTTTTTCATCAGTCCACTTATTTACTGCAGGTGGTGCTGGAGCTTATCCCAGGCGGGGAGGGGGGCGTACACCCTGAACAGGCCACCAGTCTGTTGCAGGGTTAACACAGACGGATAACCACACATTCATACACCTGCAGCCAATTTGCAGTCACCTGTTAACCTAATGAGCTTGTCCTTGAGCTGTGTGAGGAAGCTAGAGTGCCTGGAGAAAGTTCACTGTGCTGACCAAAGTCACTCTGGAGACAAGTGTCGTTTAGTCCAGTTATATTTAGGAGAAGGAGACATTTCTGCAGCTGAGAGACTTCCATTAACTGGTCGGTTTGCATAAAAGAAATCTAATTTTTAAATGGCTTTGCAGCCCAGAGAGAAAAATGCAGTTGATTTATTGATTTAGTGAACTAACCATTTAAAATCTCTTTTTACTACTGGCCTTTTGGTGTAGATGTGCAAAAACTAAACCACTGTAGCACTAAGTATGTGTTTTACCCAAAGTTTAACAGATGCTTCTCTTTTCTTTGCAGCCTGAGCATGTTGAAGATCCTGCATATCGCTGGTTTGTGGCTTTACTTCCTCCTTCCCTCTGTGCTCTGTGACAACTTGCCTTGCTTCTACAGCCCCATGCTGGAGAAAGACAAGACACCCGAGTTTGTCGTGACAGAGTGCCCTCCCAGTAAGGTGTGCTTTAAGGCAGATGGCCGCTACGGCAACCACAGCGTCCTGTCAGCCAGGGGCTGCGTGGCAAAAAAAGACTGCAGCCAGAAGCAAAAAGTCCACTTCAAGGGGACAACCTACACCGTGAGCTACAGCTGCTGTGATCAGCCGTACTGTAACTCGTGCCTGAACATCACACTGGAACCCCTCTGTCTCACTTTAACACTTGTAACAGTGTGGGTGATGATCGGTGATGGTTTGTGAATACAGACGTTGATGAACATGCTCAGAAGACTTGCTGCAGCCTGAGCCTGGAGTAAGGCTGAAGGTCTGCAATGATGTGTGGTGAACACCCAGTCTGAAGACACTGAGGTGTGCACTCAGGTGAAAGAGAGAATTTTATCATAAATGTCTTATTAAATTTGGCTACATATCCAAGATGTACACCACCTCTTGCCCATCATCATCAGCCAGGTTCCAGCCCACTACAACCCCGGTTGGATCGATGGCTTATTTTTTTTTTTTTAAACAGGTGTTTTGTTTTTATATTTCTCTGAATAAATATTTGAATAAATTGTCAAATTTGATGCCTTTTGAATGTTTTCACACATGCTTCTTTCACATATGAAGTCGCACAGATATGAGGCAAGGATGGTTATGTTCTGTATTTTTCTTATTGTCATAATTTTACAGAAAATCAAAACAATTAACTGATTCCTACTCTCACGTGTCAGTTTCCAGTGATTTCTTTATGCCATTGAGTTCTATCACTGAATTAAGTACACATTTAGGAGCCACTCACTGGCTTGCATCTTTCTTAACTACTGATATGTATATAATAGATAATTTAGGGTCAGCCATACATGGCTTTCAATCTTTGTTGGGATCTGAGAGCGAGAGCCACAAATGGGCAAAGGGTGAAGTCTAAAGCAAACAAAATCCAGGCTTATTTTGCAGGAATGAAAGAGAGCAGCTGAAGCAATGTGTACAGTATGAGGTTTGGACAGTTCTTTATTTCCCTTTTATAAGGCTGCTGGGTCTCCCCATAGTGGATATACATATATATACAGGAGATTGCTATACTGAAGTTACACTGAGGGCAGAGGGTCCATATTACACAGACTTCAAAAAACAACACTAATAGAGCCTCACCTCCAGGTATCAGAAATCAGCAGAGAGAGGAAGGGGTGAGGGGGAAACAGCACAAGAGAAGAGGGAAGTGAAGGAAGAGGGGAGATGATGCAGTCCGAGAGCCTGACTCGACTGCCTAATAACTTAACACTAGAAAAAACATACAGATTTCACGCACAGTGCATCTTAAATAGGTCACGTGAAGAACCATTTACCATAAATATCTGTATTTTTCGGAAACCAACATATATAAAAAAAATGATAAAAAAAAAAAAAAAACAATTGCTGTTCAGTCTTTTTCTTTTTTTCTCTCTCCTTATTTTCTCCTTTCCGTCGTCTGCAAATCGTTCTTTTGCTTCTTCTTCGTGTGGAGCCGGGGCTTTTCTTGCCCCGCCCCGATGTGGATAAACGAGGAAAAGGAAACAGAACCCAGCACCCAGCACAAACCGACCCTCCCCTCCCCGCCCCCTTAAAAGCATATGAATTAGTATAAAACGAACGAACAAACGAAGAGAACACCACAGTCAACTCATCACAAAAAAGAACCCACAGACACACAGAACAGCAAGAACACAGTACTTTTTTTTTCCTTTTTCTTTGCTTTTTTTCTTTTTTTTCTTTTCTTCTTAGGGCTTGATCACCATCATTCCTCCTAATGGTCAGCATCATCATTGCAGTCGTTCTCTCCGGGTGTACTGGTTGGCAGCGGTGGAGCGGTCCTCCCACCCGGTGGCTCAGTGGAACTGGGAGGCTGCTCTCCAAACGGCTGGTCAGTTCAGCAGTGATATATTATCTCTCAATTTCACAGTGCGGCAGGAAAAGAAGGGAGAAGGTGAAGAAGGGGTAGAGGGAGGGGGCTGGGACCCAGAGGGAAGGGTAGAGCAGGTGGGAATGGGAATCGGAGGAACCACAGCAACAATTACAAAACAACTAGAAATCCCGACCATCCCATGGGAACAAGTAAACAAAACAGCCTCTTCACTCCTTCCTTCTGAGTTTCAATCCCGCCGACCCATGGGTTTGGGAAGGCCTTGATTGGCTGGAGCGTAAACTGATTGGATGTCCCGTGTTTGTGGCAGAGGGGTGGGTAAAGATGGGCGAGGGAACTCTAAGGCTGACTGGAATCCACTGGATGGGTCTCAACAGGATGAGAATAAGGATGGTGTGTGGCAGGTCGATGTGTGGTTGGCACGTCAGAGGATGAAATCCCTACTCGCTGGGTTCAAGCACGGCGCTGCAGTGCCCGCCTCTTGCGGCTATAGTAGTGACGCATGCCGGTCTGTCTGGCAAAGTTCATCATGTAGTTCTGTTTACGTGTGCTGCAGGGATACAAAGACAGTAAAAAAAAAAAAAAAAAAAAACAGAGGGAGGGAAAGAGGAGGGGTGTGAACGTTAGCGACAGAGTAAAGAGCTGCTGCAAAAATCACACATTCCCATGCACGCACTCGAAACCATGCACTCACACGCACAAATGGCCGAATGCAGCTTCCGCACTCTCTCACATCCAGAGTCATGCTGGCTATTTTTTTTTTTAAGTCACGTTTCAACCACAACCTCAAACACTCAACGACTGCATGGATCCCACAGCTCAGAGAATGGGTGGCGCTACTAGATTTCATTACACTCTGCACAAATGAGAGGCAGCTAGATGGTGAATATGGCACTACAATTAGCTACATGTATCCATCGACTAGACCAAATGTAACACGACAAGACAGAAGACACAGGAGTCTACAGACACACTAAAACATATACTAGGGAGAAACTCTGACACTGAGTGTTTGAGGTCAGAGGAAACAAAATAATAAGAATTTTAAAAATAATTTTAAAAAGCCATAAAGTGCAGGGTGGTGAGGGGGAACGGGTGGTTTTAAATCTAAGTAACAGAGAAAAGCTGCAGTAGATCATTCTTGCTTAGCCTGTTCATTGCCTCTTCCATCCAGCAGGGCGGTGCCAGTGAGCCAGGAGTGCAGCCAGGGCAGGCAGGGGGGGCCTCTGCGAAGCAGGGGGGAAGGGAGGGGGGCAGGAAGGATAGTGCGAGGTAGGTAGATGCCAGTGGGTGTGATGGTTGATGCTGTACAGGCGAATGGTAGCAATGTGTGTGTTTGAGAGCACGTGTGCATGCTGGTGTGTTTCTGACTTGTGGTCAGAAACCAGAAAGAAGTGAGGAGGAAGCTCCTGGCTCAGAGTTATGTTGTCGTCGTCCTCGGACAGACAGCCATGAATGAAAAATAAAACGATGGAGGGCTATCGCGACAGTCGATCCGTTAAAGCCATGCAAGGACGGAGCAGTCTAATGAAACTCTGGTCAGCTGTGAGTTCATTTGAGGATAAGGATGTGAGATGCCCTGCACTGCAACTGATGCTGATGTATGAATGGAAGAAAAGATACATCGTCATTCACTGCTGAGGCTTGTGTGATAATAAATAAACTTCAGCAAACAGTAATCTTTTTCAGGTCTGCTTGTGAATCAGCAGCCTGTTGTTGAGGTGGCAGCAAGAACAAAACAGACAGATACAAGTATAGTGATGGATTACATCACACATATACACACAAACACACTACCATTGACATTTGTGCATGTAAATTGTTACATTTAAATGCCGCAGTGATTGCATATTCAAATCATAGCCGCTTTATTTGGAACTTTTGTGACCTTGTGTCGAACCATTTACCAAAAAAAAAAAAAAATGCATGTCAGCAGAAAATTTACCAGCACTGTTCAGGATTTGTTTATCCATCCATCCACTGAATTTTCATGAATATTGTTGTACTCCCTGTGCTAAGAGCTGTCTTTTAAAAACTGTGTGTTGGGTCATTTTATCAGCGAGCCTCCAGCTGAACACTGTGAGCAGCTGACCTGCCCTTTGACCTGCCTGTGGGGGCTTACGTGTTGGAGAGGGCATGGAGATGACCATGGTGGTGATGGCGAGGGCTGCGGTGTGTATGTGAAATCAAGGGTGTCTGCGGTGTAATAGGGAGAACAAAAGGGGCTGGGAGGAGGATGAGGGAGGGGGCTGCATTCAGGAAGAGGCGGAGAACTTACCTGACACTACAGCCATGCCAGAGGGAGCAGAATACAGAAGAGAGCAGAGGTTAGAGCGCGAGAGGGGAGAGGCAGTAGGAAGGGAGTGCTGTCTCGTAGAAAGGTCTGGGAGGGTATGAGCCCCAGCCTGGGGAGGCGAGGGGCCCAAAGTGGGGAGAAGGGAGGAAGAGAGGAAGGCAGAAAGATAGTCAGAGGTTCAAGGAAGAAACAAGAAAGCGTGGGAAAGACAGAGAGAGTGAGGAAGGAAACAAAAAACATGAAAGAAAATGTAGAACAAAAGAGTAGGCAGAACAAGTGAGGAAACAGTAGAGAGATGTAAGATGGAGATATAACCACAGGCAGAGGTGAAGAAAGAGAGCAAGACACACAGCAGTAATCCATCCATTGTATGCCAAAATGGTAAGACAAACAGGGAAAGAAAGGGGAAAGACGGGAAGAAAGGAAAAGAGGAGGAAGAAGATGCGGAAGTACGGTAGGAATATAAATGTGGCACAAGCAAAAGGAGCGAGCATGACCGCATGATCGAAGGCATTGGTGAGGGGAGGGGAGCAAGGAGGCAGGGAGGAAAAGCGTGTGAAGCAAAAGAAAAAGATTGAGCAGGAGGATTGAGAGGAGAATGTGCGAAGGAGTGGTGAACAGAGAGAAATAAACAACAGAGCAAAATGTGAGGATCGCGGTCACTCCTTTCAGCAGACACTGTTGAAACCGAGCGAGTGCAAAGGAGGGAGTGGGACAGGTCGCGGCCATGTAGACCAGGGACAGCTCAGGTTAGGCATAAATGTGTGTGTCTTTATGAGTCGTCATTTGTGTTTGTGTGCAACTTTGCATAATCTGGAAACCACATGGCTGTTGTATGCACCATCTGAAATGCTTTGGTTGAACATCTGAATGACCAATCAGCACCTGCATGTGAGGGAATTTAAGCTATTTCCCAGAACAACATGCAGAGAATGTATTGAACATGCTTAACAATGTGCTATAGACCATGTTCATGATATCTTCAGTGCCCTGCAGAATCTCCACTTCTCCATTTAAAAAAAAGAAAAAGAAAAAAAAGCCTGTCATTAGATTTAAACACTGGAATCGACTTAAAACAGACTCATCCAGGTTATGAGCTACAATGTAACACACATGTAGAAAATGGGAACGAAAGACAGAGAAAAACAATCAGTGAAAAGGTTCAGTATCCACAAGTTCAGTGAAATCAAATTTAAGAACAGCGCATTACCTAAAAGAAAGAAATACAGTAATGTAGTTTTTAGATGAAATGGATGTGACACCTAAAAACAAAGAAGACTGGTCAGACTGTGAGTTCACAGCGGAACAAAAAGACACTTTTTAATAGATGTGAAGTGGCCATCACACTTTCCTCTGTTTTACATGGAAGACAAGAACGATCCTGTTCTCCATCTGTACCACATGTGGATGATTTCAGTTGCATTTTTTTATAGAGTGCCATTCACAACAAGAATCATCTCAGAACCACAGACCGTGCTAAAGACGGATGTAGCTGCACTGAAAGTAGTTTGCAGAGTCCTGCTCATTTTAAAGCCTTGAGCTGAGCATTGTGTTCCTAGCCCACAAGGTAGCGACTTGCTAACTTCAAGATAGCATCGAATGATGCAAACCACATCTTATTTTCTAGTGTACCTTAGGTCAGATCATAATTTACAAACAAGCATCATATATTAAAGAAAACTAGTGATAAAAGCACAAACACAGAGAGCAGCTGTACTGGTAAACTCACTGGGCACCTAGCTAGTACTGGGTTGGATCCCCTTTGGCCTTCAGAACTGCCTTAATTCTTCATAGCATAGATTTAACAATGGGTCTATACTGACATGACAACATCACACAGTTGCTGCACATTTACCAGCTTCATATCCATGATGAAAATCTTCCACTCCATGTGGTGACTGTGGAGGCCATGTGAGTACAGTGAACTCGTTGTAGAGTTCTGGAAACCAGTTTGAGATGATGTGAGCTCTGTGACATAGCATGTTATACTGGTGGCAGCAGCGATTAGAAGATCGGTCCACGCTGGTCATAAAGGGATGGTCGTGATCAGCAAAATACTCAGGTAGGCTGTGGCATTTAAATAATGCTCAATTAATACCAGAAGGCACAAAATGCCAAGAAAATATCTCCCACACCATTACATCACCACCATCATATAAGGCAGAATGTATCCATACATTCATGTTGTCTAAGTGAAATTCTATCCTACCTCTCCTATGTTCCTGCAAAAATTCATCTTCCACTGTCCTATTTTGGTGAGAGAAAAATCCCATGGAGAAAAATGATGACAGCAGGGATGCATCTTGGAAACCCAGATACACACATATATGTACATGTATGACCACAAACCCATTACTGATGGGCATTACAAAAAAAAAATGCAGGCTTAGGTCTCAGATCAGTAGGCTACATCCATCATTTATATACAGTCTGTGTTTAGGACCTCACGGAGAATCTGAACAGTGATGCACAAGGGACAGATAACTGCAAAATGGTGATAGTAACGGTAAATCAAGGGTGGATATGTAAACGTGATTTCCATTTAATAAGAGATTTAGTGAAAAAATAAATGACACAAGGTGTATAATATGTTGTAACTGCTTCTTGACAACTCAGTGGAAAAAAAATTATTGATCAGCTGTTTGCGTGGAAGATGCATGGATTCTACAAAACACTGAAAATATGATGACTTAACAGCAGGCGTTGATCTGCTGAACACAGAACAGCCATCCACAGACATTACCCATCACCGCAAAGCATGCTGCACTAAAATTTGTGCCCTGATTGCCTGACACCAGAAGCTGTGATTAGCATATAAAAGAAAGTGATTTCTCAGGAGTTTAGTTGTGGGTGGCAATCAGTGCACACCTTTGTGCTATCTCTATCTGTGATAGGGTGGAGTGCAGAGGGAACCATTTGTACAGTTGAGTCTGAGGCAAAGGTAGCGTCGGGGGCAGATCAGGGCTCTGTGGGGGGCCAGTTTGGGTGGGGGTAGGAAAGAGCCAGATGCCAGCTGGGAATTGGGTACTCACAGAACTACTTCCACATGGTCCAACGCCCACTGGTCGTGTCCTGCACCATCGTGTCTTGGCTGCCACCATCGCAGCATCACCCCTTTAACCCTCGCCTCACTGGAGAGACCATGGAAATGATTGAAGTGTCAGTGAGGGGCAACAAGTTTGTCAGGGTTTATATCAGTGTTACACCAACCTAATGGCGTTTATCATGCAAGTAACTGTTTATTAAACACACTGTACTTACTACCTTACAGAGTTTTTTCAACTATTCATTTGTTATAAATAGAGTTAAAAGTTCCCAGATGAATAAAAGGCCACTTCTCAGAAACGTTTACGTTTTAGAGCATAGTAGTTATTAAGAATTAATAACATGAATGTTGTATGACTTACTAGCTGCTGCGGAGGGTTATTAAAACTAAGAAAATCATTGCACTTTATTAATGATGAAATAAAAAGCACACGGTATTAGTTAAACATTTAAAAGGCCAAATACAAAAAATCCTATAAAACCGTGCATTAATGAAGAATTGCTCCATTTAAATTAAGTATATAACAATGTGTTTCTGGATTTGTGTGCATCACTTACAGAGGAATGTTGTAGGAAACTCTCTGAGCCTTTATGAAGTCTTTGGGCTGGTGCTGGGCGATTACATGCCAGCTGACTCCATTATTGATGCTGTATTGTAGCAGCACGGCCCGGTCAACTGTGTCAGCTTGATCTAAAGCTATGTTACAGCTTTCCGTCTGTGCCACGCTGCCGATCTGCAGCACAAACATGATCTTACTGTAAAGGAAGAGAAGAAAGGAATAAAAAAGATTAGAAAAAAGACATTTCCAAGGTTTACAGAACAGAATATTCTGTGGAAAAACAATTTTTTGTGCTTCTGACTGAAGCAAATTGGCCTGTATCTGTATGTAGTGAGTTTATTTATGTTTTGGTAGTACCTGTACCTAGCTCTAGTGAGGTCCAGCGGTTTAGTAACTGCCTGCCTCATCTTACAGCCATTAAAGTAGAGTGAGTCTCCGTGGGCGTGCGGTGACAGCTGCCCACATCCACTACCCACTCCACCACCCTGGATCAGCTGCCAGCTCTCCTGAGACACGCTGCCTGATTCAAAGTTGTCCTTGATGGAGCTGGGCAGGTCACTGCTGGAGAGGGAGCAATCGTCACCTGTTGGAGTAAGAAGCAGAGGGGAAGAGACAAATATTTAGTCCCTTTGACCTTTTTCTACATCATGTTACTTCACAGAGCCTATTTCTGCTTAACAATTCAACTGATTAAAAAAAAGCTGTGTCTCTGATACACTGAACATACCATGGTGCCCCTCATCACAAATGCAGACTACTCCACTAGTACAGTAGCCGTGGCCACTGCAGAGCCCCGGGCAGGCCTCGCCGATGTAAACATGGTCCACTGCCCAACTCTGCCGCTCTCCTGTTCCATCCTTTTGAATCCAGCGGAACTGGGTAGCTCTGGAAATATAGGACAAATCACAAAAGCCTCTTACTACTGCAACGTAAAGAGCTGTTGATATGTATCACTTTAAAAAAAGAGTGTGTACCCTGAGGAGACATGATCTGGTAGCTGGACAGTGACCCTGGTCCATGTTGAGCTGTTGACTGGACTATAGATTGTGGATTCGTGGAATTGGAAAGGGGAACAGCCCACGTTGTTAACTGATGAAGGGAGGCACTCTGACTGCACCAGCTGCCATGAGTCAGACCTAAGAAGGGAAACAGATGATATACAGTAGATACTAGGAGTGAGGGGAATAAATTCATACAGCATGGTGTTGCAATATTTTGTGTGGCAATATTGGATTAATACAGGGCCCCCAAAATATACTTTTTTTTTTTAATTTAATAAATTAAAAATAAAACAGAGGGCAACGAAATCCTGAGATAATGTTAGCAGAGCAGACTTACATTTAATCAACTCTACCGAAAAAACCATCCAACACTGGACACGCTTAGCTACACAAAGGTGTCCCCTGATGTAAAAGCATGCTAAACAGCTCAGTCGTGCAAGTGAAGATAGGACAGAATTGCTGCCGTCTGGGGATTGCATTGACTTTTTTCACATCCTGCAACTCATTGCAATTTTATTGGTGACTAAATGATGGCACAGAGCTTGAGGGTGCTGCACATTTACCAGTTTTGATTGCAGAAGTTTAAGTTAGAAGTTGCCTGAAAGGAGGCAACCTTTCTGCAGACAGTCACAGTTTGACTTGGACTGACTGCAGTCACTCTCAGAGAGATTGTCCAAGGTCTACAAATAATTGGTGTCTAATTTATGAATGCAGACATGTTGACGTCAGTTTGAATGAGTTTTTGTCAATGAGCACAACTCGTCTCATCCGATTTCTGTCTGATCATATCAAAACAAGCAGCATTTCCCAGAAACAAGGGAAAAAAAGAAGCAACCCGCTTATATCCACTAACATGAATTACAAATAAATCAAATAAATATGTGTTTCTTAACTCTTGATTTGTTTTTTGGGTGGAAATATTTAAATATTTAAACATAAACAAAATGGACATGAGTTCAAAGCATCACTGGCATTATAAAGTTTAACTTAGTGGGCATAATTTGAAGTTGAAAAAAGGTGACAAATCACAATATTTGTTATTGCAATACTCGGCAGATGGCATAATGTTAGAAATCAGAATAAAATTGTATTGTGAGTGAAGTATTATGATAATATTGTATGGTGGGGTGTCTGCGGAGTCCCAACCCAACTAGATACCAGAGCTAGCAGGAAATGGGACACATTTAATTACTAGCATCAGGCTGTGATATTCTTACCTTGCATCCTTCCTGTACTGCAGCAGGACAGAATGATGGTCTTCACAGGTGTCTGCCTCACAACCAACAACAATCTACAACAGCAAGAGGTATAAGACACCAACTAAGACTAAAAGACGTAAGATAAAAGACCGACATTACAGTAATCTTTCAGTTCTGTACCTTGAACTGTAAAATATATCCAGGCTGCACAATGAGCTCTCGAGTGGCCAGGATGTTGTGTGTCTTATCTTGGTTCTTGTTGGGCCAGTACAGGTGAAAAGAGGGATTTCCACAGAAGCCGGCTGTACGAACGGCATTAGGGTAAAAGCTCCAGCTTTCCTCGTGGGAAACACCCTCTAGCGAAGGGCAAAGAAACAGGTGGTTTCCATCATATTTACTCATTGGTCATGCCATATTAGCGCCTAATCGCATAAAATCATACAAACTCACCGTCGTCAAACGTGTCGAGCAGGGTGGATGGGTTGATGTCCGACCCTCCCACTAATATGTTATCTATGGCCCACTGAGCTCTTTCCAGGCTCGGGGTGGCGAGGCCAGAGGAAATGGTAAAAGGCTGCCACCAGCGCAGGCGAGTAGCATTGGTTAGAGCTCCTTCGGGCAGCACGATGTAGTCTCTTCTCACCGACACATACTTCAGATAGTCCATCTCATGCAGCAGCGTCCAGGACACACCTGAAGAAGAATTAAAGGCAGAATGAGACATTTAAAGACCAAAAACAGATAGAAGAGGAACAAAAAAAGGAAAAAACACACAGTGACTCCACCTCCATCAGCTGAGTAATCCAGCAGCACTCCCTCTTTACGACAAGTTGGACGGTGGCACATGGTCATGTTATCTTCACTTCCAATCCTCGCCCAGTATTCCACAAACCTGCAAAAAATAAACACGGATTTAACAATAAACCTGTTCTTCTTGTAACTTAAAGCTGTCATTGAAAGAAGTTAAATACTGACTTGGCTCCCCGTAGATCCAGATCAACAGTGACAGCCTGTCTGGCATCAGCCCCACCGAAATACAGGGCTGTCCCCTCTACCAACACACCACAGTCCGTACAGGGCTTACCACCCTCCAGCACCTGCCACTGAGGACCTGTTGCCCCTTCCCAGTCAAAACGCTCCTTTAGAGTAGCCTACAGGGTAAACACACACAAATGCGCATGTATTTAAATCACGACCTGCTTCTTTTTTTCTAGTCTGTCTTTCCCAGGAGGAAAAAAATATGTATCAAAGCTACCTTAAGAGCAGTGCTAGCGTAGCAGTTTGGTCCAGTGAATCCTGGATCACAGAGACAGCGCTGATCCAGACAGTCTCCGTGCCCCCCACAGTGACCGTCGCACGCTGGCCCGATGTAAAAGTTCTCCACACCCCACTGAATGTCTGAGTGCTGCTGGTAAAAGCGGAACCGCACCGCACTTAAGAAAAAGACAAGATAGATTCGTTGAGTAACATGCATACAATTTTCAGCAACAGTAATGTAACTTATTCATAACTGTATGTGATGGTGCTGCAGTTAAACATGTAGCAGCTCCGGTGGCATTGTTGATGTGAAGTGACTTACGTGTCAGCCAGACTTTCAGGCAGAGGGTAGACTACCCTCTTCCAGCCGTTAGCGGGGAAGAAGACTGACGGCTGGGAGACCTGACCACCACAGCGGGGGTCAGCAGGCAGGCACTGAGGGACCAGGTACTTCCAGGTCACTCCAAAGTCTACTGAATACTGAATGTGAACTTGCCGATCTGCGTGACGCTCTGGCAAACTGCAGCCAACAGCGATCTGAATGAAAACACAGACATTAACAAACAGTGATTAAAAAGGTGTAGAGCAAAAAACAAACAAATGTTTTGACAGGTTACTTTAGAATCAGTGGTTACCTTGAACTGCATTACCCAGCCCTTATCTGGAACAATATCATGAGTGACAGCATACACCTCTCTACCGTCGGCATTTCCGCACACCATGACCCCGTCAGGAGAGCCACAGAAGCGCTGCACCGAGCAGTCCTCTGAGAACAACCAATGATCGCTCACTGAAAACAAAGAACGTTAAGAGAAGAAAACATAAGTTGCTGCTAAGAAGAAAAAAATTAAAAACGCAGTGATTGACTGAACAATACCTATTGGCGTTTCTTCCTGCTCGCTCAGCTGACCTATCCTTCCTAAAGTCCCATCAGCAGGAGCCCTCTCATGGTTAGGCAAGGCCACCCCTCCAAATGTATCAGAGATCTGTGCCCGCGGGTCAGAGCCAGCGATGAGGACGTTATCTAGAGCCCAATCGCTGTGGTCTGCTCCGTCATGCTGAGGCTGCCACCAGCGCACACGTACTCCTTCCTGACGGGCAGCAGGGGGCAGCAGCACATTCACAAACCTGAACAGATGATAAGATAAAGACATTCACACGTATCCCGTTTCTCTCCAGCTGTGTGCAAGCAGGTATGTCCATTGGAGGCAGGTAAAAAAAACAAAAAACAACCCATACCCAGGTTTGGTGTACAGATCATAAAAGATTTCCGTCAGCAGATGCCAGTTGATGCCCCCATTCAAACTGTACTCCAACAGGACGCCCTGGTTGCGGTTACTCGGCGGGACCATGCAGCCGTACATGAAATAGAACTGGATGAACTCGGCGTTGGTCAGGTTCAGGTCCACTGTTACCAGCTGACGGCTGCAGCTCTGTGCACACATAAAGAAATTTGAGCCATTTGGATATTTGGAATCATGTTTCTAAACGGATGACGTTTTTAAATAAATATCAAAAAATCAGCGTGCAATCAATCACGATCTGTTGTTTAATTACAGAACATAACAAAAGCAGTATAACGAGGTGTAAATAATCATCATAGATCCTAATGTTAGATGTAAACAGCTGCTCTCATGATTTTTCTCTGGCCGTGTTCCTCCCAGATTAACATCAGCCTTCCAATAAATATTCACTTACAAGACCTCTCTAAATGTCTAGGGAAAGCTTCAGCTGCTCGTAAAGGCTGACAGCTAGTTACTTTCTGGTTTTCTTTTTCAATCATCTGTTTGCTGCACTGCATCTGCAAAGTCTGCCACAGTCTTTGTCATGTTTTAGATTTTTATTTTACTCCATTGTGTGTCTAATTCTTCCTTTTCCATTGTTTGTGTCTGATTCGGTCCACCAGTCCTTTCCTACCCTTCTAAACCTGTATCAATTTAGTCTATTTGTCTTCTTCAGTCTCTGTCAGTTGTCATCTCATCTCCTCCCGCAGTCCCTGTATTATCCCCTTCTTTTTATTCTGATGGTTCCCTGTTTCTCCTTTGTTTTTGATGCTTTGTTGGATTTTTTTGCCACCTCTATGCACTGTTTTTCTTAACCTTTAAAATCTGTTCAGATAAAGTTCAGATGAAGATATGACCCAGTGGAGAAAAAGACAATCAGAGAATTACCAAAACAGGAAAAAAATGTGCAGAAAGAGACATGTCTGTCTAAGATTAACAATTTCAATCTGCACAAATGAGAACATTTACTTGTGTTCACCCCTGTGTGCACTGCCCCCTGTAGTATAGCTGCTTTCAGCTCACTTATTCATGAGGGGTCACCACAGTGGGTAGCTCTGCATATTATATGTTTCCTAACACAATCCCCAAAGGATCTGTATCACCTCCTGGGCTTGAAGCCTTCACTTGTTTGGTGAATGTGTGTGAACCCACAACACTTGTGGAGCCACTTGAAATTTTTCATCAGGTAAAAAAAAAGAAAAAAAAAGAAGCTATTGCAGGTAATGGTTTACAGCTAAGAGTTACAGACATTTGTTGCTTGTGTCCTATTGTTTAATGGTTTTTATATCATAAAATGAGGAAAACGGAGACTCGAACAACAAAGGTGCTTTGTAGTCTTACCCCACTGAAGTGCAGAGCAGCTCCAGAAGCCACAGCTCCACACACAGTGCTGAGTTTCCCACCAGTGAGTACGTGCCAGTGACTGAGCGAGGGAGCTCGACTGAAGCTGTCCTTCAGCTGGGAGGGCAGAGGGACCACGGGCTCATCGCAGTATTCTCCACCCCACTCGGGGTCACATCTGCAGACACAGATCAGCAGATACTAATACAAGCTAGCCTTCAAAGTATAGTGAACTTGATGAGTTAAACATCGCAACAAAAACACCTTTTTTACAACTGTGAGTAAATAAAAGCAGCCCAAATATTATTCTATATACAAATTTAGGCAATTTTAAGCAGAACACTTATTGTGCTGCTGGCACTTACACGCAGGAGCTCTGTTGGCAGCGTCCATGTCCAGAGCACATATCTGGGCAGCCATCTCCGATGTAGAGGTTGTCCAGAGCCCAGGTCTGCTGCTTGTCAAAGGGAGCCTGCTGGTACCATCGGAACCTTGTGGCTGGAGACCTAACAATATAAATTAAAGTCGGAGATACACATCATTTAAAAAAAGAATAAATCATACTGGAGCAAAGTATGCAAGCTAGTTCAAGCAGACAACTCAGGGTGTACCAGACACACTCTGTAACGCATCTCACTGTCCTGTAATGTAATATACCAAAAACAACTTCCTACTTTGGCAGTCTATTTAACCTGCACATTTTCTCTTCTCTCCTTCTGTCATGTCGGTGCTGCTGCTCCATTGTTCCCTGCTGCTTTAACTGCATCCACCCATGGAGGCGATGTTTGATTATCAAACCCCAATTACTCTGCATATTATGTCTGTTGGGAGTGATGAGTTGGCACATATAAACTGGAACTATCTTTTTCAGCTGTTATTTCAAATGCGACTCATCTGAATTAGATCATACTGTAACTGTTACAGTACAGCCACTTCTTTTTCCCCTCAAACACAAGAGAATATTGTAGAGTTATGATGATACATTTGTTCCTGTTTCTGAATAAAAGAACCAGCCTGCGCTGACCTGGCATATGACGGGATAGGCAGGGTGACACGACCCCACTTGTTATAGATATCAGAAACCAGAAGTCGCTGCAGAGTGTACGAAGAGCAGTCGGGGCTTGTGGGCAGGCAGTCTCTGACCACAGGCTGCCAGGTCAAACCAAGATCCAGGGAATATTCTAACTCTACAGCTGCAGAGAAACCAAAGAGGTTAATTTCTTTACTCCACTTATTTTCTTTTAATACTGTACCAATAATGGCTTTATTAATAATACTTACAGTAGCAGGAGTTTGTGACAGAGCAGGAGGCAGAAAAGTCAAATTGGATGAATGCATCTTGACCCAGACTGATGTCAGTGGTGACGGCATAGCGTGTGTTGGACTTCTCAATAAAAGCAAAAGCGGGTCCGTCTGAGCCACAAACAGGCATTCGGGTCCCTCCTGGGTGGAGGAGCCATGAACGTCCATCGATTGAGGAGAAATCATCTTCTAGTGGTCCCCAGCCACTGGCGCTGCCACCTACCACCACCTATGGATTAAAAAAAGCAAATGTTTCCTTGGTCAATGCAAACAAGGAAGGAATAAAAAGTAAATTAAAAGTTTTAGGATAGTTTAGATAGATAATAATCTTTTTTCAAACCAGTATTTAATTATAAATGATTGAAACACTTGATGAATGGCTGTTTGGATGATTATCAATGTACCTGATCAATGACCCATGGGCTGTAAAAGTGTCCATTTTCAGAAGGTTGCCACCACCGGAGGCGAGTGGACGTGGTGCGGGCTCGCAGTGGGATCTCCAGGGCCACCAGACGAGCCTGATTACTGCTGTTGCTAAAGAGGAATTCCTGCAGGAGTCCCCAGGTCAGACCTCCATCCACAGAGAACTGCAGCAGGACCGGCTGAGAACGGGGGTCCGGTGGTGCTTTACCACAACCGAGGCGTAGGAAGAACTGAACAAACCTGAAGAGCCCAACAATCAACATATGGGAATTAGCGAGATTCAAGGAATGCAGGAGAGGGTGATTCATTTTCCTAAGGACTTACATGATGAACTGGGACTGTTGTGGAGGGCTGCCCCAATAACCTTATAAGGACATAAAATTAATAATGAAAAAAATTGAGTTCAGCCTGTTGGTGGGGCCCTCCACAACAGTCCCAGTTCATCATGTAAGTCATTAGAAAAATTAATCACCCACTCATCAAATAACTGATGCAACTGATCAGTTATTTGGGGAAAAAAACACAAATGTTTATTGCATTCAGATGTAGGTATACCTGGCATTTGACAGGTCCATGTCATTGGTGACCAACATGCGTAGGCCATCCTCACTGAAGAACAGGTGGTTCCCACTTGACATGATGCCACACTTCCTGGATGGTTTTCCACCGCTCAGGAGTCTGAAGTGCTCAGCGGCTCCCCCTACAAAAGAGGAAGTGGAAAGTGTGTAGAATTTACAAACATACAAAACTTTTTTGCAAACAATACATGAATGCATGAAACATAATTAACATAACAAGAGTAAAAAAGTGGAAAAATAATGCCTTAAAATGTTCTGGAATTAACTAATTTTCACTACAGTGAGTGAAATAACAGCCAAAATGCTCACATGCTATTTCACATGGTGACAGAAGGTGATTTCAAGCAGCCATAAAAGTATAAACTTGACTTCTGATGACTCGGATCCGTAATTAGAATCTAAATTTAAATGTAAGATTTAATATGCTTCTATATGTTGTTGTACCTTCAAAGTCCTCTTTAAGGAAGTCAGGATTTGGGGTGTCAGGCACAGAGCAGTCAGGTCCAGAGTAGCCAGTGTCACATACGCAGTGACTACCACCCACACAGGCTCCATGACCATTACACATGTCCTGACACTGTGGGCCAATGTAGATGTTGTCTAGGGCCCATGTTGGAGGAGAAGAACCAGTTGAGAAGAAACCTTGATACCAACGGAACCTCACTGAGCTATGAAATAAAAAAGAAAACTAAGGATTAATGAGGCAGAGAGACAGACAAACAGACTGCATGCTGCAAGAAACTCATTAAGGAACGGTATACGTATATTCAAATTTGTTATGTATGTATTTGTTATGTACGTATAGTCAAATTTGTTAAATTTGTAATGTATTTCAACCGTTATAGTCCTTACCCACAGAGGCGGAGTTTGCCAAACTGAATGACCTCCCTTCTCCAGCCCTGAGTAGTGCCAGGGAAATAGATACTGGCAGGGTGAAGCTCTGTGGAGCAAAGCGAGGAGGGCTGTGGTCCGCCTGCACACAGTGGAACCAAGAGGTGCCACGTGGCACCAAAGTCCCGTGAGAACTCAAGACGCACGGGGTAAGCAGAGGAGCTTTCAGCTGTGCAGCCCACATTAATCTGGAGAGACACATACAAACAACATGAGTGAGGATGACAAGCCAGGATTTATTTGTTTTTACTGTAAGATTTACAGCCGTTGCTTTGATCAAAAAGTCAGTGTACCTCAAACTGGATGATGGTGTTCTCATTTACATCAATATCCCTGGTGGTAATAGAGTGCTCTCCAAGCTCACTGGAGACAAACACCATAGCTGACTCATCCTCCTCCCTGCATCAATCACACACACAAAGTTAATTTAGGGTAAAATTATATTTTGCATGTTTCATCATCAATGAAAGCACAGACGAAGCAAAAACCCAAACACAGTCATGAATGACACTGTCACTGTCAACAAGTTCTTACAGGCCAGTCTTCTGGTAGGGGCAGTAGAGACCAGTGTTTCCCCCTGGAGAGAACAGCCAGTTGGACTCATTGGGGCCTTCCTCAAAACTGTCTATCACCACTGGGGGGTTGTGCAACGAGCTGCCATCAATGATGAGATCATCTATCACCCACACCTCCTCCTTCTTGCCTAAAGGGGATAATATTGTGGAGATTAAGCACTCACTCTGAAAATTTGACTTTCTGAGTGGGAAAGCAAATGTGAGAACAATAGTTGTAATATGGATGAGAGAAATCTAAGCATGAAAGTGGTGGTTTCATACTCACCGCTGTTGTAGGGTTGCCAGAGTCTGAACCGAGTGGCGTTGGTCTGAGCGCTGGCTGGCAGTGGCAGGTGGAGGAAGAGAGTGTCAGTTGAAGCTGGGAAGTAAAACTCATCTAAAAGCAGCCAGCTGATTCCTCCATTCACAGAGTACTGCAGCAGCACTGAGTGTGAGCGCTCTGGCACACCTAGAGAGACCCAAAAGGATGTACTGTTATACTCGTATGACTTTAATGTGTTGTTTACAAAAATGTAGCTATAAAAAGTGAGTTTTGCAGTACCTTTAGTGATGAATTTGAAGGAAAACTGGATATAGAGAGTACTCGTGCAGTCAAGATCCCGCGACACAATCATTCGCAGACCATCCTGCAAACAAACAAGTTTGTTGTTGGTCAGTTCGGAAATGTCAGTGATCTGAAGAGTTCAAGCTGTATCTGTTTGATTCAGCTGCCTCTTCTCTGCGTGGTGTTTAGGATGCCTACCCCTTTGAAAATAAGAGCGGTGCCAGACTTAAGAGGCTCTCCGCTCAGAGTTCCCCTCTCGGCTCCATAAACTTCAGGCCAGGTTTCCTGTTGCAAGTTCTCATTAAAGTCCTCTTTTAGCACAGATGGCAGTGGGGCCAAAGGCACACAGTGCGCCCCCCCATAACCCTTATCACACCTGTGTGAGCACCGAAGAAAACAAAGTTAAGAAGGATTTACATCTATGTAAAAAGAGTGACTTTAAATGAATGAACTGTGTAGAAAAGCAATCTTTTACATACACACAGTGTCCGTTGTCACAAAGACCATGTCCAGAGCACATCCAGGGGCAGCCAGGAGCAAGTAGCACATTATCTAGAGCCCATCCTTCTGCTCCGGGGGTGAAATGGGTCTGAATCCAGCGGAAGCGAGTTCTAGGGGAACTGAGATCCAAGAGTTTGTAGCTCAGAAGAGTAGCTCAAGAAAAATACAGCAATTCTCTCTACTGTGTTTTAGAACATAAAAACACATACTTAGCTGCACTAGGCAGGTAGACGGTGATCCTCCTCCAGTGTTTGTACTGCGTTGATGTATAGATGGAACTCTGAGTATATCCAGCACAGCCGATGGCTGGGGGCACACACTCTGGTGTGATGAGAGACCAGTGGCGACCACAGTCTGTGGAGTACTCCAGTCGCACACCGTGGGAAAAGGAGGTGGACTTACTGCAGCCCATGCTCAGCTCAAACTGCAGGAATGAAGAGCCTGTGACCTCAAAGTCCCAGCTTTCTGCATATCTGGGTTTCTCTGTAAGCATAGTATAAGAACAACGTAACATGTATCCAGTTCCTTATACTAATTTTTTTCAGTGTCTGTAAATGTCAAAATGTTGTGAATTATATTTGGATATCATACTTTATAAAGACTTCTTATGTAAAAATTCCAATAGGTAAATGTTGAAATGTGTTCATGTTTTGAGAAAAGAGCTTGACAATCAGTGTTTCGTGTTTTCGCACAGGCACACAGGAGCTTTATGTTTATAGATGCGTTGCCAAATTGCTCTTGCTGTGGCCGTGTAATGAATGGCCCAGTTGTAATGTACTATTTGTAAATCCGCTACGTGTAAATCCGCTCACAGCATGGTGCAAGCATAAATAATAGGCAGGATGTTCAATCAGGTTTGCTCTCATTAATAATGCAGGACCCATGGCGCCACAGTAAATGGGTGATTCAATTTCAGTCTGTTGTGTATAAAATATGATGTGATGTCCCTGCACTGCTACTTGTGTGGCTTGTTTGAGGCACTTGTGAGTAGGAATGTTCAGTAAGTCCACAATACTGGATGAGCTTAATCATAATCACAATGTGTACTATACGCGTTCCAGTTGTTTAATATTTCAACGCCTTTCCATTTCTTCTTGTGCAACTGAGTAGTGCAGCTCTTTTGCTTTGCATTCACGCACTTCGAAATATTCACACTACAAACACAGCAGCTTCAAAGTGTTTGTAGCGTTTTACTCAGGGAGCTCTTGACAAAGTTGGTGTAGCAGCTGCTTAAGTCTCCTTTTAGCATGCATACAGTTTCTTACCCAGTCTTCCAATTAAAACAACAACTCTGCAATCATAACAGTGTATCTCCGACTAAATGTGTGTATGTGCTTAGGACCGGCACTACGATTGAGTGACTCACTGTCAATGGCCTCAGAGTTGAAGGTAAGAGCCGTGTCCAAAGACAAACAGTCCACGGTCACCTCCCCACCCTGAATGCGGTACCAGTTGTGCCTCAGCGGGGTTGTGCCGTCGAACTTGTCGTGAAAACCTGTCCTAGAGCTGTCGTTCATACCAATCAGAACATCATCCAGAGCCCACTGGGCAGAGTGTTTCCCTACAACAAAGGGGACAAAAAATGAAAATGAAAAAGAAATCAACCAATCAAAATTTCTTCTCTAATAATATGGCAGTTTTGTGCTGCGTTTTCCTGAGTCAGCACACTAACCTTGCTGTGGCTGCCACCACCGGAACACTGTATAGGAGGTCTTTGCTGGAGGTGGCAGCTCGATGGTCACCACCTGGGGCTCCAAGAAGGAACTAAAATCCAGTTCCCTCAGGAACTGCCACTGGACGCCATTGTTGGTGGAAAACTGGACAATAACACCTAAAGCACACAAGAAAGTGAATGGATCCTTTTAAATGAATGAAACACAAAATAATGTAATGGCAGCCCTGAGGATAACAGACAAACTGTTTAGGAGGCTGGCAGTGTTGGATCTGACACAGCAGAAATGAACAAACTGAACCTTTGGCAATGCTGCAGGCTAAAAATGCACAGTGTGCTGGCTGATGGACAGAACAGGTAGCACAGATGAGATCTGTAGCTGCACAGCTCTGGTTGGATCACAAGGCTGATCAAAGACTGAGCAAGAAGGAACAGATGGAGACAGGCCGGTGGTAAAGTGATCAGAGCAGATGTGGAGTTGCTCTCTCTACAGACTGCACTGTTAAGGACAAGCCACGTGGATCCAGCAGAGGGCCTCAACACAACACATGAAGCACTGACACATGGCTTCTGTGGATTGAAAATTACCTTCATTGCGGGAGCGAGGCCTGGTGCAAGTGGGTCCTAAACTCTTGCTGCCAATTCGGATGTAGAATTGAACCAACCTGTATGCAAAGATCAATAAAAGTGAATTTCATATTCCAACATTTTTACACATTAAACAGTCTTGAGTGTTTAGCTTCTCTTTCCAACCATCGGCCCTGAAAGATGAGAATTATTTTGTAATTTTACAGCCAAAATTAGAAAATTAGTCCAGGCGGCCTGTTTGATTCTTGGGTGATAAAGGGTTAAAGGGATTTGTAGTTTTCCTCTCACCGTGTGTTGGTGGTGTCTAGAGGAACTGTGCGTGCTTCTCTCCTTCCAGGACTGTTAAAGTAAAGGGCCTTGCCCTCACCAATGATGCCACAGCCTCCTCCGATGTGTCCCCCGCTGAGACTCTGCCAAAGTGGGCTCAGTTTCCCCTCAAAGCCCTCAGTGAGCTCTGTGGGACTGGCCACAGACGGGACACAACTATCCTGCTCCACTATGAAAAATATGAAGACAATAAAGTTTAAATAAACAGAAAAACTCCCCCAAATTCCTTTGTTTTTCCTTTCTTTTAATTTCCTTTCTGTAATTCTACCTTACCTGTGTATCCCATATCACAGAAGCAGACTCCAGAGATGCAATCACCTTGTCCTCCACAGTGGTTTGGACAGGGCTCAGAGATGTAGACCCCATCCAGAGCAAAGGGTGGAGCATCTCTGTACACACTACTCTCCTGGAACCACCGGAACCTCGTTTTACTAGAAAATTAGGCAGGTGAAGCCATTTTAATTGGAGTTTTCAATATTCTCAAATATTTTCAGTCAACAAATATGTAAAAAGAAATCCCCCCCCCCTTAAAAAAAAACAAAAAACCCCCAGTAGTACAGCCTTGCATTTCAAATTACATGCCTGTTACCATAGTTACCTGGCTGCAACATTACGTGGTATAACCACAGTGACCCTGGTCCACTGTTCATAATCTCCAGTGTTGTAGACAGTTGGTTCTCTCAGCTCACGACCGCTGCCCTCACAGACCCCAGCCCCTGGGGTGCCTGGGTAACAGCCCTCTCTCACCAGGGCCCAGGTGCGACCAGCATCATGGGAGTACTGCAGCAGAACTGGTGCAGAAGCACTGAACTCTGATTCACAGCCGATGTTTAGCTGGCATGGGGAAGGTGGATGGAGTAAAGGGGAAAAATTGCACATCTTAGGAAATCTCACATTTGCTTTAAGTTGGTTTAACATTCCTGCAGTGGGTACTTCGCCACAAGCCACTTTGCAACCCACCACTGTGTCCTGAAATGTCTTTCTTAATGTCATCCAACTTTTACATTTTTAATTTCTGTAGTTTCCACCTACTTTAAACTGGAGGGTGTAGCCGGGGCGCAGAGCCAGGTCCCTGGTGACAGCCACCCTGTCCCCATCAGAGCGCCCGAACACCATAGCAGAGGGAGTTGGGGCACAGAAGCTGTTGTTGTTTTCTCTCTCCATGCCTTCATTACCCAGCATCAGCCAGACACTCATCTGGTTCAGGGGGTAGTCGAATGCTGGTTTCTCGTAGAAGTTCTTCAGAAACAGAAGATACCAGAGTTATTTTTCTGTTTTGTGCTAATATTTTTTTTTTTGCAGGAAAAAGGATTTATAAAAAGATAAATGGAAGTCTTTTTTTTTTTTTAGATTTTTAAGAGCTCATAACTGTTCTATGTCAGCATGGCTGACATGTTCTAGTACACCAAATAAAATTCCCATTTTAAGAATAAGCCATAGCTGCTATACAAGTTCACAGCACAAATTACAAGTTACTAGAATAACTCCTTAAGATGATTCCTGACCTGCGGCAGAGTAGGATTAGCCATAGGGATGATGTGTTTCTCCCTCTCTGACAAAATTATGACATCATCGATTGCCCACTGGTCATAGCCTTCCCCCGAGTGAAGAGGCTGCCACCAACGAAACCTTGTGGAGGGGGTTTTAGAGGCCAAGGGAAGCTCGTAATGCACAAAGCTGCAAAAGAGGGGAGACAGGTTATAAATGTTTCTTCTCCTATAAGACATGCAACAAACACTTCATGAGCTCTGTCCTCCTTTCTTCCTCTGCAGGTTTCTCACCGAGGCTTGGTGAAGTCAGTAAAGTACATCTCAGCAATGAGGCCCCAGCTGATGCCTCCATCATTGCTGTACTGCAGGAGAACTCCTTCCTCCCTGCTGTCTGCCTGGTTACACTCCGCCCAGTCTCCACCCACCCGCAGGTAGAACTGGACAAACTCTGCCCATTCAGTGTCCAGGTCCCAGCTCACAAGCTGCCTAAGCCCAGCCTGAGAGGAACATACAAATAAATGAATACAAATTAAGTGTGGGAAGATCAGCTAGAAACACACTTTACAGTCTGACATAATTTTAAAACAAGGGTGGGTACTCCCGGGTACTCCAGCTTGCTCCCACAGTCCAGAGACATGCTTATTAAGTGAACTGATTACTTTAAATTCGCTCTAAGTGTGAAAGTGAGTGTAAATGGTTGTGTGTCTCTCTGTTTCAGCCCTTCAAAAGACTGGCAACCCTTTCAAGGTGTACCCCTGCCTTTCCATGACAGCTGAGATAGGCCACGCCTCCTGCCCTGAACAGGAAAAGTGGTTAAGAAAACGAATAGATGGATCAGATATGTCCCACACATGGTATCTGTGGCCAGTTGTGATCCGGTAATCAAAATATAATTATATGTTGAAGATGGGAAATCTGTTGCCATTTTCTTCGTAAGCAAACTTGGAATGAGGAGAAGTTGTTTGCTAAAGCAGCGTTCCAGCTGTGGATACTAATTTTTGGCTGCCGCAATATGTGACACAAGCGATGTGCAGCTGCCTGGAAATTGTGAATCTCCTCTGTCCAATCAAATCAAAAGCATGTGCAATACTTCTCAGAGCTATTGAATAATTTAATAAAAAATATTTTCGAGCAGAGCAGAGGTAATCAGAGTTCAAAGGGTAGCAATTTTTGGCAGCAAACACTAGAAAGTAATCAGGAAATGGATAGCGTATGCCAAGTTTTACACACATCTATGAAGTGATTATTTTAATAACTACAAATTAACTACACTTTTAATCTGGATCTAGATTTAGATCTAGATTAAATACACAAGACAATAACAGAATGTGTCTCAGATTTCTTTCTAATGAGCGCTAAAATGAAGAAATTAAAAGCTGCATTCTTGCAGTGTTAGGAAGTTTTTTTTGACAATGTTTGTTCTACTGTTTTAATTTTACTTGCTGGATGCAACACCTAACAAACACAATACCCCCCCCCCCCCCAAGTTCATTTTAATGTATTTCTACCTTGCTGAAGTACAAGGATGATCCAGATGAAACCACACCACAGCCCATGTCAGGCGTAACCACCTCTCCACCTATCACCTCTTGCCATGTGGCGAGCAGTGCATCCTGGGACTCAAAGTCAGAAAGTACGCTAGAGGAGAGTGGGGAGGAGGGCTGGCAGTCTGCTCCAGAGAATCCATCATCACACCTGTAAGAGAAGTGAGTGCTTGAACTTTTTTATTCATTCGAACTTTAATACAGATTTTAACAAAACACCAGTGGAATGGTGTTACTGAGAGGTATGAAAAATGTAGTCAGTTTATCGCACGTCTGACCTGCAATGGCCATGGTCACACCAGCCATGCCCATGACACATGTTAGGACACTGCTGGCCAATGTAGATGTCATCCAGGGCCCACTCATCCTGCTCTCCATAGTAGCTCTGGATCCAGCGGAACCGTGTTGCACTGGACCTGAACACAGAAAGCATCCTGAATGTTTCATAGCTGTAAAATGTTTATACTGTTTATACCAAAGAGAATGCATGTAAATGGAAGGGAAAAAGGGAAATATGGTATTTGTGCACCTGGCTGATCGAGCAAAAATGATTAGAAAGGTCACTGATTGTTAAAAAAATGCATAAAATGGTCTGAAAAAGCATGTCAATCACAGTTTGCTTCTTGGGGCAGACAACTGTAGATTTAATCTATTTTGCAAGGTCAAGATTAACTTAAATGTGCACTTTCCAGTGTATGTGTCTATGTGTGTGTTCTGCAGTAATGTCACATAGAGGGCAACAGCCATGTTGGAAGGTAAATTGTGGATGTGAATGTGTGCGGTGTGTTGGCAAATGTTTCGGTGGGGGTTTTACTATATGCTGTATGTACAGAAATGATGAGTGGCAGCAGAAGCTAGCGCAGATAGGCAGTTATATTGGGGATTATATAGCAGAGCGGTTCCTTCGTCTGATGTGTTAGTGACCCAAATCAACTGAGACCACCTCATGATCTTTCTGACCTGACCACGACTGTTTTATTATCATTTACTGCCATGACCCTTTGACCTGTCATCACACCCTGCAGGAGATTAGACCACCTTTATTTAGGAGCTGGGAAGCAGAATGAAATGGAGGTGGAGGTCACAGCGCTCGGTGTGGAAGGTTTACGTGATTACTTGAGCTGATATATGTGTGAGCTAAGGCTTTAACAATATATTTATTTCTCTTATTCGGCACTGGGTGACTGATTCACTATGGGACTTGTTTGAATTCTTATTAAACCGAGGGGTTCTTTATCAAATATGTCTTGCAAGCCTAATGCAATGAAATTGCAGTCTTTGTATAGTACATATTACACTAGTCAGACCACACCAGTTTACACAGTTAACACTGGTACTGTACGGCAAATGTTGGTTTGAAGCAAATGACTGAGAACTCCCCCATATCATTAGATAACTTGTTTGGGATGATTTCATTTTTTACCAGACAAAAGTAGTGAACCAGACTGAAAAAGTGTGCCAACACTGTCCACCTCACGTCAGGTAAAATTATCTGCTAGGAACGGGCTGTATTTAAGCGCACACCCCTCTTGACAACACAAGCTTTTGAGGCTTCGGCTACATCACTATAATTAGTAAACACAAAGAGCTTGATCATGCCTGTAGAATCGCTTCATGTCTGCAAAGCTCTGCAATTAAGCTGCAGAAGGACAGCCATGCTAACTTTTGTTTTCTTGTAGACTGCATGCCAAATAAAAATGACTCATACGCCAATTTTTGGTGGCTACAACAAACAATTGAGAAAACAGATTTGTGTTAATGTTGAGGGCGTGAAGAAGTGTTCTGTTTGCAATGCTGTAAAATGAACTGTCGTATTAATTGCTATACAAGGGTTTTAACAAATCCTCATGTGTTGCTTTCTTTTCCTGTCTTTATCCAACATTATTGACGTGCAAAGCTGCACAGCTGCAGATGCATGTCCATGTCTACATGGAAAAGCATTAAGGGTAATAAGTATGGGCGCTTTCCAGTATTCTGATTTTCTGCTGTATGTTATGGTTCTGACTGCATTCATGGCACAGCATGCTTATGAAATACAAAGAAAGCATGAAATTAACATGAGAGAAAATTTTTCCCAAAGGGCAATTTGTAAAAATTTTCTTCTATGTCTCTACATGTGATCCTCACCATGTCTTCTGAGGCAGAGAAAGGGTTATGCGTCTCCAGTCTTTGAACTCTGATGGGTGGTAGACACTGGGAGCTGTAAACTCAGAGCAGCTTGGCATGCCAGGTAGACAGGCCTATGCAAAAGAAATGAGCGGCTTCTTACTACACATTTTTACTCATACAGCCAACAGGGGGAGCACTGATTAACAGCAATTACTGAGAAGGAATTTTTCCATTGTGGACTGTGCTTCATAGTAAAATTCTTGAAAAACAGCTGCAGATACAGCCCAAAGCTTCATCATTCACACAATATATAAATATAAAAGGCTAATGGAGGATTAGAGTATCTCTGACCTTGAACACAAGCAAAGGATTAACTGTACAGGACATTCAGTGAGTTACATTCTGCACTTGCCAAACGACTGCATTTTCATGCACATGGGAGAATTAGAGAAAATCCACTGATAGAGGACTCATTATGCTCTATTCAATTCCAAAAGCAATAAAAGTCTTGGCAGATACTTTGGTGCTTTATGAATATTTATGAGCCAGTTATGATCACTGAAAATCTTTGTTGAATCATGGGAAGATAATCTGCTTGCTGATTCAAGTATTGCCGTGTATTTGCTGATAGTGGGATGATTAAAAGTAATTGTGATAATTTCTCATCTGAGACAAAGTACCACATTTAAAGACATTATTTACATATTATTACCAGGGCTGTAATGAGTAAATCAATATTCATGATCATGAATAAATGATGCTTCCGTGGCTTTCTCTGGGATGACTATCTCAAGTTTTAGTCACAAACAGATACTGCATGTGCACCGGCCTGTGATAACAAAAGCCACTGTTAATACATGGGGAAATAAAGGTGACTGTGCTTCAGTCTCCTTACCTCTTTCACCAGGTGCCAGGTGAGACCATGATTGGTGGAGAACTCCAGTCGCACTTGAGTGTCAATGTGAGGGGAGGGCTCGCGGCCACACCCCATGACCAGTGAAAACTGGAGACTGTAGGAGGCTCCGATCTGCATTGATTGAGTTTCCACATAGCGGATACTGGAGCCAGGACTGGGCTCACCAGAGAAACTAGAGTACGACATGGAGAAAAGAAATAAACCTTATATATGCTCTAATGGTATAATACTGTTTGTAGAAATAAAGAGAATCCTGATAAAATTTAAAGAGTAAATCATTTTTATACCACCACAGTTATAAATGACCATTGTGAAGCGTAATTAAGGTATTCAGTCATGTTTGAACCGAGTGGAAATTAATCTCTTCAAATGCCAAGCAAAGACTAATGTATTAATAGCAAAAGAGCATTATGCACCTGAGGGTCCAGTCATGCTGGCAGTACGGCTGGACATGGCCGAGATAGAAACCAAGACTCTGGGTGACGTCCAGCACGTTGCTGAAGTCAAGACTTATGGTGTTGAACAGCACAGAAGTCATGCTGATTTCATCCAGGGCCCACACGTCGTGGCCACGGCCCGAGTGGTACGGCTGCCACCAGCGGAACTGCACGCCGAATTTGCGAGCGCTGGATGGGAGTTCGACAGACACAATCCTGATGAAGGAAGGGAAACGGTTAATAGATGTGTGTGTTTACAACGCAACTACCTATAGCTTGTTAAAAGCTGAGATAGCAGAAAGAAAAACTCAGGCATGGTTTAGAATTAATGATCTGAAGGATGATTAATAACTACTGTCACAGAATTGAATAATATATCACTGTTTGCTATGTTCACACTTCTGTACGTGTTCATTCTTTAGCAAGAAAAAAACACATAAACATAACATAGTTCACATAAACAGTACGTAGGCACAAACAAACAAGTGTAAAGTGATACATATTTGGATATAGTGTCCATAAAGCTAAGCTGGTCAGCTGATATTAATCATACAGGCTGACTGAACTGTGACTCAGGTCTGACTTGGATTTTGAGCCCACACAATCACATCTGCTGTTTGTACATTTGGACAAAATGCATGGGCAGAATTTCTATTTCTAACCTGGATTTATAAATACAGATGTTATGCTGCTGCTATTTTTCATTTTTAGCACACAAAAGGCGTTTTTTTTTTCTTTCTCAACAATCATTAGTATGTCATGATGATATCTTATGCAAGCATATACACCGATCAGGCATAACATTATGACCACTCAGAGGTGAAGTGAAAAACACTGATTATCTTGTCATCATGGCACATGTCAGTGGATGGGATATATTAGGGAGCAAGTGAACGTTTTGTCCTCAAATTTCATGTGTTAGAAGCATGAAAAATGGGCAAGCATGAGTTAGTTGAATAAGAAACTGTGATGGCTAGACAGCTGGGTGAATGGTTCTCCAAAAGTGCAGCTTCTTCTATAACCAATCTGCAGTGGTCAGTATCTGTGGTCCAAGGAAGGAATGTTGTGAAGTAACGACAGGGTCTTGGAGAGCGAAGACTGATCTGTGTGGCCTGAGCCAACAGACGAGCTGTTGCAGAGCACACAGTGCATCAGTTTGTTTCGTTTGGTTTGAAGAGCACAACAATGACTTTGAGGTGTTGACTTGGCCTTCAAATTCCTCAGATCTAAATCCAATCAAGCATCTGTAATCGAACATATAATGTTATGCCTGATTGAAGTATGCTGTTACAGTACTTATGTTATGTAGTTGCTGAATCACTGTCCTCTGTTGACCTGGGGATGAAGAGCTGTGTGACATAAGCTGAACACAGCTGAAACCCAGCCCACTCTGTCCACTCTTCATTACACACAAAGATGCCACTAACTGTCTCAATGGGTCCCATCAGCAAACACCTCCAGCACAACATTGACAGCACAGACGTGTGTGTTAACGGAGTCACTGAAACTCTATTGGTTTACAACCAGTCGCACAAACAGACACCAACTCATGAGAAAATAAAAGATCTAAATATAGGAAGTACCTTGGCTCATGGAAGCCCTGATATGCATAGTGCTGCAGTAAGGTCCAGGTGATACCGTTGTCTGAGGAGTAATGCAGCAGGACGCCCTCCCCTGGCTGGTCTGGAGCAGGACATGAGCTCAGGATGCTCCGACTGCCCAGCCGAAGAGTGAACTGCAGATACCTGCAGGGAATCAAAGATGACAGCAAGAACAAGTAGGGTCAAGTGGTTAAGGAGCACGGTGAACAGCACAGAGCAAGTGTACAAAAAGGAAATGACAGAAAGACAAAAGAGGGCACACTGAAAAATTAGAGAAAAAGAAAACCTAGGTCACAAAGAGTGTCTTCAAAGAGCAGAGAGAGTTGGTTAAAAAGGCAGATAAATAGACACTCGTGTGGAGTGAGGAGGTGGGAGGGAGGTGGATGATGGATGGGATGATTAAATGAATGAAGAGAAAACTTAATGAGAGGAGTAAAAAAAAAAGACTCAGCTAGAGTGTGAATGAGAGTCACAGTTTATACCCATGTATTCATGTAAACTGTAAATTGTCCCAATACAGAGCGAGTTTCTGTCATCTTATGTTTATTTGTGTTTTGGCAGACATATCCTCATCTATACTAATGTAAAATTTATTATAATTTCCATCATCTGTCTTGAGCTGCCAGTCATCCCCCTGCTCTCTGTTGCTGGTTGAGCTGTGCTTTCATTAGCAGTGCAGTTTCCTCTTCCAGGCAGCTGTTCACTCAATCAGCCAGGAAACTGGCATTAAATATGGCCATCAGGTGGCACACTGAGAGCCGCAACAGGCATAATCAATCTAACACAGATGCCATATCTAAATCCATCGTTCGCTCTCTATCATTCTCTCTCATATTTTCATCTCCTCTCTCATCTGCAGTCCTCCCCATGATCACAATCCATCTCGGCGCGCAGGAATACAGAGTATGAGGGAATGAGGGGTGGGCAGAGGAGGAGGGAGAATAGATGGCTGCCTGGGACATTTGCAGTATCAATCACAGGTACAGACACCTGCTGAAGACAAGCCACAGTTTTCCAAAGTAATCTGGCGAAACTTGTGCTCCCTGATTTCTCTGCTCATGTTTCTATATGCAGTACATTTCCATTCTGCTCTGCTGTATATAAGTACTACAATTACCTGGCTTGGGAACTGTCTAGTGGAGCCGTGACCAAGTGTCTCCTGCTGTCCCTGTTGAAAACCAGAGCCTTTCCGCTGGCAAGCACACCGCAGCCGAAGCTGACCTCAGCCCCACGAAGTGAGGAGAAGGTATGGTAGGAGGAGAGGCGTGGGCTGGAGAAACCCTCAGAAAGAAAAGCTGGAAAAGTCTGGGAGGCAAGCTCACAAGCTGGACCGCTGAAACCCGGATCACATCTGGGAAAAGAAAGAAAAAGAGAGGAGACGATACATATTAATATTAATAATAGATATTGAAAAAAGAGTGAACGTTAACAATGAGAACAAAAGACAGAAATAATGAAAATTTGTTAATAAGTCATAAACATAACATGTACGATCTGATTAATTTTGAATGGTTATTGGTGCTGTAAGGCATTATGTGGATGAGCAGGCTCGTTCTGGATTTATTTGGTTTAATAAAAAGTGGATCCTTACTTGCAGCCTGTGCGGGAACAATGTCCTCTTCCAGAGCAAAAACGAAGGCAAGCTGGACCGAAATACACTGAAGAGAAACAAATTAATTGTAATTAATCATCAAAGAAATCAGATGGAAATCCATCTGAGATTTCTGTAAAGCTACAGGTGACATGTTGTCCTCCCCCTGTCCCCCAAAGAGCCAAGTAACTTCCCAGAGGCGTAATCAAGGTGGCTGCCAAGTAATGGGACTTGTTTGCAGTAGCAGTTTGAGTAAACTTTTTATGTGTGTGTTCAATTAAATATATAAATATCTGCTATACTAAATTAATAGATACTCTAATCACATCATGTATAATGGTGTTAGCATAAACCACAAATGTGTGGTCACTAAGATATATCACATCTGAACAAGGACAATTAAAATAAAGGTTATTCATGACACTTGTGCAGACACCAAATATATTGCATGGTATCCTGAGTAATTTTCATCAGCACTTTATACATCAGCACAGTTTGCACAACAGCTCTGATTATGTTGATTTATATTGCTTATTGTTGAGTTACATTATTTGCATAATTAATATTTCCATCATGCCCTATCGGCACATACGCACAATCTGTGTATACTTCAATGGAACATGTGATAAGAAAAATCTGGCCTTTATGTGCAGCTCATACCATTGTCTATAGCCCACATGTTGCCGGCTCCTGAGCCAGACTGCTTCCAGCGAAACCGAGTTGTCTCTGTCAGGGCGGCATTGGGCAGAGGAATAGAGATTCTGGTCCACCTGTGCAGACAAACAATAGTAAGATGAAAGAAATACAGAAAACCCCCCCACAGATGCACACATGGAGATATGCACACTGATTTATACCCGCTGTAGTTGTCGGAGGAGTATATGGTGCTGTGAGGTAGATGGGGTCCTGCACAGAGCTCTGGCAGACACTCAGTATGGAGCAGAGACCAGGAACGACCGTGGTTGGTGGAAAATTCCAGACTGACACTAAAATGAAAAGGATCAGAGGACATCTTAGTGACCTAAATTGCTTCTCTTAACTTAAATTAGGTAAAAACTAAGTAAGTGCAAGTGGTGTTAACTCCACCATCCCTCACTCCACATTTAAATACATCTGAGGGCTGCAGTTTGATTTAAATAGACAGAACTTTACTTTAAGTTTTATGTATGCATCATGAAAATAACTGAGTGACCTGGCATCTGCGAGACTCCTTTGTTGCTGCAAAATTTCACGTATTTGACTGAAAATAATGGAGATGTTCACATTCACAATACGCCTGGCCTAGTTTACAGTGAGTCACACCTGTTGGCAGGCTGGTAGGAGCCACAGCCCAGGTTGATGGAGAACTGAGCAACATGTGTGTGGGTGCCAGGCAGCACGGGGAGCAGCTGCATGAAGTCCACGGCCCACACGTGACGGTTGGCACCGCCATGTGACCGCTGCTCCAAGCAGAACTGGGTGACTGGTGTTTGCAGCTCAGTTGGCAAGGCCACAGATACCACTGCAGGAGTCTGCGAGAAGAAAGATAGCGGATACAGTGAAGAGAGCAGAGCACAGGAGAGGCTCAAATTAGGGCTGTGACTATGATTGTTCCTACGTTTGATTCATCTGCTAATTATTTAGTCAGTTGATTAACTGCTTGGTCTAAAAAAATATCACAAAAGGTCATTTCTAATTATCAAACTGCTTGTTTTGGTCAAGCAGTTTGGTAAAAAAAATAGTCACTTTTTGTATGACATGCAGGCAGCAAATCCTGTAGATGTGAAGCTGAAACAAGTAAACAATATATTTACTTTAAAAATGATAATCGGTTATCAAAAGGCCTCACAGCTGTTAATCTAATACTATTCAATCGGACAGAGCGCTTCAGGCTAACAAAGTTTATGCATGCCCAGTTTTTGGTGTATCTCACCCTGTAAGAAGAGTACGGAAGGGTGTCGAGCACCACACGCTCCCTCCTTCCTTCAGACCGTCCAAACAGAATCACGTCGTTTTCATGGGATTCTCCCGGCTCACAGTCCACACCACCTACACACAAACATGCCCTATTATGCTTATAGACATGCCAAAACACTTGCACACCGTGGTTTATTAACTGCAACTACAGACTCTGGAGCTCTCTTCCTCTGAGCCTGAGTTCTGTGGACTCGGTGATCTCTTTTATAAAGCAGCTACAAACTCGTCTTTTTAAACTTGCTTCTGGGTAACTTTTGTTTTGATGCTTAAGCTTCTGTTTTGATGTTCTTCTTGTGAAGCACTTTTCGGTGTTTATCTTGAAAGGTGCTATATAAATAAAAATTGACTCAGTATTACTTACAGCTAGACAGAGAGTATATAGATGGAGGATTTCCATACCCATGGTAAAGTAGAAGCGGAGGTTTCCGTAAGACGTGGTGTCGAGGTAGGGGGTGCACACTCGCCTCCGGCCCTCTCTGTCAAACACTAGCGCTGAGCCCGACTCAATCTCTCCACACTGGGTCCCATAGACGGCGCCCTCTATGTCCCAGCTGAGTGAAAAATAACAAGGAGTGAAGGGTTTGTGAGAAAAAGACTGATCTAAACACAAAATGCTTACATAAAAAAGGCAGCTCTATTTCTCACAATGGGCTTAGATGAACCTGCATGTTTGATTTGGCACCGGATGCCCCTCCTGACACAACCCTCTGTTGACTCGCAGGGATTTGTGTCTCCTCCCTGTCTTGAACTGTGCTAACCATTATGCAGTAGAGTTATTAAGGAAAATTTGTGAATAATTTTAAAAAGTCCTGCATCTCCCTCTGGAGTTTTACTGAAATCAGGAAAGAGTTACAACTGCTAAACAAACACACGGTGTCAGAAACCTGGCTTAAGCTACTTGGTAGAGGCATGCAGGACGCACTGACACATGCATGCACAAACATATTTCTGCACAGTAGAGAGAGGACTCTTATTAGTTCTGACAGAAGCTGGCTTCTATCTCCTCTCCCCTTTCCTTTCCCTCTGTCACTCCTTACTTTCTGTGTCTTTGTCACCGCCAGTGTTAAGTTAAATGACACTTGGCGGAGCGGAGTGTACCTTCAACGTAAAAAAAAAATAAAAAAACAAAAAAATCTCCCTGCCTACTTCACACATGTTTCAGTGCCTGACGCCTGATGGGTGAGAGCTAGCATGCAGTGCAGCATGTTGGCATGCTGCAAGGAGGTGTGAAGGTGCGGGGCGATTGTAGAAGCAAACTCCTGTTTGTGGTCCTTCTCATTAATGGAAAATCATGCTGACAGACACGGTGCATGGAGCTTGTTAATCACTCCCTGGCAGTAACGCCATCTATCATCTCTCTCCTTTCATCTCTCTTCCTCTTGCAGCGCTTCAGACAGTGCTCTCTGCTGTCCGGCGTGTGTGTGTGTGTGTTACTCTGAACAGATGGACTGCCATCTCTGTAGCAGTCAGAGGCACGGCGTTCACCTGTGTCGGTCCCCATGCTTGACTTGATCTTGTGCGACACGCTGCATGTTTAATCGCTTGACATATGACAAGTGACAGGTGTCAGTGCATTTATGTGTATACATAGACACAGTAATATCTATCTGGTAATATCCCGTCCCTCTGATCCAATCACATTGCGCATAAGATAGCAGTTTATGATTCTGTTGACTCTCTTTCAGCCCTTTGTGGTTTGGCTCTGTTGTAGTTTTAATCCTTTAATGACAGAGAAGACTCTGGTCTCGAAGCCAAGTTCAGTTTACTGCTTCAGCTTTATTGCGGTGGATGAAACTCCCTGTCAGTAAAGTCTCTCTCAGTATCTTTTAAAAAAGCTTTTAAAAATCTTTAATTCTTCATTCATCTTGACTTGACATTTCCTTGATTGTGTTGCTGTATGTAAAGCACTTTGTTTCTCTGGCTTTGAAAGAAACAACAGGAGAAAAAAAGATGAGAAATTAAGATAAATATAAATCAAATAACTCAGTAAAGACGGTACGGACAGTTTTAATCCTTTAATGACAGAGAAGAGTCTGGTCTGGAAGCCAAGTTCAGTTTACTGTTTCAGCTTTATTGGAGTGGACTCCTCGTTAAGGTAGGTATAAATCAAATGACTCGCTACTTTGACTTACTTTAACGGCAGGCTCTCAAAGTCTTCCTCCCAGTAGCTCCGTCCCTCCTCACGGTGCAGATCAATGTCCCTGGTGGTGGCAAAGCTGTGTCCAGTTTCCTCACCACCATGGAAATACATGGCATTGCCTTCTGACTGACAGGCATGCTGGACAATAAGAATACAGATGAAAAATAGGAAGCTGTGCCACTTATACAACCACATGATTACATTTATTTATTGCTTTCATACTGGAGTTGTTGTAGTTTCTTGCTTAATATATCTAAGATTATATAATCTTAATCTATCTGAGCATTTGACCACATTTCTAAGCAAATGACTGGGAAACAAAATCCTTGAGTATGCATTGATTGACTGGTGTACCTTGACAGTAGCTCCAGGGAAGAAGAGCCAGTTGGCGGTGTCTGGAGGATCCAAGTTTTCCTCCATCAGGGGGGTCCTGTGGGCGGCGTTGACCAGAAGCACATTGTCCATCCCCCAGCAGGACTCATAGCCTTCAGGGCCTTGGGGGGCCTCCTGAGACCAGCGGAGACGAACTCCATCGGCTCTGGCGGAGTGTGGAAGTGGAAGCAGGTGGATGATGGTGCTGCTGTTGGTAGGAGCTCTGGAGGAAAATAAAATATTGAAAAACAAGTGACTTTCTAAATGTGGAAGTTGTGGTTATGTAATGATGTTCAATATTTACAGAGTAAATAACAATCATTAATCACTTCAACGTGGCTGAAATAACCAAATAAGGAGAGACACAGCAGCTTTAAAAAGCAGCTTTCAGAATGAGTCGAAGTGTTTACGTGAAAGCAAAACATCCACTTAGTGCTGCTAAATATTATATTAAGAAGTCTATTATTACATTATGCTTATGTTTGAAAGCTGACAAAACAGAGAGAGGCGGGGAGAGAGAGGGATTTAAAAAACAGGTGGATCATCGAGGCAAACAGGAGAAGGATGACAAATTAAGAGGGGGAGGTGTGAACAAGGGGAAAAAAAAAGAGGGCGGGTGTTTGTAACAGATGGAAGGACTGTGGGATGGGATGAGGAACAAGGAAGAAAAGGAGAAAAATACCTGATCTTCTCCAGTGTGATCCAGTCATCTGAGGTGTTGGTGTTGCCACCGAGGCTGTACGACACAGTGATGCTGGGGTCCGAGTAACTGAAGCGGCAGGAGCCTGAGCCTGAGGAACAAAACATCAGCAAGGACACGCGTATATGATCGTTAACACTCATGTTGAGGGTGAAGCTCACAAATATGCCGTTTAGCTATTATTTTTCATCAGCTGAGTTGTTTCCAGCCAGCCAATGAGCTTTTGTATGTGAGGCTGCACAATGCGCAATGGCTGTCTTTCCAGTGATTCCTCCCACATCGCCTCCATTAACGGAAAATAATGTCTAAATGGTGTCATGGTGGAACTAACTGATCAGCAGCTTAACAGGGCTCAGTGACATCAGGAAGCTGAATGATGGGGCTGGGCAGAAATGACTGGAGAAGTCACAGAATGACGACAGTACTAACTCCAGCCAGAAACTGTTCATCTGTGTGTGTGTGCGCGTGCATGTGTGTGTCATTATTGCTGCGCATTTCTATTTGCAGAGTCAGAAAGGGATTGGACCGCTTTAAAATATGGTGTCGTGTGGGTGCTGCGGGATTAGGGAGGGTCAAAGGCTACTAATGGAGGGAGGCAGGTAACCCCCGCAGCATCCCTACCTTTCCTCTCCTCTCCCCCTCCTCCCACTTCACCGACGGTGTGTATTGTCCATGCCTCCAAAATGTTGCGCCATGCTGTTACATCCCCGCTGAATACAGCCATGCATTAACCCGCTGCCACTTCACAGTACTGCTCTACTGAACTGTTCAATACGCAACACAAATTCATACTGAGGACCTTCAAGCAAGAGTGCAGCCAGACAGAATGCTCTACATTATGTACTCTTATTTCCTCCTAGTCACGTTCCCGTGAGAACTGGCGGATGCATGTAATGGACATGAAAAATACAACACCTCTAAAAACTCTGCCACGGCCTTCTGGGTGTCTTTCCAGAATATTGTAAATCATTCATTATTGTGACGGGGGTGGGGGGGCTGACATCTAACAGTGCAAAAGATGCTTGTTTCCTGAGGATGCCATTGGGATCCTTGCACTGACTGGTTAAGACAGGGCTACCAAGGTTAAAATAAATATCCCACACATAAGCTGTCTGAATGTACTTATTGTCTACAATGCGGAGATTTAATACTCACCCAGGGAAAACTGCAGGACTGAGGCAGTGCTGGTGTTCAGAGGTACAGTAGTCTAGGAATGATACACAAGGCAATTTAGGATATTGCGGATAAAGAGTTACATTAAGTTAGGCTTTGTAAATATATCATAAAATTATTTAATCTTTTGTGCTGGATTAGCAGCTTAAGAGTAATCACGCTGGTGTCATTTGAGACCTTAAACCACTTTGTCTATCTTTTAAATGTCTGTTTGAGTGCACGTGTGCGTTTGACAAAAGCAAATAGCTCGGCAGGCTGCGTGCGCACGAATGTATGCTGCCATTATTGATGTTGTTTTATTTGTCACTGTGTGTAAATGTTTCTGTGTTTCTGGTTGCGCACGCTTGTTGCGCTTGACAGAAGAGCTGCCAGGCAGCGGCATCAAACATTTGGAAGAGTGACAAACAAAGCAAATGCTTATCAGAGAAGTAAATAGCATCACGAGCCACTAAATACTTCTATGCTGAAGCCTGGCTTTAATCTCCTACAACAGAATAAACAGTCTGAAATCGAGTTTATAAAGATAGGAAGAGAGCATGAAAATGATTGCTGTGTCCCAAAGCATCTGCCGTTTTGTACTATAGTGTGTTCAGAGTATAACAGTGGCTGTGCTGTAGTTTGCATGAGAAGTTTTAGCAAAAGGATAAATGCCAAACAGGTGCTGCAGCATCCTGAACAGGTTGCTGGTAGATAACTAGAAGCAAGCAATCGTAGTAAGCAGCATTTGAAAGGGATTTAAAGAGGGTGTTTGTGGCGTGTTGACATCGAAAATTTAATTTGAACAAAGAAATCATGAAATACACCAAAACTACTTTGTACTTCTGTTTCTGCACATCTTAAGCATGCTTCAAGGGGCATGTACGAGACTGTTTTATTTGGAAGTGTTCACTTTTAGTTGTTTTTGTCTGAGGTAAAAACTGAGAAAGCATATTTGAATTGATTTAATCTAACCATCAGTTAACATATGCTTAACAAATGATAACAAATGCTGTTGCTCTTACTTGCACGTTAAACAAAATGCAAAATCTGGTACTTCCTTACTCCTGAATTAATCCTTTAATCCACAGAAATTAAGTCCCATCGGGAAAAACCAGGTCAGGTAAATTTGCCTTCCTTCACCACAATCAAACATCTCCTGCATTAGCAGTGTGTGCTTAGTGTTCATGGAATATACAAATTTAAACATGAGACTCAACTGTGGTTAGAGCAAACATGGTGTAATGTACTGTCAGTGTGGTTGTGGCGACTGTGTGGTTGCTTTGGATATGTGATCAATTGGCCGTAAAATGTACAGCAGCTGCAGTGTGGTCAAACATGGCAGTTACCAGCTCGCGTTCTCCGAAGGGCTCGCAGAAAGTGACCGCTCTGCCATGCATCAGTACGCCACATTGCTCTCCAACCTCACAGTTGCTACACTCAGACCTAGAGAAGAGAAGAGAAGAGCAGAGCAGAGCAGAGCAGAGCAGAGAAGAGAAGAGAAGAGAAGAGAAGAGAAGAGAAGAGAAGAGAAGAGAAGAGAAGAGAAGAGAAGCCGAGCTGTTAGACAAACTGCACTGCAGAAGTAGTGACAGGGACTGCACCCCAACATTACAAGAGGAGTCATAACCTTTTAACCTACCAGATGCTGGGATCTAGCTCTCCTTGTAGGTTGGAGTCAAAGTCGTCACGCAGCACAGCATGTTTTCCATGCAGCTCCACTACACACATGAAGCACATGCTCACTGTTAAACATCGTCTGTACTATACTTTTCATTATCAATTTTATTTTAAAAAACAACAGCAAGAAGTGGAATGCAGACTGACCAAGACTCGGTCTCAGTGGGGACTCGGTTGGAGCTGAAACAGACAGAGAAGAGCAGAGTGAGTGTTGCTAAGCTATACCTGCATGTCTGTTATCATGTTGCATCTGGATCTAGCAGAAGCTTACTAATCATGAAGAGCTAAAAAAAGAGTATTAATGAGTTTTCATCATGGACAAAACTAAACACGCAGACCACACGTGCGTATTTGTCAGAAGAAACTAGGAAAATGGTCCAGTCTTAAGCGATCATCTCCGAGTGAAACAAACTTTTGCTGTGTCCTGGTCAGCCACGGCTGCGGTCTCTTGCCTACTGATGTTAATTCCTCTCAGTAATGAAAGGCTGGGCTGCTATGATTAATGGTTCAATGGCAATTAACCGCCTTCCTCCCCAGAGGCGCCCTCTGTGCTGTAATCTGTGGCCACTGCCTAGCTAACACACTCAACCATCAATCTCTCCTGGGGTATATACGCAGCTCTGAGAAGAGGCGGGAGGTGAATGGAGGGAAGTCATGACTGTTAGGATTTAATGAATCAACTATGGGTCTTAAAAAAATAGTCGCAAAGCCTTGATGTGACCTTTGTGCTGAAACAGATGGAGGCAAAATACATAGACACACAGTGAGGTTTAAAACTTTAGAAATCAAACTGAGGAAAAGTTTGATAGATTACTTTGATGGAAGCTTTGTTTCACTAACTGGTGCTCATGTTTTAATAAAAAACAGGAAAGAAGTGACAAATAAAGTTGTGCATAAACTCAGACCTGCATTAAAAAGGATACTGGTGCAAACTGCAATCATAAATTAGAATATAGTTTGCACACCTTTATTTTATCAGGTTAAGGAAATCTCTTAGAGAGATTCATTTCTACTTTTAAGTTGCAAATAGGCTTTGATCTCATCAGTGAAAAAGTCACCATTCAATTCTGTTGCACTACTTTACTCTGCTCTGGGATGGTGGGGGGTTTTAAGACAACCTTACTCCTGACTGATGAAACATAATCAGCTGTATTCTCATCCAGGATGAGCCTGCCCACCTGATAAGGTGGTCTGAGATAGCACAGCGTGGATTTGTTCCAAAGTTTAACTTTGAGTTACTTAAGACTCTCTTTCAAGCATTTGAGAAAGCCCACCTAAAGCCCCTTATAAACAACAGAACCTGAATCGAGAGATGAGGGATTATACAAAAAAGTGTTCTTACAATTGTAATGGCTCTGGAAACGTCTTTACTTTAAGCTCAGCTTTCACTTTCTTTAGCTGCCCTCATTTCTCGCCACTGGATCCAAATGCCGGGCTTTTAGAAGTGGATTTGCTATTCATACAGTGGTGGCAAAGTTTCATGCTGACTGTAGAAGTTTAAGTGGCCTGTGTGACAGAGCTGGCTGGTTCAGTCACTGTGACCACTGCTGCTGCTCTAGTGGCCCCCGATGCTTAGCTTAGCTAAGGCCAGAGCTCCAGCTTAGTGATGTAGCCCATTAAAAGCAGATCAAAGGGTTTTGTTTTCCCCCCTTTCTCCATCTTATTTTGTCCTTTTCTAATCCTCCAGCATCTGCTCATGCAGAACATGTTTAGAGAAGCCAACAGTTCAAGCATGTGTGACTCTTTCATGCTTCTTGTATCTACTTTACATTCCTATTAACCTCTAATAAAAATGATCCATACGATTGTGTGCTCAGTTTACACGGCCATGTGCTGATCTTACGTATTCAACCTGAAAAGAGCACGTACTTAAACTCATTTCCTCGTAATCCATCCTCTCAAACAGGCAGTCGCAAACGCTTGGTTGGTAGATAATTCTGCTCTGTATAGTCTTCTCCTCTCTTGCGCGCTTAAACAAACCCTTCTAAATCTCCTCCAGTCTATCTAGTGAGGCCATTTGGCTGGAGAAAGGCCCAGAAGATTTTTTTTTGGGTGGATAATCCCTTGAAGCTTCCAAAAAGGCCTCATTTACAGTTTTCCTTCTCCCTGCTTCATCACACTCTCCTGCTGTCTCTCTCACTTCTCTTCTATCACAATCTCTCTTTCCTTCTCACCCCCTCCATCCGCACCCGTCCTGTCTCTCCCTGCCTAACCCTTTGCGCATCGAGAGCAGACAGTGGTGCTCATTTCACTTGGATTAATCCCCTCTCACTTTCTTAAAGACTTCAATTACTGCCTCCTCTATTAGCAGCTCATCTCTGCTAATGCCTGTATCTCCCTGGCCAGGGCTTAAATACACAGGCATGCAGACACACACACATACACAGATGACTTTGCCTTCCACAGCTGACCCAACCCTCTCTGATATTCTCTGTAATACACATGTACACTTATGCACACAAATAAACAGAAGAAACAAATAAGAGTGCCTTTTCAGTAAAATGCACCAGTGCTCAAAGCACATGGGTGCTGATGAGCAGGGTTGGGGTGCTACAATGGGGGGCTAAACGAGCATAAGCTTTGGCAGACTCAGACATCTTGGCACAAAGATTGCGGGGCACAAGTCACGTTAAATCTTCTCCCCCTCCGTCTCCTCGCCTTCCAGCTCTAATCTCCTCTTGCTCCTCTTTTCTCCCCACCCTGTAAACTGCATCCACTCTTCCAAACTCCCTTGTTCTCATCTTATTTGCGCTTTTTCCCCCTTCGTCTGACTCACATCCTTGATGACGCGAAGTGCATTTGAAGTCATGTCGCTCTCGTCTAACCGGTGGTTGCAATTACTAACGTGCCAGGTTGCAGGAAGCTGTTGTTTTTGATCTGCGGTGACTAAAAAGAGGCGCTTCTCCAAGGTTAGATAGCAGCCACTCCAGTCCACTCAGCAAAAACAGGGCGGCCGAGTGAGCTCTAATTGGAGTTATTACAATAATCACAGGTCTACGGTCTGAACCACCAAAGAAGTAAGACTCACACCTCAGTGCCCACGTTATCTTTGTTTTTCTTCGCTACACATGCTTCTTCACAAAAATGGAAGAAAATCAAAAAACAAGAGAGCCTTATTTGTCTTCTTGTTCCTGTCAGTGTGTTAGAAGCATTATTCTCTAACATGTTATCCCCCCTCGGTTGGTAATGTTTAGCAATGAAAGTAATTCCAGCAAAAACTACACAACAAAAATTGGAAAAAGATTATTATTTTTTTTTAATTCAGAAGAACAGATAAGAGCAGAAAATACGAGAAAACATGGCTACAGGAGGGAGTCAGCAGGCCAAGCGAGGGAGACAAACCAAGAACCAAGGTCGCAAATTTTTTTGTGCCACTGAGCTATATGGAATGGCAAGCAAGATGGCACTCAGCCAGGGAAGCAGGCTGGCTGGCAGACTGGGTGGGTGGCGAGGAGGTGGGAGAGGCTAGGCCACCCGTCCCTTCCCTATTGCGTTGTGATCAGGCACCCCTTAGGGAGCAGTGGCCTCTTTGAGTTATATGTCCCTTTAATAATCCATCTGGGGTGCAGTGCACTTGGCCAGGCCCATAAAGATCTGATTTATTCTCTTGCTGGAAATGAGACGACTTGGGGATGCTGTGCAGAAAGCAGGGACTGCTGGCCCTGCTGTCAGGTGATAGAACTAATGGACGGCCTACAGCGCTATTCAACACCCTCAATGACTCCACCCTTTAGCAGAGAGCACCCTTTCGTAGCCCTTCCCTACCTTTCTACATCCCCCACCTTGGCCGCTAATAAGTCATAAGTAGATGCTTCCCCCCCAATCTGTTCTTATACCTTCAGTTATTTGAAACTGCAGGGGTAATTTGAATTTTGCCACATCATGCTTTAAAGCATCTCTCAGAGCCTGTGCTGATTGGTGTCACAAACTACTCCGCCGTGCTGAGCATTTCATTTGGTTGCAGCAGAATTTGTCAGACTCCCATTACGTCCCGACTTCAGAATCCACATATAAAAACAAAATATGGGGATTTTTCCCCCCCCTGTGCAGGTTGTTGGGGTAAAGTAATGGGGTGTAGATCAAAGCAAACTGGAAGGGATGTTAGAGGAATGAATTGGAGGCAGATTGAAGGGATGGGGTAGAGAAGTGTGCTGGCACAGCAGAAAGGAGCTGTAAGCACAGGGGGGAGCAGTGTGTCGGGGACCAGGCATCCCCCAACTCTGCTAGACAGATTATTTTACACACATGTACACACACACACACACACACACACACACACACACACACACACACACACACACACACACACACACACACACACACACACACACACACACACACACACACACACAAATCCAGTCCTTGCTTATGTCTTAGCAGGCTTTTTGGGGGGCTTTCTGTTACTGAGAAGCAAAGTGTTGCATGTCAGGCGTTTAAGGCTTATATCGCCCGTCTCCATTCTTTATCCTTAAATCTTATATTTACATTAGAATTTATTTGAATTATCTGTGTTGGCCATCTAATTCAAACTCTGACCTTTTTTTCTATCTCTTTAGCTAATCTGTCCATTTGTTCTTAAAGTCTTCGCCCCATCTGATCGGCTCTGATTGCCTGCCCTCCGCTTCGCTCCGTCTATCCTTACGTTCTCTTTTTCAACTTCCCTCCCCCTCCTCCGTGGATCATAACCCTGTTTTAGATAGCTTTCATTTCTTCAGCTCTTCAAAGCTGGAGTCTTAAGCATATGAACTTCTAAAGTGGCTTGAGCTGGCCCCATATCTTTTATTTCACTTTGAATGCTAATGTGGAGATTTGAAGTAACTTTGCTCGGAGCTCCCCGCCCACACCCCTGCACTTTCTTTGCCACTGAAAACAGAAAAATAACCTCTGGTTCTGGCAGAAAGGAAAAATCTAGAGACAGTTGTCTTACCTGCTGGTAACTCAGATTTTGTTGGGGAAAATGAGACAGTAACCATGATTTATGTCCAAGTCTCCTCAGTGTTTTTTGACTTGGTTTTGGCATGATAATACTTTGTACGGTTAAACAGCTTTGGTTCTATAACCACACGGTTTATGTGAGGTCAAAGTATTTCTCAAGTTTCATTTTAATGTCTGAACCTTGCAGTTTTGTGTGTGTGTGTGTGTGTGTGTTTTTAAAGGTGCATGGCTCTTTTGAAGTGGCAGGTTTTGGTCTGTAAAGGGGAACAGAATCTGACTGGCTGTGAGTTAGGTCAGTGGTGAAAAGAAAAATGATGCTCGTTGGTGTTAGGACAACCCAAAGGAGACGAAAGCGGGGGTGGCTGTGGCTCAGGAAGTGTCCCGCGGCTCAGAAAATGTCCTTGGGCAAGACACTGAACACCAAAACGACACCGGTGTTTGAGTGTATGTGTAATGGAGCGAGCCGTATGGACAAAAAATTAAAAATGATGAATGTGTTTATGTGGGTGTAAAAGCACTTTGAGAGAAAATCACTAATCACTACATAAATGCAGTTTATAGCAGTATAAAATCAGCTTCAATCATTTCATGTAAAGAAAATAATCAGAAGCTCACTTATTCCCTCATTTCTCTCCTTGTCTCCTTTTGACTTTTGTTGCCCGTGGCAGATTCATTTCTCATTTATAATTCAGATTTTCGGGATTAGTGCGGCATCACAATGAGTGATGCCCCATTTGCTGTCAATTAGCCTGCAACAAGGTCGGACAACCATTCAAATCTACTCTTTATTTTTGGTGATGACATTTAATTACCCCTCCTTCTCTGAACAAAACACTTAAATCTGGAATATATGACCTTCAAGCTTTTCATCAACACCGTCTCGTCATCTCCAACATCCTTTTCCTTTTATCTTCCATCACCAAATGTCGCAGATACACCTTCAATTTATAGCCCTACCATTCCTCGACTACCTCTCCCCTGTACCTCTCATCGCTTTCGCCATCCTCTATCCGATCTCGGTTCCCTCTCTCCCTGTCGTACCTGTACACATTCCCTGAAGATTGCATTTAGTGTGTTACCTGACTGCTGGTTTTTCTGTCCATTTCCATTTACAGCTTGTGTCCTCCAAGGCCTTGTAACGTCTAAATCTCTGCTTTTCAGCTTGTCTGCTGTGAGTAGCTGTGTGTTAGTGTGATACCGCAGGGCCTTGGCACTAAACAAGTAAATGACTGTTGTTGGCTGTAGATATTTCATGTGCACAGGGAAAAGACTGGGGCAGTGTGTCACTGGGAGTGAAAGGATGAGCTCTCGGGCAAGGAGACAAAGGAGAGGAGCCTTGTCGCTTTTTCTCTCTGTCGCTCTTCCAGGCCTGACTGGGCTGACTGGGCTCTGTGCCTCATCTCTTCCAAGTGGCACGAAGGCATGAATTTGAACACTCTCTGCTTGGCATGTGCTGCAATTGTGGATAGCGTCTCCAATGACCTACTGGGATGTGCACTTGTAATAAAGAGCCCTCGGAGACCAAGTACAACGATTACTTTGAATGTAATAAAGACCAAGTTCTCCTCTAAGTATTCAGCATGCGGCTCAAATTTTTACTCCGAAACAGTTAGCAAAAACACCCTCGACTGCAGTTACTGTACATCTCTGCTTTCAGCATTAAAGTCCAGTTTTGATCCAAAAGGAGGAGTTCTTGAGTGAGGAGGAGGGAGGCTTCTTTCCTGTAAACAAGCAATTATACACACTCAGCGTGCAGAGTGGGACTGCACTGTCTGTCAATAGCTACTTAAGGCTGTCACAGAAAGTGGATGTAAGATGTGTTGGCCATAAAGCATAAATCTCCGGCATAGAGAGAGAGAGAGAGAGAGAGAGAAAGGGGGGGGGGGACTGAGTTTAGCATAAGCTGAAATTAAGCTGGCAACATAGGACACCCGAATATCTCTGACTCTGGCTGCATCATTAGGCAGAAAGAAAGCCAGGAAGTGCTGCAATGGCACAGTCATGAAGAAGCAGCGCATCAACTGCTTTGCCATATTTCGATAATGTATGCGTACAATTTGACAGACAGTAGTAGGAAGTGAGACAGAGGAGCATTATGCATATAAGTTGGTGCACATGTAACATATAGTACTATGCACAGATAGAAAATATATCTGTAAGAGCCCACACATTCATTATGCATGTGTCTGCAAAGAGAGGTATGCATGCAACATCCCTGATACTCACCTCCTTGCTCACAGAGCTGCTGGGCCAACGCGTCTTTGAAAAGGATCTGTCCTCGATATGTTGCCGTGGCGCTGAGAAAAAGCGAAAGGAAAGACGGGAGAAATAGAGAAGGAGAGAAAAATCATTATTTAAAAATAAAAATACAAAAAGATGAAAAGTTTACTTATTTCCTCTAATATTTAATTCGATATTCATATTTTAAGCAGGGGCATTTTCCTGAAGGGCATTATGGTGTAATTCTGAAGGTAAAAAAAGGCAGATAGATGCATTTATATACTTATATCGACAGAAATGGTAAACAAGTGAAAAGGCATTGCTGAGCAAACAGACAAACAGTACCAAACAGGCCATTACAGTAAAAATAGAGCATGGGTTATACAATATCCAATATCATCATTCCTCGCACTGACACACTGCATTCCTTGCACGTCTGTGTAAATCTAGCTGTATGCAGCGTGTCATTCATAGAGAACGTAATATGAATTTCCTTCAGGTGGCCATAAAATGCCTTATTCATATGAAAATGGAGAATCTTTAAAAACCTAAGAGGGTGAAATTGTTCAGAGTGCACCGAGATATTTTACACAGATACTGAGACATGCTCTACTGTCCTGTAGAATGAGATCCACTGTAATCTGTGACAGCAGAATGACACTGTGAGCATGCTGAAGAAGCTGTACAGAAACCTTGTCCATTCAAAAAATAATAACCACGAAAAAAATAATACTACTGCTGCTGTAGTAGTACTAATCGTAGTAAAAACAGTAAAAGAAAAACGTTTGGTATGTTGTTTATATAAAAGCTTAGGAGAAGACAGATATAATAAAACGTGAAAAAAACACAAGCCCATAAATCAGGAGGGAGAATGAGGCGCAAAGATCACTGGGTCTGAAAAAAAAGCTGCAATTTTCAGAGAGACCTTGAAATGAGTTATGGGGAAAAATATAAGTTTTAGAGCCCTTTGAAGCTCAGACCAGTTAGGAAACTTCTGCGCAACAACACTACACTTTTAGATGGCCAGTAAAAGCCGTAACTCCCCACTTCTACGATATAACCTACATTTTTCCCGCATAATATACGGATGAAAAACAACTGCGGTGTGACTGAGGTCGAAAACATAAAAAGGGAGAAATATCGCAGCTCTAATGTGGGTCTGCTCGCGCTGTTACTGCTTGTCCATCATGAGAGGAGAAAAGTTGTCTCACTGGGCACACAGATAAACTTTCAAAAGTGCCCTAATCAGGCTTTGGCATTAATTATTAACATCATATGTGGCTTGTAAATCTGAGCGACCTCCCACACACTCAAACACATCTATGTACACCACCCGCATACACTGATCCACTCTCTTGAAGGGATACTTGTAAGAGGCCTCCTTCACACTGTGTGTGCAACGTACTGTACAGATGTTACAGTGCACTACAGCTGTTCATGTGAAATCAATCAAGTAGAAATCAAAAGCTTGATTGAAGCCATTCAGTTTTCTGTATGCTGCGCCACACCCAGTCAACATACTGTATAGGAGGAGAGGAGGGTGTAGACGATATGGTGGATGTCTGAGTCACCTGTGAGGCTCACAGACTCGCTTCCTTCTCCTTATTCATCACTCCTCTTTCCTTCCCTACAGTCCAAACTTGCCTTTTATGGGTGCCGAGGCATTTACACGTTTGTCTCAGCTGATGAATAATGAATAGACCCCCTTATTAATTAATAAAGACCTCTTGTGCTTGCGCAGAGTGGGGAGAAAACACACTTAATTACACTCATATTTCAGAATTCGATGAAAACTAATTTGAGGCTGGTATTTATGAATAAAAGATGGCGCGTAACCAACAGCGGGTGGGGATGTAGGAACAAGGCCCTTAAATATTTACTAAACACACTCTCTGCTCAAGTACACTAGATGTGTGTGTGTGTGTGTGGGGGGGGCACTTGCAAATGTAATATAAAATTTAAAATGCTTTCTTAGTCTCCAAAAGACACAAAACAAATAATAGAACAATTACTATGGCAGATATTCAATAGCAATGAGAGATATTTCCTTTAAGTATGTGAGAGGTTGGTGTGACTTAATAAGATGTATGTCATTAAAGCAGCAGCCAGGAGAGGGCATTTAGTCTGAGCCGACAAGTGTGTGATCAGCACAGCACGACGCCGTCTCTGTCCTGCCGTCACACTCCAGTGGTTCCTCAGTGTGTCTCTCATTACCGTCTCCACTCTGGTAGCCACACACACACGCAGGCAGGGAACAGTACCGATACATGCAAAACAATTACTGCGCATCTAAATGTTAATTTGACTTTCTTTGAGGGGTGGGGTGGGTGGGGCAATTAAGGGCCTTAATGTGTTGGTGGTTTTTTTCCACTCTCTTCCCTTCTCTGATTCAACCGAGGGATCATTCATCTTCTGAGAATAAGTGTCATCCTCACTCCTCTCATTAGTCTGAAGGAGAAAATCTGAGACGGGAAAGAGAAGGGGGGGATTGAGGAAGATGAAGAAAAAGCTGGGATCTACGAGAGAAAGAAAGATGGAAAAATGGACGGGGAAGGGGAGGGGGTTGGGTTATAAGGTTCGAGGAAACTGAGACGGGAGAGGGGGGGGGTTAGATGGCCTTGTCTTTCAAAGTCCACAATCTGCTGTCAAATAGCGAAGCACTGGAGTAAAGGCCGGAACGGGCACACACACTTGAAGCCATATACGAGTTTTAACATGTATGCAGATGGACAGGCTGTCACTCAAAAAGCTCCCAAAAGGGCTCCGAGTGGGTAATTACCAAGCATGTCTTCCATGTTAGATTGCATGTTGCTGTCGGCCATAAGTATCCCCCAGGAGCCAACTTGACAGCTCTCTACTAAACCACTCTCACATGCACGCATACACATATATTTATATGAACGCAGTGCGAATATAGCTGATTTACCCAAGAACACGAACCCATATACATATTAAATATAGCTACAAGATACGACTTTAGTCAACACTCTCATCCTCTCTTCCTCAAATCCCAATTAAAAGATCATTTTCTCTCCCGGCTCACTATTCCTGTTGGTAATCATGATTAATACGAGGACTTTCAGTGGGGTAGAGTTCTAGTCGCCAGCACTGATTTGGTGCATTTGGACCTAGCCCTTAAAATAATACACGCTAATTGGTTGATTTATCTTCCATGTTGAGGACCAGCTGTGGTTATGACACAGCAATCAGGGACAATAGAAAAAGATAAAGAAGTAATGAGACGGGCAAAATCCACATTCTGGTGTCTTCCAGAACATTCGGCAATCAGGAGCTCTGATAAAAAATAAAATGTAGTCTTGATTCGTTACTGTGAAGGTGCAGTTGGCTTTGTGGAATCACATTACTCCCTATCCCTCTGACTGCCCCTAAATTAATTAATTGAAAAAGGCTTTCGGAGAACATGCAAATTTAATGAAGCTCCGCTGAAGAGGGATTTGGGAGTTGTTTGGCAAATTACCTGCTTGTTAGCACAGGGTCATTGAGAGTTATGGCTCAGAATACAGCCAGAAGAAGAGCGGTTATTGCTCGGTATACAGCTTGAGGAGAAGAGCAATTGACCTTGACTACTGTTAGCGAGTAATAATTAGGAAGATTAGGAAAACAACAGTGTTTAGGAGTAAATATGCAAGGAAGGCAAAAAAAAAGCAGCCTGTAAAAACTGCAGATTTTTAAGTGCAGACAAAGGCTTGTGCTGCTAAAAACTGACTTCTTCTAAACTTGAGGAAAAAGCAGCAGTAAAATGATGTAAAATGTTATTTTACACTAAAAATCTGAAAAATACACGAATTCAACAAAATCTTAAAGCCTATGTTCCCTTTTCTTTAGGACAAAAGGAAGAGACGGGGAAGAATGAGCTGTAATTACCCAGTGTCAACAGCAACGGAGATGAATCCCTGACCGACCGTGTCTGTTATATCTCGTGCGCGCTCACAGAACGGGCAGTGCAGAATGCGAATGAATAATTTGACACGAAATACATTTGGGGCAGCCGAGCTCTCCCTGGTTCATTATGCTGCATTTAAAATCAAGTGCTTGCCTTTTTTCAGTCTTCACGCTCTATTTCACCTGGAACTGTTAAGGTGGTCAACATCCCAGCAGGTAGGACAGCGCCCGCTCTCTTGATAATAAGACCGTGCGATGACGGTACAGCACTTATGTGTTGTGGGCAATACGTGGCAGTATTGATCAGAGCGCTGATGCATACATATCTGTGTGTATGTGTGCCTCTGTGTACACAGGGGTATGTACATAATTACAGGGGTCATGGGCCGTCCCTGGGGAAATAAGACAATATCAATAATGGAAAGACGTCTACGGTCAACAGCAACAGGAGCTTGGGTTGTCCCGAAAATGTCCAAGATTTACCGTTAAATTTGAGAAACTGTGATATTTGAAAAGTTTACGAAAGGTTAAGAACATGAATATGTTAGATATAAGAGTTGCTGTCTTATATGGGAATTTGTGATATATGAAAATTGGAATTATATGGACGGACTGTGTCAGATTTGCAGCTCTAGTTGGTTCTGGCGGGAGGAAAAAAAAGGGTCGGATTTATGTCCTCTGTCATCGTTCACATTTCTCCCCCATATATCTGTATCTACATTGCCAAAATGAGATTACCTGGCTTGAATCGATCCCTCATGTTCCTTGGCCAAGTGTCTACAGTTAATCTGCCACAGGCTATGGGCCAATGTGGAGCTTTAATGACGAGGAGAGCTCATTAACTACTGATTATATGTTAAAACAGACTCAAAGATTGACTTGAATAACAACAAATCAATGGAGCTGACGAATACCCAGAGAAATTAGAAGCTGGCTGAGATAGATCACCTGTCAGTCCTTTGACCCTTGACCTCCAATTAGCTGTCTATCATTCTCTCTGTCAATATTACTCTGCTAGATGCTTAAGACACAGACAAATTATTATAAGGTGAAATAAAAACTCGAACTTAAATATTTCTGGATGTTAAAACATTTTTAGAGTGCCTAAAAGCTCACTGCAACAATACAACCATTGTTATTATTTCACATGTAGCTCCCTGAGAGCTAAGCAAATGCTGCAAAAGCACGCAAATAATGCTCTTCCCATGCAGCAGCAGTCTGTACAGTATATACAATAGTGCACTATATATTTCACAAACTCTATGTTCTCACAGACCTGCTTACTTTGAGCAGATGGCAGTACCAACAACACCACAACACCCGGCATAATTACAGCACAGAAACCATTCCTCTTCAATCACAGCTAACAAGACAAGAGAGAGAGTATGAGCTCTCTCTCTCTCTTTCACTTTGTTTTTTTTAATTATACCTTTCACATTGCCCCTAACAATGATTTCAGTCTGTCTCCAGCCCACAAAAGAAACAACAGGTAGCAGAGATATAGATAAGAATGAAATCTGTGTTTGCATACAAACGCAGATCTATATATACACACACACATGCGTGCATATAAAACATAACAGTATGCCATGAGAGAGAGTGTGCCATTAGATCTGCAGACATCCGTTTCCCCAGGGGAACACTTTAGAAAAGGGGGCTCGCATGCAGTAATTAAAGCAATCTTCATCCCAGCAGCTGTCTGACTCCCACAGGGCCACGGTGCAAAGGACCGCAACACGCCCGTGCACACACACACAGACACACGCACATATATACATACATACGACACATACAAACACACATGAGCGTGCATACACATCCACATGTGCAATCTATAACATCAAAAGTTACACATGGTGCTAAGCTTTTTGTTAAATATGTTTCTCTGAAGCTATCTGTTGGAACAGATTTTTAACACTCATGGACACACAGACACACACAAACACTCACACTGATTGCCTCGAGGCTATAAGTGAAGCAAAACAGAGCAAAAGAATGAAAGCAACACACCAGTGCATCTTTGCTTTTGCCAGAAGAAGCTATTAACCATTCTCACCTCTCTTAGTACAGCAAAGTAATTAGTACATTATACAACAGTGTGGACTCTCATGTCTGCAAGAAGAACAAAAGTGGGCCATGACTGTTTTGTGCAGCTGTTGAATTGTGAGTTGGCGTGCACGTGTATAAAAAAGTTTAATCCTGACTTTCAGCGTAACAGTAAGAGTTGCATTTCGACCCACTGTTCACTTCCATATATTAATGGATTGTTTTTGATTTTTGATGACCTCTAGCTTGGATAGAGCTCCCTGACCTGACGGTTTGTTTTGCAAAGAAAGTTCAGCAAGCTTTAGTTTTCACTGTGTCCTGCTCCAAAGCAATCCTATTACACACCTCCTGCGCTTTTCTCTAACAAGTCTTTCTCTTTCAAAGCATCAACCAAGGCTTCGAGCCCACAGTAATTACACTAAATAACAGTAATATTAGTAATCATAGGAATATTCGGTTGTTCTTTTTTCATACCTTGACATATTCCGTTTCTCCTCCGACAACCTTTTCTCTTGTATATATTCAGAACATTGCATATAATGATCTGCATATACATTTCCATTTAAATAGGCTGAATGACCGAATGTAAACCGAAGACACCTATGACACTAACTGAAGACAACAGACTGCTGGATATCCGATCCATTTCTGTGTCATCACTTCTGTCTGTTCATCGAAATTGAAAATTCTGCTCCAGCGGCAAAACAAAGGCATGCAAATTTGCTTGACAAAGTAGCGTTGTTCAGCGAGGTGTAAGGGTACAAGCACTTTTGGACTGTCTGTATGCGAGTTTGTGTTCTCCCCTCCACCTCTGCTTCTTCCTTTCATCTGCTCTCCTCTTCTACACCAAGGCCTCTCCTTCTTTTTAGGTGGGAATTTACAGCCACCCAGAAAATGAGTTCTTCTGGATGCCCACGTCATTGCACTCTATCACTCCTGCTAGAGATCAGTTACCAGGAACACTCCCACAATATAGCCCATAAAACTGCTCACAGGGCCCATATTAATGCACCGGTGGACCAGCTCCAGTTCTCTGAAGGACATGTCGCGTCTTTGGCTTTAATTTAAACACTCATGGACAACACTCGTGGAAAATAGCCCTTGTATCAATCAAGGAAGTACTGCCATGGGCAAGGGCAGGAGGCTTCATTATTTACATTTTGTACAATCTAGAAAAAAAACAGTTATTTCTTTTATATTTAAATTCACTGATCTATAAGATCTTATCTGAATTAACAAACGGTGTAAACAGTGTTTGAGTCAGTGAAATGTGACACATGATACAAAGACAAATAACTTTTAACTAAATTCTAATACTTCAAAAATGGTCAGTTCTTTCAAGAAAAATACTTCAATCACTTTAAAAAAGAAATTACATTTAAAACAGCGAGTTCAACGTCATTTTAACGAGATTACATTGACAGCACTAATAAAAAAGTACATTTACCAGCCGTTTCATTAGGTACAACTGTTATAACTGCTTATTAGGACTAATACTAGGACTAAGGTGATTTAAGTGACTTTGAATGCGGTTGTTGTCGGTGTCTGTTGTTTAAAAAGTGCTGATCAACTTAGATTTTCCCACACATCTCTAAGGTTTCCATAGCATGGTCTGAAAAAGTGGCAGCTCTCTGGGTGAAAAAGCCTTGAGTAAGGTCAGAGGATAATGGCCAGACTGTTTCGAGCTAGTGGGCATGAATAACTCAAGTTACCACTCGTTACAACCAAGGTATGCAGAAAAGCATCTCTTCACCCACTGCAGCAGGTGACAGTCCAGTCAGTACAAACAGGAAACTCAGTTCACACAGGCTCTCTAAAATTGGCCAATGAAAAATTGGAGAAATGTTGCCTGGACCGAGAAGTCATGATTTGTACTGTAGGGTCAGAATATGGTGTAAACCACATGAACGAATGGATCCATCCTGCCTGGTATCAACAGTTCTGGCTGGTGAGGCTGGTGTAAGGGTGGAATATTTTCTTGGCACACTTGGGGCCCCTTCCTACGAACTAAGCATCACTTAAAGGCCAGAGCATACATCACTATAGTTGCTGAACATGCCAATTCTCTTATGACCAAAGTGTGCTCTTTCAGCAGGAAAACCAATCATGTCACAAAACTTAAATCATGAGTTCACTGTACTCAAATGGCCTCCACTGTTACCAGTTTAATCCAGTAGAGCAACTAGGGGATATGATGGAAGGGGAAGATTCACATCTTGGACGTGCAGCCGACAAATCTGCACCAACTGTGTGACGCTATCATGTCAATATGGACCAAAATCTCTGAGGAATGTTTACAGTACCTTGTTAAATCTATGACATGAATTGAGAAATTAGGCAATCTGAAGCCAAAATGGGCTCCAACCTGGTATTTGCAGAGTGCCTAATTCTAATAAAGTGGTACAAAGTGTATAGTCGGACTTGAAAACAGAGCACCTGCTGGTCAGTGATGAGGCTACAATATTGTACTGAACCACCAGGACTGAAAAAAGAAGCCAGTTCTAAAGTGCCAGAACTGCCCTTTGTCCAAAAGGCCACCTGATGCTGGCTTCAAAAACCAGCTAATCCCCACAGACTCACATGCAGCCCAACTAAACAGCACTAAAATATAACTAACTCAGTAGCTACTGTATGAAGGGAATGGGTCTTTCAAAGAAACAACATATAAATAAAACATGGCAGCTACCTAAATGCTAATGTCGTGGCTTCAAAACGCTGAGTCAAAAACCAATCTGCTATGTCACGACTGTCATGTTCATCTCTGATATGGTATAGACTGTTTGCAGAGCTGCTGATGTTACACCACAGAAAAGATTACGGATTTATATTGGGTATTTACAGTTTTATGGACCTATGGGACTACTGGAATTTGACTTGTAAAGAAGATGGATTCAAGATTTTTTGTGTCTAGAGAGGTTTTTATTGCAATTTTATATGACAGATGAGAGTTTCACAGGGAATGGACCATTAAGGTGACAATTTTTTGATCAATTATAGCACCAAAAGTGTCCCTGGCCTTTGCCAGAAAGGCCTTGAATCTTAAATTCCTTGAATGAAACCAGAGAAGGCAGCTCTGGAGACCAGGATATACTGCTGGAGATGGGAGCTGCGAACTGGAACAGGGGTGCGGTAAGAGTGTTTGTCTAAATGTCTGTGTGTGAGGAACAGTCTAAAGCCAGCTGGAGTGTGACTGGCTGACTCTGATAAGGTCAGCCGCAGGGGCCCTTATTGTCATACAATCATGGCCCCCTGCCAACCCCACTGTCATCCGCACTGGCACACTGCTGCTCAGTGGTTTACACTCAAATGCAAACACACAGCACACGCATGGACACACACACAAATATACTGAAAAACACGGTCCTTGTAAGCTGACACACACTCAACAGTAAATGTGTTTGTTGGCAGACAAAAAAAGCCAGTAAATCTGTTTGGCTCAGTGGATATTGTCTAAATGGCTGCTCCACTTTAGCAAATTCCCCAGCTGAATCTTTTTATGTAAGTCTGTCCACAAAAGTCTCCGTCTGATAGACGACTGCGTCCCTCCAGGAATTCATTGAGGGATTTTTTGTGAGTACAGCCAAACTGTTTAATTTAGTTGTGTTTTTTATGAAGCATTGATAGGAATTTTGTAATCCCCTTGAAAATAAAACGGTTTAAAAGTGGATGACTGGTAATAAAAAAGCAAAATATCAGGCATTAGCCAAGTCAAACTGCAGACTATCTGTGAATTAAAAATCATCGAACGATAATGAGTTTTCCTTTTCTTTCATTTTGTTAAAAAAAGAAAAAGCACTGAACTCTACTTCATGTAAATATAGTCATTGAGATGAGAGCTGAAACATCTTCAGGAAACTTAAAGAAGTCCTGTTGTTTACTTTCCAAGCTCCTCAGAATACCATGACCTGGATGACTGAGAACCTACACAAACATTTGCATTTACCCTAATAAAAATTATATGCAATGTAAAAATTTGTGGGTCGATTTCTCAAAGATTTTTCTAACGTGGTGCTGTGGTGACTTTGGATTTACAGGAATCCTCTCTTTTCCTCTACACTTCTCCAGCAACAGCTGCTAATTGCATTTTGACTGACTATCTGCAAGGGGCTGTAAATCACCAAGCCAAGAGAACAGGAGGGAAAGAAAGTTTGTGGTAGTTTTGAAGGCAGAGAGTTGAGGAAAATGCTCAAAAGTAAGACAAGACAGAGGCGGAAAGAAAAATAGAAAAAGGAAAATTCAAGGCTGTTCTCAAACATATTTGGCTAGAGCTCTTTCCACCTACACCAATCAAACAACCTGCAGTGTCCAGGGAAACAGACTGAGTACTATTTACAACATCACCAATCCAGTGGCCCTGAGCTGCTGTGCAATGCTCCAGATTTGTTGCAATGGGTTATAAATCTCAATAAAGCTTCCAATAAATATTATGCCCTTATGTAAAATCATAGAAGATGAGTATCATGGTTTTTTGGGGGGCAAAAAATGTGTTAGGATATGTGTGCGTATCTTTACTATCTGTAACACACCCATCCTCCCGGGATGGGTGGATCTGATGAGCCAGTCAAACGTTTTCCGATGAGAAATGGTCACAGTGAATTAGAGGACGGAGGTATTTCCGTGAATTCTCAGCAGGGCACACATCGCACCTGCCAATGCACAGGTCACGTTGAGCAAGGCAATTAGGATATAAACAAATACTATGTCCCCAGTTTAACCTCTTTCCAGTCACCGTGCAGGCTTTCTCTGACAGGATGGCCTTTTAACATCTTTTCTGTGGTTCAGAGAGAGCAACACCCATGATGTCATCTGATAAACCTCTCTCGAGCTTTCTGGGTCAATATGGGGCAACACAACATTAACAGATAGTTATAGCTTATATTTGGGTTAGATACATATATAAAGTCAGTATAGTGCCAAAATATTATCTACATGCACGCGAGTAAAGGAGCAGAGCACGCGACTCAAACAGCTCACATGAGTATTAATATTCTTACTGCACCTCTGTACACATTATCTCTGCTAATGCTTTAATCGACTAAGGATTCTGAAGTTTGGTATTTTAAAATAAGACGTGATGATCTTCTCTTGTGCAACAGAGACCGTGATTTACAAAAGAAATGAAAAGCTGTATTCAATACGACTTGGAGACCATAAACTTATCAGGAAAGTGTTAACTGAGGTCGTCGATCAAAGAAGCTTTATGGTCATTTTCCTGACTTTATACACTCTAACTTTACTTTAGATACACAGAGGCATCATTCTCACTAACCAAATCCCACTTTAACATCTCGTCAACATAAAGCCCAGCCAAGCGCAACTTTCCTTGGTGAAACAGTGGTGCTCAATATTAATTACTTTCCTCTAATGGTAGAGGAAGCCTAACCTTGTGCAGTAATCCATGCATGTTTGTTTTCTCAGAGCATCTTTGGTATTTAAAATCTATTGCGCTTAAAGAAAATGCATCAGAAATAATGATAAAATAAAGATGCGTGTGAGTTTGTGATAGTTGTTCAATAAAATATAAAGGTGTTTAGTTCTAAAATTCAACACCAGCATGGTTGGATACAGTCTAAGTGATGCACAACAAAAGATCACATCGCCTGCCATTTCTGTCTCAATACATATGACTTACAGGAAATTGACACAGCCAGTCCCAGGTGGTGGGGCGATCCAGACAAAGCTGAAGCTCGTAGAGGGCTGGTGGCTGACATGGGAAGCCACCACGCTGCAGACAAACTGGGTTCCACCAAACTGACGATCTGGCATCACACCTGCGGCACAGAAGACAAGCAAGACACATGAGGAGACATGAGGACTAGCAGTGAAGGTTCAGCTGATGGATTTTTTGGGGGAAATTGTTTCCTTTCAGCTTGCAATTTAAAGGCTGTAAAAATTGCTGCAGTTTTCTATGGTTGAATTATTTCCTGTTTTATAGGTACCAGCTGGTTTCCATTTGTACTAAAACTTAGATTATCCACTCACGAAAACAGAAAAAGGAACTTGCAAAGCCATAAATGTCATGTCTGCTTTTATGTTGACAAAATTTACATCGCATCCATTAGCTAATCTGTCGAGCAGCCTTACTCAAAGACAAAAGATTACAAGAGAACAGATGTGGTGTCCTGAATTACATTTAATTCATGGCCTTCTGCATTACAATGCTTTTTGGTAGCAAACGCTCGTCAGCTAATCCTCAATTAATCCACACTCAGCTGCATTATTGCACACTCACAGTTACTTTTACTACAATATAAAAACAATGTTAACAATGTCGCTGTGATGAACCGAGGTTTTAAGAAGCGAGTCCGTCCAGGCTGCTTTTATACTGTAACAAATGAAATAAAAATAAAAATAAATAAAAATAAAATCACAATAACGAAGGACACTGACTTTTCTGTGTTGTCTTGCACAAAGCACTGCTATAAAATAAAATGCTGCATTAATAATTGCTGAAACAAAGCACACTCAAAGAGTGCAAGAGAGATTCTTAATAATTTCTTATAGCACAAACACTGAAGACAGAGCCACAAGCAACCGTGTAATATAAGAGACTATCAGTGGTGGAAAAATGTTGTGCTCTTTTGTGCTTCAGTTTTTTTCTGTGCTTTCTATGTTCTCCTGTCTTTGCCTTTATGCATTTCAGCATTAGCGATTTAAAGGTTTATTGTTTTTACTTCCTGCCTTTGTTCCTTTTCCCTCTTTTCTAGGACCTTGTACTACAAAATAAGTTCAAAATACCCTTCAGTGGCCACACAAAGCTGGTTATCACCTCGCTAAGTGAACCCAGGGTTCCATCACACTATCACATTTATATGAAGGGGTCATTTTAAAAGCAGTGTATGAACTTTGTATGAACTTGGGCACTTTGGTCAGTACGACTGAAAAAGATTTATTTTAATAAAGTAAATCAAGCAGAATAAAGTAAAATTTTATCAAGTAAAACTGGTAAAAATTCCAACTGTGTAAGTTTTCAGCTTTTCAATACCATAACTCTATCATTAAATCATGGAAGAATCTGATGGATTATAATCAAGTATTTTATTAACTCTTTCACCCATAAAGATAACATGTGACAACCTCCCCTCTACCTTTAATGACCTCAGTATATAAATATCAATCAAGAGGTTTTTCCAAGGGTAGCTGAATAGGCGGAGATCACCTCCTCGCTAACTTGTGGCACACCCAGTTATTTTGTTCTATGGGCAGGCCTGCAAATAGAAACCACTCAGTTCAGAAAAAGCTTCATCAGTAGTCCTAGTAGGTCTTCATAGAGTAAAGAGTGAAATTAATGTTTAAAAGAGAGATTTAGTTTTAATTCTTACAGCTTCAACCTCGGTGGTGTTCACCAGAATTCAAACATTCAAACAGGCTCAGTCTATTTGTAAATTTCACATGAGGTCAACAAGTACAAATAGGTTTCTTGTTTTATGATCACAATACTAGAATTGTTTGGCAACAACAGGGAATTAATTGATTCAGGTGATGATTTAATTCCTGCTGATGTCTAATCTGGATCCTAAACTGATCTGGAGCAGTTACCATGGTGATATATGCTATTAAGAAGTGAACTCTACGGTGGCCCTGAGAGGCCAAATGGACTGCAACTTAAGAAAACACCAGCAAAAGGAAAAACGCAGCAAAAGCACACAAAACACAACGGAAGTAGGAAAAACGACAACGGAAATAGGAAAAAACACAAGGGAAGTGTTTCTGGGGAGACAATAACCTGGCGGACCAGTTGCAGGAACCAAAATATGCTAAGAATTGCGCTGGGAGACACTTAAAAGAAGTGGAGGAAGAGGTAAGAGGTAAGTGTGTTAGCCTAACTATTAGCCTAAAAATCCGTCATCAGCATCATATGAATCATGATAAAACAGGCCTACCATATTTTGGGTTCCTGCAACTGATCCGTCGGGTTATTGTCTCCCCAGAAACACTTCCCTTGTGTTTTTTCCTATTTCTGTTTTGTTTTTTCTATTTCCGTTGTGTTTTGTGTGCTTTTGCAGCATTTTTCTTATTGCTGGTGTTTTCTTAAGTTGCAGTCCGTTTGGCCTCTCAGGGCCACCATAGAGTTCACTTTCTAATAGCATATATCACCATGGTAACTGCTCCAGATCAGTTTAGGATCCAGATTAACCCTGAAGTTACCTGGATCAACCCAAAGTCTTCTTCATATCACAGACCCCTGATTGACAACCCTTACCAGCACTTTGTGTACATCTAGTCTTCATCCACCTTTTAACTTTCTTTTTTAAACTTTCCTGGTATTGTTTTTGGTCCACATATTTGAACTGAAAATAAACCGCTCACTTATTTCTACTTGCTTTCATTTGCTCCAGTTCTCTTTTCTGTACTTCTTTCCCTTATCATTTTTTTTCTCAACCATCTTCTTTCCTCTTTCCCTGTGAGCTGACAATCTGACAGTGCTCTTATTAATGAGCATCTGTGTCCAGCTATGATTGCACCGATGAAATGACATCGTGTCGCACAATCTTTGCTTTATATCACAAAGGCCAAGGGCAGGACACCACCAGACTCATCAATCATCGTATGCACATTTGGAACAGTTTAATTATCTACTGTACCTGACTTTGTAGTGTCATCTAAGAGGTGCCCAAACTGTGCTGCAATTCACAAACACATAAATGCGTTCCCCAGACAGCAATGCATTTGTCATAATATTACAACAGTAAGTCACTCTAGCACTGAGGCCACACACATTCAGCCAGTTTAAAAATGTACGTACTCTCCCATCTGTTTACAAAGATGTGCTCTAAGCGGCAGTGGCTCGCCTCTATGTATAACCTGCAAAACACCATCTCCTCTCTGCTATCATAACTCACTTCACTGAAAGTATAATCAGCAATGATTAATAACTGAGAAGCTTTAATATCCCCAGAATCAATGTGCAAATCAATAAGTAAAAATTGTGTATGTATGTGTGTGTGGTTGAAAATTCATTATTTGAAAAGAAATAATTTCACCCATTTCTGACAGTAATAAATCTGACCTCACAGATTGCATCCATAAATATACACAATGTTGACAGCACCATAAACGTTTCTGTTTGATGAGGCCAGCTGTGTGTGTGTGTGTGTGTGTGTATTTGTGCAGAGCTTCATTTGTATCACTGCATAAAATTTATACTGAAGTGTATGTGCGCGCCGTGGTACAAACAAATCTACTTATCATTGCTGTCGGTTAAAAAGCTCAGGAAAAACAACCACTTGTTTTTACACCAAGGACCAGACATTGATTTCTGCACCCAATGGGACATCCCAAGATTCCCCCCTACCCAAACAAGCACAGTAACATCATGCTTTTCAACTTCTAACTGAACAGCCGTCAAAGCAACATCATTTACAGCGCTTTAACGTGACAACATATTGTGCTGTTACGTGCAAGTACATGCGCTGTGTGGTCCTAATGTGTCAGATTTATGAGCTGTTCAGCAGCGCAGCCTTTAACAATGCTAAGGAGGTGCTGGTATGTAATAACAGAATGGGATTTAATCACCTCGTAATGCTATTATTTTGAAATCACCAACAATTTCTCTGAGTAATGGCCACAATTTACTTCTGAGCATATACTAACACAATCATACACACAAGGAAATGCACATAAACACACTATATCAATGATTAAACCTTTACTGCTGATATACAGAGCAGATGAAATAGTTTCTGTGCAGGCCTTATCCCTCTTTAACATACCTATACATCGTTCTGTCTTTTTAACACAAATCCAGACCAGTTTCACTGCAGATATGTGCCACATATTTACCGGCATAGCTAACGGCAGCCAAGGCAACAGGTTTCGCTCTAATTGTTCAATTTTGCTGCAGATTAAGAAAAAAAAAGCTTTGACTATTTCCAACAACCCATAATTTGAGCATTCCTTGCCGATGTGCAATACAAGTCTAGCTCTTTTGACTAATAGACACTAGTAGATGGCCACAAAGACAAAAAAAAGAGCAGTGAGGTGATGGGACTGAACAGCAGAGAAATCAGCAGGAGATAAAAAGACAAAACTAGCCACCATTTTCACTAAATGAAAAATTACATGCACTTGCAGTGTTGCCACTCACCACTGAGGTGTGTTTAGAAACTTACACTTCACAAACTCTTGCACTACAACTCTGAAGTAATGAAAGAAAACACACACAGATTTCACCGCTTTAAAAAAAGGCATAACTTAATGAGAGAATGACAAAAAAATAGAAGAAATTAAGTATGAAAGACAGCGATTGCTCTCGAAGAGCTAAAGGTACGGCTAAAGAAAAGCAGAGCACTTAGGCTATGGTGAAGATGAAAAGGCAGTCTGATGCACTCCAGGACACAGCAGCACTGGGACTTGACACCGCTCACAGAATTTCTATTCCCACTTGAAAAATACACTCAGGCATAAAAATGCAAATAACGATCTCTTATTCCTTTCATGTCTGGGTGTGGAGAGGGAGAGAAAAATCACTATTATTCGATGTGAAAATCTCAAATGTTCCAGTAAAGCAACAAGCTTTAGTGAACCTGGACAGGAAAAAATAAAAGAAGCTCTGACATTCACGATTCGGTCCAGGGAAGAAGCAGAAAAACAGCACGACAAGCTCTTTTGTACCTGTGAAATGAAAATATATGAAAGAAAAAGCCCATCCTGTGACCTTAAATTACTCTTAACTCAGCTGACCTCTGAGTTCTTTGTTAAATTAGCAGCTGGCAAATACCAAATCTGGTAAAAAAAACACCTCCTTTATCGCTGATGATTCCCCTGAATTCCATGTGATAACCTTAATGCAGTGTTAATTAAAAAGCATCTTTTACTTTGTGACTGGGAGAAAAGCTTTTGGTTGAGCATTCTAAGCAAATTTTTGTAAAAAAAGATTCAAAACTACTACTTTTTAGTAGAAATCATTTTATGCTTCATTAACTGTGATATTTTATTATCCGCACTGGGTCCTATTATCACGCCATCAGCTACATGCAGAACTCGCCTAATGAGCTGTAAATTTATAAGTGCATTACAAATGCCACCAGTGATGCATTAACGCTGCACGTTAGCATCAGCAGAGTCCATCTCTAATTCAATAAGCAGCCTCAGGAGGATCTTGAAGGAATACTCCATCCACACATTGTCAGTCAAATACCCACATGCAAATACATGCGCGTTCACACGTTCAAACACATGCAGTTCTTTCACATGTAGATTGGATACTTAAGAGCTGTCGGAAGTGATTAATGGCAAGGGAAGATGACCTGCTAACTCCCACGGTATGACGGGCCAAACCTTGTTTCATAAATATGAACCCACACACACATGCACACGGGCACGCAGTTGCTTATACATGCGCTCTCGAGCGTGCCCACACACGAACTCAATCGCACACACAAAAACACAGGAAATGGGTGTGTCTGGATTTTAGGGGTCACGTGTTGGTTGTTGGAATGTCACTCCGACGTCCATCTCTGCTGGTAATTGTAGTGAATTTTTAAAGCCATCCATAAAAAAGAAAAAAGAAGTGGGAAGCTGACCGCCTCTTATTTATTCATGTTCCGTCTGCCCATGTCTCCGCTAACAAAGACTTCCCCACATTTTAACATTCTAATTTTTTAATATGTAAACACTTCAGTTCACATCTGTGTATGTCCTATTTAAAAATCTCTCTATTTCTCACTTTGCAAAGCTAATGAGCTTTCCACAGCCAAGCTCGAAACAAGTCAAATAGATGGAGTGAGAATTCTCCCCGATGGAGCAGATGGGCAATCGGTGGCTCAGCCTGGCAGCAAGTTAACACTGTAGGACCAGCAGGAGCCGGTCGAACTGGCATTAGAGATGGTAGTTAGGCTACGTGGCAGAGTTTTGGGGATTCAAAAGGCACCATTCAAACTGAAATGCACATTTACCAAAATCCATACGCACCATTTGACATCTGGTCAGTAGCCATTTGCTGCCTAGCAGATGTCTAATGGTGTCCAACTAAGTGCTTTTTAAGATCAGTTCAAGACAGTTAAACATGCTTTTCCCGCTATGATTGACACAAAGGCACTTGAACAACGTGTTTAAGCTGCTTCCCTGCCATCAACAGTAAATGCTGTAAACTTGTCTGGCTTGCTTAAAACGCTACAGCGCGCGCACTATGCATTCAGAATCACAGACATGGATGTGGCTCTGTACGCTTGAACTAACAAGAAACAAGTGCAATCCGAATGCATGTGTATGCACAGCAGCTTGCTTAAAGCATTAAAACCCTACAAAGCAGTGTAATGTGCTGTAAAGAGATTAGGTTATTCCATTATTTGTCTAGGGATCTTATATTTGTCACTAAGCACTTAATTTAACAGAGAAAAGTCAGTTTCACATAAAAAGCAGAGATGAATGTTTATCACCTTGCGTATCCTCACTCTCAGACAGATAATAGCCTTGCAACCATCTTTCTACCACTGGCTCAGACTTAAAAAGCTAATGCAAAGCACGCCAAATAACTTGGCGAGAAAGCCAATTAAAGGTTCATATTTCATGCGGTGATTCTAACCTGTCACAAAATTATTGGAGCATTAACATGTATTATTAAAAGCCTGTGAATGTATGGGAATCTGTCAAAAGCTGGAATATAATGCCTCTGTCAACACGTTTCAAGAGAAGGCCACACAATAGCCACATAAATGATACATCACAACAGTAGTGACAGCCCGAGTAGGGACCCCATACGCTTTGTGCTGCTGAATGATCCCATGGGATGTATGGTTTTTTTCTGTGTGTCTGATGTGGTGCATTCACCCCTTCTTCCACAGTGCCATCCTCAGCTGGTCAGTCGGACCACTGCAGGGTCTCGTGGTACATGACGACCCACTCTGCTCTGCCATTGGCCAAAAATGGCATCCATCTTTGCCTTTGCCAATCATGCTACCATGGAGACAGGTTGGCAACTTTGAGGTGGTGGCGGGGGTCCGGCACAGCGTTGCCAGGAGGAAGCTGTGTGTTAATATGGGTGGTGAAAGATGCCAGCGGCCAGGGGGAAAGAGAGTAAGAAACTCTGTGGGAAAATGTGAGGGAAAGAGGCTTGCCACATCAATGAAAGACTTTAACTGGTATTAAAGAACACCTGGGGGTCTGCTAAGCAGCAAATGTGTGCTGGTGAAGAAGTGCAAAGAGAGGCTTATTGTGCATGTGTATACATTAATGTTTCCATATCCGCACAGTAGAAAAATGTGTTGGAAACACCTGACCAATTTTTGCTTATGTGCATGCGCTCATAGAGCAGTTTCGCTTTCATTTAGACTTCTATTGTATCTCACAGCATCCATCATCCATAAACTCCTGATGGCATAGCTGCACCCACCCACCCACAAAAACACAAATCTATGGCTTGTTGTAGGAGCTGCCAGTATGGCTCCACCCAGCTGACAAAGAGAGAGAGGGAGTATTTTGCAGAAAAGCATATGCTCATGCTCTTACATTATTTAACACAAATACTCAACACATGTAAAAATTGCTTCTGTGAGACGCTCTACATATGCTCCTTGTGTCAAAACTGGTAACTGAAAAGTTAAAGTAAGACGAAAATAAACATCTAATTCGTTGCTTGTGCGCTCCTGGCTTCCTTGCTGTGATCAAGAGCTACAAGCCATGCAAGCATAAATGATAAATGGAGTACAGGAACACCAGTGGAGCATAATAGACCCTCCAGAACTAATGTCCCATAATTGAAATGAATGTTGTTCTGAATCAAACAAGTGTTGTGTGTTTTGGAGCCGCACCTTGTATGATAGATGAGACTTAGACTACTTTACAAAAGCCTAAAAAGCCATATTCACAAGCCCGCACAGATCATACATCAAATGCATGTATAAGAGTATATTCCATCTACACTGCTGAATACAGTATCTGTTGGATCCAGAATGTTATCAATATTTTGATAAAAATATTTTGGTCCACTTCTCCAGCACTACTTCAATGTGATATGTCCATTCTGGGTGGTTGTTTAAATTTTGAGCAGAGAAGTCACATACTTTTGCTTTGGAGGAAGAACAGACTAAAATGTGAAACATGAGCTACATCGTATTGGATCAGAAAAAAGCGTATGAGCCAAACTTTACCCAAAACCAAGATCATCAGCCTGAGATTCAAAAGCACATAAAAAAGTAAAACATTTTCAAGTGCGCTCATACTTTTTTAACTGTATATTTAGACATTAAAGAAGTGAATTAGATCTTAATAAAAACCTGTAATTACACAGAAAAAACACATATCTGCTAGAAGTACTGTAGGTCTGAGTTCTGGAGGTGAAACACCATTTTACATGGATTTCTTTTCTTTTATGTTTGACTAACCGTTTGTGTTTGTTATTACATTGGGCTTATTTGTAGTGATGTTAGTACATTTTTTGAAGCTTTATTACGGTAAACACAAGGTTATAATTACTGATAGGAAGGACAGCCAAAACTATGATAATAGAAGAAGTCCCAGGCTCAAGATATGTGTGTTATGTAAACTATGAAGGTGAAGTGGTGCTTCAAGCCCTAAATCAGCAACTGAAAGGCTGAGTGCTGGTGGTGTGGGGCCTGTGCAGCAGCAACCAGTGGAGGACAGCCAGCTTCGTGCCCCAGGAGAGGCTTACCACATTGGGTGGCAAAGTCACTAAACACCCCTTCCCCCAGCCCTGTAGTCTTTGAGCACCATTTTCTTCTAACAACTCTCCATCCATACATCCATCCATCAGCAAAGCCTATGAGCAGCTGCCTTCTGTGGGTGTGTGTCATTGTAGCTTGGCAGGCACACACCACAGCTTTACCGGCAGGCGCTAGGGCTAATTTGATTTTTAATTCAACACGACTCCTCGGCTAATAGTTTGAGTTGGGGATTAATTAATCTGATTTGACTTGTGCTAATTTCTTGCACCCACGTCCCCGGTCTCCACCCGTCAGTGCAGCAAATAAACAAACTGGTGAGGCCGTGGTCTCGCAGGCCCTGCCCTGACACACATGAGAGAGATAGAGACCTGGGGCGACAGGTGAGGAGCCGACGGAAAGCCTTTGGAAAACGTAGCGTGGTGCCTGTGCTGCCTTTGCATGCATGTGTATGTCGAGTGTGTTGTGTGTAGCTAAATGTGTTTATGGAGGAGGCTGGAGATGAGCCTGGTCTGACAGAGAAGTGCTGGGAGGCAGTGAACTAATCACAGCAACAGACTGGCTCTCGTAAGGAGGGCGAAACAAAGAGAAGGTCAGTAACTATTTTCACAGCCAAAATATGGGTCAGAGTGGATCTGGGTGAGTTCCTCACAGATAACTTGTATATAATGTAAAAGGGGGAAAAAAGTGGCCATGCAATAGAGCATCCCTGTTCTGTCTCGGAGGCTTTTAGAGGGTAGAGGGCCAAACCCAGGTAGGGCCCTACAGCAGAAAAAAAAGCAAAACCACTAAGCGTCCTCAGCTCACAGAGTCAGATTGAGCACTTCCACTGTTTCTAATACTCAAGGGAACTTTAAAAATGAATAGACCTAAGAGTGCAGCTTGGATGGCATGCACTTTGTGGGGAAGGCTTTGTAAAATCACTTCCTTTCACTTTGCACACCAATATCCACACGCTTGCAAGGTGCTAGTGGTGGCATAGAATTTAAGCAAGATAAATTTCAAAGTCAGCTTGCCTCTAACTTAAAATGACGCAAACCTTCTAGCGTTGACAGAAATGTGTCAATCGGAGCAGTCAAAGCTGTCTCTGTCTTTATTCTATCTTTATTTCTCTCTCATTCGCTCTGGCATGTTACCACCCTCTCTGCATGGCAGAAAATAACATTGCTCTGCTCAAGAGAGACCACACATGGGAGAAACAGCCTACGCCTGCTGCTCTCTCCTGCAGAATAATAACAAAAAAAGATAATAATAATAAAATAAAACTGCCCAACAGCTCGCACACCACTTTGAAATCTCTATCACAGAGAGTCCAGCTCCTGCTCTTCCTTATTCCTGCTCTCTTAGTCAGCCCTGGACCGGATTTACCATACAGCAAAGAAAAGAAAAAATGTGTATAAAAATACACATGTGCTCTCATGTGCATACACGCACACTAGGGCACAAATAGATGCACACAGGCATGTAAGCACACCTGGGGAAGCCATGGGAGTTCAAAAAAACCACTGTTTTTTTTTCCTTTAATAGAGCTAGCTATTCAATGAACCAGTAAATTCCCAGCAGCACCAGCAGTAGTGCTCCTACAGGTCTGCTGCACCATCACACCTGAGAGGCTGTTGGGATGTATGGCCAAACAGCTGTGGCCACTGCTTTAGGTCCAACATGAATTAGTAATGAATCGTGTATTCTGTTTGAATTCTTTAACGGTGGGGTTGCTTTGGCCTCTAAGGATGCTTTCCGCATGGAGAGAAGTTACTTCGGACTTCTGGTGCATAATTACCCAAGCATTCCACTGGATTCCTGGAGTACACGAATGTTTAGCCACCTGTTAGCAGCCTCCAGGCATTGCATATTAGTGGGGGGAATATGTGTTAGGAAAGAAAGGGACAGCCTGGGCGAGAGGGTTGGGGAAGTCCTGCGCCAGCAAAGCAGTGAGATTTACAACAAGCCGACCCAGTCGATCTTAAGTGTGATCTGACACGCTGCTGCAGAGAACACAAATCACCTACCATACATAACCCGCCTCCTGACAACTCATTTCATCTTCTGCACTAATGAATTCATCATCAGGAGGGATATGCCTTTGGTGTCCCAGCCCTGAGCAGAGAAGGAGTAATGGCTTAGATAAGTCATCATCATCATTATTAACATCATCACTGCTGCCAGCTCCTCCTTGTCTCTGTTTGGCCCATAGTTCAGTAGCAACAGTTTGGGACTGTAAAGTGTCCTTGACAGAGATGTTATAGGCAAACTTTGGCGTTCAAGGTTATTGTGAGGATGGATATCAGAGCAAAAGTGTCACAGATGTGTATCCTATGTATGAGAATCAGCGCGAGTGTGCGTATGTCAATAGAATTTGAATGTGTTTGGGGTATGAATGGATAAGTCGGTGAGTGTGAGAGCTCTTATGGGAGCAAACGAGTGTATATACGTGTGTGTATGTGTGTATTTATGAGCGCATGAAGGAGTCTAAGCGGCACAGTCAGGGAGCTGTCAGCAGAGAGCCAGAGAGCACGCTGATCACAGGGCTGCAATGTGTTTGATGTCTCCTAGGGACTGACAGCTTCTCTCCCCTTGGGAGCCCCTTCTCTCACCCCTTCTCTGCTCCCTGCACCACCCTTTCTCTATATCATTCCTCTTTATCCTCATCTTTCCATACATAGCATCTCCTTCACAGTCTGTGCCCTGCTCGGGAGGGGTGGGTTTGCGAAAGAACACTTGTGCTCTTGTGGGACTGTTGGTACTGTTTGAGAAAACACAGAGGTTCCCAAACAAGGCTTTGTTCAGCAGGAAGCACACCTGCGAGTGTGTCTCCATAAATACTGACATGATGAGCTGCCATCTCTCATAGTCTGACATTCTGGCTGACATTCAATCTGGCTTAGTGGCAAGAGGGGGCTGACAGCTGACCTTCAGCCCCGAGATGGATGAGTGTGTGGATATCTGGATTTGAATGCATAATTATGTATATTAAAAAGGAAGAAAATTGTAATATTTTTCTGTTTCAGAACAAGTTCTGCTAACCTGCTAATGCATGGGTCATTTTGCAAACAAGATTATATACTATGGGTCAGTAGCAGCCTTATACAAAGTAATTAGCCTGCATGGCTCCACAGTCAGATGCCACAATTTGATTTCAGTAGCACTGACGAGTTTTTGGAAGTTGTGGCATTTTTTTCCTTTTTTCTTACTCTGTGGTCGCAGCAGCTGAATGGCAATATTTTCCAGCAGAGTGCAAGTTTGTGAGAGCTTCATGCTTCCCAAGTTGGAAAATGAACACGGAAACTAATGGCATATTATTTAGTATGAGGGATGAGATAGTTGAGGTTAGTATATTCCACTGTATACTATTTGTCATTTTCATGCCCCAGTTGTGCTTTTAAATTATCTGATTTCTGACTGCCATAAAAACTAGACATTAGTGCATCTTTGTAGTGTATGGCTATCAGAATCCTCCAATATTACATAAAATGCTGTTCGGCATGAAATCTACAACTTAGAAATTCATCTGTTATTGTCTGATACACCGCTATGAGAATAAACTGCGAACTGCATCTTTGTCATTTATCATTTTAATGTTAAATGGCAAAGATGAATGAATACTAAAGCCTATTCATATATTATTCATGTATTAACTACTTTGTAGCTCACTAAGAACCCAGCATAGGAAAAAAGTTATAGGGAAAAAAAAAATAATTTAAAAAAAATGTTTAGTTGTTAAATTGTTTGCATGAAATTTACTAACAAGGCAACAGTTTGAGGAATACCTTAAAACTGAGTGTCTAATTAAAAAAATATTACAAAGGCTGTAACAGAGTACCAGGTCCCCTGGAATTAATTTGAGAGTTAAATGTTTGCAAGACCTGATTATTCTTTTGGCAGAAGACCTTTTCTGGCAACCCCTCCTACACAGGTCAAGGTGCAGCAGGATTTCATCAGTTGGGTTGTGTGTTAGCATGAGCCCATCCGTCATGGCAAGAGAGTGTCGGCTGGATGTCCCTGTCACTAAGCTGTCCATTTTGTCAGACAGCCAGATCCATCATATAGAGATGGGGACTGAGCCTCGCTAGCGGAAGACAACCACCCCGCAAATACATACAAATATGCAAATTAACAGCAAAATAAACATCACCCTGCAAACGAGCCATCCATCAATGACCAGTTTCTCAGCAGCTCAGCGCTGGCAAGGCAACACCAATCAGGCCCCCCATTAGGGGGAGTGATGAAATGTCATCATCACATCCTGTCATCCTCCTTCTCTTCTAAATATATATACATATGTGTGCGTAAAGAAGAAAGTGTGTGTGTGCGCACAAGTGTGTTTGTGTCTTTTATATATTAGATAAAGACAGCCAATGTAAATTCAAAATGCATGTTTTAAATGTTGAACAGCTATCCAGTTACCCGGCCCTATGTGAAAAAGTAATTGTCCCATAAAACTAATAACTGGTTGTGACACCAGAAGAACTGCAATCGAGTGTTTGTAATTACTGTCTGTGAGTCTTTCATGTCACTGTGGAGGAATTTTGCCCCACTCTTCAGTGGAGAATTGTTTTAATTCAGCCACACTGATTGGTTTTCGAGCATAAACAGCCTGTTTAATCAGATTTTAAGTTGGACTGTGACTATGTCATCCATTATATATTTTGATTCATTCACAGGCGAACTTGCTGGTGTGGTCTGGCTCATTGTCCTGCCACATAAAGTGAGCATGAACTAATAGCTGGACATTGTCCTTCCTGGTTTTTTGGTATAGGGCAGAAATCATTTTTTAATTGAAGTCATCCAGGTCTCGAAGCAGCAAAGCAGCCCCAGACAGTCACACTACCACCACCATGTTTAACTGCGGCTCATGTTCTTTTTATGTGTTAGTTTCATGCCAGATGTGGAGGGACTCAAACCTTTCACAAAGTTTATTTTTTGTCTTGTCAGTCTTTTCGGGATCATGTTTTTTGGCAGATGTGAGACAAGCCTTTGCGTTCTTTTTGGTTAACAGCGGTTTTATCCCCTGTAACTCTCCTGTGGAAGTTATTTTTGCCCAGTCTCTCGAGTGAATGATGAACACTGACCATAACTGAGGCAAGTGAGGCCTGCAATTCTTTAGATGTTGTGTTTAGATGTAGCCGTCCTGGATGACTTGCTCATGCACTCCTGGACTAATTCTGGTAGGCCGGCCACTCCAGTTGAAAACTGTTTTTCTCCATTAGTGAATAATGACTCTCACCGTGATTCCCCAAACCTCAAAAATAGACTTGTAACCCTTTGCAGACTGATAGACATCAATGAAACGATCTAATCTTTTCTTGATTTTCTTTAGATTGCAACATGAAGGACTGCTTTCCGAGATCTTTTAGCCTTCTTTGTTTTGTCAAACATTAAACACGCCTGGGTGCGGCTTTAGAAATTGAACTCCGCTTTCCAAAAAATGTAGTTAATCACAGTAAATTCATGATTTAGCAAGGGAAGCCAATTATTTTTTCCACACAGGGCCAGAGAGCTTAGGATAGCATTTTTACTGTAAAAAAAGAAATCTGCACCTTCTGTTTATCTTTGTCCAATATTAGTTTTGTGTGATGGTCTGAAACATAAAAGTGTGTGAAATATGAAAAAAGAAATAAGAAATGAGGAGGTATGTACACATTTTTCCACTCTCACACTCATTCCTCGATCTCATACACTTTCTCAGTCCAATATTGGCGTTTTGCTCTAAATTTCCCTCCCATCTATTTTCAAAGCTCTCCTTTTCTTTCAAGTGCCTGTTCATCATTGTGATTATAAGTTAGCTGGACACATTTAGAATGAATACTTGCTCTGTCTGTCTTTGTGTTTGAATGGATAATGATGTGATGGGAAACATTTTACTATCAGGGAATACAAATCAGACCACATGTGACATTACTTTCCATCCAGGCTCTGGCCTATGGGTTTTAATATATCACCTCATTACTGCTATGTGACATTAACAGCAAGCAGATTTTATGATACCTGAAACAAAAATCAAAATTATGACAATATACTTATGTTATTGGTTTCATCATTTAATCTTTCTGGTTGCCAAGCTGAAAGCTTCAGAACGCCAAGAGGGTGGATTGGAAAGAAAGACCTCTTAATGGAATAAATGTCAAAGAAAGGAAAAACACTGAGGAGTTGGAATTCTTCGAGTCCAGACTCATGTTGCATTTCTGGCAGTGTGCACAGACATCCGTTTTGACCACGTTACATTCAAACATGCATATAAAGTCTCCATGTTTCACTCTAAAGTATTTCAAAAGGTCTCTAATGAGTACTTGGGTTGTCAAAATCGACTACAAAGTAGACTCAAATGAAGCTGCACGTCATACCTCATCCATTAACTGTGAGTTGTAAGTAGATGAATCCCAAAATGAAATGTCAAGTCTTTCCTCTCAGCTCTGGCACCTTGAAATAAATGCACCCAGACTAGTTTTGCTGGCCTGTGTTGGCTACATTTACGAAAACCACAATCAATTTGCACTCCCGTGTTCTCCCTGTATTTAGCAGGCATGGCTCCCAAAGCACAACATTGTTTTTAGCTCCAGTTCGTCTGATTCTGCACTTGCCACAGCAGAGCAGTTACAGCATCGTAAAGGTCTGTGGTTAGCCCGCCAGCAGCAAGTAGAAGGTCGCTTGCCTTTAGGGAGTGGAGGAACGAGCCTTGAGCAACTTGAACCACAACTCAGCGCAGCGGCCGAAAACATGGCATTCCTTAGACTACCTTAAACTGCCCTGCCAACTGCTGCATCACACATCGGTTACAGTAATTTGACAAACAGTGGGCGACGCTGCAGTGAAAAGCCTCAAACTAAAACATATGTGTTACAAACGTAGTTCAAAGAGCACTGCAATTCAAGTGGAGTGGAAGACAAAATAATGAAAAAATCACTGCTGTCCTCATGTTAAGGTGCTTGTTTCTTAAAGTTATAATTGAAGAGACCAACAAAAAGAAAAAGGAGTGATAAACACACACACACAAAGAGAACCAGTGATGAAGCATGCAATTCCGTCATGCTCACATACACACTGTTTTTATGACGTGTGTAAAAAGCAACAAAGGATGACACAGAAGACTGAGGGGATTTCTCTCTTTAGAGGCTATTGGGCAGTCATCGTGTCTGCTTGCTACCACAGCTTTGACCACACCAACCACTGGACATCCCAACGCAGCGAGTAAAAACACTAACCTCTGTGTCCACAGCTCCCTGACTTTGTCTATTTATTCCACTTCATGTCTTTTTTAAAACCATTGATTCCTTCTTCGTCTCTCTCTTAGGATCTCTTTGGTTTGCTCTTCACCTCCAACAACACAAACACAGCCAAAAACAAAAAAAATCTTCTCTCGCGCTTCATCTTAAGCTGCCGTTTCAGTCTTTCAGTGATTTATTAGCGATCTTCTCGCTACAGTGGTTTCATTCTCCCTGTGCTATAGTTCATGTTAGTTCCTGGACTGATACATCTGCCAACCACATGTTCCCCCCAGCCAGCCAACACTTCACTACAGCTGAACAGTTGGACTGTGTGTGTGCTCTTGAGTGAAAGTTGGTGGTATTTCTATTGAACGTGTGCATGTTGCAGTCTATTGTGTAACCGTGTCCCCCACATGGCTTCATTCAGAGGGATTAGAGCCCCACCTTATCTAAGACCCCTTGCTCATAAACACCATGCTCATAAAACTCCCTCGTGGAGTTGCGTGACCCTCTTGTGCTCAAAGGCCCATTTATATTTGTCACAACACTGGATATGAAGAGGCATCACACTGTATTATTGTTCCACTGCATTATCTTCAAAGCATTTTGGTCAAACGCTGGCTCTCTGTTAAGTCACCAAGTTTCCATGAGCTTATTAATAAAGGACGTTCTCTCTAGGAGAATGTCTTCAGCCCTTCCAATGCTGAGGAGCCTTCAATAGCTAAGTGGACCACCGTGTTCTGCAAACTAGCTGAGTTTCTATCACTTGATCATAAAAAAATCCCAATCTACCTCAAAAATGCAGAGAAAAATTAATCGAAGGGAAAATAAAACTATAAATCTATTAAATCGTCATTCAGAATCTCCTCTATGACAAGACTGCTTTTGCATGTGCCTGCTGCTCCATGGAGTCCTGAATCCCACAGTGGGAGGGGTGGCTGGAGAATTAGAGCAGAGAGACAAAGTGCAGAAAGCGCTTCAGCTGAGGACCAAATGTCTAACTGGCACTGCGAAACCCAGACAGATTACACATGCTGTAACGGAAGACTTTGCAGACTTACTTAAACACACATCTTACAGAAAGTCACCGTTCCACAAGCTGCTGCCTATCAGGGTAGGCGTAGCCTTAAAACTTTTCAAGTAATTAGAGTGAAGCTAAGGTGACGCAATCCGTGCTTGGATGCCTCCCCAGTAAACAGAGCTGCCAAGAGTGAAGAACTGCCCTGGCCAGAGTGAAGTCAATGTCTGAAGAACAGTGGAGTTAGTCAGGATAAGGGAGCCCACTGCGCAGCAGTTCTGGGACACTAGCCCTGTTCTCTAAGGAGTTCTTTATAGCTGTTCCACTGCCCCAAAAGAGCCCCCATCCGTGCACACAAGGGCTCCATCCGCAAATACTTCGTCTGAGTCTAAAATCTTGGTTATGTGTCCAAAAAAGAGTTGCACTTAATGCATTTCAGTTGCATGCTTACAGTGTAATTCGATTACAGTTGCCAGAAGTTTAAAGAATTATAAGTTTAACTTTAATCTTTTAAGAATAAAGAGAGATTCAATTTGTATCATTAAAGCAGAGCATGCACACAATACAAAGGAAAGGCAGACAAAGAATAAGATAAGTTGTTTGCAAACTTCATCCAGTTTAATAGCAACATCGACCACCTAAACTGTCGATACATTTGCATCTCTGGATAAATTAATTGTAAATCAGCCCGTCCACTGGGCCTTTACTCCAACATTTGGCAAGCTGACCTAGTGATCACTCGTTTTTTTTAAGTTTAATCTTTTAAAAGGCTCTACATTTTCTTCTTTGCTCTTCATATCTATCTCATATTCATTTTTGGGTTGTTTTTTTTTGTTCTCTCAAACATCAATGAAAACCCATCTGACCGAACCCTTGATCACATCATCCTGACTCCTCATCCATCACGACCTGTCATAACCAGAGAAGGGAAGTGGTCTTATGCTGAGTCTGGGAACGGATGTGGATCACTGAGCTGGATCGTAATACTCCGTGGTCCCAGCAGACACTTCTCGGGGTATCTGAGGGTTTACTAGTACTAAAAAGCATAAGAAAAAAAAAGCAGCTTGTATTGGCAAAAGAAGCAAGACTCACCAAAGCCAAAAGCAGCTGGAGCAGGAATGGGAGCCGACTGGACTGGCGTTGAGGTGTAGAGGCCAGTCACCAGGAGACCATCGAAGGATACACTGGTGGAGATGGTTACTGAAGAGAGAGAAAAAAGGAACATGCTTACTGCTGGTGAAGCTGAGAGTTACTCCCAGAAACATTTTAAACATAATGCATCCAGCTCTTATTTGTTTCACCACCCCTGTATTAACACCTCAAATGAATACAGGAAGATGAACTGTGAACGCCAATTAGGTGTCAGAGATCGCAATTACTAAGTTGCATTTACGCTTCATTTGCAGGCTAAGCAGATAATTAGCAGGCGTGATGTACGTGTGTGGACAGGATGTTTGGGAGTATGTAGAGCAGCTCACTAACGTCCTGCTGCTAATCACATCAGGTGTTAGCACATGGAAAGGTAAACTGGCCTTTAAATGGGATGCCAACAAGACCAAACACCCTGCAGGAGGAGAGGAGAGCACAGGGAGGTGTTGAAGCAAAATCTAGAAGGTCACTTGGACACATATAAATATATTCAGACAGAAGTAGAAGCATTATTAAAACATGTGCTAAACCAGGGTTGGAGTTACTTTAAAGGTTGCTGAATGAGAAAACAGCAGAATATCCCCACCTTACCTTTTACAGAGAAAAAGAGTGGCAGGATGTAATCTACCTCATCCTCAACAAATCACAGCGCTTTAATCAAAGCCTGTCGTACTGACAACCATATTAGAACAGACTGATGAGCTAATTGGCTGTAACCCTGATAGCTTTGCTAAGCCTTTATTCTTTCCAGCCCACCACAAACAGCCACAGATCAGAAAACTCCCGGGAGTGTGTTATCCAGCTGAACACATCTACAGCTCAGTGTATCCCGAAGCACGTTAACTATTGATCCACCCGGTAAACAAGGGCCCTGAGTGATGGGACCACAGAGTCAGCTGCATCACTGGAGGAAGAGGGCTCAGTCACTGGACTGTTTCCAGCCAGACAGAGCAGGGTAAAAGGAACAGCCCGTGGCTCAAAGGAGGAACACACACACCCCACTAAAAAAACAGAAAACAAAACCATTTTACACATCGGGGAATAAAATCCTTTGCGGCCGAGAAAGATGAAGGCATTGTTGTTTCCTGACCCTGGAATCCCCCTGCTTATGGAGGAAAACTGAATGGGAAAATGAGGCGACACCCACAGCGAGACTGTGTTTTAGTAAGAATAGCAACATGTCAGTTGGGTCTCAGGGCGTTCATTCTTCTGGGTTTGGTGCGTTACACTGAGGAATTCTGGGCAGAGCAGACTCCTGTGTGGCCCCGTCTGCCTGCCTGGCTGTCTGACTGGGCGACTCCATTAACATGTCCTCGCACAAGACGCTTGTGTGTGTGTCTCTGAATGTGTGTGTTCTCCGCGTGTCTGTGTATGTTGGACGTGTTACACCCTGTCTTAGGAGCAGAGTTCAGTCCATCTCTTCCCTCCCTTTCTCTCCTCCATATCAAAGGCTCAATAATTCATCCCACAACACTCCTTACTGTATCCGGACGTTTCCTCCCTCGTTTTTCTGTCGTAACTTTTACACAGGGATCCAGCGCTCCACAAGGAGTATATACTGTGTTTAGTAATAGTATAAACACTGTGCATACAACTTCTCTCTGCTCCATTACAGTATAAAACAGTCGGTTTTATACTTGTTAATGCTTCTCTGATCATTTCTTTGAGAAACAGCCACTCAAGTAACAGGATCTAAATCTCATTTCAAGGACTTCCACTTTTTTTCCAGCTGCTTGCGTCTCCTCACAGATAGGCTTTTAGCTCCAGTGTTGTGACACACTGTTTCTCAACTTACCACAATTTAAATGTACTGAGTGAGCCTAATTTGGGATGAAAGGGTTAGTGTTATGAAAGGCCTATTTTAAAGGTAACCATGCAGGTAACTAAGTATTTTGTCATGGTCCCTGGTCTGCTTTTTGAGTTGCTTTACAGTTTATGGAATCATGTTTATTATTTAGTTTGTTTTTCTAGTGCTCAAAGTTTTTAATTATCGTTAGCTTGACTTTTTGTTTCCTGTTTTGATTTCTTTATTATTCCAGCATACAGTGAGTCTTTGTTCTTGTTACTGTAGACAGCGTGTTTCGGTTAATGTTCTGCTTTTTATTTGTTGTAGTTATTTTAGTCACCTCAGTGTTTCTTTCTCTGTTCCTTCTGTCTCATCTTTCTGTTACTGTCTGTTTCTCTGGCTGTTATTAATATCTAGTGTCGGTCTTATCTCTGTGTGTAGCGTCTTGTCTCTGGATTACTTCCTGTTTTACTTTGACGGTTAGTTATCCTTCATGTCCTGTGTTAGTTCCACTTCCTGTTTTTCCCCCCCATTTGTTTTCAGCTGTCTCGCTCTCCACCTGTCTCAGTCCTCCATGTATATACACACTTGTGTCTTACCTTTTGTCCCTTTTTGAAGTAACATATTTTCCAGAGGCTCTCTCTGTTTTCCCCGGCCCCAATTATTACTTTTGGACTTCTGTTTGTTTCTCTATGGTTTTGTAATTTGGGACTTAATAAAAGGTTTGTTGTTCTTGTTATCTAACTCTTGGTGCCTAAACATAACCAAATACTTTTTGCTGTCTAAACCTAATCAGAGAGTAATAGCAAAAGTTTAAAAAAAAAAAAAGAGCAAGAGAGTGAAAACAGAACTAATTAGAGAGTGGAGGAAAAAAACAAAGTGCAAAACACACAGCTCACAAACCAGACACAAACCACCGTCTCCAGTGATTTAATTCACTGCCAATTCGCCAGCCTCCAAATGAGGATTTTATCGCCCTATAAAGAAGGAAAATTACGTCTCAGCGTCCGCTGAAGCCATCGGACTGCACAGCTCTGCAACCCCAGCCGCATCTGATGGAAAGACTGGGATGCACTGGGATGAGAACGCGCTTAAAATGCGTTATTGACACTTCCTACATAGCAGTTCATATTATTAATTGTGTTTGGAGGAGTAATTTTTTATACTCCCTGTCATCCACTCCACTTTGCAAACTTCTACAGCACAGTGTAAACAAGAAATAAAAACACCAGTTATGCTTTATTTCCATTTCACCCTTGATGACTGAGTGGTTTTTCATGGCATTGAGATTATGTTTATTTTTCTTGACCACATATCTGTGTGAATGTGTATGTGTGGATATTGGTTTGTTTGTTTTATATGTCAGAAATAAATGTTATCATGGTCGCAAATATTAACCAGTCAAAAGGGAGAGCTGTCTGCAGTCCCTCCTGGTCAATATAAAAAGCCTTACACTTAAAATATAGACGATTGCTTTTTTTAATTTAATATTAGAAATGCTTGGTTGTCCACAAAAAAAATAGCTGGCTCTAATAACACTGTGAGCAACAAGTAATTTCCTTTTGCTTGTCTGCTCTGAGCACTGCCAAATTCTATCAGCATGTACAGCGTGTACACGAAGCTGTATTTTGAGAAAGATACATATTTTGCTTGGCAACAGAAGCATTATCATATTCGCTCCATGTTGCTCAGTGCACCTCTAACACGTCCCTTTCTGCAGAATGCAAAGAAAAGGGCTTTCTTATTCAAAAAAAAAAAAGCAGTTATCATGTTCATATTATGCATACATGTCCTCCTCATTTGTGCTATTTTTCTATCCCTCCAAGAATACATTACCCATTCAACAAATCCGTTCCACTGTGTGGTTAAGACATGTTATCAGTCTTTACATTATGCAGTATTGATCCAAGGCCATGACATGAAGCAGTATTTAATGGAGTAATGACTGAGTTTAATGGACTAAGTTGGACCAGGCTCAGTACGCACAAAACGCTCATTTCTGCACTTCCATTGACCTGCATCACCAAGGTTACACGCACTCCATTACCCTCCACAGACAACTTTACATGTGCTCCACAAATACAGCAAACAAAAGACTTTTTTTCCCCCTGCCTTCATCATGCCGTTTCTCTCTTTAGCCGCGCTTTACACCTTTCCTACAGCTTCACTCCCATTGAGGAATCGCTGTAAAAGAAAAATCCTCTTTCCTGCACTTTCCCCATCAACTCCTTTCTCATGCATTTTCTGCTCCCTCGCAGCAGTGCACCTCTGTTTGATGTAGAGCATGGGGTGGGGGAGAAAGAGTGGAGAGGAGGAAAAGCTAGGGGCACGAGGTTACAATCGAAAAAAGAAAAAAAAAGAAAAACAAGAACAGGGGTGAAGAGGGATGGAGAAAGAAGGGGTACTGGAGTGGCCCGTGGAGAGCAGCACTACCTGATCAATACAAATCCAGGATCTAAATTATTTAGAAAGGCCTCTAACAACCTTCTCTCACTCGCCTGTGGAATGCATCAGACAGATGAGCCAATCAGATGAGATGAGATGAGATCCAATCACCTGTGGGGCTGCTTCACTCACGAGCACACACACAGACACGCACACAGATCTAAAGGGAGGCCTTTGATGGTAGCCTTAACATTCTTGTCCATACTTCATTTCTGAGCAATGTTCACTTGGCCGAGGGGGATGAGGAGCCATGAGGCGGGCAAAAGAGGTGAAATTAATACCAATAGTCTCATTCAACACGTAGGCAGGTTCTGTGTTTTTGGGTATGTATTTTTCCATGTGCATTGTTTCTTCACATATAAACAAACCGAGTGTCAGGCTAGTGCTGTTCATGCAAACTTCTAGATTGAACTTTAGGCTTTTTCCTGTCGTAAGGACTAATCTCTGGTTTACGTGTCAAGTGCACACTTAAAAAAAAGAACAATACGTGTGCGTTAACTCTGTATTTGCTGTATCAATTTTGACTGCTAGCTTAATAATTGGGGATAGGTCAGTAGATCTTTAGCATGCTTTAGCATGTGTCTGAGCAGTTTCTGCTGTGTGCATGTCCTCGCTCAATCACCGTGCAGGATACAGGAAAACCCTGCCATAATGTTTCCTTTCGATAAACCTTAATGCTTTACAACATGTTGGTATTTTACAGCATGTGGGCTGGCCGCTACTTGTTTTTAAGTGCTTCTGTTCTTAATTAAATTTTGGGTTATGTGATTCTTGTTGTGTTTAGGAAGGAAGAAGAAGGGAGTTGTTCAAGGTTTCTACAGACAAATGAGCTACTAAACATTAACAAGGCCTGCATACGTTGGTGAACCTTCATGTTTCAAATTTCAAGAGGCACACGCTAGGTCCAAGAGTCATGCCTGCAAGTGCTCCTGACTTAGATCTTGCAAAATCCTCATTACACTGTATGCATAGCACTCATACCCACATACAGATGCTCATATTTTATACTGGAACACACCACAGAGCACATCTCTTGGCCCTAAGCCAGTATGTAATATTGATGGTGCGATGTGGTATGCCTCATTATAGACACACACAACCGTGCTACTGCTCAACTATTGATGGGCCCAGGGCTTTCTTCACTTCTTGGGATCCACCAGGAGTAATGTTAGGGCACGAAGTATCAGAGCACCACACAACGCAACAAAATACACATCCTTTGCTGACAAGTCTCTCAGAGATCAAGTAGGCACACACACACACAGAAAACACATACAGTGATGACTAACTGGTAATGTAAAACTAATCTTCTGTGACAGTCTACTCTGCAAAAATATGTTCACAAAAAACTGCGAGTAAATAAAAGAAAAGCCTGCTTTTCATCTAAATGTATGCATGTGCTAAACGCTACACTACTTGTTCTGTCTGAGCAAATCTTGGTTTGAATTTGTATGATTAATTTTTCAGCTAGGATTCTCGATGAGTTCTTGTAGCCAGCTGCTAACCAAGAACAGGGCTGCATTATCGTATCGCCTGAGTGCATTACGCTTTCCTGAATCCTATAAAAGCATTCTCAACGTGGGAACAGCAAGGCACTGGAAGGAGACAGTGAATAGGTATTTAAATTTTACAAGATACTACAGTATGGTTTTACACTAGTCCCAGAGGTGTGCTATTGCCTTTAGACATGACTGTAACGGTGCTAGACAAAGAACCTGTTTTTTTTCCTATATATAGTACAAACAGTGAGGGGGGAGCCATGAATGATAGAAGGTTTGGCCAATTCCTTGAGAAAAAAAAATGGGTGTATTAAGCTGTCAAACACAAACCAAATGCTCATGCTGGAAATTCCAAACTAATGTGAATGGATCACTGTATGCTGGGTCAGCAATTACAACAGTGTCCAGAAAAATAGCACCCAGTGGCATTTTAAAAGCCATGGTAATGTCTCCTTATGGTGCAGCAAAGCATAATCGGTACTGTACTTGGCAACATGTGGCATGAGCTCATTCTTAGAAATAAAGAAAAAAAAGCATGGGAAGGGATTAAACTAGAGCTGGACAGGAAGTCCTGGAGGTCTCAAAGAAGACCTGACTTACATCACGGACAAGTGTGTTTGCATTGAAGTGTCTGTGTGGTTGGCATGGCCTGAACAGCTCCTTTCTGCTCTTTGTGTACAGACACACCCACCAGTCTTTAGCCTCACCCAATTTCACTTCACTTACACAAGTCTCAAATAAACCTATTGAAAATACCTAAAAATGGAAAGAAATGACTTTAGAAGGAGGTTCTGACAAAATCTGATACAGCTGCTCCCTTTTATACCGGGGGCTGAAAGTACAGCTTAAAGAAGCAAGAGTCTGAAAAAAGTCATTTTAGCAAGACATCACAGCACAGACAGTGCAAGAGAATATATTATCAATGAAATTCCCTCCATCCCAGGAGGATGCCCTTTTTGTTTCCAAATGGATGGAGGTTTTCCTGGCAACGATCTGGATAAAGATAGCCGACCATCTGACCCATATCCCACTGGCAGACACACACGTGCCCCAGAGAGGACCAGGAAATGGAGGCCAGATCACAGGGAAGCTATAGTTCCATCTGTTTCCACGGCCATGCCAGTGTCGGGGTGCCACTTCACTCTGAGCTTCCTGAAATGGTTCAAACTGTCAGTCACCTGACCGTGACACCGTGAAGGATAGGTTGCTGTTACCAATGACAATGAAGAAAGCAAAGATTGGAGCTTTAAACGGACAGCGTGTTCATGAATACGCAGGCCATCTGAATTACCCAAGTCTAAGTCTCTCCTTACAGCTTCAGAAGATTGTGTGGGAAGTGTGTTTCTGCACATATATGTGTCATGTGGCGTTCGAGTCAGGTTTTAGAGGCATCATTCCATTGCGTAACCTTCTGGCACCATCCTGGCCTGCTGGCACCGCCATCTGCTGCTGTGAAACACTAGATCACAGACGACCTATCAGCCACAGAGCTTCTACAGGTCTGCTTATCTACAACATGTATAACCTTTTCTGCAAAAAGGCTCAGAGAAAGCAGTTTTTCCTCTTGGGAGCAGGACACGTGTCCTTTCGTGATCACTGCCAGAGATAATAGCCAATTTCTGTTCTTGATCCAGTTTCTTCTATTGAGGTTCTACTCTGTTTACCAACGAGGGGAGCTGAAGCCTTTACTGCCTGCCTAACTTGGCTTCACCCCTGCAACAGCCGTGGAGAAAAAACAGGAGCGAAGAGGCAGTTCTGTCACAAGCATCCTGTTCCTCACACATAATCTGCCTCACAATCACACTTCATTGTGCAGCTCTCATACAATGCATACAATGTTCAGTGTGAAAACATGAGCAGGCACAGGTGTGTGCGGGATCCACAAAAAGGATCCTCGGTAAATTATTTTCCAATAATCAAAGGTTTTCACATTGTAATATTTATGTTTCTACTTTAGAGACTTTTCCTTTGTTAAGTACCACTTCAACCATCTGCAAGGGTTTTATGTCCTTTTTATTCGTGGTGCTAAAATGCTTACACTGGACTTAGAAGGAATACACAACCCTAGTGGGAAGGCATGTCCACTAATCAGCGAGGCAAAATAAGTCATGACAGAAGAGACTTCATAGCTTAGACAACTCAAAGGCTATTCTCTTTACCTGAGATTAGCTTTGATAGCACATCATCTCTCTGAGCTTTTAACATTATTCATTATTTCATTGTACACAGGCCTCAAACTGCACGCAGATCCCGTATCATTACCCAGCTCTGCTTTGAGACTCTAAATAGGTTTTGATAGGTTGCACTTCTGTTACCTGGTCTTCATCTTGTTAGGAGTTTTCATATGATGAGAAGCATGAGATAAGAAAGTGATTGTAGGTACAAGGGAAAAAAATGCAAGAAATAGCCTAATACAAATTATCTGTAACCTAAAGCAGCAGGCAAGTGTTATATAAATACAACTGCTAAAACAAAATCCAAAACATTCGCCGTAAAGGGAATGTTGTTCAGCGTCAGATGCATAATTGGTGGTTGCTATAAAGGGTTATATTGTAATCGGGTTCAAGAACACCATGATTCTTTCCCTCTGTCGCATGGTGGCTGCCAGGACTGGAGAGTGAGCTGTCCTTATGATCAACACCATGTGTTCTGTAGACAGAGAAAAAAGCTTTAGCTATCCAGGCCTGACAAGCAAAGCGTCTTCCGTCACTTGTCAAAGCCATCCTGAACATGCAAACGTGACATGAAAAGCCAAGGTGATCAAAATGCTAATCATGAAACTGACAAAATATAATTAATGTCGGTAAAATGTTACAGAGGGAAGCTGCGATTGCCTTCCAGAGAGAAAATCCAAGGAATGCAGGAAAACATTAAAAGCCTGAAAAGTTGGGTAAAACCCAAACCACAACTTCTTGCATAGGGCTGAGACACACAACACACACTGACAAATCTGGACTGTAATATAATACAAACTTGACTCTAAACTCATCAGAAAGACACCTGATCGTATGGTAATCTACTTTCACAGCAACATACAAACAAATAGTAACCACAGACAAAAACACAGACCAAATGCAGACACTGGACATGCACAGCACTGTTGCATAACTCCCTTTCCATTTCACCTGCTCCACTGGGAGCTACCCTATAGGAAAAAAGGAAGGAGACAATGAAGGCCAAGCTGTGAACTGTTAGGCATAACGTCAAGGACAGTTTTGCTGTCCCAGTCAGGGACACCAGGTTGCTTTGTTTAAAAGTTGTTTATCATATTTCCACAACTGGTTTATCTCCCACAAGGAGCGTAAACTAAACTGTTTCACAACTGAGTCATCTGTGCCAGGAAGGCATCTGTCAAAGCAAGGCCTTGAGACTTTAGCCCAACGTAGAGCAGGGATTTAGATGGGCATTTAAAATGACAGAGACTAAAACTAATGACTGAAACATTTATCTGTTTAGTTTGGCCTACCAAACTACAACTTTTTTTGACATGCCAGAAAAAAAGTAAAAATTATGAAGCACAAACTTTGTACTCTGTCCAGTCAATCAACCAACCAACAGTTGAAATACCAAACACCAAACCTCACATCATCCTCAAATGAAAGTTAAAGCATTTCAAAGGCTCTAAAAATGTCCTACAGGCCTGCATATCCAAAACACTTCTGTCTTGCATCAATGCATCAATAAAAGTGACAAGGTGGTAAATCCAAAGTAAGACAATAGAATTTGTAATGTATGTCTGTTTTGCACTCTTTGGTGTGAAGATGCTTAGATTTGGAAATCAATATCTCAATCTTCATCATTAAGTGGAATCAATTACAAATGAAGACAAACAAAAAAATACACGCCTTTTATAATTTCCTGGGTTCAGTTTTTCTACCGCTTTCCAAAAAACGGATAGCGCTATACACAATGTATGTGTCAGGAGTATCTGAACAGTTGAGACACATTTTTTCTAAACACTGAGTCTGCATGGCTTCTAAACCCCAAAACACGTTGCACCAAAACTTGGTCCACCCCAAGGATCGGGTCCCCCGACACAAACAGAGTAATATAGTGTACTGTTAAGTGCAGTGATTGCAGTCATTCCCCAACTCTCTGTGAATGGTAGTCATGGCCATTGATCAGTGGTCTTTGATCAATGGGCTTTGATCAGTGGTTGTAGATCAATGGTCATGAGAATTTGCATATTAATGATCAAGGAACTGACCTCACAGCCCATTGTTCATTCAGTGGGCTGGTTTCAGTCACTGTACAAATGTGCTGTTTAAGGTTGTTGAAACCTGTAGTCGGCTGAGACTGAAGAAGTATTCTCCCACTGAAAACGCTACGTCCAGATGAACAGAATCAACCTTTTGGGATGTACGATGAGTCAGGTAGTGAAAAGTTTTATTTGAGAGATATTGTGCTGTTGGAGACACACAACACAGACTTCACTTCACTTTCAAGGAGACAAATAGACAAAACCTAATAAACGCCAGTGTCTTGGAGCCGTCATGTTTTATTAAAATGAAACACATTGCTTATATTGAATTATTTCCAACTGAGATGAAATAGCCTAAAAAGTGAATATTTTCATATTGTTTGTGAAAAAATATATATATAATCTTTTTAAATAAAATCCTGCTGTTTAGTCTTTCCCTGAATTTACATCCTCATATTTCCAACATTACATATTCCAGACTCACTAAGGCTTATGAGATGAAAGAGAATAAGTAACACCAGGTGCACCTGCCCTCGTCTTAGCCATCCTCATGGGCTGACACATCAAACTGCAGTTTTTAATCAGGCTATGAATGTGGACTTTTGAACTGTCTGAGCCTCATCAACAGCAAAAAAACACAATGTGCCCACTTCATGTTAAACTTCAGCTGTTATGACTTCTAAAAAGCAGGTCAGCTCTCTGTGCATGCAAAATTCATGGCTTTTAAAACTCAGAGTTTTTACACAATACAGTTATGTCTTCTAGGGAAAGCACTTGACACAGAGTGATGAAAAGTAACAATGAGATATTTTATTAACTGAGGCCAAAACAAAAAAAAATGTATTTTTATGTTTTTAATCTGATGCACAGAATTAGTCTACAATGGCTCTTTTTTTTCCACCTGTGCCTGTAATACACTAACCTAGTTTTTAATGCCTACTGCCCAGGAACATCTGGACATGGCTTTCTGAAAAACCAGCTGTTCTGCTACTACTGCTACTGTACCACTACTGGATGTATGTGCACACAGGTGCACAAAAACAGTATGTATACATCTGTGCGCCGATATGTGCACACAGGAGTAACTCACACACATGCTTAGTGTATTCTCGGCTGACAGCATTCCCGACCATGTTCCCACTATCACAGATTTAATAGCGCTAATATGAATAATAGAACTGTCATTTCACAGAGGTTCACTTTTCATCCCAGCTCTGTCACTACATCTTAGCGTCTTTTCCACACCCACTTTTCCTACGCCTTTCTGCTTACACAACATTTCCCTCTATTAATAACACTTGTTCTATATATATACTTGGGGGACCGTGTTTATTTTTTAATTGTGAGTTACTTTGTAGAATACGCTTCTTTTATTCAGAACAGCAGTAAATTACATAACCATATGCTTCGTCAACACGTTGACTTATCCATGATTTTTTTTTAATGGATCAAAACAGTAAAAACAGTTCATGAGATTTAAAATGACTTTAACAGTCATCAAAAAGTCTCCTCTGAACCTACAGGTCTCTTCCTGAAAATATACAAGTGCACACAGCCAAAAGACAACATGATAGCTGTTATTCATCTGGCGAATATGAATTCCAATTGTCAAAGTCTTTCAAGAACTCAAAGACTTCCTGGCAGCTGGAAAGGAAGTGCCACGCTATTTTGCTCTCAGCTCCCTGCTCTTTCTTGGCGTGAAAGTTACAAATTATGGCCAGCTAAGTGAAAAAGTACTGACATCAGTCAAAGTCTGACACGCCTCTGTAGCTTTTGGGTATGAATGCTTGGTGGAAGGAGAGTGGCATGCTGCTGGGGAAGGGGCTTGCATAGAGCAGAGGGGATGATTGATTTCTAATTAACAAGCTGGTTGCCATAATGAAAGACTAGATGGTCTCTACTGGCAGCGGATCAATGGGGAGTGCTTCCTGTGACATCCAGTCTTAATCACACCAGCACAGCTTGCTAAGAATGCACTTATTGCTGAAAATTAATGCTTTCATACTCTCACCATCTCCCCTTTCTCATCCCCACCTCTTTTCTGTCTTAACTTCCACCTCAGACCTCTGCTTTCACTTGATAACAGGGATCACTCAATTACTATCGCTCTGCATGTGACAGTGACATGCAAATAAGCTAATGTGTTGAGTCATTGACAAATGCACCGCGATGTCTATGTTCAGACAAAGTGGAATGTGCTAAGCTGGTGCAATAAGTATCTGGTGTGTTTGCAACCAAAAGTATTTCAGTTAAATAGTATTATGAAAGCAAGTCTAATATTTCAGTCTGCGGTAATTTAAAAGTGACAGTATGGCTCTGTTTTGGGACCTCCCTGCCCTTCCACGGGGAGAGCTGGAAAGCAGTAGAGACAAGGAGAACAGAACACAGGATCATGGGCTAATAAACACTAATGAATGATTAAAATGACACTTTTTAAGTCAGATACAGCATGAAAGAAGGAGCTCTGCTAGGGGTGGGCTGCAAAGTGGCTTGCAGATACACAGCAAGTTCAAGCAAGCTAAAACAGCTTAGATAAAATGCTCTACATGAATTTTGCATACAAAAGTATTACCTGAACCACCAGCTGATGTGGACTGACACTGAAATCCGCTGGTCTGATTTTTGGGCCCTCCCCCCCAAAAAAACACTATGCCACATTTCTGAGTCATGTCTTCTTTCCCTGTGACTCCAAATCACCCTCGGCTAGCTATGATCCACTGAACGAGAGTTAGGCAAAGAAGTATTTCCCTGGGATTTATTCTAACTAACATGTTATTTAAGTTTAACCTATTATAATTATTTCACTGAGTGAACACATACGATGTAAAAAAGATAAACATGTAAGGAGCTGTGGCTTCGTGAGTGCTAAAGTTGTGTTTACCGCGAGTTCACACCTTCACTTTAATTTTTTTTTTTTAATGAAAAATACAAGGGTGAGAGAAACCGTGTCTTTTTTATTGGATATTGTCAGTCTCCCTCGAGTGCAGCAAGTCTGGAAGGTGAGGTCTCACTTAATCTTTAGTCTAGACCTCTATCATTCTTGATTTCAGTTCCCGGTTCTCCCTGACAGGCAAGATACAATCAAACACCTGATCCACAGGGGTGTAAGACACAGCTCAACTGGGTATTCCTTGGCAAAAAGAGACCTTCTTTTATCTTTTGAAAAAAATATGTCACTGGCTCATTGATATTCCCTGTTTTACAGGCTTCTTATCTACTTGGACTGATTTTAAAGACATTCTTTTCTTAAGACTTCTTGACAAAAGTAAGTAATGACTAAAAGTGAGCTTGGATTTCAGAAATGTAGCTGATGAACCACCAAAAGCAAGATAGATGTTTGTTGCTGGCGTCCACGGGAAGAAGCTCTGAGAAAGTTTCAATTTTCCTGAGTCAGAACTCACACATGGCGTAATGGAGGCTGGAGGTTTGAGGTTGCATATTTGGGAACAGCGGGGAAATGGGAAGCATTTTCAAGGAAGGAATATGTGCTTTTCAATGTGTCGATCTGTAATCTGTTTCTGCCAGCCTGCTGTGTTTTTCTGGGCAGAGTGGGATAGTTGTTTGAAGGAGGTTGATGCTGAATGGGTGGGGGGGAAGGGGCCAGGGCTGGGACTAATCCGCCTGTGCCACACGGCGTGTGCCCAGCACCCAGCCAGTTGCACCACGCCGCCTCCTCTGTAGTGGGCCCATTGGAGCGCTACAAGTCCCTCTGAATGCTATCAGCACAGACGACACACTGCCCCCCAAGCAGGGATTACAGTTTTCTCAATGAAGCTGCCAGGAGGAGGGTCTAGAGCAAAAAGAGAAGTAGAAGAAAGAGGCGGAGGTGCACAGTCCTCCATCAGCGGCCTCCTTTCTCTTAAAGGAAGAGGCCATTGGCAAAACTGACAGCAGTTGGTGAAGGATCCCAAGAGAACAACAGAAGGATTCATCACTTTTCTCATCCAGTTATGAGCCACTTTGTACCTCTTGATGAGAATCACCAACACTGTTATGAGGCAGAGTGGTAAGGGGGAGTTTGAATAGACACAGAGAGCTCTTAATGTCATGTGTAGCCCTGTTATCTGAGACTTGAGAAGGAAATAACTTTGTAAATATATTTACAACCACATGTTAGTTGAAAGTGAACATCAAAGAGGCAGAGGGAAAGGGAAAACTGGAGTGTGCAATTATAAAATAATATAGATAATTTGAATAGACTGCAGAAGGGCGTGTCACTCACGTTTTCTATTAAAAAAACTTGAGCAGTAAATACAATGCGGTTGATACGCTCCCTCCCTCAGGGTTTAGAGTATTTTGGCTATTTGAGTTGACGCTCTGTTTCTCATTATACTTTATCATAGAAACTGATACATGCAGCTGCCCCAGGAAGTATTTATACAATTGAACTTCACTTCTAAAACACGAGATAATTGCATTCGACGACAACATGTGAAAGCAAATGGCATTTGTGTTAAAAAATGAACAACAACTGTGAATAAAAAACATTCTGCACAAAGAAGTTGTGCAAGACGTTAAATGAGAATAAATAGAAATAAAGCACACAATGAGGGTAAAATGTTTTCTCATTCAATACCAATGCCACTAAAGGCAGAACGGAATTTCAGTCAATCAATCGGTTTTACTGGTTGACGTTCAGCTGAAACAGTTGCACTGAAAGTTTTCTCCATGTTTCACCTACTGCACCGGAGCCTTTTGTTTCTCCACGGTATACAATAGGTGCTCAATGGAAATAAAAGACTTTAATTTTCTCCTCAGCAGGGTATGCTGGAAACCCTTTCTGCAAAAAAATAAAAAATATATATCCAAGTCTCTCACTTGAATAATTTTAGAAATGATTTAAATTTATATTCAAAAATCCCCAGCGCACTTCAGAGTTTTTATGAATTCATCAGATTTTGACGTTCCCTCCACATGTTACCAGACTTCTTTCCTTTACTTTTTGTCCAAAGTTCTGTGTTTCTGCAAAGGTAGTTTGCTAGCTGTGTTATTCATGGAGCATGGTTTCCAAAATGGGACTTATACCCAAAATGGGTGCAGACAGGAGGTAAAGTGGGATTTGGCACATTGGAGAACCCCCAGATTGGGTGTAGCAGTGCAGGGAAAAGAGTACTTAAAAATAAGTCACATAATAACTTGCATTGTGAGTTACTGTAGATTTCTCTTTGTGCACAGGCTGTGATCAGCTGACCTGCTACTCTAATATTCACAGTTTTTTTGTGAATTAAAGGCTCCAACTGAATTCAGCAAGAGATGTTTTGTGAGCTCTACGGCTGATTTCCAAACCCTTGACCATATAATGTTAGTATAAAAGGTAAAATTAGGTGAGTGAAACTAATAAACATCATCCCATTAAATATTATATATAATAATAATTACTATAATTGCTTTCTGCTACCCTTGATGTAAGCATACTGAATCACAGTAAACCTGAAACATTGTTGCAAACTAACCAGCATATCCTGCAATAAACTGCCTGGCATTTTCAAGCAACCTTTGAATAACACAAAATTATTATACTTCAGTTTGTTTTGCAAGATGTTTCAAAAATGGAAGAACACAACTTCAGTAACATGCTGTATACATCCAATATCCGACTTAAAACCTCGAAAATGAATGAGGACAATAAATAGAAGCTTCAAATTTCCAGTTTATCAAATTTCACGTGTTGAGCAGTTACCTCTGAAAGCAAGCTCTCTCCCATCTCTCCACTTCTGTCTTACATCTTTCTCCATTTCTGACACTGTCACATTTTCTCCCCGGAAAGTACAACAGCTGCACATTTAGCTAACAAAAACGTTGCCCAGAGAGTTCGTGAGTTTAGTGATATATTGAGCTCCTCGAAAATTACATGACATTTAAAAAAAAAAAAAAAAGCTGTACTCCATTTATGCTTGCTCCTCTTCTGTGGAGCTAGCTAGTTTCTTAAGTATCTAACTTTCCTCACATCTGCACCATGAACACAAGGATGAGATGAAAGAAAGGATGTGTTGAAGTTGTTGTGGGATATCACTCTTGCCTTATTACTGAGTAAGTATCTCCAAGACATAAAAAAAAACCTAATTTGACAGTAACCAGCCTATCAGACCTACATGCTTATCAATTGAAGGTGCTGGAGCGTCTGCTTTAAATCTTAGATGTAGGTCTAGCATGCTAGTTTGGCTGGCTTGGATGCTTGGAAGACATTTTGCTCTTTATTTATTGTTTAGTCTTTAATCTAATTAATAGATTAATCTATTAACTCATAGAACATATTTGATTCTTCCTCTGTGCTGTCAGAACCCACAAACCCTCTTGCTAAACAGATCTATGGAACTAAATTTGGCATGTTACTCAGTGCACAAACTTTTCTACTCCACATGAACAAAAAAAGAAGACAGCATATCCGAAAAGGACAGTATGCCAGCATTTTAAAAGAATCAACAATGACTCAAATACATAAGACACCAAAAACTTCCAGATGAAATCAGAGCAAACACATGCAGAGAATTGTGAGCTGAAGCGACAGGCTTTGTGTCAAAGCAAACATAAGAAATCAATAAAGTTTACAAGTAACATGGATAAATAAACTTTTTGTAACTCGGTGCAAATAGAGAAAGAGGGACGCTATTTTATGCAGTTTTGAAAATGAAACTGCTCTGCTGCAAAATGTCTTTTGTACCTTTTCCTTTTCATGTGTCCTAATTGTTACATTAAGAATGATGACAAATTAGACAAGTCTGAATGAGTTTTTAAGCAAATAGCAATCGTGTTCATAAAGTACAGCCATTGTCTGCCCACACTGTGGCTTCCATTAGCTTTGTTTACTGTTAAATCCTGAGAAAGTCACCACCAAGAATGCTGCTAAAGTGCATCAAAGGTGGAAAAGCTCATAATGTCACTATAATTGATGTGGTTTACGTTGGCTGCAAAACGTGTGCCAGGAGTGGAACATGCTGGTATTTGTGCTTTCTAAAACAGAAACCCACACACATCAGAAACAGACACATGGGAAATGCACTATTTGAGGACACGTTAGGACAACGGGAGTCTAGTTTCTGCACATCACATCTCGTATTATCAACGTACAGACACTCCAAATCAGCCCCCCCTCTGCCTCCCGACAGACAAGCATGCACTCTAGCATCCTGAAAACAGCCACTCATCTGCCCACTCGTGAAAGTTAATGAAAACACAACTCACATGTGCTTGTTAAGAGCTTTCTTGTTTTGGCTGGAAAATGAATCCGTTGAGGAAATTGAAAATAAAAGATGTAGCAGCTCTGTGCCGCTTGGCCAGATAAGACTGGCACAGGCGCGCACCTCTACCTGGCAGGGATCCACTCACTGCCTTCAATTTTAGTTTTTCTACCACACCTGGCACCACGCTGGCATCATTCTGGCACCAGCCAGGCAACGGCTAACAATGTAACTGCTATCTAAGGAGATTCTCTGTGCTCTGATGCAGTAAATCAATTTTCCAGAAATGTAGCTTATAGGTGGCATCTGCGCCATCTCAACTATCACGGCTTGAATTTCTCTGCTGCAGCCTTTCATTGACTCTTTATGAGAAAAAAGAAAACAAAGGTGGCAACAGAGAAGTGTGTTTGTCGCTGCAAGTTTATTATTATTTCTGCAATGTCATGGGTTTGTACAGTATGTTATAATAGCTTAAGAACATTAATAAGGAAATATATTGGCATAGCAATTTAGCACATGACAGCAGGAAAATACTAACTTATGTTGCGATGTCATTTTGTAACACCGCCACAGAGAATTGTAATAGCCCGCTGATCAGGACATTTGTGTTTAGCCAGCGGAACATCTGACCTGTCTCTATGTCATGATGGATCACCCACCAAGAGCTGAGTGCTGTGCACACAGCCAGGCGTGCATGTGTGACAAAGGGAAGATTCCCAATGAATATCCATTCTCATTTCTCGCCCATCTGCTCCTTGATATAAAGGAAACTGGCATAACTCAGAGAGCACAATGGTTTTTAAATGGTTCATCATTCAGTGTCCACAAAGACAGAACACCCAAACACACCCAAAAACGCCCATACAAACAGTAATACACTTGACACACTTCTCTCTACCCACTGAAGTGACCTATTCAAACACAGCAGCAGGAGGCAGAGAGGCTGAAGGGCCGGGAAGCTAATGAATGCACCGGTTTGGACCACTTGAAAGTGCTTGTGCTGTCCACATGTTGCTTTTTGCTCACAAGAGAGCCCTATTAAACCATTAGCCCCTTGCCCCTCACTTCTTTCCCCAGTCTTGCTCACGTTTTCGCTGTTCCCAAAACTGCATAAAATCTAGGGCAGCCTTTAAATGGTTCGCTGACCAAGGTTACTTCAAGTTTTCTTAGTCTTGCGAAGCGATAAATACAAAATATTACATGTAAGGGGAACAGAAATGTAAGGTGGACAGAAAAAAAAGTTCTAATCTAATCTTCTCAGGAACAGAACTCTAAACAATGCAGCACTGACAAGAAGTGGTCAGAGGTCAGAAAGCAGACACTTAACAGTCCCCTCAGAGGTTAAGTACTGCAGAAGGTGCTGATGACATCCACACGGCTGCCATAGTCACAGCAGATTGATGTCATTTGGGCATTCAATCTGAAGCCAGCGCGTGCCTGTTTGGATAGTCTAAAGATGGGCACTATGTTTGCAAGACATCTTTCTGGGGTTTTACTTGCATAATGTGATGTAGGCAAGATAATAGTTGCTTTTCTACAACCCTTCTGGGGCCTTGTTCCTGTGACCTTCAACTCAACATGTTGTTCTACAGACATCAGTCAACAGCACACTTGCAGAAAAACTCCCCCAACCATGACGAGTAATCAACTTTGCAGATTGATAATGGCCTCTTTCACTTTGCGAGGCACAATGAGCTGTTTCTGGCGGCTGACGGGAGAGCGGACGGAGCAATTCACTAAGCCTAATCTCATAGGTTATCATGGCATGAGCTGATGGCATTTTGTGAGGATGAATTTATCGCCAAACTCCCACTAAGAATGTCATTTAGTGGCAACGTCCAAATCTCCTTGAAATGTAGATTGTTTCTCTGGCTTTTTCAATCATTTGCACATGGAAAAGGTCCACGGACTAAACCATAGACAGATTAGGAAAGGCTGTTTCAGCATCTACTGACAACTCCTTCTCTAAGCAGCCGTCTTGTTTTGCCCCTTCCTCCTCCTGAGCGACACTGAAAAAGACCATTGTATGGGCTGTTTGGAACCTGCGTGGTTGCGTGAGTGGCTCAGTGCTTCACAATGACATCAAGAACCGTGCATATAAAAGCAAGCTCCAGACAACTCACTCACACTTTCAAGTACCACACACATGACATTGTGTTATTGTGGCACAAACAAAACGCAGATGTCCATACGAAAAGTCGCGGTACGATAAACATGACTGTGGGGGGTTTTTTCATGAGTGTACGGCCATTAACACAAACAAATTGGTGCACACACCTTGACATGAAAAAGACCCCAATCAATCTCACTGGCCCCATTTCTACCTATATACCTCCATTTGTCTGGCTGTTCTCTGCTGACTTTCAGAGGACACCACACAGCCCTTCTGTCCCCTCGCCAATCTGTGCTTTCTAATGAAGACCCAAACACTCCACGATCCGGTGAAATGATGTCCCTTCAACTCCGGATTTAAATCTAATGCTCTGTTTAGATCAAATCTGCCTGTTCCTTTTCTTCTCTCTGCTGTGTCACCGTGTTTTCTTAATGTTATTGTTCATCTGTGAAGACGAACACGCAAAATTTCCACAGCAGGGTGATGAGAAATGACAGAAATGCAAAACAGCTTTCTCTGATTAACTGTGTTTAGAAACCGTGCTCTGGGTTTTGTATTCTGATGTTGCTTCTTATAAACATGTGGTTGCTGTATGGAGACCGTCGATGACTCCCAGAGCAGTGTTAAAAGAGGCCAGGCGGCGAATAAAAAAAATGTTTTAACATCACTGAAATAAAGAGAGCTGCTTCCCGAGTGTATCAAAAGTAGTTCAAAAGGGTCATTTGGTTATTTAGAGGACAGCCTTAAATCCCAGTGTGACCTCACTTTTTTTTCTTTTTTGCTTCTGTCTCTTTATTAAAAGATAAGGCTCTACGTAGGCAGTATGTGCACACTTGGTTTCCATTTGTCTGGTATAAGAAGTGACCCTAGAGTCTGAATGTGAGCACATAAATCTCAACAAACCTTTTCATTTCTCCCCTTTTGTTTCCAAGCAGTTCAGAAAGTCTCCACAGTGCTGTATTTCTATTTTGTCCACTATGACCCTGCCAATACACCCACCCTCTCAAACATTTCTCACCCTCTCTTGGTCATTTCATTCTGATAGCTAAACACCGTAATCTTGTCTACACATTCAAAAGTACACTGCCCACACATGGTCTTATCACTCAAAAGCAACAGAGAAGCAAGAGGCAGTGAGGTCAGGTTGGAAACTCAATTACTGTGCGGCCACACTGAATCTTCCTCTTGCTCTGCGCCAAACGCTGAGTTAGATTTCTGAGACACTCACCTCCTGTCTCTTTTATAAAAGATCATCTATCTCTTTCCTTTTCTGTAACTTTACCTCCATCCACTAACCTCTACCTCTTCTCCTTCACGGTCTTTCTTCAGTTTTCTTTTCTACAGCTTCTTCAACAAGCATACAGCCAGAACCTCGAATACTTTCCACCCCCATTTCGTTCGATAGTTATATCACACATTGCTTTAGAAGATTAAACCAAAATCTAATCCAAAACTGAGGTTCAAAAAGCACATAAAAACAGGGGAAAAATGTAAACCAGTTAAATACACAAGCTTATTCCCAGAAAACACTTTGCCTGTTCTTATCATATCATGAGAGGATGTCATTTTTTGTCTTTTTCTATCACTCCACATTTAGCAGGGCATGCAGATAGATGCCCGTCCTCAGTCTCACTGCTGTGTATGTGTAGCCCCTCAAAATCCACTCAATTCCTACCACGATGAGCCTGGCAATGGCTGTGGTAAGAACATGCAAGGCTGGCTGTAACCATCAAGGTTTGAAAAGATGAGAGAGGTGGAAAAGAGACGAGACTGGGATTGCTCACGATTGCACAACTATGCACACAGCCAGCAGCATTTCACTTGCTCTCTTGCCATTTTTCCCTTCCATCCCCAAGCAAACTCAGTCAAAACCCTGGAAATGTAACAATGACCTGCTGTCATGTGCCAAAACATGGGACAGAGGCGGGGGGGGAGAGAAAAAAAGTGAGCAGCTTGGAACCCTGTCATTTTTCTGTGCAAGCCCTGCTGCTGGTATCTTATCGGCTCAATCCTCTCATCGTCATTTAAATCTCCCCCTACTCCATCCGATCCCAGCCTTGGCCCTATTTAAATCCCTCCCTCCTCCCAGTCCACCACATTTCTAATGCTAATTATCTAAACCTCTCTGTGCGCGCTTTCCCTCCCATCCACCAGCTAGTTATTCAAATCTCTCCCCACCCGCTCTCCTTACAAGCCCGGCCCTAGTTAAAGGTGCTTGACTGAAGGGCTGATCCGGGCTGTTATTTTTCCGACATAGAATAATACTGCTTCATCCTTTCCTGATCTGTTTTCCTGCCCTTTTTTCCTTTCTTCATACAGTAATACAAACTCTGAATTGAGAGTTAAGATTCAGTCGTCAACAATAATGTATTAAATTAAATCAAACACATCAGCAAGGTGCACGCAATGCATGTATATTTAGGAAATCGTATATGGTGGACACATTAAAATGTGCATACATCAATTCTCTGTTAAGACGATAGCTGCGTGGGAATGTAACCTTAGTCGGTCTGTGGTGGCCTGTTAGGGTCACTGTCCCCAGTGTTAAGTAAGGCGAGAGCGAGTGAGCAGAGTTTGGGGAGGTCAGAGGGGATCTGTTTTCCAGGACCAGGTGCCGGCACATCAGTGTGGGAAAGGGGACACAAGTATCTGTCTCCTCTTCTAGTCGAAGCATGATTCACCGATTTCCTAATCTTTTCTCCCTATCAGTCAGAGCATCTCTTTCTGTGGTGCTCCGTTTTGTCCATTCGCACTCGCAGCCTTCACACTCTCTCTCACTCTCATTCAGTTGGAGGGATCTCGCCGTTAGTCCTGTGGAGAAGCCACCTACACATGGAGCATCGGGATCAGAGGAGTCCCACTCAGCATCACTATTTATTACAGTTACATAAATGCTGGTTTCCAACAACAGCCACCTCACAGAACCTGTTAACTCCCATGTGCACACGCAACAGCCGCACGAAACACCTGCACGAAAAGGAATTAACTGCACCCGCAATGTGCATAATTTGTTCGATAAGTTGGTTTTATGTCTTAATGCAAAGTGCATATTATGCATATTGCATTTTTGTAGAAATGAATCATCAAAAAGAGATCTTTTTTTTTAAATACACAGTTTTATCAATTCAAGACATTTCTGTTTTACTGATTCCTTACTGACATCAACATTGCTAAACAAACACATCCCATTCTCTTTTCCATGCAAATTTTTTTTAAAAAGTGGACACCTTAAGGGGTGTGCTCACCTTGATACTCCTGTCCAGGGGTGTAGGTGGTGGGGTTGCCTGTAATTTGGAGGGTGAGAAGCACCTCTCCCCCACCTTCTGCCATCCCGGCTCCCTCCAGCTCACCGTGGTGGGTGCACAGGAAGAAGAAGGGGTTGAAACGGGGGTAGAAGCTCGCAGGGGGAGCCCCGAAATCCATGTTGCTGCTCCCCAGGACGAGGGCAAGCAGGGCACAGCCTAAAGCACCCCCAAGAGAGGCCCGCGCCATGGCCATCTGCCCTCACACCAAGCGAGGGGCTGAGGGAGTGAAGGTGGGTGAAGTGGTAAGGAGAGTGATGGCTGGGAGCAAGGGAGGCGCGGGTAGAGCTCCAGAGGACAGGTTTGGAGTCCAGAGATGAGTCGAAAGTCCAAAAGTGCGTGGGTGAGAGTGTGCACGTCTTGTGTGTGCTTGTATGTGCAGTATTTCTGTGTCTGAGTGTGTGGGCTTGGTCGTCAGGAAAACTGCTCTTCTGTTTCCTCTCCCTGTCCTACCTCCACTCTCGGGGAGTTCAGAGCTTCGCCTGTGCTGTCCTGCTCCGGCGTTTAAATACCTCACCCCCTCCCTCTGTTTCCCTCTCTCCTCCCACCCTCCCTCCCTTCCTCTCTCTGTCTCTCGTTCGCTCCAACACCAGCTCCACGCGTGCTGTATGCGCTCTACAAGACGGCCTCCCTCCTCTCTCTCATCCAGCTCTTCTCTCCTCCCTCTTCTCCGCCAGTCTATCACTCTGAATTTTTCCTTAATCTCGTTCTCCCCCTCTCTTATCTCCTCCTCTTTACCTCTCACTAAACCATTCTGTTACTCCATATTGCACTCTTGTATCCCTCTCTGGAGACCTTGGCGGCCTTATCTCTATGCATCTGTTAGTTTCTTCATCCCTAAGCAGCCCTCTGACAGATCCCTTTCACTCTTCTCTTCCTTTGTCTTTTTGCCCATCCACCAGACTGTCTCCTCCTCTCCCACCCACTATCACACCTCCTTTCTCCCTCCCTATTAAGCTCTCTTCACCTCCCTCTCCTTCCCTTTCTCTCTTTCTGCTGTTCTCCCACTTTGCCCCCCGATCTCCCTCTCCTTCTTCTTCCAAATCTCTACCTCTCCGTCTCTTCTCTCATCTTTAGAAGTGCTCAGGATGTGTTTTTCTTCTTCTCCTCTGTCGCTTTTTTTTCATGGGTTTTCCATGAGAATCTCCTTTTCCACAAGATTCTCCAACTTTTTTTCCCCTGTCAGACTAGCCCGCGCCACCGTTCCACTCTGCATTATCCCACCACCAGCTGATGGATAAGTATTCGTCCAGCACATGCATATCTTCCCTTTTCCCTTTTCACCAGGGAGTAAATACAAAGAACCTGTATTTCAGCCATGCAACTCTCTTTCTCTGCTCATCTCTCTCTTGCTCTGTGTGTAAGTGATACACTTTGCACCCCCCCACCCAACAGGCATTCCTTCTTCAGACCTTGTGGAGACAAAAACATTTTCCAGATATATGACAAACACAAAAAAATTGTCCCAGTGACTGCACAGTTCCTTTCATGGTACACGGCCAAAGAAAAAAAGAAACATGAAATAAATTATTATGATAAAGGGGGGGTGGAGGCAAAGAAGCCGTTGTTACCACCACCAATTATTTCCTCTGGTGTTTCTCTTTAGCTGCCTGCTGGGTTTGTGTGGTTAAGTGCCTGTTGCAGACATAAACACTCCCAAGCCAGCAAGGTAGACACAGACACACACACACTCACACTCAGCAGCTTCATGTCCAAACAGCCTGACTGACCCACAGCAAGAACGCACAACCAGTCCTGCATGGGCAGCTGCTTTCACAGCTTAAACACTGCACCAGACACACATATGTATGCACATATACAGATACAAATACACAGTTGCACAACGAATCAAAATGCACTAAAGAGTACTCTTATTTACAGACAAAAACACACAAAGAAACATAGTATGTGGTTCTATCAGTTTCTTGTTATCTCTATGTTGATCTAATGACTTATATTTGGCTCTTGCAAAGTTATTCACCTGCCAGGGCAGCTGCAGCTCACAGACCAGCTCCAGTCAGCGTGTTTATCCACACTGCAGTCCAGACATCCAAGACGGCTGGGCAAAAAGACAAATATTATGCAACTGTAAAGGGAAGCTTCACTCACTTTGTGGATTTCTATTATAGTGGTCAGTTTGATTTATAATAACTTGTGAAAAAGTGCCAGACAAAACCACAAATCCCAGAGAAGCTTCAGCTACGCTTACATCCAGCCTGATAATGAAGGAAAACATGATATGGTTTGAAATAAGCTTAATACAAACTGTACTGTCAGGCTTGAACAACAAACCCTCTTTCTCTGTTAAATTCTGCGCTCTCCTCGCCATATTTTAACTTTTTCCTCGGTCAATTCTCCACTAAGAATAGTTCATGCTAGATGAGATCATGTGTTTGAGTTTTAGTTCTTTTTTTTAATGCATAGGCAAATTACAGAGACTCTCTCTCTCTCATAACCGTTAAAAAACTGAGTGCTGTGGAGTCACACACAAAAAACAATTTCCCTCATATAGGATCCAAGATAATCATGTGACCAGACCACTGCTGGGACAACACATTAAAAGGATGACTAAAGTGCATAGCAGCAACTTTACCATGAACAGGTGTACTGTAATGTTATGTTTTGTTTTGGCACGTTCACAGCAGAACTGCGATGGAAAACCAGTACATCAAGACAGTGCAGGTAGTTACTGGACGGCAGCAACTTTTTAGAAACAGCGTGTGCCGTCCCCAGTTTCTTTATAAGGTCAGCTCGGTGGACCTGTCTGCCGAGACTGGAGAGTGAGATCAGAGGTTATCACAGTCCTCCTATGCTGTTCCTCTCAAACAGTCTGCAGTTGCCCAACAGCTCTGTGTTGGCTTAATGAAGCACTTTTAATTAATCTAAATGCATTAAGTCACTGGTGGGATTTCTTTTTAGAAACTTAATTCCTTAAGTGCAGTTAGCATTTTGCACAAAATGATGCTTTGCTGTAGTTCCAGCCTGAAGTATGCAATCAAAAATGTACTCCTCAAGTTTATAGTTTTAACAAAAACAAAAAATAGATAAATATTTGAAAATTCTGAACAAGAGGTGAACAAATCTCCCAATAAAACCCAAATCAGTTTGTACTGCTGTGTCACTTGCATCAAGATGTTGCTTTTCGAGTTTTCGAGGAATGGTAGGCAGAAGGAGTGAATCGCATAAGAACAAGAAGAAACCAAGAAAACGTCTTCTGGTTTCCTCAAAGAAGTTCCAGTAAAGCATCAGCGGGCCAGGATGGGGGTAACAGTTTGGGGTAAACAGAAAACTGTAAAGTTCATGAAGTGTAACCTCTTTATTTGGTTTATATAAAAACTTGTTTATATCCTAGATGGATAATGCAACACAAATAATTAAGTAGACGGCTGCTCTTTCCACAGTATAGTTTACATGACCGGTACACTGACGGCCCACGCAGCTCATTATTTTTAATTAGCCCCACTTATTTAGACAAAAGCACAGTGTGCGAGCCCTTTCATTCATTTCACTGCGACGACTGCATTGACACAATGGGTTTGCTGATGCAGTGGACTCAAGGGAAAAAAAAAAAATCAGTCCAGCCAAGGCTCCAGACAAAATTTTCCACTGGTACCACTGGTCCTACAAACTTTCTCAGTTGGTCACACCATCTTTTTTGAGCGCAGTAAAATAAAAAGAACAAGTTACTATGATGGAAACCATTAGCATATATTATCATTAGAACATGTTTCATAGTAGTATCTTGCTTTAAGTTTAAAATCAATTTTTTATGACAAATTATTATAAGAAACAGAAAAAAGAGACTTAACCCTTTGTGGTTTTGTAAGGAGTGAAGTAGAGAGGAACTCTTTTGGTTGACGTATTAATTGATGATGTATTGAAGCTTAAAAGTTTAAACTATGTTTTTATGACAAGATGTTTAGCGATAGCAGCTCCCTCTTACTGTAATTATAGGTACTACAATAGGTATTGTGGTTGAAAACATAGACTGTACATTAAAGATTAACAACAACATTAGCTTTATATGCAGAGTTAAGTCAATGCAGAAGTGCCTTAAACCTGCATTCTTATTACCAGCCAGAAGGGGGCGACTCCTCTGGTTGCAAAAAGGCTCGTGCAGAAGTTTAAATGAAAATTGCCCTTGGATGCCTCGCAGTATGACTTAAACACTTTCCTGTTGATTCAACTGGTAGTTTTAATTCACATTTAATACAATGTAATGTTCACTTGCTAAATAAAGTTCATACTTAAAAGGATGACACATCATAGCATGCTTTAGGGCTACCTTGACAACTCGCTACTATATGAGAGCCGTCTAAATAACTGCATACTTTAAGTATAAATTGTGTCATAGTTCATCCTAAACACTGACTACCTTTCATGAAAAAAAAGAAACAAAGAAACTGAATACATATGCTCATACTCTCACAAATACATCTGCACAAAATGAAGAATTTAACACGTGACTAAAATCAGAGCGCTCTAAGACAGAATGAACACTGGAACAAGTGTTTCTGATGCCGGTGGCGCGCTCCAGGAGAGCCATTTGTTACCTGTAGCAGGCTTTAGTAACAAAAATTCACACCCCTGAACCTGGTGATCTCTCCATATTCCTCATGTAGGTCCTGTCCCACATCTATTACACTGTGGCTATTGTACAGCCCCTTCCCCTATGTGCACACACAGATGTATTAATACACAAAACACACACACACATACACAGAGTGCGACTGGGGGCTATCGTTCTCCATTATGAAAACTAGGTCGGGGAGGAGTGGGCGAGTGGAGTGGGGCAGTAATTATTTTTATCATTATTAATTTCCACCTCAAGCTTGCGCCGGGGCTTTTTTGTCTGCTTCAATCTTCATTTCAGCCCCCAACATCCACACATGCACACACCACCACCACCATCACTACCAGTGTCTTTGAAAAGGCTACGTGCCAAACAAGGCAGAACAGAGGATGGGGGCACAAAAGAAGAAAAGAGCTCAAAGGGATAGAAAGAGTTTGACAGAGAGCAAGAGGGGCGACAGGGGAAGCCGGAGGGGTCGGACGTGTCGCCTCATCACTCACCGGACCCTAATTTACACTAACAGGTTGTTTACTTGATATGGCGAATGATAATAAAAGCCTGGGTGTTGGATGAGGGGAGAAGGCAAGGAAAGAGAAAAATTGAAAGCGAGGCCCTGCGGGAACACTTCGGCGCTGTGATGGCTTGCACACTCCAATTAGTCCCATGAAAAGCTCCTCTCCCTAGAAAGGAGTTAAAGAAGGGGTGAGTTGCTCAGTGCATAAATAAAAACAGCCATATTCACCCCAAAACTCTCTTGCTGGGCCACTGCACAAGGAACAACTTCACTGGTTGTTGGGACTCAGCTGCGGCCACGTACAATGAAAACACAGTTTTCATGTTTGTTTTGTTAATGACACTAATTTTGTTATTTGTACTGTACATATTACACGTAGGTTCAGCGGGCACAAAAAAAAGAAAAAAAACAACCAAAAAAACCCCCAAAAACGCTGCTGACACTAACTAAATAAATGAATGCACCTTTAACCATAAACTGACCATAACAGTGTGCAAAGACTGCAAAATCAATGTAGTGATTTACTTCTGCTCCAACTACAAATAAATATTCATCAATTTAAAACGGTTAAAAAGCGGTGTTTTCCTTTGGATCATTTGAAGGTCTAGTTCTGTTACTGCTGTGTGCAATTGTATCTATTTCCATCTAATCTATACCAATCATCCTAATGTAGTCTTTGTTAAGCAGTTAAAATTTATGGATCTCTGATAAAATTCAGCCATCTGATATTTAGAAAATCTTCCTCTTGATTTTTTTTCACCTACAGTAAAACTTTTTATTAGACTTATCTTTGAAATATTATAAATATCCACAGTGTGTCTTTTCAAAGAAGATCAGATCATTACGGTTTTCTCTATATTTTTATAAGATCTTTACCTTATAAAATAAAGCACCTTGAGGTGACTGCTATTTAACGACAACTGAGCTGAACTGAATTGAAAAAGTTCATCTTGTATTTCATTATAGTTGTTCATTGCACTGGGTTGTCATTGGTTTTTGAACAACTTAAAGTATTTTCCAAAAACAATGATACATAAGAAAATGACCTCAGAAAATTGTTTTATTTTGCTTCTGCCAAAGAAGTTACGTGATTGAATTGGTTTATTTGTTTGCTAGCAGGATTATTCTTTAAGTTATAGATGGAATTGCATTAAAACTTGAGCAGTGGAGGAGGTTGCCTCAACATCAACATATCAAATGTAAAGATTTGATATGGATCTATATCCAGGATATAGATATATATTTATTACACCTTGTTCCTACTGGGTTGGACCCTGTTTTGCATTCAGAACTGCCTTACTTCTTCATGGCATAGATTCAACAAGGTGCTCAGAGATCTTGGTTCATATTGACATGAGAGTATCACACAGTTGGCTGCAGACGTGTCACTTACACATCCATGATGCAAACTTCCATTGTCATCACATCCAAACGGAGTCCTCTATTGGACTGTTATCTAATTGCTGTGGAGACCATTTGAGTAAAGTAAACTCATTGTCATACTCAAGAAAACAGTTTTTGATGACATGAGCTTTGTGGCATGTGTCATTTATATCAAATTCTCATGCTACAATTGAATTGTAGCCTCAGTTTCTTGTTCTTAGTTGATGGGAAACTGTTGCTGTAGCCCTTCTACTACAGGTTCGACCTGTTGCGCAGCCAGAGATGCACTTCTGCATACCACGGTTGTAATGAGTAGTTATTTGAGTTACTGTTGCAGTTTCAACACAGTCTGGTCAATCTGCTTTGACATCAAAAAGTAACTTCCACCCAGTAAACTACCACTCATGGGATATTTTCTCTTTTGTAGACTATTGTCTGTAAACCCTATGGATGGCTTTCTGGGAAAATCCCAGGAGATCCACAGTTTCTGGAATACTCAGAGCAGACTGTCTGGCACCAACAACCATGCAATGTTCAAAGTCACTTGAATTGGTTTTCTGCCCATTCTCACATTGGGTTTGAACTTTATCTTGACCATTTCTACATGCCCCCCAAGAAAACTGGGGTGCTGAAGTGGGTAGTGGGTGTATATATAAAATCAAAATAAGAAAAATCGTCTTGATGTTCTTAGGAAAATTTCACAAGCTAAGCTAGCTAGAGACATCCTTTTAGATCTAAACATTCATGCATCCTCTGCTTTAACAGATGCAGTCTCAGACTGAAGGCATTAAATCCTCAGATTTTGTGTTCACACACTAAGACAGAAGTTTTCCCTCTTAAAGTCAAGCATAAGTCCTCATGGCTGCTAAAAAAAATCCCATGTCCTCAGTCCTCCACTCCTCAATTAGGACAAAAACCTCTGGAAGTGGCTACACTGACACCTTGATGAATGAGCAGAGTAAGTACAGCATCATCCTTTAAACAACAGTGGGATCAACATTCCCCGCATTCTATGGTTCTCTTCTACCACATAAACAACTGAAAATCCAAACTCAAACCTGCTGTTTGGACAAAGCGAGATAAAAGTTGACGTATAAAAACTTGTTTAAGTGAAACATCTGCTCATGGAGGGTCTGCAGACACAATGAGTTAACAATTATATGTGGTTTAAAAGTGACAGGAAAAACAAGAAAACCAAAAAAAAGATCTTTGATAAAAGAACTCAGTTCAGGGGTGACTCGGTTGATTTTGCTTTCCACTTTAGGGCCACATTAATCTGCAAGCTACCAGTGGAGAGTAGCAGAATATGTGTGGGACTCTGTGAGGCCATGTTACGAACCAAAACACTGGACAGAACAAAAATGGAAAAGAAAGTAAAATGGCATTTAATTTGTTATGGTTAAAAGCAAGTAAACATCTAAGACTAATTATTCAGTTATACAAGACTAGGTGCATAGGTTCCTAGACTGTACACCATGGAACTTATATTAAAGTCCTTCATTTGATTTTCCTGTTGTGCCCTTTCTCCAGAATTTCTCTTTCAATACTCACATGTGAATCAGTTTCCAATGTTGAAGCATTATTAGCCAGAAATACAGTATACACTAGTTTTTGCACTGGGACTCAGCAGAGTTGTTTTTCTTTGCGAGAAGAAAGCCCAACACTGTTGCTACCAAGGTGAAGTACATTTTCAAGCTAAACGACTGGCACAAACATTTTTCTTTTTCGTTGCATGACTAAAAACATGTTGGGGAAACACGCAGGTATGGCTTTGAACTTGGTAAAAATGTGCAGCCTGAAGATCATTAATCTAAAGCAGCTTTCAGTTTTGGACACCTGTCATTGCTCATCAGAATTTAACAGTGCCCTTTGCAAACCTTGGCCTATTTCAAGCTGGGCTTTTATTTTTCTTGTTATTAAATTATAAGAATTGCCAAGAGTATCCAACATGAAATATACAGATATGCTGTTCCTACTTTTAAACAAGTTACTGGTATTAAATTCCCCATGGCAGTTGTTTTTATTTTTGAAAAATGACAAATGACGAATTAGCAATTAGCAGGACCCTGAGAGATGCATCTGGCCCCCAGTTGATCCATCTACTGTTCAGTCAAGCCTCATCTGAAATGGTCATTCTTAAGGAAGGGAAACAGGCAGAAATTACCCAAGAAGTGGACTGAAAATCAGTGCACACAGGCCTTATCATCAGTATGTACAGATGTGGTCAGGAGAAGGTTGCAATAGTGCGTGTCTATAGCCATCTTTGACACACGGTGGAGGCTCTCGGCTTGGGCTTCATTTCAGGAAGCAGTGTTAGGGATCTTGCCAGTACTGAGATGAATACAGAAAAAATTCATGAGAATGTGATATATCATGCAACACCATCTGGAAAGCATTTGATTGAAACAGCTTCATATTTCAACAACACAATGCTAACAAACATATCGCTAATGCAGTCAGTCATGGATTGGCCTCCCCAGAGCCCAGACTTGGCAGCAAACATCCAAAAAAGAACTTTGAATGTCCTTTAAGAAGCCAGAAGAACTATTCCTGCAAACTATTTAAAGACATTGCGAGGAAGCTTGCTTCCAATGGCAGAGACCTTTTGCTTGTCAATCACTTGGCAAGCAAAAGGTTGCTGGTTCGCTTCCAGCTGGAGACACAAATCCCCCTTGGGGTTGTGTCAGGAAGGGCATCCAGTAAAAAATTCTGCCAAATCAAACATGCGACCCCCTTGTGGCAAGGGAGCAGCCGAAAGTAAACTTCTTCTACAAGAAGGGTTCAGGCTGTGAAGGATGAAGGATAAAGGTGGTCGTAAAAAATATTGACGTTTAAGCTCATTAGAATGGAACAAACTCTGTTTTTCCTTGTATGTTTCCACATCTTTAAATAAATTGTTGTTCCTCTTTGCCATATTTTAGGAAAGCATGAAGAAATAAGGTGTAGCTAAAGACTTTCCCACAGTACTCTATGAACCACATTATGTGTATGTACACATATCACTGAGCACCCTGAGGTGTTTAGAAATGTCAACATTTAAAGCTGAGTTTAAGATTAGAAAAGAAACAATTAAAATGCAAATTTCTTAGGAACATGACAATGATTTTATCTGTTAGATTGTATGTTGCAAGTTTTTAATCAAAAGAATATCACAAGAGTCTGTACCCTAAATTACCCTTGTTAATTTTTAACACTCAAAGCAGACATCAGTTGGTTTGTTTATAATGTAATGTTCCAATCATAACAACAGTAAGATACAGTATTTTTTAAATAATTGCACATTAAGCATTTGCTGCTGAGAAATGTGAAGAAAGGTACTTCAATTTGGCTTGAAAGACATCACAGAATAAAGGTACATCACAGTGATTAGAAATCAAAGCTTTAAAAGGTTCAAACATATGCTCCCAGTCCTGTAAAACTCATACAGAGATGCTATAAACCAAATAGACTGTCGTGTGCAGCACATACTGCACGCAACTAATTCAATGGTAAATACTGGTGGGGATAATAAATGCCTCTGCTTCAGTTTGGAAATATTTGGGGTTTAGATCAAATGACACACATGAGCCAGCCTGCTGCATGACAGCTCAGACCATTTCTGGCAAATGCTCCAAGTTACTGTTTTTCTTTTTCTTTTCTTTTCTTTTCTTTTCTTTTTTTTAAACAAGCAACTTAATGATTAGCAGAGATTTAAGCAAACAGTCAAAAGACCTGCTACCTTAGCTAAAATGCCTTTAACTAATAATAATTGAATCTGTGTGCATTTTCATGCTTAAATAAAAGGTAAATGTGTGGCTGTACTCATGGAAAATAACTTTTCCCCTAATTTGAAGTTGTGTTTCTGGGATCTTCATGAATGGTAAATGTAATAACTGCCGTCTGTACTGAAGCCTGACGGAAATATTAAAGCGGCTAAGTGTTTGGTACTAAGAAGGTAGTGTGCAGTAAGGTTTTACAGCTTTTTGATGAAAGCAGTGGTTTTCTGCAAATGAATGCTGTGAGAGTGATAAGAATGACTCATAGCAGGTTGCAAGCTGGACAGCTTAATGATGCAATGTTGCAGTTTTTGGCATTAACTGCAGGAGCTTCGTTCCACCGAACAAAATCCACACAAAAAGACATGTCAAAGAAAAAGAAATGCAGGTGCACATGTCCCGATGTCCTTTTTCTGCACACTTTCTGGCATAATGCTCCCGCAAATTTGCTTTAAATATATAAAATAGTCAAACACTGAGCTGCCTGCAGTGAATACAGTCTTTATATATCTGTGAGTTTAAATGGTGGAGGCACATGGCTTGGCACCATTTAAGTGTGATACATTTTTCAATAGCTGTGAGTCATAGTTCTTTCTGAGTTCTGAGCAAGGCAAAGTGCGTCGCTCGGGGCTGCCTCCATCCACAGACAGTTAGCTTCGTACTTCTTTTGCATTTGTTAGACACAAAATCTGTTCTCCAAACTCCTCGCTTTCAGTTCAGCTCCCAGTTCACTGTCATCGCAGCAGCCCCCTCCCTTCCTGCAGTCATGGTAACGGAGCTGTGAAAGAACAAGCTGAGGAATATGAGGCATGGAGGATGACAGACACATGGCCACATTGTGACAGAGACAGACGAAGAGAATGCCGAGTGGTTTGACACCACAGACAGCGATTTCCCCATCCTGACATCCAGCATGCAAGCAATTAAGAAGGACATGAGGCAGAAGTTATGTGGGACACAGCAAGTCGAGAAAAACAGGATTTCTAGTATTTGCAAGGCAGTCAGCAGCAGAGTGGAAGTTCTTGCTGGACACAGATTTTATTGTTTGGAGGCGAATCCATGTACTTTAGGGTCCCGTACTGTCATTCCTTCGTCTGTTGCTGAGATCGGACTTGTTCACTGTACAAATAAGATCAATGAGCCGACCTCCTGACACAAGCTTTTCAGAGTCTAGAACTCGGGAGAAAATAGGCTATCACCATGGCTGAAAATCAATTTGATAAATGATAGAGAGGTGTTCTAGCAACTGAAATCCTACACGCAGGCCATCAAAAAGCCGTCTCTCTACACATACATTCTTATGGCCTAATAGATACAGTATTGATTTTAGTCTGGTTGGTGGAAATGCCAATGTGAACTTGTAACAAAAAAAAAAAAAAAAAACTAAGACAAAACAGCTCTTGTTCTCACTCCGTGGCATAATCCGAGCTGTTTTCGGGCACTGCGCTCTTCAGCAGCTAGGATAAGTTGCTTTTGCTTGTGTGTGTGAGAGCTGCACAGCATGGCTGGCACACACATAATAAAACAGATCTATTCCAAAAGATACCATTCATCCCTGGACGGCCAGCACAGACTCTCACTTCTTACAAATAAACACATATGCAGTGCTAACAGTCGCATATAGCAGTAAACACTGTTGAGATACGCAAAAAAGTCTTACTCACACAGCATTCACACACGTGCACAGTCAAACAAACACTGGCAGTAGTAGTAGTAGAGGTGTAAATGTGCATGAGCGCACATACACACACATATTTGCACTTGCAGATCCACTCACATTAGAAACACAGAAGAAGGCGGGAGGAGGGGGAAGGGGGCACTGAGGCCACAGAACATACAACAAAAAGCAAGCAGACAGCCTTGAGCTATGAGCTCAGCTAAATAAATAAATAAATGAAAATCTCATTTTAAACCAGAAGCTTCGCACCCCCTCTTGGAGCCCACTCCTCCTCCTCCTCCTCCCAGCTCTCCTCCTTTTCCTCCTCCTCCTTTCCATATCCCAGATCAAGGTTTCATTCTGAAGAAGCACAAAGACTGGCTGCCCAGCATCCATCTCTTCAACTCCATCCATCCCACCTATCGTAGGGGTCCAGAGACATGGATGAGCAGCACTGCGCTGGCTGTGTGCTCTGCTTTCCATTTTCTTCCCCCCTCCACAGGATGAGCTCTGACAGTACCCAACCACACCAGAATCTGGCAATCAACCGGCAAAAGGGCCAGAGGTTGTCAGACCATTGTATCTGTTTGTGTAAATCTACTGTAACAAATGCACCTGGCTCCATTTTATAATCCAGAGTTTATGTCAGGCTTCATGGCAGGTAGGATGATGCCAATTAGAGAAAGGCATGGCTGTCAGGGGAACCGCATAGGTTTAGCCCACTGAGACACTACAGCATACTAACTGATTTAAGCCAATTTGTCACCATATCCATATTGTGCTTGATTGTGCAAACAAACAGATATAAGTAGCGGCTGTGGGCATGTGGATCTGTGGGTTTGGATGCTGGAGAGACACAATAGATGGTTGTTTTGGCGTATAAACCCCACACAGATGGATGAAAATCCTGCTTTGGATTGGTTAAACCAAACGTACTGAGGCAGACATGACACAATATCTTTTAAACTGTGCACATACACCAACTGTCAACAACTGAAGAGATACGGACCAGGGATGTGAACAATCATTTGACTAGAAGCTTAAGCTGCCTTCGCTAGTCGGTACCAGAAATACTCATTTGTTCGACTAATTGCTCAGATTTCACAAAACGAGCTGTGGGATGTCATGCAGTCACTTACAACAATGTCTTCCCCTTTCTCTCTGTGATGAAATATTGTAAACCAGCAAGGTGGAAAGACAGATGACATCTTGTAAAACCTGTGTGGTTTGGCAGTATTTTGATCTAGAAAAGAAATGCTTGGGTCTAGGCTGTGTCAGGCTATAACCACTGAACCAGAGCAATCTGTCACCCACATCCAATACAGCCATGTGGACATTATCCTGCAAGTAAAGAAGGCTGCTGGTGGCAGCACACTCGCCAAGCCAAAATGACATGTGCGTGCAATGATACAGACAGCAGACAGCTCCACAAATTTCAGAGGCATTTTAAATATGATTTGATAACAAAAGGGTGGAATTAACAGAGTGAAATGGCTATGCACACAATACTTGCACAAAAGTAATTAAATTACAGTCTTAACCATTTCTCAAACATTTAATTGACAATGAAATTAGTCACAAGGAACATCCCTTGTATGGAGAGGAGGACAGAGTGAGCCAGATGATACAGATGATAATGTGACCTTCATCTTTGTCACTATGAATAGAAGGAGGAACCCCTGTGGCCTTAATTATATGGGTCAGCAGACCAGGAGCTGGTGGTCCCACATTGGGGGTATCAACAAGTCAAACAAATGCAGACATACACAGAGAGCGAGTTGATTCGAGTCAATCAACGATGGGGCCCTGCTTTAAAAAGAGAAATGCAAATTGCAAATACAACACACACACACACACACACACACACGCACGCAGTCAAATGAATCCATTTCCTCTCATAATAATGACGCATTCATGAGCATTTTACAAGACAAAATTTTACAAAGCAAGACAGGAAACAGAGGGAAACCAGCAGCCTTTGTTTCCTGAGTTTATATTCAGCTTTAAAATGATGTTGTGCACTCAATGTTTACTCATAACAACCAAGGACAATCACTTATGTGCAACACTGTACCAATGACAAAGAGAAAAGTGCTCCTTGCACACCTGCTCCACCATCATCATGATGGCTACAGACTGTAATTAACGGCGAGGTTTAGGCGTACGTTACAATTAACACATCCATGCAGATATGCACACGATTTACACAAAATATAATGGTCCACTGAATCCTCCACTGTAGGTCCTTCAACACAGTGTTCCGCACACTCACTGATCCAATTACAGGTCAGAGGTCACAAGACGGTCCCATCCTACCACAATATACAACAGGACCTCCCCCCACTCACTTCTCCCCATCCTCCCAGCATTCCCCTCATTCATTTATCCTCCTCTCTTCACACCCTTCTGCTCAGCTGTCATCTCTCACTTCGTCTCCTCTAAATGGCTATTGACTGTGCTCACAGGGCTGTCGTTCTTTGTCTGTCCCCCATCACAAATGTGTCTGCCAATCACAGGCTCACTGCTCTGAGTGATCCTATATCTTATAAAACAAAAACAGCACTGTTGCTTTCATTAAAAAAAAAAAAAAAAAAATCTTAAATCTCTTTTTAAAAATTTTTTAAACTTCTGGCATCCCATATTGCTTCCAGTGTTGTTGCTGCAGTTCCTCAGCTAATCTATTTTCTCTGTGGTTGCCCTTTTCTCAATGATTGCCCTCTCTCCGAGCTTTCTCTCCTACGCTCGTCCACCGTTACTCGCTTAGACTCGCTCCTACTCTCTCCTTTATTCTTTCCTTATTCTCGCTCCCTATCACATGTTAAAACTCCAGCTTACGCCCTAAGGGAAGTTCTCCCTTTCAACTCACTGGACCCAGAGAAAGCAAAAAGCTATTCCTCCCTACACCGTGTGTCACTGCACTGTATCTGTTTCTGGTAACCAGCCGGGTAAGCAGATGTCATCATGTTACTGTGTCACTGTGTCAACAAAGGACTGGCTTTATTGTACAGCGTATGTAAAAAATAATCTTCAAACCTAGGCCAATCTGGTATTTATTACCTCTGCCACAAATCATATGTGATTGTTTGTGTTTGTCTCCTGGTTGTTAGCAAAATTATTTAGAAAGTTCTGGAAAAATATCAATGAACGTCTTGCCATTGATGGGGCTTAGCCCATGTTTTGGAGGTGCAGGTTGGGGTAAACCTGCAAGACAAGCAAAATTCAACTTTAAGCCTAATTTTTTTCCAAAAACATGCACTTTATGTTTTGTTAGGAAAAATGGAAAAAGATGCAGCGTATTGGATTTATAATGCAATAAAATCATTGTCGTGCTGAAAAATAAAGCTGTTGCCAATCAGGCACTTTTCAGACAGGTGAATCAAAATGTGAAAGCACTTTTCTGCGTTCATAATTCAGTTATAATAACTACATTTTGACATCATCCACAACACGAGCACCCCTCACTAAAAACTGAACCAAACCTTTGGGTGTTTCACTCTGTTGCCACTGACTTCCAGTTCTTGTGTAATTTTCCCTTCCTTAATATTGGCTGCCCTTCCATTGACACCAAATCCAATGAGGCTTCAGTGGATAGTAGAGGAATCAGCTGAAGGGCCAGATACATCTCTGTCCTGTGTTGGGATTTTTTTCTTCATTTTTTCCTATTTCTTAAAGACATGACTTTCAAAAACTGTTCATAATCTGTAGATAGTTTTTAGGCCTGTCACTTCTTCTTTTTGTCCTCTACTTGTCCATTTTTAAGGACAGAGTCCGCAAAATGCTGAGATAGGTCCGGTTTGTCTCCTAAAAATCACCTGACTGGTGCAAAAGAACAACATTTTATGCCTGCCAAACTGTTATTGTTGCCATATTTTTGTAGATTCAACAAAATCAAATGGAAATAATGTGTGTAAAATAAACACTGAATCCTTTCTTGAGTTAGGTGCATTTTTTATGTTTGAAATGATTCATGGGTCAGCATGAAATAGAATGACTGGTATTAAAATTAGTGAAAAAAACAGCCAAGACCACTTTAAAAAACACATCCAAGAAAGTCTGGCTCCTTGGAAACAAAATATAAAAAAATGAGAGGTGGCTTGAGACTTTTGTACAGAACTGTATCAAAATGAAATAAGAAAAAAAAAATGGGACACATTCATTTTGCAATTAAAAACAGCAAACTAACCCAGATATCCTTCTGGAACCAGGTATTCAGTTCATGCTTGTTATGGTCTTTTCAGAGGTATGCTCTCTCAGACTCATCTTGAGGGTTAATAAATATTCTCACCTAAATGTATATTACTTTTAACAAGAGATAAGTTAAAACATAACAAATTCCAAATGACTGATGGCAAAACCATCTACAATCTTGGGTAAAGGGACCTATAGTTTGCCACACGAAGGCTACAAAAAACATAAAATTTATTTCCTCCATACAGACGACCACACACCCCACAAAGACAAGGTCATGCCTCATTAATCCATCACTCCAACAAGCTCCCCCATCAGCCTCATTCCTCTCCTCCACCACGCACTTGCTACATATCCTGCACGAACGCCCGAGATTTACAGCTGCTCTGGCTCATGGGCAGAGGTTTGGCTGATATACAGTGAGCAGTGAAAGAAGAAAAAAAATGGAAGAGGCAGAATGAGAAAAAGATGAGAACTGATATTTCAGCCCTCTAATCCCTCGGCACCTCTGCTGATGAGTTTTGCTCTCCTGGCATTAGTTTAGCTCAAGCACAAAAACTCATCACCTCTCTGGGCAACAGCAAAGGTAATTATGACTAATGAAGTGCAGACTTTTATGGCCAAACATGGGCCTAACTGCATTTGTGCTCATAATGGCATACAGAAAGAGACACCCTCTGCTTCACTGGCATAAACATTACGCAGACGCAGAATCAAGGTCACCTCAGCAGATTAGCACAGCCTGTAAATGAGTTCAATTAAACAAGTTGCTAATGACTGCCAGCTAATGACCAAGTTATACCCTGGCAGCTCAGTGACAGCCGATACAGGGCAAAGACTTTGCATAAGCTACAGTGGGTGGCAGCAGGTCCATCTACGGATAGGCCTATGAAGTACCTGTAGATACTGAATATTTTATATCTTAATATAATTTGAATGAAACATTTATTTGATATGCTTTACAGTCCTTGAATATTACTGAGAAGATATTTAATGAAATATTTTGCACAAGTGGAATAACAAAGTGTCAAGCGCTCAGAAAACAGGTTAAAAAAACAAACAAATGATTAATTCCACTTTAGACAATGAAAAGAAGAGGAAACATTTTAATCATCTAAAAATCTAGTTACAATAATTAAACATGAATAATGAGCTCCTCCATAATTAACCTGCTCCCCAAGCTACACTCCTCTCTATTAGAGAGAAGATCAACACAGAGCACCAGAGACAGAGAGATATGAAGTGCTCAGACAACAATGAGTGAGATCAAATCCATTTGCTTGGACCGGGGTGGAAACTTTCCGTGCAATTAAACCACATTTCCAATCATGAATTGGGAAAAGGGATCTCATCATCTGCAGAGGCTGATGGATTACGCTCATGAGACTGCGTGGTGCTGTCACAGGGCCAGACCAGACTAACTCACCCCAAACTGCCCCTCTGCTCGCCATCATTTACAACCAAGCTATTTACCAAACCATTACAGCGTGCTATTACACTTGACGTCACGGCTGGACGTTCGACCTGGAGCGTCACGTGGAGGCGAGGTTAGAATGAAAATTTAAGAATCATCACCGTCCCCAGAGTCGGAAGCAAAACACAAACACGCTGGCAGCACTCAAGTGAAGAGACTATTTTCTCTTTAAAAGAGATAAGAACCAGAAATCTGTCTACATAATTATCAGCGAGGCCCCAACAGAAACAGAAGTAATACCTCATATGCACAAGGGAAGCAACCACATAATGAGAGGTTAAAGGTCAGCCCACACACAGAAAGAGACAAATCACTACTTAGGAGCCAAATTGTGTAAGCAGCTAAGATTATTTAACCCCAAAACAAATCTAATATAGTCTGTATTTTTTAGACTTTCAAACATATTTAAAAAGACAGACTGTTGAAAAAATTACATTACAAAATATTTTTTTAATCAGAGTATAGCATCGAGGCAGTGAAACCTGTTAGATATTGATCTAGTCAGTTGAGCAGCAGAGGATATTGTTAGTTAGCTATAGTTATGGTAATGATACTAACAACAGGTGCAGGAAGGGGGCAACTATGAGACAGCCCCACAAACAGGTGGAGGCCACTGACATTTTTTTTCTCCTTATCTTTTCTGGGTTGTTTGGTTTTTTTCACAATTATAACATTTGGCCAGGGTCAACGTCACTGGTAGCATGAGGTGATACCTGTGAGGTCACACAGGTAGTTCACCTGTGAAAGGATTTATACCACTTCCTGGCCCTCACGCTAAAGCCAACAAAGCATCTCTGGGACATTATGTTTCGGTCCATTTGACACCACCATGTTGCACCTTTGACTGTCCAGGAGCTCAGTGATGCCTTGGCCCAGATCTAAATTCATTTTTTTCATTTAATGGACTGATCAACTGCCAAATTTTCACAATAATTATTTGTTAAATTATTGTCAATCAATCACCACATCTTTAACATTAGTATGTAATTAGTAGTATGATCTGCTGGCGCTTAAAAATGTATGTCATTTTCAACAGGATTATGCAAACTGCAGATATCCTTATCCCCTACAGGAAGAAAAAAAGCGAAAGCACATTGTTTCTCTCTCCCCAAGCAATAATACACCTATAACTGAAAGGGACAGTGGTGTGCACAGTAGCAGTTGCAAGATTAACTCAGCTAAAACAGTTTAGTCAAATCCACCTGCAAATGTCTTTTCTAAAATACAAATGTTCCACCTCCCAATAACTGTAGACTGGTTATTGACCCTTGTCCTAGAAATTCACCTCTGGTACTTGGCAAGCGTTCGTCCAAGCCACTGCAGTGTGGAAGCAGACAAACTTATCCATACCGTTTCAGTTTCATCGCTGTGGTGGTGCCAGGTTTCAGTAATATACCCCTTCAAGGAGATAAAAAAAAGTCCAGTGGCTCCGTGTGGAGGCACTCTATGTAGAGTTTTGGGTCTCGTCCAACATTATTCCCCTGCTGCAGAACTCACTCGATAAAAACTGGCCTCCTTACCACAGCCGACAAACCGCCCCAGTCTGAAAATTTCTCACATGTGGGAAATTTTTGGTCACATTCTGGATACAGTGGACAACCTGCAAGTTTCAAGTTTATACATACAAAAAAAGATGAGCTTAAAGTAGCAAAGGTTCATTTATTTTCACTGAACATCAAAGAAGGGATTTTAAATTGGATGGATGCGGAGGAACAGGAAGCACCACTCTGTGTTCTTGTCCTCCATGCTTCTTTCCTTGCTTGCTTATTGAGGCCAAGGCAGTGTTGCTGTACACTGGCTCAGCAGCAGGCCTCTCAGAATGAGCAGTAAAACTAACCACCAGTGGGAGGTTAAGCTACTCCAGTGTCACTCAGGCAACCCGCGGTGAAGCCGACACACTTCCTCTGCCAAGGACAAAAAAAAATTGTTTCCCAACTTGTCCACTGAGGTCTGAGTCTCACGCCATGGATGAACAAGCTGAATAAATCATACAAGTATGACTGAGAGTGTGTACACCCAGAAAGCCTGAAGGAACAACAGAGTGGGTTCTGAGCTTCTTTCATATTAGCAGACTGCTGGCCACATGGCTGGGGGAGCTGAGCCCTTCGAAGCTCAGGCTGTTGTGAGAGAAATACTGAATTATGCATCTGAGAAGGGAGGGGAGATTGGTTGCTGGCTCCGATACCCCCCCCCCCTCTCTTCACCTCCTTTCCTATTCACTGACAGATAGATGAGGGCATCTCAATGAAGTTTCACAGGAGGTCAGCTCCTCAGATTCAGCACTGACAGACAGTGGGAGGCGTGTCCCTGTTTCCCGTTTTCTGCACCATTTCACAGAATTGGGAGAAATGCAACTCTCCGCCCTCTCATCCGAATGGGGCGGGCAGGTGGGGAAGGTTCTGTCGCCTCCAGCAAAGATGTATGCTCGACGACACATTGATGACACATTTGCGCCTCTGAAATCGGCCGAGGGTGGTTATGAGGTACGCCGCATCGATTCTCGGTGGATGAGGACCATCTCCTGCCACACCCACAGTGAGCAATGGGGTCAGGAGGTCACCCTTTTAACTGCCTGCCAAAAATCAATTCCTTATTAGAACTTCATTGCCATGGGAGAAGGAACGAAATGGCGCTAAAATGAAGACAGAAGACATTCACCTTTGTCAGATATGATTATGGATGTTCTCTGCTTCCCCCCTGTTGTTATAAAGGAATCTCAGTGGTTCAGTCCCTCTTTCATTTTCTGGGCCTATACTGCTCCTCCTCCTCTTCATTTGAACCTCTTGCTCCTTGTCTCCTGACACTTCATTGCCAGGCTGCCGGTTCTATTTCTGTCCATTGCCGCAGGCTATACATTCTGCATATTGTGTGTGTACAGATATCCACATATGAAACACCTGCTTTCTACACTGTATTCAGCACGAGACCTTACTGCAGTACTTTTTTTTTTGAACTACAAAAAGAAGAAATCTCTTTTACAGCCTGGCAAACCATTAATTATTTAAAGATAAGGTGTGTAGCTGAAAGACATGAGTGATTTTTCTATTACTCGTCTTGATTGATCATTGTCTGTCCAATTAGTTAGCTTGTGAACCACACTGTACACCACAATCCTAATGTCCTTCAGTTCTGCTGCCTCTGGCTAAATGGGGTTTACACAGAGACACTGTTATAGATGAGGGTCGGTCCCTTAATGGATCCTCTTGACTGTCATAACCAGCCAAGGCCTGTGGCGGAAACTGCCTTCAGTTTGAGTCCTGAAACTAGAGCAATGGACCCCTCCCTGCCCCTGTCCTCTAGACTACCTCGCTGGCCTTGATGGATGGCTGGCAGTCAGCGATAAGCTGGGCAAGGCAACTAGAGACCGCAAACACACAATAAAAGCAACCAACATTAGAGGACCAAATAACAAGCATTAGGCATTCTTCATAAGTGCCACCAATGCAGAACTTATTGCACTAAAAGTGCAAAAATATGCACTACAGACACGATGTCACTGTGGGAATCTTAACTGATCATACACTCACACGTAAACTGTTGCATATACATTATACACACACACACACACACACACACACACACACACACACACACACACACACACACACACACACACACACGTAAGGCATTAACTTCACATTTGAGATTACGGTAATGTATATTACATCAATTTGCCCAGGGTGGATTTATAAACAACAAAAAGATGTGGCCAATCTGTAAACACAATAAGCTTAACGAGAGCATAAATATAGATGACATGCTCCAGGCTCCATGGTGAGAATATATGACCCTCCCTCAGGCTGTAGGCCTATTTGTGCTTCTTCCCCCACCTTGAGCTTTCCGATGTACATATGTATGGAAAAGGATGGAGGAAGACACACTGAAGCTTCATCCATGGACTCAAATTTATGATCTGGATAACCAGATGAGAGCAGTTTACCCAACTGGTTCCACAGTGGCAACATATATCTTTCACTAAGCTCGCTGTGCTGCAGCTACAGAACGCATTACATGCTCTCTTTTCGTTGCCTCAGGTTGCTTGTCTATTGGCTGTCAAACTGCAATGAGTGATGCACCGCAGGCAGACATCGTGAAAATATGTTCAGCATTTTCTGCATTTTGCCAAACCATAAATCCACTTTTCTAGTTGTTAGTAGCAAACAGCCAAGATGGAGTGCAAGCAGGACAACACCTTAATATATATAATCCCATGATTGTTCAATTGTTTTTCCTAACTATACTCACTCCCACTCTCCTCTCGGTTTCCTGTCTTCCTGGAGCCAACCAGCAAAGCATGAACTTGTATGAGTTGCTCAGTCGCAGGAATGTGTGTCTCTTAACAAAGACTGGCACCATTTCATACAGCTGAACTTGACTTGGTTGACATTTGATTTGGTGAGAGGAGAGGTCAGAGTGGGTGCTGGGAGAGATGACAAGAGAGAAACATGGTACAACACATTCTAACGGCAGACCACCATGGCCCGCTTGGATCCCAGTAAGGTAAATTTCATCAGAAGAAGGTCCGTCCAGCTGTCCACATGCCTGCCTAGTTTTTGTGACCTCACTGCAGTGACTACAGCAGGTCTACAGCTGTCCAACACAGGATAATCCAGGCTTAAGATGTTTTATGGACGCAAATATAAACATCAAACTGATAGACACACTTCCAGCTGTGGAAATGACATCCTGTGCCTTTAGGTTTACACAGATATCTCTAGTTAAGTGTATGTTGATAACAGACCTGTTCCACTAAGTGTGACAATCTGAAGTTTGCCATGTTTCTTTTCTGCCACTTGGAGAGCTTTCTGGTGGTAGAAAATGCCTTTTAGAGACATAGTAAAACTGTTATTCTACAGATCAAATACCAGGTTTTAGTGTTTCATTAAATAACCTTATGAATCCAAAGGAAGGACACAATTTGAACTGCATGCAAAGACAAAAAGCTCTGTTTTTCAGAGCTCCACAGGAAAAAACATATCTAAATGTGGGGGTAGAATAAATTTTCCCCACTTAGCGTAGACATGGTTGAAATTTGCTGATAAATATTAATCCGACAGTCGGAACGGAAATTTCCGGTTCTGGTTGTGTAGCTAACTCTGAAATGTATTTAGCACCCCATGATGTGTCAAACAACAGCATCCCATTGCAGCGGCTTGTTAGTCACTCCAATCCCCTGCGTCGAAGTTGGGACAAATTTAACTCAGGGCCCACCCACTTTGCGTCACTAGGAGTTATTTCACCCGGCTTCACTACAAGTCACCCCCTTTCCTCGAAGGTGACATCCACAGTCACTGGTGGTAGTTGTTTCTTCTTGTGTGGACTCCCATTTAACTGTCGAAAGATTTTTTTTTTTTTTTTTTTGCGATTTCTGTTGAAAACAGGATTTCACTCCATGGTTTTCTTCTTCGGTCTAGCATCATCTCGTGACTTGGTGTGTTGTGTCCTGCTAAAAGTTTACCAGTTCGTATCGCTCAGATGATACATTTTTTATGCGGGGCATTAAAAATTCAAAAGATCTGTTCCCCTTCTTTATTCTGAGACCCAAGGAAAAAAAACAAGTCTCAATAATGGATGAGAGAAAGGTTTGCTAAGAAAAGAGAGCCAGTACGGTGCGATTGAGCTGAAGGGAAGAGAGAGCGAGAGGTATGATGGGAATGATGTATGTAAGTAACTAGCAGAAAGGATAGAGACAGATTGAGAGGAAAGAGAAGCTGCTGACCTGCAGTTTTATAGACAGGAATAGGAAAGGGGACTGTCTAAGTATGTACAAGGTGATCTGACCTGGTGTGATGAAACTTTCCTGTTCCACATGCAGCCTTTAACCATAGGCACATACAGCTGACTGCTCCCACTGCTTGTCTCTTAGTCAGTCATACAGCAGGTGTGCAACATCAAATACACATATGTACACACAGAGACACACACATATAAAGAAATACGCAGAGTTTATGGCTATAAAGAAACCTCCATTCAAGGGCTTATCTATCACAGAAAAACATTAAAAATCCCCCTTTATTACATTCCTGAAAGCCAAATGCAGTAATTGTCAGAGCCTCGTTGGTTAGAGTAGATGAAGACCCTCCACGCAAATGTAGAGAGCTGATAAACAGCAGTTGTTTCGCAGATTTGTACGTTTCTGGAAGCGCAGATAATCACAGAAAACAAAACTTGTAGTTAAAAAAATACAATCGCTTTTTCTTTAACAGTCAATAACAGCAAAAATCTACTGTGAAAATGCCAAGTTTCTTCATCTCTATCACTTAACTCTCCAGATGGAGATGGAGACTTCATGTGTAGACGTTTGAACTGCCAAAATCTGTGCAAAAGACTTCTCGTTATAATAATGCAAGCAAATAACAAACAAAAAAACTCCCAAGTGTTTGTGCTTTGATAGATCCAACAAAAGGCTGCACAAGACGCAAAGGAACATAAAGGCAATATTACAATCATATATTAAAGTGGCAGAAAAGGCCTACAGCAAATCGAGCAGTTTTAAGAACAAATAAAAAATACGCCTATGGAGATGAGCACTATTTTATAACATCCCTCTTGTAGCCTACACTACAAACAAAACAGTGACGCTGAGATTACAAAGGCTTCTCTCGGGATGCCATCTAGTGGTACATTAAAAGACATACACTCTGTTGTCTTTGAAGGAATCCAGAGAATTGGACTTTTGAGATACTGAACAACATAAACTATTTTTCCTGTTAATGATGTGCTGATGTCTGTGGTACTATGGAAGATGCTAAGCCTATAGTAAATGGCAACAGTGTCCTAAGGGTTGAGCAATTAAATTTCCTATACAAACGCCCATCGTTGTACACGTCACGTTTACTCTGATCAACCGCAATCAGTTAAGAGGTAACAACTTTGATAACACCTCTTCTATATCAAGGTGTCCTTACCCTTATTCATGAAACCCAAATCAATTTTAATTTAAAAGTGCAAAAATAGATTTCTTTCCCGCACATACAAAAGCAAACTGCACAATCATGAGCGCACAAACACACACACCGATGCTGCGAGACTCATTAGTATGGCACAGAGTGTTATCAGTCTAATGAGACCAGTGTAAACATTTTAATCAGAGGGAGACAGCGTCTTGGAAGGCAGACTCCCTCATCACACAAGGCAGCGAAGAATGGTACGAACATATTTAACCCGTAAAGTACAACCAGGCCACATCTTATAACTGTCAGCAAGTCCAACAGAAAAGATGAAACCAACAACACCAGAGTACACCTGTCATTGCTTTTCATTTTCCCTGCCACGTCTGTCATCACAAAGTAAATTAATTCCAAGTAAAGTCAGAACTTTATGTATAAAATTCTAAAACTTCTTCTCATAATAACATGCATAGGAGTCTATCTGACAACATAGCAGATGCACATGCTCTCAAACACGTTCCTCGTCTATAATCATAAAATTCCAACACCAGCCAGAATTAGACAGCACCCCCCCCCCTCCTTCTCCTACCAACACCATCATTCAACAGTCCCTCTCATTGTGTTGGTTTTACTCCCTCACCAGCTTTCATTTCGCTGTTTTATCTTTTGTTTACTGGTGTTTTTTGTTTTTTTCTCAGCAGCTCGGGGAAGCAAAGTGTTGGCAGTAGCTCAGTTTGATCTGCGGTCGTGGATGAAAAGAGCCAGTGGGGGAAAACAAGGGCATTTTGGAAATATAAAAACACTGCCATGTAATTACAATAAAAATACATAACTATGAGTCCTGCTGACAGCGAGGGAAAGTGCCAGTGTCAGCATTGTGATGGTAAACAGTCTGCGAGGGAGCGTTTGTGTGACACAGTGGGGGTCACCTCTACAATAGACGAGTCTGACTTTCAGCTGAGAGTTCAAAAAGTCTGGAAACTTTTCTCAGAAACCAAACCAGCTATTTTTTAAAATTTATATTTATGTTGAGTGGACAAAGAAAACTGATTTGCTAAACATTAATGATATTTTGTCTCACAGAGTAGATAAAAGCAATGGTGGCCCCAAGTCTTGGGGCCACTTTCTTTCTTCTTATTTTGCTTCCAAGTAGCCAGAGTTTCCTGTCATTTTCTAAAGTGGTCTTGAGCAATGGTTCTCCAAGCTTTCCGAAGGTCTTTTTCTTTGGACACCGGCTGCTTTTTCACCCAGTTTTCAGTTTCCAAAGGAATTTTTTTGTTTGTTGGAAAGCCACACAACACTGACCTATGAATCATTCGAGCATTAAACAAAAAACATACTCTGGGGATGAACTGATGTTGTGTCTACACATACAGAAAGAGACAAATTTTTCCTTTTTCCTAAATCTACAAAAATGCCAAAGAAAACACAATTAGACAGACATAAAATAGTCTGTTTATACACCAAAACGTTGAATCACAAAGAGCTATTAGGCAAAAACAATATAGTGTGCAGTGTGTCCTCAAAAAAATCTGAGGAAAGTGGAAAAGTGAAGGACAAATAAATAGCAGGAATAACAAACTATCTACAGCACATGAACAGTACCTCTTTAAGAAATAGCTAAAGGGACCTGAAAAATGCATCTGGCCCTTCAGCTCATCCATCTTCTGTTTGTCAGCCTCTTATCAGAAATGGTCTCAGTGCAAAGGGTGGCTGTCAAGAAGCTATTCTTAAGGAAGAAAAACAGGGAGAAAGTCTGAGATCTGACAAATTACACACGAACTAAACTGAAAATCAGTGGCAAGAGGACTTTGAAGAATCCAAATTTGACATTTTTGGCCAAATTAACATCTATGTAGGAGATGAGGAGAAAGGCACAACAGCGAGTATCTACAGCTATCTGTAAAACACGGTCATGTGTCATGGTTTGGGGCTACATTTAAGTCAGTGGTGTTGGGAATCTTGTCAAAATTGATGGAGTGCAGTAAAGTACCATCAGATTTTTGATTCAGCATGCAGTACCACCTGGAAAGTGTCTGATTGGCAACAGATTCATGTTCTAACATGACAACGATCCCAAACACACTGGCAATGCAGTAAAAGGCATACCTGGATAGAAAAAACATGATTCTGCCCATAAAACAGCAAAAAATATACATATATTTACATCATTCCCTTCGAGCTCAGCTAACTCTGTCTCAGACTCACCAAATCAGAGACCAAACAGCAGTTTCCAATGGAAGAACCCACAGTTGGAAGAACCCACACCAGAGATGGTGCAACAGGTCAGGACAACAAGCAGGACGATTTGCCTTGTTTTTTTTTGGCTCAGCACAGGAGGCAATTCAGAGCAAATGACTTTGACTGTTTTGTGCCTGCTCACAGCAAAACAAGAGCACTGGAATACTGTCCAAAATAGTCTCAGCACAGGATTTACGCAATGAAGTGGACCTGTCAGTAGTGACTGCAGCACCGCCGCAAGAGATCAGGAATATGCACTATTCCCAGACTAAAGATGATAAGATAAACATTTGTGACTACGCTTAAAAATAACAAGTAAATAACAGCAGAAAAAACAAACTCAATTCCTGGAGAAAAAAAGAGCTTGTGGGACGCAGAAGAGAAGCAGCAGATGGAGGGAGAGAGAGAGACAGAGACACGGGAAGACTCTTATCGAGAATGGCGCCATTGTGGGTCGACATTTCAGAAAGAGCTGTTTGCAGCCCCATATCACTACACAGCAATTAACCCATAACCATAATGTGCTCATATGCCCTGAAAACAACAACCGCCCAACGACCAATGCTTATCTCAGCATGCCCAGGCTCTCTCTTTTTGGCATTCACTCACTCTCTCAAACATGCAAACACACACACACACAAGCCTATCTTTCATCCTAAAATTGGATGCAGATCTCTCTTATCCTCCACCAACCATTCTTTCTCTTCAACTCCCACAGGCACTGTTCCCAGCCTTGCCTCTAAGTTCTCCCCGATTTCCAAGCCAACACTGACCAATTCACAGTCATAACACACTTTGCATCCTTTCCTTTCTCTACCTTGTCTCAGCCCACTTTCATTTTTCAACTAAAGTAATCTAATTTAACTGCAGAAGCCTTGTGAGTAGCTTGACTTTTCTCAATACCAGACAATTCTGACCCTGTGAGCATCTGAAAGTGCATGTTTGCTTTGCAACATGTGTCCAAAATCATGCTAATGGTGTTGTCAACACCTGCACGTTGTTACAGTACTATTAACTGCTCTGTGTTGCCGATTATCATTATGCAATGGAAAGAAAAGTCAAGTCTGGTACCAAATAATTTCTTTATTCCGATATTGTTCTGCAGCGCACCAGGCTTAAAGAAGCGTCATGGTCCAGAAGGCACAGAGCACGCAGGGCACGACCTTTCTATCTGAGCCACAACTCTCACACAGATCAGATGATAGATTACAAGAGATTAGTGACATCATAAATCATCTTCTACAGAAAGCTTCATAAAGCTTGCCACACAAACAGTTTTGCACATTAACTATTCTGTATTTGAGCTCTGGCAATAATGTATATATGCAATCTCTGAGTCTGCAGCTATCTAACGCTAGGCTATACTGATCCCTGGTGGTAAGAAGAAGTATTGCATCAAGCTTCAGATGATTAAAGATCTTAAATAATTTTTGAAAATCTCTTTAAAACATTTCAGTATATTTATATCTAAATAAATATATTGAATCTAAAACCCAACACATTTTTACCTTGGAATGTAATTTAAAAAATAATGGGCAGATTTAGGAGGAAAGCACTATCTTTGGCTTAAAATGAGAGCTGTTCTTTCTACAAAGCTGTGAAAAAAATGACTTTCATCACAAACGGAGAGACACGTCAGAGACTGTGCAATTGTTTTTCAGCAGTTCATTAACAAACACGACACTCTGAAGGAAGCTTCCACCAGGAGCCTGACGACAGAGTTTCTTAAAACAGCAGAGCCAGGTGAAGAGAGCGGAGGGGTATACTGATTTACTTTATAACTCTTCCACAGTCCTGTTAATCTTACACCTCGTGTTTTTTTTTTTTTAGTTTTCGCTCTTTTGTGATTATATGCCCCCACCCCGATTAGTCTCACCTGTGTGGCCTTCCACACCTGTCTCCTGTTAGCCAATCACTGCCTTTTGCTTTTCTCCAGTAAAGCTTTCCACGTTTTTCTTATTTTGTTCCCTGTTTCGTGAATTGTTTAAATTCTCATGATTCGTCTTTTCCTACTTCATTGTTAACATCACTATGTGCCTCCTTGCCTATAAATTAAAGATGTGTCTTGGTAAAAACCTGTGTTTACCACCTCAAATGTCAAAATAATTGCCGTGATAAAGGTCTAGCTTAATGTGATTTGTTTAAAACTGTGTTCATGTACTCCAGCATAAGAGACTTTTTCATCAAACTGTCAGAAATAGCAGCAAAAGAACATAGTCTTTTGTTTTTTATTATTATTATTTTTGTCAGCAGACTAACATGCGAGACAATAAATACATACATAAGGGTATCAGGTAATTAACTAAAAAATGTGTTTTTCTTGCTCTAAAAAGTCTGGCCAACTCTTAATTCGGTTGTTCTGAAAACCAGCAGCTGTGGCTTAAATCTGGTGTGGTGGAAACACTTGTCAACATCCATTAATTAGGCAAAAGAAACAAACTTGTGATACTTACCCTCACAGACTATTTCCACTGCTGATAACAGTCATGACTGACACATTTTCATTCGCTGAGTTAGCTTAAATGTTTGGTTTTCTTTTTTTAATATAAACTCTGAAACGTCGTGCAGGCTTGACAACACTTACCTGCATTGTGGAGACATTTTGGACACACATTTCCACTGTGGCACAAGCGATTATCCCTCCCTTGCTAAAAGTTAGCTAAATGCAGTGGTTTCCATATTGTGGGTGGAACCTCTGCAGATGGATAAAAAGCTGAAAACACGGATTAAAAATAGTAAATGCATATTTTTTTACGTAATTAAGAAACGTTTACTAAAAACTATATTGTACAGTATTATAATATGCGTAAATCACTCTAAGCCAGAGGTTCCCAAAGTGTGGGGCCCGCCCCCTAGGGGGGGCGCAGAGCCATTGCAGGGGGGGCACGGTATGAAAAGAAGAAAAAAAAAGGAAGAAAGCTTGGACACTGCTAGCATAATGGACAGGTTTTTGACGGGGCTCCCACACAAACGCAAAGCAGGAGATGAAGCATCGCCAAATATGTTTCCAAACCAACTTCCTTCCTTCCAAGCCAAAGACTAGAAAATATGGTGAAGCATATCTTCCCTTTGGCTTCACCTGCACAAGTGCCAAGGTAGGTCTACCCTGCAAATAGTTTTCCCTGCATCGGGAGCAGCGCTGGGCTCTTCAAATCACGGACAAACAGTATCCAACAATGTTGATTTTTAGTTGACAAACACTTCTTGTAATAACTACTCCTGAAATTTTGGACATGTTAACTCATTATGCAGTAAAGTTACAGTGGGATACAAATAATATCAGGCTGATCCTGCCACGATTTGTTCCCCCGGTTCAAATCACGGACAAACAGTATCCCACAGCTGTTTATGTTTTTAAACCCATTTTGCACAGAGAGGCATTTTTTGAAAAATGTATTGATAGCAATGTTGAATATTATTACACAGGAAAAAAAAAACAACTACACGTAAAATAATTACACCGTGACGCCTCTGCCTTTCTAAATGGAGGGACGGTAACTGCGTGTGTATATTGTGGCGTGTTGGGGGAGCAGCTAGTTCTCTCCCATCATGCCTTGGGACATGTGCTGCTGTTTAGATGTTCTTGTTTTATTGTTTATGGTTACGTTACTTTTTAACTGTTATCTTGAATGTTGTGTTTACGCTGTGGTGCAGAGTCACTGACAGTTGTTGTTTTGTAGAGAGAGGGTGCTGTACCATGAGTGACTTCTGTTGTACTGTTGTTGACCCTTGAGGCAAATTGTAGCACCAGCGAGTATTGTAATAAAGAGCTTTCCCTAACTGCTTGGGGTTGAACAGGAAGCTCAATCTCTCTGTGAGCTTCTTTGTTAAGATTTCTGTGCATATCACAATATGAAAGCGTTTAAAAACTGCAGATAGGTTAACAGTATTTTGTCTCTATCTGCCACTCTGCAATTCATCTCATGTAAACAATAACGTGGCGCACAGCGTGACGTAAAAAGAGGCACATACTTTTGTCGTTGCGTGACGAACTCTGTATTCCTCGTCCACACATAAACTTAAAAAAGGAGTTTTAAATAATCTCCGTTTTCGGTGAATCGCAACACCGTTTACCTGTTGACGAAAGGCCCAAACGCATAGAAACAGCTGCGTTTTCAAAAATACCCATGTAGGTGTGGACGTAGCGTAAAAGAGTTAGTAGTATATTTTATTACTACCTGTAATTTATTGCCATTTACTTGTATTTGCTGAATTGTTTACTAAATGTTTGAGGTGTGAAATAAACCGCAATGGAGTTTGTAAACAAAATATGGGTGTGTGTGTTTGGAGGATGCGTTTGTGCGGGGGGGTCGGGGGGGGCGAACAAAGGGGGCCTGGCAAAAAAGTTTGAGAACCACTGCTCTAAGCCAGTGGTTCCCAAAGTGGGGCCCCGCCCCTAGGGGCGCAGAGCTATTGCAGGGGGCGCGGCATGAAAAGGAAAAAAACAAAAAACAAAAACAACGCTTGGACACTGCTAGCACGGGCGCCCACACAAACGCAAAGCAGGAGATGAAGCATCGCTGAATATGTTTCAAACCAACTTCATTCTAAGCCAAAGACTAGAAAATATGGTGAAGCATATCTTCCTTTGGCTTCACCTGCACAAGTGCTGAGGTAGGTCTCCTGCAGAATTAGTTTTCCCTGCATCGGGAGCAGCGCTGGGCTGTTCAAATCACGGACAAACAGTATCCCACAGTTGTTTATGTTTTGAACCCATTTTGTAGAGGGTTTTTTGAAAATGTATTGATAGCAATGTTGAACATTATTACACAGGAAAAAAACAACTACATGTAAAATAATTACACCGTGATGCCTCTGCCTTTCTAAATGCAGGGACAGTAATGGCCTGTATATGTAAGCCTGTAAAACCTGCAGATAGTCAGATTAACAGTAACAGTATTTTGTCTCTATCTGCCATTCTGCAATTCATCTCATGTAAACAATAACGTGGCGCACAGTGTGACGTGAAAAAGGCACATACCTTTGACATTGCGTGACAAACTCTGTATTCCTTGTCCACACGTAAACGCAAAAAAAGGAGTTTTAAAAATCTCCGTTCTCGGTGATTCGATACGCCGTTTACATGTGCCCGAAACAGCTGCGTGTTCAAAAATACCCGTGTAGGTGCGGACTGAGCGTAAAAGAGTTGGTATTATTTTCTTACTACCTGTAATTTATTGCAGATTATTTGTATTTGCTTAATTGTTTAATAAATGTTTGAGGTGTGAAATAAACCGCAATGGAGCAAAATATGGGTGGTGTGGTTGAAGGATGTGTTTGTGCGTGTGCGTGCGTGTGCGTGCGCGCGTGCACGCGCGGGGGGGGGGCGCGAACATTTTTCTTGTTAAACAAGGGGGGCCCAGCAAAAAAAGTTTGGGAACCACTGCTCTAAGCTAAGCTTTGCTCCAACCAGTCCACTCGATACTTCAGTGGTACAGCAGGGCTGGCCTACTATGCAAATTCCCATCCTCAGCACACTGAAATTGTAAACATTTCCTACACAGCAATATAAAAATTAGGCAAATCAGGGTCAATTGTACACAATATGAGAGAATGGCAGTTAAAATTGGCAAATACTATGTCATGTGTGCAAGATGGTTATCAGACCAACTCTATCTGGACGACATTTATGTATATATCTATATATATATATATTCTTCTTTTCTCCGTGTTACATATAATACTGCTTGTTTATTAAAAAGTGTAATAAGGCATTCAAATGTGTGGGTTAAAACTGGTGAGATGTTCAGGCCTATATGAAAGCGGATGGTGAGCTGTAACAAATAAACCGTAGTGCTCAGCGGGAAATAAGGATTGATACCATAACGGTGCCAAAGCACTTTCTCAGCCTCTAAACTCATTTAGTAAGGAACTCGTCACTGTGCAAGCATTTTTAATGCTACTTTAATAACTGCTGATAATTATTTAGACTTTTTCCTCTTCTATCAATATTTCCAAACTAACTTTAATAATTTGTTGCTCTAAATCTTTAGCATGTCTTTGTTTGTCATGTTTTTTTCTTTTTTATTGTGGTTTTCTCCACAATATTGTAGAGTCTGGACATTACGTGGTCAAGCTACTTGAGGTAACTTTTGTTGTAATTTGGCACTAACTTAATAAACTTGAATTGAACTGCATTGAATTGAATTGAATCTCCACCATCACCCTTCACTAATTCCCCCACCCCACTCGCCCACAACGTCTCTGATTGTGTTGGACACTGGTGTTTATATAAGACTGTATTGTTTATAAGATTTTTATCCTTTATGTTGTTTTAGTGTAACACTGAGGGCTGTGGTAGTACTGCAATGTCAAATTCCGTGTATGATCTGTACATTTGGTTTGTGACAATAAATCTGACTTTGACTTTGCTGCTTTGTGTTTCTGGGTCATTACATCATGTTCGATTCTGTTATTAAGAGATGGTCGGGAAAATTACACACAGCTTAACAACTGCCTCGATTGAGGTTGCATTTATCTTCAGCCTTCTTCACATGATATGTGGTAGAGAGACTGTCTGGCCTTGAATTTGATGCCCAACTGCTTCAACTATTTCTTACAGACTTGAATTTCAGATACTGTTCATCTGATGCACAAAGTTTTTGTTGTTGTTGTATTAAGACAATTCATTTTTTGTCTTTTCACTCATGAAGAATCCCCTTGTTGATACATAAATACTATTTTAAGTCTGTCAGACGGTGTTGTCTTTGACATTTTCCATAGATTCAGTTGGCAAAGAAATGGGAATAAATTATGTCTCTGCAGTGCCTAAAGGTACTGGACCTTTGCTAAGTTTTTTTTTAATGTGTGAATACAACAAAGCTTCATCTGATGAGTTAGGTGCCTTTTTATGCTTGAGTCATTTATTGGTCAAAGTTAAGTGGTTTGCCAAAAATGTCCTCTAAAAATCTCCAACTGTCCAACTTTGGAAGACCTGCAGAAAGCCTGGAAAACTATTGGGCAAGACCAGGTGCACAGTGTTGTACATCATCTTAAAAGGAAAAGACTTTGGTACAGGAACTAAAGTGGATGATGGGCAATAGCATACTGGTGTTTCTACTTTTGGCTTTAGGTTCAAATTCAACCTTCAATTTCATGTCAACTGTGCAACTGCGAAATGCTCTTACTGTGTTCATTTATATATCCTGGTGTTGAGTTTGGTTTTTAGTTCATGCCTGCCATTAGTTTCCTTAATATTTGTTTGTGCTTCCCTTTGTCTTATTTCTATATTTATGCCTTGGTCCACCTGTGTTTATTGATCATCTGTTAATATTCATGAAGGATTGAGGATTAAATATTTACATATGCTAACCTCATTATTTCTGTTATCCCATCTTAGTTTTGCTTCCTCTCTGTCCAGTTCAACATTTAAAAATTTATATCAGATTTATCTATGTAACACCAAATCACAACAACGGTTACCCAGAGGTACTTTATATTTTAAGATGAATACCCTACAATAACATAGAGAAAACAGAAAAACAACCCAACAATCAGGTGACCTCTATGAGCAAGCGCTTTGGAGACAGTGGGAAGGAAAAACTCCCTTTTAACAGGAAGAAACCTCCGTCATAACCAGGCTCAGGGAGGTGCAGACATCCTGCGTGACAGAGAAAACAGTTGGGGGTGAGGGGAAGAGAACAGGACAAAGACATACTGTGGAAGAGAGCCTGAGATTAATAATAACTAATGATTAAATGAAGAAAGGTGTGAAAAAGGTGAGTGAAGATGAAACAGTTCATCACGGGAAGCCCCCAGAAGTTGTGGCCTGCTGCAGTGTTACTAAGTGAGGATTCAGGGCCACCTGATCCAGCCATGACTACATGTGCTAAATAACTATATATGAAGAGGGAAAGATTTAAGCCTGATCGAGAGGAGGTAGAGAGGATGCCTGCCCCCCAAATCCAACCTGGGAGCTGGTTCTACAGCTTGTTCCCTGTGTCTGGTCTCATATAGCCCAGTCTTTCATGGCTCCTTTGTTAAGATGTCTGTTTTGTTTCCCTCTTTCCTTCAGCCAAGTTCTTTGGATTTTATCTCTGCAGTGTGTTTTTGGCTTCTCTTTCCATATAGACTTCAGTTTGGGGGGCTTTGAGTCATCCACAATAAAGGCTTGATTTGGTTTGGTAATCTGTCTGCTGTGTCCTGCTTTTAAGTCCTCACTACACAATGCTCTGACATTATGCTGCTGTGAATGTGTAATTTAAGTGTAATTTCTAAAAAAAAAAAAAAAAAAACCCCTGAAGTTTAGCCGTTTATGCTGTATGTAGTTTTATATATGTAAAATATCTCTCAATAAAACTTTCAAGAATGCATTTTAATCTTAACAAAACATTCTTCCATCATTGCTTTTAAATCTCTCTGGCATCCATTCAGAGGATGCCTGTGTTAGGCTAAAGCATCCACGGGGTATGCAAGATGAAAACACATATACTCACTGTTCATTTCACAACAGGTGGAAAATGCACAGATTAGCTACAAGATTAAAACCACCTACATCCCCTTTGTGCTACTGAACACAGAGTATGGACAGGAGATCTGCACCGTCAACATCTATATGTATTCCAAGATTTTTCACTCAATCATCATAATAATGTAAGACTATCGGTTTTATTCACTTCATCTGTCAGAGATTTTTATATTGTGGCTGAATTATGTGTTTTTCCTTTTTGTAGGAATAAAACATCAGCGGGGACGTGACACCACTAATGTCATGAGGCAGCATCTCAGCCTGATGAATGCACAGCGTTCCATCTGTGCTTTCAACAACTCTGCATTTAACAGTAAATCCTTTACACATTAATCCCTTAGCAATGTGCAGAGTAGCCACCAAGTGAAAACATACATGACCATGATTTCTATGCAGAATGTAGCCCTTATTCTAGAATGACTTAAAACGCAGTCATGATAGCCTTGTTAAAGCGGTAAAGAAGTGCTAATGTATTTAATTCTACTCAAAAACAGAGGCATAAATGCATAGATCATAACATGGAATATCTACACTAGTTTGAGTTGTTGTTTGTTTGTTTTTATTTTTTGAACCTGGTAGATTTTATTCATTGTTTTCTTTAAAATAACCAAAATTGCATAATTTAATTTCACTGCCTTCATGTTATTTTTTACTCTATCATTAGAGTGGTGTAAAAAAAAAAAAAGTGCCCTCTTCCTGGTTTCTTATTTTCTGCATATTTGTCACACTTGACCTAAACAGTGTGAACCCAAATACTCAAAGTAATTAAGTAAATTAAGTAATGTAAACTTTTTTTAAACAGGCCTACTAACTCAAATAGCTTATGCTCATCTAACATTTTCATCCATTTGAAATAGTTCAACTTATTATTTTTAAACCACTCTGATCAACAGTTATTGTTGCATAATTTCATTTTACTTATTTATTTAAATACTGTGGCAGTCATATTTGGGAAGTTTTGATTCCTGAGGTCGATTTGACCCTAAACCTAAAAGTTATTAGTTTTTACTCCGATTAAACAGCTGGATTGACTTAAATTCTGAGAAAAGACAGTGGAGTCAAAGTTAAATGTTCTTGTCTTTTATCAGTTGCTCACATTATGCACTAAGTTTAACAAATTGTTTTCTTTCTTTCTTTTTTTGCTTTGTTGTTTTGGGTTGCATTTTAAGTTAGTTTAGTCAAAAAGTGGATGTCAAATATGGTCAAAATATTGGAGTTCTGACAAGCTTCACCTTTTAAATTCATCAGCTTAAAAAACCTGAATAAGTTCTGCTAACTTCTTCAGGTTTACAGTGTTGCTTTGCATAAACTCACAGTTCAATGTAAGCCTCATAAACCTTAAACTAGACCTTGATGTAGCCCATCAACTCATCCACTGTCTAAAAATAAACTCCTTTCAGCTTCCTCCCTTCAGGTCAGCTTTCTTCTGATTGGTTGTTGATTGGTTGGCTGAACAGGTGCGTGGGCCTGTTGTGCTGACCATAAAAAATGAAAAAAAAGAAGAAAAAATGACCATATTTTGGCTCACAGGGATGACTTTTTCATAGGCTGGCCCCTTTATTTGATAATTCTGCCATGTTTATTATAGGTGTCCAACAGTATATGACACACATAGCTTGCTGTGCATGTTGCTGCTCATTTTAGTTCCACGGCCGCATATTTGAATTGTTTTAGTTGCTTAGTTGCTTTTTTTGTCTTACCAAACCCTGAAACTACACAAAGGGTGGCATAAAAAAAACATCATTGGCAATGTGCTCTCTATGTTTATTTCACCTGATCATTGATCGTTCCCTTAGTTCCCAAGAAGGGGCACTGTGTAACCCATTTTTTCCCCTTTTTTAGTATTAAATCCATGAAAGTCAACATGGCTTTGCAATTTTATTGCATTTTCAGTAGCAAAACAAAAACTGTGCATTACCCCCCAGTTTGCATTTTCATGAACTGTTACATAACCTCTCGGCATTAGACCAGCACACATCATGAAACCGAGGAGTGTTAGTCGTTTTTCTTCTTTCTTTGCCCCTCCCCTGCAACACGGCAGGTGCCTATGGTGGAGGGAGGTCGGGAGGATGGTGGTGGGGTGTCATCCAGCAATAAAAATACATTTATACGCGTTGAATCTTTCCACTTTTAGACCATTAAAGTCGCACTCATATTTAATCAGTCCACTGGCCGTTGACGCAGCGTTATCCAGAAGGTGTGTGTCACTATGTGCACGGACTGCCTCTGCGTCGTCTACCATCTGCGCCCCTCCCTCTCCGAGTCCCAGCATCACCGACAGCCCCGCGATGCTGTCATAACCAACACGTTTATCGTTGACGACGCAGAGAGGGGCTGCCGTGTTTTCTGAATGGTAACTGTGATCGGGTTGCATTGATTCCTAAGCAGAATACGGGCCTTATGTATGTATGTGCGACCACCTTCGGAGACATAACGGGCTGCTCGTTACAAGCTGAAGCCGTTTCTTCGAGGATACGTGCGCGTCATATTTTATAGGCTATAGCTGAGGTCCATGTGAATACATGCCTTTAGATGTCGGGAGGCTTTCTGAGGGCAGTACTGAGCTATAAAAGTGCGGCAGCGATGTGCACGTCCGACGGCCACACGGAGGGAGCACAGTGAGAGACCGTTTGTTCCACTGTAGTCTTTGACTTTTCAGCTGTCGGTCACAGGCAGGGTTCAGGCTCTCCGCTTCAGCTCCTCACTTGGTTCACCGCCTGGTTTTATGCGACGTCATGAGTTGATCGCGCCTGACAGATGTTGCTGTGTTGCAGATGCACAGGCATCGCTCCTCGCGTTCTTCTCGCTGCTGTTTAAGCGTTGATTAGGTTAAATAATAATAATAAGAAGAAGAAGAAGAAGAAGAAGCTGATTATATTCTAAATGTTAAGCCCTCGCTTTGCTCTCGGACAGATCGCAGCGTTCATTTAGTCTTTGTGATTGCATAAAATGATACCTGGATCCGCCGCATCAATGCTACCGTCAGCAGAAGCCGCGAAACTGTACCAGACCAATTACGTCCGCAACTCCCGTGTGATCGGACTTCTGTGGGCCATCTTCACTATTCTGTTCGGTATTGTTAACGTGACCATCTTCTCGCAGCCCTATTGGATTGGAGATGGCATGGATACGCCGCAGGTCGGCTACTTCGGCCTTTTTCATTATTGTATTGGAGATGGAGTCTCCAGAGACCTGACCTGCCAGGGTAGCTTCACCGAGTTCTCCGCTATCCCCTCTGGTGCGTTCAAGGCCGCCTCCTTCTTCATTGGAATGTCTATGATGCTGGTCGTCACCTGCATCGGCTGCTTCAGTCTCTTCTTCCTCCTCAGCACATCTACCGTGTACAAGATCTGTGGCTGGATGCAAGCAGCATCAGGTAAGTGTCCTTTTGGAGGCTTAGCTCACCGCCACTGCTTTTTTTTTTAAAGGTATTTTTAAGTATGAATATTATCTAAATGTAAAATGCCTGCAAGAGCTTAGAAGCTGGCCAGCTGTTTTCTGTGTATGCTCTGTTAGGCTCAAAACACTGGGATGGGTCGAATTTTGATTGATGAGTTGATGAGATAAATTAATTGGGAGCGGCCAGGGTGAAAATAAACAGTCTCCAGGATCTCCCCGGGAGCTGGCAGTCAGCCCTCCCGAGCAGACCGTGCTGTCCATGGTGCTGAAGGGCTGCTGAATGCATGACCAACATCGCTTGTGTATTTACAGCCCGAACAAGTTTCTTTCTGAAAGCATGGATTACAGTTTTAGTAACATATGAATATCGTCCAGCTCACGATTAAAAAAACAACAACAACAAAAAAAAACTGTTTATTATTAATAGCCATTAAAAATTTTGATTGATTTTCTTCCTTGTATTTTTCTTACATTTGAACAATTTCAAAAACCTTGTGCCTGCATCAATGAGAACTCCAGTGTTTTGGATTTCATGGGATATATTGTAATAATATAATCACAGCAGAGTCTCCAGTGCTTTAGCGTAACCAACCAAAAATGTTTATATGCAGTCTTGTCTTATTTGTAATCCAAAACCACATGGAAAGTGCACACCTATTCTCACAGTCATTAGATAGCATGATGCAGGAAGCTAGCCGGGCACACACAAATTTAGATTAAAAAGTTTCTTTTAGCTGAAAGCCACAGAACAACATAACATAAGCATTAAATCACATGCTATGTTGGTAATATAGTATATCACATGTATAGTTACAATGCAGCCCAATTTAATGTAACTTGCTATATGCAAATGATCTTCAGCCTGTCCTCACAGCCAGAAGACGTGTGTGTTCTTATATGTCAGAGCTGGTTTTCAAAATAAGTCGAGGTCAGTCTTGCAGCTGTTGGCAGTGTATTCTCACTAACGGTGGGCTGATGTCAGTGGCAGCAGAGGCCTCGATCATCTGAAGAGTTCAGACGCTGCCAAACATCGGTTCTAGCTCAGCTGCACTAGTGGTCAAAGCAGTCGGCTTGCTGTTTGCAACAAACAGAAATGAGGCAAAGTGGAAGGGAGGGGGTATTTGGAAAGGCTCCAGCTCAGTGTGTTATGTTTGGGCTGAATTAACGCAATAAGCCCGTCTAATAAGAAGACCGCTGGGCTTTGTGCTTCTGCAGCTAAGAGATGAAAGAGAAAGCCAAAAGGAGAGACCCTGACCACAGCAAGTTGGCACAGCGATGCCTAATGAGCAAGCGTGACTGTTTAGCACTGTCAAACTTTGTTACACTTAGAATCAGCTTAACCTTCAGCTGACTTCACTTATAGAAGACAGGTGGCCCACTGGCAGTTACAGTGCAAGTCATAGATGGTGATGAATGGCAGCTCAGGAATGAGTATGCATGTACAAAATAAAGTGAATACAAAAGGGTTCTTTATTAATTCCTTTTCCTTTATCTTATATTTTTCACTTTAAAACATTTTGGTAGCTCAGTAAATGACAAATCTCATACCTGTAAAGCAAAGTGAAATTAAACCTGTCAGCTGGTCAGCGGTAGCTTGTTGTCACCCATCCCTGCTGCTAGATTGGCCAAGGACACAGTCAGTATTCAGAGCACTCTCCGCTCCATGGCACCAGCCTTTCTCTCTGCTTCAGCAATCATCCTTATAGGTGTCTTATAGACATTTTTACTGGGTGATATGGCTGGTATGAAAACACAGCATGTAACAGTACCATGCCTCATTGAGTAAAAGGTCTATTCAGGCACACTAACTGAAAATCAAGGTCATACTTGATGCGTATACGTAATTTAAGTGATACTCTGTATGCCGGTTTTGCAGCAGCTTTCATAAATCCCCTTGGGCTGAAGTCAGAGGCTGGTGGATAAAACACTTAACATAGAAAACTCACGCTGTTGCACAATGCTCCTGGCCAGCGAATCAGCGTGTGAGAATGCATCTCTAGCCATCTTTTCTGTGAAGTCCAGGTAGAAACGTTGAATGTTTGATGAGAAGGGGAACCAGCAGGACACATTAGAAGTCTCAAAATGCCCACCGTGGCCAAACAAAGCTGAGTGCAGAGAGTGCTCCAGCATCCAGCCGGCCTTAGATGGGCTCGTACCCTTCTCTACTCTCCTCAGCAGAGCCATTTCTGTCTGTGCACCTGCACAGGTTCATGGCATGTAAATATAAATGTGTACAACCTTTTTCTCCCCCTCATAGAGCATAAGATAGCAAAATATATGATGCACGCACAAACACAAATACACCATTTTCCAGTCTCCTTTTCAAAACGTTGTTTCATTGAGAACTGCAAAATGTGCCGCTGTCTCTCACTTCCTCTTTTCTGGCCTTTAACTGCAGTTCTTCAGGGGTCTGCACACCAATTAACTACATATACAGCGAGGTCAGCAATAATTACTTCACTGTTTTATAGACTGACGTGCGTACTTTGCCTTGTCGGCTGGGCTGACAGACTTTTTCTGTAGTTCGCGCTGCAGTGTCTGTTTTTGAGAAGAAACAGTGTGAGTCATACACGTGAATGAGCAACACCTAAGCTCTGTAAAGCAGGAAATAATGTGCAGACAGAGGGTGACCTATTTGGAAATATACAAACAGGTTCGTTTTCAAAGGACTTCAATTTCATAGAGGTCAGGTTTCTACTTTTCCGACTTTCCGGAGTCATAGGTTTTCAAGAGGTTGCTATGTATTATATTGAGGTAGCCCTATTTTGCCTAAGATGTTGCTATATCACAATAATTAAAAATAATAGTAAAAGGCTTGTATTCCTGCTTTCCCAATATGACAAGTTAGTGTCCCATAAAAAGACAGTTTATGCTTAATTAGATAAAATATTTAATATATACACTCGCTGGACACTGTATTAGATAGAAATCAGGTTGGACCCAATTTTGCCTTCAGACCTGCATTTATTCTCTGTGGCATGAAGTCAACAAGGTGCTGGAAACCTTCTTCAAAGATGAAGAATGAAGATGAGTTGATTTGTGTCATGGTGCCTTATCCTGCTAGAAGCAGGCATCGGAATTTGGGTACACTGTGGCCATGAAGGCATCAATACTCAAGTAAGCTGTGGCATTTAAATAATGCTCAGTTTTTACCAAGGAGTCTAAAGTATGCTAAGAAAATATCCTCTGCACCATTGAACCAACACCAGTCTGAACCACTGATACGAGGCAGGATAGATCCATCTTTCATGTTGTTTATGCCAAATTCTCACACTACCATCTGAATGTTTTAGCAGAAATCGAGACTCATCAAACCAGGCAATGTATTTCCAGTCTCCTACTGTCCAATTTTGGTGAGTCAGTGTGAACTGCAGCTTCAGTTTCTAGATCTTAGCTGACAGGAATATATCACCCACTGTGCTCTTCTGCTGCCATAGCCAGTCTGCTTTGAAGTTGTTATGCATTCAGAGATTTTCTTTATTTTCTGCATGACTTGGTTGCAAAGAGCAGTTATTTGAGCTGCTTATTATTAACTCAAAGCAGTCTGGTCGTCTTCCTCTGACTGACTTCTAGGTCACTTCACTCAGGTAGGAATCTTATTAGCAAGTGTTTTTTCAACCACACCCCAAGTTTATTTTTCAGCTCCTGATCCAGACATTTTCTTCCGCTTATCCTTGTCAGGGTCGCAGGGGGTGGGTGGTGGCCATCCCAGTTGTCTTAGGCAAGAGGACGGGTACACCCTGGACAGGTCGCCAGTCTGCCGCAGGGCTAACACATAGAGACAGACAACCATTATGGGCAGTTGAGAGTTACCAATTAACCTATCGCCACTAACTGCATGTCTTTGGAATGTCGGAGGAAGCCGGAGTACACGGAGAGTTCCCACCATGCCACCGTGCTGCCTAACTAACTGGTAACTCCTGATCCATTCGTTAATAACTTTCTCACTGAAGCACATTGAGTCACAGTACTTGAGCGTGAGTCACAGAAAGCTAGAAAAGGAACAAAGTGTCACATGTTGAATATGGGATTAGTTTCTCATCAAACCAAAGTCACCGAGTTCAAACAGATCAAACAGGATCATCACATCAAAACTTCAAACCTCTATGCTTCAAGCAGTGGTGAAAAAGGACAATGAGAATATTAGGAACAAGCGGAGGTGATGAGAAAAAGAAAAAATAATAAAGACCAAATAGTAAAAGGTTTGGAGGTAAACAAAAAATCCAGGTCAGAGACAGAAGGCAGACAGAAAACAAATCAGACGACAGAGCTCAGCGAAGACCAGCTGGTCTTTCTGGTCACCTCAGTCTCTCTCCACATATTTCTCTTTGTATCATTATCTCTGTTCGCTGTTGTTGGCTTTTACTCCCATAGTCCATTTGCTCTATTGAGAGGCTTGTTGTGAAAGGAGCTTTAAATCCTGGTTGAATGTAGAGGTGGAAAGTGGTTGGAGCTCAGCATGAGAGCAGCAGTCATTGAGCTGCACTTGTCACTGCCGCTGGACCAGAAATGCTCCAGCTCTTTAGAGTAAATGCTGCAAATGAGAACTTTTGTCCAGATACAAATCAGACTTTCAAAAGCAATCTGAGGAAAAGGCTGATTTTGATGCTTTTCCTAGACATTTCAGATGTGTTCCACTTCTCTACATGTTAATGCATGTCCATCCCTCCTCAGGGACTGATACACTTTTTTAGCATTTTGCTAAAAAAGTCCAACTCCTTCAAGCTGCTGTTATGAGTCACTATGCTATAGCAGCATACAGCATATAAACGACCTACATTTATATTCAAATTGTTAGAAGATTTAAATTTAATTTCAAAAAGTGATAATAAATTTTCTTCAAAATTATAAAGAAAAGGAAAGAAACAAGCAAAAATAAATTATACATTCACTTTCAGCATTTTCAAAGTGTTTGATCACTGTTTGCTAAGATAAGATAAGATAAGATAAGATAAGATAACCTTTATTAGTCCTACACGTGGGAAATTTGTTTTGTTACAGCAGGTTAAATTGGGTTTATGGCATATTACAGCTATACTTTACCTGCACTTATTAGTGCACCAGCATCTCCAGGCAATTGTTGTTTGTCCATTTTTGACATCTCTTTTTTTCTATCAGTATTTCATGTCATCCACACAACTCCATTTGTGTAACTATGATTGCAGCTGTGACAGAAAGTTATCCTTCTTTAGACCTTTTTGAGATTTTGCTGCAGTCTGTTACCCACGTGACAGAAACAGAAACTGTGCCCAGTCACTTGCACTGCTGCAACTCTGTACTAAACAGAGTAATGTGTCTCAACAGTACATTAAAATAGAAACCCACTGTGGCAGATTTGAGAAACAACTTGAAACAACACAGGACAGTACTCTCTGCTGTTACTGCAGTAACACACAGTAGTGCCTTTCACTATAACACCGGTGAGAAAGGAAAACTGCATACCTCTTTATGCCAGGGAACCGGGAATGAAATGACAAACGAAAGGAGGAGATCTGAGAGATTTCGAAACAGATATATGAATGTTTTTCAGGCTAAAAATGGCTTGAAAATTGGCTGAAATCTACCATGGCCGTGTGGGAACATTGGCAGTAGCGGTGAGGTCGTAAAGTGAAATAAACTGGCTCAGGAGTTACAGAACTGATTTATCCTCTTGCTGTTTCTTCTCAGCGTAGCAGTGAAACTCAACCTTTTTGCAGCAAAATAAACTGGATGCTCAACACTGCTTTATGCACTAATCCACACCTTTGCAGCACCCGGCTCAACAGTCGAAGGTGAAACAGTCTGTATTTAGCTCTGTTTCTACGCTGTTATTTGGCACACTTGTCCTCCTTGCACATCAAAAAATCGAGGAACGATCTGCTTGCTTTCTTACCCATTTTTCTCACGTCCACCCAGGTACTTTGCTTTCAAATCACCTCTCCGTTAACACTGTTCCATCTCCCAATGTTTTGTAATTAAAAAACACACGGTCACTTGAACCATCTAATTATAGTCAGAGGGAGGCAACTAAACTATCATGTATGCAGCTCACACTCCTGCTGATTGTGGACAGGCGAAGAAGATGGATGAAGGATATTATCCTGCGTGGTGGTGCAGTGGTCAGCACTGCTCCCTCACAGAAACAAGTGTTCTGGGTTTGACCTTCCAGTGTGGACATTGCATGTTATCCCTGTGCCCACGTGGTCTCTGTCTGGGTGCCCTGATATCCTCCCACAGTCCAGAGACATGTTTGGTTAACTGTTGGCAGTGAATGAGCGATGAACACAGTGCATAGATTAAAGTGCTTCGAGTGGTCAGTTAGACTATAAAAGCCCCATATAACTGCCAGTCCGTATCTACACACCACCATGCACATTGCACATTGAAGCATGGTAATTTGCATGCATGCAATGCACGCGCTCCTCTTTGCAGTGATTACAGCACATACCAAAGCGAGGTCTATGCTGTTTTTGTAATGCATACTTGCTGATTTAATTCTACTATGTGGTTACAGAACAGCTGGTTTAATTTAAAAACCGCAAGACTGCCTATCTGGAGATAAAAACCAACAGATCAATGCTGATTAATTAGCCCACACTTTGTGAGTTTGAATGTAGCAGCGTGGAATACAAAACTCAAAATGCCAGCCAAGTCATCATCATGACTCCCCTGTGTTCAGTGTCCCTGTAGCGCTGCAGGGTGTGGAGTATAGATTTGCCGGAGTTAATCTCTGTGATCTCAGAAGTGGCCTGGCTCAGGCCAGAGCTCTGGCAGAGGAGGCTGCTGATTTATTCCACAGGGGGGGGATGAGGTGGGATGGCAAGGGCACAGTGACCTAGAGTGTTAAAAAAAACTTTGCATGCTGTAGTGATGAATATGTGATGCACATGTAACTTCTCAGTGCATTTGTCTAACAGCTAAAAATACTATTTGCTTTGGAGGTGCAGATGCAGCAGATATATATATATATATATATATATATATATATATATATATATATATATATATATATATATATATATATATATATATATATATATATATATATATATAGATATATATATATATATATATATATATATATAGATATATATATATAGATATATATATATATATATATATATAACATTAACACTGACCATGCATAGTCAGCATATTTTAATCAACAGGTTTTTCTCTCTACAGCAGGCCTGACGAGCCTATTTTCATTTTCAGTTCATCAGTGTTCATTAATGCTTTTTAGCTTCGGTTTATTTACACCAAATGTGTTCTTTGGCACGTCAAACACCGAGTAACAGCATTAGTAAGACAGGTATGCCACTCCCAAGTCACCACTTTTCAGTGAGCTTTGACCAATCCCATCCATCCATTTTCTTCCACTTATCCAGCTGAAGCGTATCCCAGGTATCATAGGGCAAGACAGACACAAAGATACAGAGAACCTTTCACGCTCACAGCTATGGTAACTTTAGAATCACCAATTAACCTAATCCCACTAACTGCATATGTTTGGACTGAGAGTACTTGGAGAGAAACACAGAAAAGCTCTGGCCAGATGATGGATTCCAACCCAGGACCTTCTTGCTGTGAGGCAACAGGGCTAACCACTGCACCACAATGACCAAACAATGATCTTTTCTTGAAAATAGCCAAGTGGGTTTAATTGCTTAGACCAACTCAAGTAAAACCTGACCAGTAACTTTGGTGCCTAATCCTAATCAGTGGGTGAAAGTGAAAAGCTAAACAACTCAGCAAGAGGAAAAAAGCTAAGCATACCCAAAACAAAAAGGTTCCAGCTGGACTCCAACCACTGTCTCCTGGCTGGATGATGCTCTGTCCCGGACTCTCATTCTGTCTTGGGTGAATGCTCCCATTGTTAAATGTTCACTGAGAGAGCACAGTCCTGCCTAAGCTGTTGCTGTTTTGCCTCCATCGTCCCCGAACGGGTGACCCAGTGAGTATTTGTCACAGAGAACTCAAAGGTCTCTTTTGATCCCCATTGCCCTTGCCAATCTTTATCCTCTGTGGAGGTACAAGCTGCATCTGGACCTGTTACATAAGCCCATCACCCCAGCCTGACTCCCTCCTGCTCTGCTCACTGCAGTTTACGCCGCGCTCCTCCCATGATTCCTCTCCCCCGCTGCCTGCATTCTCTACCTCTGTATCCTCACCTAAGCTGCCATATCTCTTAAGTGCAGTCAACTGATAATTTCCAAGAAAAGCCTTTTCTACTGTATGTCTAGCTTGCTGCAGGGCATTTACATGCTGATCTTCTTTTTAACTTCAATCAATGTGTAATAATGAGGCTCTGACCAGATGGCGTAAGAATCAGGGGACATACACTCTGTCGGGGAGGAGGGATTTAAACAATATCCTAGATAGCTAGACTAACAGTTACTAAGAACTGAACCCTTTAACCCCTCATCTATTGTTTAGTATATCTACTTTATTTAATAAAAATTGCATCACTGATGTTATTGAGCCTGAACTGCAGTGCTTTCAGATTTGATGCAACAGAAAATTAAGCGCATCATACATCTATTTTAGTCATAGTAATAGTGGGCAGCCTCTTATGGGAATGTTCAACCTTTGAAAATGATGCGTTGATATAACAAATATGACCTTGACCTTGACCCAAAACAAGTGCTCTAGGGAGGAATAGACACACACATGCGCACAATAGAGTTATTCTTCAGTGCAATCCAGCAGCCTGTTGTAAGTGATTGACTAAATGATTTTTTTGTGTATTAGCACGTAGGTGGTGGAAGTGACACTGCATCTTTTTTGTCCTCTCTGCTTAGACAGAGATGCTTTTTTCCCCCCATCTCAGTTTTTTTGGATTCAGGTTTATTCTGAAGCTGTAGCCAAAATTATATTGGGAAAAATTTCCTTCTTGTAGAGTTTTATTCCCTGTAGTAGAAGTCAGAGTGCTTGCTGTAGCATATCCTGTATGCTGTAAATGCAATTTGCTCTTGAAGGAAGGTTATTTGCTACATTACAAGATGGTTAAAAAGTATTTGCAAGACTTGCCCTGACACAGAACGGAGATAACGCGATGAAATAAGCCATCGCCCGCTCCTTCTAATCCTTTCAAATGAATTGATAGGTAAGCTGTGGGTATTATGTGCTCGATGTGCAGAAAATTGCTGAAGATGTTGACAGAGGGGAATACTCAGAGTGCCTGGAAGCTCCTTGCTCCCCTCCAGCAACCATCAAGTTTTGCCAGCAACTGAAGCAGAAATAGATTTGGACTGTAGACAGCTCATCTCGATGAGCATGTTCCTCATCTTCCAGGGGAGCTTGTCAGAGTAAGTTTTAAAAGTTTATCTTGCTCCACTTTCCACTGTATCCCAGACACTTTGGAAATATGCTTTTAAAGAACTTTCTTATATTTGTGCCCAGCTGGGGTGTCTTAAAGTATATCAAGATCCTGATATAAGAGTATCAGTTCTCCTACAGCCACATATAAACGCTGCAACAGTAATACTTTCTATCTATATATTATTAATAGCTCTCTCATTATATGTATATTTCCTCCTCATAAACCTGCATCATGAAGCAAGCTTATACTGTGTGGAGACAGACTTTCACACTCCGTTTAGCCACACTGTATGGATCATACACCCTTAATTACCCCATTTATCTAATAGCAATTATGGCATATCATTGTCATGGTTTTGGGCCATCTTTCTTGGGTACTCATTCACTCATCTATAGAGCCAGAGAAAAGTCTTAATTGTCAAGTGTGAAAAGGGGATTCATCATGCCCACATTAGAGGCTGAATTTGCCATGGGAAAGATTGTATTAATCAGTCTCATTTTACACCCTCATCATTTGAAAATTAAGCTTATAGAATTGGACTGAGTAAATTAAGTATTAAATTATGACAGTGCAGATCATCGTCACATGGATATCAAGGCCTACATATGTTTCTTTCTGATCATTCAATGGTACCATGAGGCATCTGTTATCTATTTTTACTTGCTCTTGGATTCAGATGTAGAAGTTCTGGCATTGGTAATCTGTTGAGATAAATGAGATGTAGACTACAAATAAAAATACAGCGCAGTGAAGAAGTATTTACCCCGTTTCTGATTTATTTATTTTTCTTTCTGCATGTTTTTCATTCTTGCTGCACTGATATCCAATTGCTGTTATCATCATAATAATGTTGATCCAGGAAAAAAATTGCCACGACCAATAACGTTGTCTGAGCATGCGGTTAGCATTAGCCCAGAGTCTGGCTAATGCTATTAAAAACACTCACGAGACAGCCAAGATGAGTAACGTAAATTTGACTAAAACCAAACCTAACTTGATAATATATTTATTATATTGTATAAATTAATCAAGAAAACACTTGAAATAGTTGCCATTTATCCTATAAGAGAGTTTTATATAAACAAAGGATTTTTTCCCTACAAGGCAGGAACAACACCACCACAAGAATATCAGATACACCAACACACATATGTTTCAGATGACCAAATTCTAGTATTAGATAAATATAACCTGATTAAATACAAAATATAGTTTTTAAATGATGATTTTATTTAAGGGACAAACACTGACCAAATCTTCCTGGCACTGTGTGGAAAGCAATTTCCACCCATGTTAAATCATGAATTAACTGTGATTAACCAAGTTTTGGGGGAAAGCTGAGTTCAATTTTAATAGCCAAGCCCGGCTCTGATTATTGCCAGAGCCGTTGAATCAAGAAGTCAGTTAAATAAAAACTGTGTGAAAGTGAAGTAGATAAGCAACACATGACCATGACACCAAGATCAAGAGAAACTTAAAAGCAGATTAGAAACAAGGTCATTGACATCTATCAGTCTGGAAAGGATTACAAAGATATTTCTAAGGATTTAGGACTTATCAAACCCCAGTGACAGCCATTACACTGAAATAGAGAAAACGTGGAACAGTGGTAAAACTTCCCAGGATTTGCCAGCATGCCAAAATTACTCCAAGAACTAAACAACACAGGAGGTCACAGAACAGCCCAGAACAGTGAGCCAGAAAAGACCTTAACTTTTTGGAAAATATCTGTGGACTGATGAGACAAAAGTTGAACTTTTTGGAAGGTTTTGGTATCGTTACATTTGCCTTAAAACTAAAACACCATTTCATAAACAGACCATATCAACAGTCAGACATGGTGGTGGTAGTGTGATGATCTGGGGCTGCTTTGCTGCTACAAGGCATGGACGATTTGCTGTAATTAAACCATGAATTCTGTTCTCTACCAGAAAATCCTGAAGGTGAATATCAAGCCATTAATTCACGCCCTGGAGTTCAAGCACTGAAGTTAAAACAAAACAAAATGAAGGTTTTGGAGTGGCCTGGTCAAAATCTGGACTTAAATCAGATTGACTTGTTTTTGCATGACCTTAAGACCGTTCATGCTCAAAAACCCTCCAATGTGGCTGAATTAAAACAATTCTGCAAAGAAGAGTGCGAGCCAAAATTAATTCATTGCCAGTTTTCACAAATGCTTGATTGCTGTCCTTGCAATCAGTGTCACAGTCAGCTGTTACGTTTAAGGGACAATTAATTTTTCACACGGGGCGACTCGGTAGGTTTGGAGAACTGTTTTCCTCTAATAAATGAAATCATTCAAAACCCACATTTTTTCTTTAGTCGGATTATCTTTGTCTAATGTTACAATTTGTTTGATGACAAATATGATAAAATAAATACACATTTTGTTTTGGAAACAAATAGAACCAAACTTTGTGCTCCATCAGCTTTAGCCTGGGGCTGCTACACACAGTGTGGTGTTTAGTTTGGACTGCCTGTCTCCAGCCTCAGCCTGGGTCTCATGTGAGTCATCCCATACCAACCCCAATTTTCTCAGCAATCTCACTGTCTTCAGCTTAATGCTGACAACAGCAATGTAGATGAGAAGCAACACAGACAAATTATGTCCTAAGGAATAGTGGCTCTCAACCAATGAAGGACAATTACAAGATATAAAATTGTTCAGCTTGGATTTAAGTCACTATGTTGCTTCCACTTTGAACATAGCTGATTTCTATATGAAAGAGCATAAAAGAGCATAGAATAAACGCCTTGAGCTGAACTAGATTTCCTCAACAATTAGGTCACCATTTCACTAATGCGAGTTCCAGCATTACTTATCACATTAAAACAAACCTACCTATTAGTATCCCAAGGAAAACCAACCTGGACCGACACTCATCATCGGGGTTTGATCGTTGTGAAAAAGACATGAAGTGTTACTATGTTAAACAAAAAGAAGCGTGCACGTGTTCGATTATGTGTGAGCGTCAGATCCATATGCAGCGTCAGATAGCACAGTTTACGATGCGTGCATGCATAATTAAGTTTGTCGCAGCTGTTTAAATGAGGAGAGGAGAAAACACATTCCACAAAGGACTGTGGGAGCTGAAAATTGTCAATCCCTTTTCATGGCTTAGATATGTCGCAGGCGTTTGAGTGATGGAGGGAGTCGGGGATACACACGACTGTTTAGTTCCAGGTCAATCAATGACATGCCGTAACAGTGAAAGGATGCAGTCAGACATGCAGCTGCACTGACAGCGTTACAGCAAAACAGATTACAGGTTTGTTTTTCTTTGTTCTCGAACCAGATGCACAAATCCAATGAAGCTGCTGCATTGGTGGTCACACCTCTGCTCAGACCTCTGCTCACCTTCACTACTCTTAAATGACATGCAGAGATTATGAAAAGGGAAAAGTATAAGTAAAAGGTCTTTCCGTATAGATGGGATTTACTTGTCTCTTTGGGAAAATGAGCCAATGTGCTTCTGACAAATCTGCTGCCATCACACGGCTCTGTACCATCTGTCGGTCTGCTCTCAAACTCTACTGTAGTGCTGTTTGCACCTAATCTGCCCTACCTACAGTCTCTTACGTAAGCTGCTGTTAGCCAACAAGCATTTCACAGTCCAGTTTTACACTTGCCTGATCCCAATTTTCCCCAAAAGGAGAAGACAAATAGTGGAAGGTGTGTGCTTGTGTGGAAACTGCAAAAAAAAAACAAACAAACAAAAAAAACCCTCCAACCAATAAACAAAAAACAAGTAAATGCTGAGAATAGCTCTGCTTGCCGAGGGGCTCCAGCATATGGTAGCCAGCGCTCATGACGTTGGAGTGGTGCTGGGTACTTGCTGGCGGCTGCACACAGGAGTGGAGCATGGCAAGGGTTCAGTCTCTCGCCACGTCCCCTCCTCCATCCTCTCCCTACATATCTCTGCGTGCCTCTGCCTCGCCCTGCCTCATAATCCGTCTCTCCCTTTTTCTGCGCCTGTCTGCCGCTCCATCTCGTTCCTGCTCCCTCTGGAGAGCTGGAACGAGATGGAGACAAGGAAAAAAGCCAAAAGGGAGGATAATGCCCGTCAGTTAATGTCTCGTCTCCGCTCCGACTGACAGCTGCATTCTGTCAGGTGTGCTGCTATTTCTGTGGCGAGGAGCCGGAGCACACCATTTATTACTGCAGCATGAAGTTCTGCTTCAGTGCAGTGCAAGCGGGTGCAGCCAGCAGATTCACAGAGATAATGAGATGGTTTTTGTCTCTTTTTTTTAACTTTATGAGAGCCTATTTATCATTCATGGGCAGTTTATGAGCATTCAGCAAATTTATTTTTAACCCACTTTAATATATCCGCAAGCCAACTCTGTTTGTTTTTAATGAATTTATTAACCGTTTATTAACTTCGAGTGCATGGCTACAAATGGCAAACACAGTTTTTAAGGTGATGTGTTTTTACTGGTTTGTCCCATTAACAGTACACAAACCAAACACTCAACACCCAGTTAGCATCACATAAAACTGTGAAAACAAACAATCAATCAGCTTTTTTGGGGGGGGGGGTTGTTGTCTTTGCACTATCTAGTCCTCTCTTTTTCACTTTACCTAATGAACACCCATTGTAATTATTGAGTTTCAAATTAACCTTTAACCAGGTAACCAGGCAGCCATTTACTGCATGGTACTGCAAGATAGTATATAAGTCTGTTTAGTCTATTAGTTTCATTTATTTCATGTGGTTTATAACAACTTTTTTTTTCTTTTTGAGAGGTGGGGACGTAACTTGCATATGGAAAATAAATCCTGGTGATGTCCCTTTGGGGAAAGCCAAAACCTTCCATTGCTCCACCATTTTATGTCTGTCCATTCATTCTCTTTCGCTAGTTCAGGGTCACAGGAGGGTTGAAACCCATCCAACCGACACAGGGCGAGCGGCAGGGTACCATATTCAAATTTGCAATCGCCAGTTGACCTGATCTTATGTGAAAAGGTGGATCCGAACCGAGGACCATCTTGCTGTAAGGCACAAGTGCTAACCAACAGTTTTTCTAAGCCCGGGGGTAAAAAAACCCCCAATGAGCTACTCAGCACTGATTATCTTAGGCAGTACTAGAAGTTATATCGCTTAATGTACTGACATGTTGTCATGTTTGGCAAGTTGTTTGGTGGAATTTGGCCTGTCAGTGTAGATAAAAAGTTTAACCATGTCATAATTTCCATTTTTTCTCTCTTCTCTAGAATTCCTGTGTTAATGAATCCACTGTCACTCTACAGCATGCCCATAATTACAGTTAAAGCACCATTACATGTATTATTTACATATTACTTCAGATTAATAATTGATCCACTAACAGAATTCCCACATGTCTTGTAGAGCATTCGTAAATCATATAATCTTTTTTTATTATTAAAGGCCTCTTAACTGAAAGAAGTCAACCCTCTTGCTTATTTTGGTGTTATTATGATATGGGTGTAGACTGCTTGATGGTAACCTTTATGGGAATCCAAATTCACAGAAAAGGTCTCATTATGTAAGCAGTGTTGTGCTGGATGGGGCTTCTCTGTAGTGTTGTGTGATTATGGATTAGTTCATAGCAGGCATTCTGTTACAGTGCATGAAGGGAACATGTGCTCCTCCTCTAACCACAAGCTGTTTCTGGAAACAAGAGTGACATATGTGGCACCCTCTGTTGGTATAATCCTGTCCAGTGCATCCCTCTGAGATGATTATCAGCAGAGGCAGACTTTGTAGTAAATAGAGTTCAGTAGTGACTGAGACAAATATTTTACTGTGCGTGTTATTTTTTGTCCTTCTTCCCATCACACTTTCAGTATTTGTCTCCTGTTCCATCTTACTGGCGGCAAAACTATTAAGAGGGATCCTCCTGTGGTTCAATCTAATATTCATGATCCTGTTGAACTGAGCCAAAGCGACACAGGAGACAGCGAGAAAGATCGAGAAAAGTGTTTGCTACCTTTGTAGCAAATACATCAAAAAGGAGACAAAGAATAGTAATGTGTATTGACTGGGTGAATATCGAAAACGGCCTTCTCTGGTACTCCCTCTGTTCGATGAATAACGTACACAACACACCCCCTACCCCCCTAACATGCAAAATATTGATGCTGCTTGGAGAAGCACAGTTGGTAAGAGTTCACTGATTTTCTTTCTAAAAAACTATAGCTGACTGTGTACACAAACAAAAATCAACTTTTCTTCAATATAAAATAAGAACAATTAAATAAACAAAAAGGTTCATAGTAAAATAAATGATTAACCATTTCCCTCAAAACTACACTAGTTTACATGATCTGTTTTCACTTAAATACAATTGATACTAAAGTGCTCGGCTTTCAGAAAGCGGTACAAATAATTGATGGAAAATAAGCTGCTGTACACCCGCTGTACCTAGCATATTTTACCTTATCAAACAAAAGCAGGAGCAACAGATTTATGCAACAAAACAGATGTGATCTGCTTGCATCATTCTCCAGTATGTTTATAACTTCATCAGATAACTGACATCCACCTTTATTTTCTGCTTTATGCCTTTTTTGATCCTTTGCTCATAACAAGCCTGCTAGCTTCTGACTGACTCTGAATTATTTAGCTTTAGCCACTTTCCCTTAGTTAGCTTCTTTAAAATGCTAAATTTGGCTGGTTAGGGGTGATTTCATTAGGTGTTTGATTGGGTTTAGCTCACTTTGGTGAATTGGTGTGTCTTGTGAAAAGCTTCCATGTTAACGACATTTTAGCGTGTGACTGTGCGAGTGACTGTTAGCTGCTGTGCACAGGCTCCGCATGCAGGAAACAGATCTGACATAAGCACAAATGGTACAAAAACATAGATGTAGCTTTGGTTTAGAAAAATAACGTTAATTAATGAAGTTAGTTAGTAAATAAATATTTCAAATTGAAGGATTTGTGGATCTGTGGTACAATACTGCACGCTCATTGGCTAATGGTTTGTGAATCGCCAATCAGTGTCCAGTTTACCAGTCAGACCTGCCATTCCTTTTCACATCTGGTTTTTCACAACCAAGTAAACAATGCTCATCTCTTTCACGGTAGCTACTTATGTCTTTTATACTAATCACAGCCAAACTATTATTAAATATTATTACAAACTATTATTATATTTTCTGCACTAAGGCAACATCAGTCAGTTAAACAACAAACAAACCCATCAAAGTGTGAACATTTAAGAGTTAAAGCAAACTGTCATATACCCTAGATTTGGTTATTTTTTTGTGTGTTTTCTTTTTAAGGGGGAAAATATTAAGATAAGAATTTTCCAAAATGGCCACAGGAATCAATCAACTAAGAAAATGTGAGTCTAAGAGTCTTAAATTCAAGCCAATGAAATTCAGAGGCAGCTGTAGTTCTTTTCTTTTACACCATCAGCATCAAACTACCTCTCAGAGATATTTGCTACTGAACAACTCTTCATGTTGTGAATCAAACAAATTATAATGCTAACAACGCCCCCCCCCCAAAAAAAAAATCAAGACATGACGTGCCCCTGATTTACCTGTAGTGTAAAAAAAGAAAAAATCACCCTGGTATATTGTAATACCATACCAAACCTAACAGTGGCACACACATATAGCAGGTAAGTGTTTGAAAATTTAAAGTTCATGGGTAATAAACTAGAAAAACGCTCAAAAACCCCAAACCTAATACACAAACAAACAGCATTCAGGGGCGAAACATTGAAAGCAACTAGGTGTTCAGGGAATAAAGAAGTGGGGAGTCTGTTTTATTATTAATGTGCAATGCGCTGCGGATAATTGTGCAGTCAGCTTTTTTTTTTCCAGGTCTACTGCTGCTCTGCTGCAGCACCACCTCAGAGGAGGACCTCATTCAAAGTGAAGATGAGAGAAATTTTACCCTTTGGGCAATAACTGAGAAAGAATTAGACGGGCTCCTCATTTTCTTGTGCTTTTCTGACGCAGCATTACCTTAGAGAAGAATCTGTTAGGTTAAATTAAGTTAAACACTTTGGGCCAAAACAGAGAATTAGGAGCCACAAATCTAATATTATCAGCAATGACTTGTAAAAGGTTGAGGAGGCTGGGAAATCCATAATGTTGTGCAGAAAAACAAGCAAACTTTGCGAATGCCACACAGTCCTGGGTTGTTTTTGAGTAGTCAAAACACTTTAAATCTGTCACTGCTGTTAAACACCATTATTCCCACCCTGATATTCTCCTCCTTTATGCCCATATGTATTCTTGGCCTGTCCTTATTTTTCCTCGTTTGATTCACGTTGCCCATCTCTGCCTCCGACTAGGTGTCTGTCTGGTGCTGGGTTGTATGATCTATCCTGATGGATGGGACAGTGACGAGGTCCGGCGAATGTGCGGAGAGCAGACTGACAAGTACAGCCTGGGCGCCTGCTCCGTTCGCTGGGCTTATATCTTGGCTATCATGGGCATCCTGGATGCCCTCATCCTCTCCTTCTTGGCTTTCGTCCTGGGGAACCGTCAGGACGGCCTCATGACAGAGGAGCTGCTGGCTGAAAGCAAGGGTGAGAATAAGACATGACTGACTTCATTTGAAAACTTAAAGCAACATCTTACTCATAAAAGATGATGTGAAAAAAGTTATTAAACCCATCATAGTTGGAGAAGTTTCCTCATCCATGACGCACCAAATAGCTGAAGCTCATTTTTCCTTTCTGAAAAATGTATTTAAACTTACAGCAAATATTTCTAGAATTAGGCACTGATCCCACTAAATTTCCAAATATTTAAATTTAAAATTAGGTTTTAACATTTTTATCATTAATTGAGAAGTAATCAGTTTTTTTTTTTCTCGTTGTTGTTTTTTTGGCAGAGCGGTGCCATATAAATTGCTCTGAAAGTGCATCTTAATGCAGTTTGTGTTGGTGGGGACTGCCAAATGTACACACACACAGAGCAAGAACGTTTTAAAGCTTACTTCAAGAGTCGCGATTCATCACAGCCCAAGTGACTTTCACCAGACTGCAAATAGAAAATGCACATTCATTAACAAGGTGACAAAATATAAACAAGGCTTGAAAAGAGATGAGATGAACTAAATCCATGAAAGGATTACAGTCAGTGCACTCTTGCGTTCACGCCCAGTGAAAGTTTTGAAGTAATGAGCTTCTGATGCAGCCTTTTTAAAAGCAAAGCTAAATTTAGAAAGCTTCAGATGCGCACTTTGAATATAACGAAGGGACTGGCATAAGCCTTCTTTCGGATAATTACAACCATTAATGAGCACCCATTTTAACCCCTTAATAAGCTTTTTTTTCCCCCACCACATCCCTGTGAGTTAGGCAGCTAAAAAAAATGATTCCTGTTCTCCTTTGATTACAGTTATGAACGCTGTCTCTTCTGTAAGAGAATGCCATGGTAATCTCTTTTGCTAGTTTGTTTTGCACCTATTTGTCAAGGTAAATTAATTATTTTTAACTGATTTGTATTATTGTTTTGGGGATATTATAACAGGAGCTTTGAGCTTCTGAACATGTGTGAGGATACAGTCAGATATATTTCCAAATTAGTCAAACTTGCAAGTCACATTTCTGCTGCGTCTCCAACAGTTTTGTGACTGTGTGAGTATCTGGCAAACTTCTTATCAAAATATAACCTCACTTTCTTACGAAACATGTACAAAAGGCTTGTCTTGTACTGGTAAGCATGCATGCATACTGTATGTAATTCTGCATCACTATCACAGCTCGACACAGTGAGGTACCGTGGAAAGGCCTGGGTAAAGAAATGTCTCCCAGTGGGAAATGCGATTAGCATGTCCATGCCCTGTAGTCTGTAATGGAACCAGACAGGCATGGGCAAACTGTTAAAGAGAGGTGAGGAGGAAGGATGGACATGAACTAGTGAAAGAAAAGACTTGTTAAGGAGCAGAAGGGATTTGGAAAAACTGGCGTGTGTAACATCAAGTGCTGTGTTTGATGGCCTGTGAATGCAGCTGGTAATAATAAAAATAGCAATAATAATAAATGATTCAGATCTGCAATTTATTTTATCTTCTCCTAAACTCTGGTGACCTTCGAGTTACAGTTAAAGGTTATAAATGATAAAAGATTTATAGACAAAGTCATAGAAATGAAAACTTGGCGTTATCAGTAGCTTTACCACACCAATAATACTCTGATGATGATAATGCACCACTTACTTCTCTCTTACTCCAGGGCTTGGGAGAATATTTTCATTATAGCTCAATAGTCTTTAACCTGTTAGCTCATCCCTGGTGCCATCTACTGGTGTCTGTGTGCAATGCATCAAATCATATACGTGGCATTGGTTGGACATGCTTTCATATATTTTTAGATGTGTTTTATATTTTTCTCTCGTTTTTTGGTTTGTTTGTTTTTCAGATGGAGGGAATGCCTAATCGAATCAATAGGTAAGCACAAACATACATCTTTAAATGTTATATTGCACAAGCCTCCTAAATGAACTGATTGTGCTTTAATGTTTGAAATGTTATCTGTGTCCTTAGGCACCATAGAGGTGTAAATCCAGTAGAGATGAAAAAAGTAATTTATACCTCACTCCTTAATGGATCCTTAATTTAAAGTACAATAACACGATGTATCAAATCAATGGAAAGATCTTGGATTATAAATGTTTCTTGGCTTGAAGCATCAGTGGGTCCCTATTTGAGGTTGCTATATTTTCTGTGTTTTGGTTGCCTCGGTGTGTCCTTATCTGATCCCTCGTGTCCCGCTCGGTGTTCATGCGTCAGTCCCTTTGTGTTTCCCTGTCCCTGTACTTGTTGTAAAGTGTTTGTATTCAAGTTGGTATTCATCCCCCCTGGTTGTTTCCCATTTTACTTTGAAGGTTTGCTTTCTTTCATTTCCTGCATCAGTTTTGTTCCCTGACTGCCTCCCTTGATTCCCTGGTTATTTTTACCTGTTGTTAAGTGCATTTTCCTTCCTACTGTTTCCCATCAGTAATCAGATGTTTGTGTTTAATCATTCCTGTCTTCTCTGTGGCCTTTGTTGGATTGTGTGTTGTTTATTCCTTCTGTGTCCCTTGTGGGTTTCTTTGTATTTAGTTAGGTTTGAAGATATTTTTTTGTTTATTTACCTGGTGGTGCTTTCTCATGAACTCTCAGGAGAGTTGCAGTATAGCTTGCTTTTTGTTTCTTATGCTGTGTCCTGGGTCCTCTGGCACAAAGTGAGTTCAGCATACCCAGGATATCTTTCTGTTATCTGGATTCACTTAGTCTAACAGTGGCAATCAGGATAAGTGCTCACTGTTCTGTTTTCAAGCTGGTTATCAACCTGATAACGTTAACCCAGTTAACCCACAGTTTCTCCTGCACATTCACATGAAGGAGGTGACACTGGCAACATCTAATCCAGGGGCGTCGAACTCCAGGCTTCGAGGGCCGGTGTCGTGCAGGTTTTAGATGTGTCTTTGATCCAACACAGGTGATTTAAATGGCTAAATTACCTCCTCAACATGTCTTGAAGTTCTCCAGAGGCCTGGTAATGAGCTAATCATTTGATTCAGGTGTGATGACCCAGGGTAACATCTAAAACCTGCAGGGACACCGGTCCTCGAGGCCTGGAGTTCGACACTCCTGATCTAATCAACCAAAAATGTCACACAAGAAGATAAAACTGTAATATATGAAGAGGTTAAACACATAAAATAGTTTGCAACACAGCTGCTGCTGACAAATCATTGATGTAACAATGCTTCTTGGCAATAAAACTACCATTGAAAGTCTATTTATTCCCCTTTAAATGGTGTATGGGTTAGGGTTAGGATGATTGAAGTCTGAGGAAACAAGAGATGTTGGTAACCTAACAATTTTATTCAATTACCACACAGCTGCCTCAGTAGCATGTGGAAGAACTGTACACAGCCACAACAGCCTGGTACCTCCTCCTCATGCTAAAATGGCATCCCATCCTTCAACCAACATTTGTTTTTAAGTCAGCCAGTGTGGCTTTGTTGGTCCCTCTGGCATGAACTGCACACCCAAGCTGATCCCACAAGTGCTCAGTGGGGTTGAGGTCAGGACTGTAGGCAGGCCATTCCAACCTCTCCACTTCCAATTCTGGAGGTAGTCTCTGTTAAACCCTGATCTGTGGGGGACACTTGTCATCTTTGAGGGCCCAGACTGTGGAGATATGGGATTGCTGCTGGCTGCAAAATCTCATCTTGATATCTCTCTGAAGAGAGATTGCCTCCAATGATAACAAGTCTTGTTCTGGACTCATCGCTGAACATAACGTGTTCAGGTTCCAGTGCACATGTTGCTGACACCAGCATAAATGGGCACAACAATGAAGGGCAGTTATGACAGGTCTCCTGGCAGTCCTATGAGACCAGAGATTGGCTTTGTGCAGTCTTGCATCATTCTGCAAAACTTGACTGCAAATTTGTAGAAGACCGCCTGCAGTTCCTAAGTACTAACAGGGTGAGGAAATGGTCTTCTTAGGATGCCCACTTTGCGGCCCGTCTCTGACATCACTCATTATATGGAACTTTTCCTTTAATTTGGACATTGTACCATGGCTCCCTTCAGATGCCTAACCCACAAATGTATTTTCCATACAAACTTGGCACCATTTAAGGGGAAATAAACAGACTTTCCAATGATAGAAGATTTTCCCGCCATGAAGGATCGTTACAACCTAGAAATCATTGATCAAACAAAAACTTCCTAATTTTTTGTACAAGGTTTATATTGCAAGCTTAGTCTACAAATTTAACGTAAGGTGAGTGATCACAAATAGGTGCCCTGTTAGAAGATCATATTGTTTATCAAAGAGTAAAATTGATGTAAATTTGTTTGGAGCCAAAAAAAAGAAAAAATAAAGAAATAAAGTTGGATTCAAAAATCTATATTTTATTGCTGATACTCATCAGGAAAACAAAAAGACATTAGATACAAAGGTCCAAGGGACTTTCCAGGAATGGTGATGGCATTTTCTAGAGGACTTACTGGTCACAAGGTGGTGAGTTCATATCCATTGATGTCTAATCTAGAACATAACCTCGTCCAAAGACGTTTAGCATCACAGCATAATTAGGTAACCTCAGGGTTTATAGTGCAGGACTCAGATATGCATTTGGGTCCACATTCAAATCACATTGTGACAAAAAGAACCCCGGTACCGTACAAAGGTACTCAAAAAACATTATAATGTCTTAAGACAAAGATGCACGTGCAGGCAATATAGAGCACAAGGACAGCCAACTGAGAAATTAACTGACATAAATTGCTCTAATGTAATGACTTGATATGTTTTAATCTCAGTAAAACAAATTAACCATGCTTTATGCATAAATACAACCACTGCAATTATGAATATAAAAAAATCAGTGAATCAGCGCAACTGCAGCATGTCAGTCGTTTGCATTTATAAAGTTCTATAAAGTTCTACCGATGTACAGTGTTTAAGCAATTCAAAAATGAGTAACACCTTACTGAAAGGGTTAAAAAGAAGCATGCAAGCAACAGTTCACAAAGCATGCAGAGTAACAATTATGAGCAAAAAAACAGCTCAGTGATTACATTCACAATTCTCTACATGCAGCCATGCAAAACAGAACAAAGACAAATGAGCAACACTGCTAATTAAGCATATTTTGCACACATTTGCCCTGCAAGGCAATGAAGTATAGATGAAATGTTTTTTCCCCATCCAGCATTATTAATCTTAACAAGGTCATGGTGTACGAATGCGTAAGCAAAACTCTTGACTAACAATTGTAAAAATCGGAATAGCAGATACTTGCAAAATACACTATGTCTTTCACTTTCTTTGTTGCAGGTTCCCGAAGATCCACGTGTCTGTTTTCATAAAGTACCAGTCGATCAACATCAGCTTAAAAAGGAGGGAGGCGGTCCGAGTGTGTGGTGGAGAGGAATTCTGTTGAACCAGCCAGCCTGCCTTTTGCAACTACCTGCCAAAAAAACCCAATGTAACCTACCTTTGATGTTGTGCTCACCATTGTGCTCACAGTCCTTATGTCATCCCCAGCATTTAGATGGAGCCCAAAGCACTTCTATCCTAATGTGTCTGAGCCTTGCACAACATTTCATAGACCATGGCAAGGGGCAGAGACTGTTAATCTGTCGACAAGTATATGGACTACCCACTACCTACCTGCAAAGACACAGGGTTGACATTGTACACTTGCAGTGTGAGCACAGACAAAACACAAACACACACACACACACACACTACAACTCATACACAAGATTTTACATTCAAACAAAACATAAACAAAATTCTGTAATTACAAGTATTAAAGTATGTTAACACTTAGCTGTGTGTGTCACCGTCAGAATGCCTATCATGTTTTATTTGTGAAAAAAAGAAACTTCTCATTTTCAGATAATATCGGGTTTATGTAAATCTGTTGTGTTTAGGTTTGACACTTAAAAGAGAGTTTTATTTGCTTATGTGCCCCCACCCCCCTTGTCCCCCCTCACTTTACTAGAGAAAAAGATATTTAAGACTCTTTTATAAGAATATTGTCACCTAAAACAGACACAACTTGTATTACAAAGTATGTACAGTAAATATTTAAGATGTTATAGGTATTTTAACTAAGTCCATTTAATGCCCCGCTAGCTAACTTTGCACAGCGCTTCAGTTTAAGAAGAAATCTAATATTTTATAGTTTGTGTATCTACACTGTGATGGTGGCTATTAGGACTGCTGCAGGACTCCTAGCTACTGTATGACTGTGTGGTTCTGTATGAGTGCATACCGTAAGGAGGTCGGTGGGTATTTGAGCGAGTGCATGCACGTATGTGAGTGCTGGTGTGAATGTGGTGTGTGCAATAGTTTGTTGGTCTAGTGAACCAATATGCCAGCCTCACACACAATTGTCCTGTTGTTAATCTAAATCTGTGGGTCTATGTCTTAGTCCAGGTCTGTCTTTCTGTTTCTCCCTCTTTGACTCCTTTTGTCTCTTTGCTTTGTTGGGACATACAGGGTAACATAAAGGGGGTGGGAGTATAACGTGGGGTGACTGGTGTGCCTGAGTATTGAACTCAAGTAATAATGAATTAGTAAGGCCTGTCCCAGCCTCACCTGTGGGTGTGTTCTTGTGTAAATAGATATTCTGTAGATGCCAATTAGCAAATATGGAAAAGGTGATTAACTTACAGCATTGAAAGAGATTCCTTAAAAAATAATATTAACACTTAATAAAGGTTTTCACTGTAAATCTCTGTTGTGCTTCTTAAAATTTATTATTTCAACCAAAGCTATGAAGTTTTTAAAGGGCAAACCATGTAAATGGATGAGACATGTGACAGTTGTGATTATCTTTAAGGTAGCTATAAACACAAATACTGTAAAAAAAATAAATAAATAAATATATATATATATATATATATATATATATAAAAAAAAATACACATTATGGTTTATTCTCTGCTGTTTAAATGGCTAAACGCAGCCTTGCACCCTCCTCCCTGTCCTGTCATTTACCCACTGTATCTTCTAGGTTATGCCGATTTAGTTACTAATAAAACTAAAACTAGCTCACTTTTGAGCATCTTTTCTCCTGGGACTTGGGCTCCTCTGTTGCATTGTATATATTTAAACAATTGCAAACAGCACAGATGGTTAGTAGGTTTCATTATTACATTTTCAAATATGCTTGGAGTTTGGAAGAAGGATTCAATTAAATTGTATTTTATTTATATAGCACCAGATCACAACAGCAGTCACCTCAAGGCACTTTATATTCTAAGGTAAAAACCTTACAATGAGAGAGGCATCTGCTGTGAGCAGCTGGGGGTGAGGGGAGGGCTGCAGGACAGAAGACATGCTGTGGAAGAGTAGGAATCCAAACTAGGAGCCGTTTAAACAGAAGACAGGCCTTAATTCTACTACTAGATAATCTCATAAGTACAAGTCAGCCAGCAATCTAGGATCAAAGAGCTCTACTGGAGGGATATGGATGTATGCATAATTGGTGCACTGTAATGTACAGTGTTGCAGAAAAGTCAGCATGGTCACAAAAAATTAATTGGTACATGGACATCTATGCAGTTTCACTTTCAGGCTCTAGTGATTAAATTTACTCAAACCCAAGTGGACTCGCTCAACTCAGTGACACTGAAAATGTAACACGTGCTTTAAACTTCTTAATTCACTCAATATTGGAGCTGCTCTTCTTTTGCAGGTAGAATTTCCACACTTATTCCAGTTGTTTTACCATCCAACCTTTGAGCTATCTATGGTAAGCTTTCAATAGCTACTAACAAAACATACAATCACCATCTTCTTGTTTTGGTTGTGCAATCATTCCTTCATTTTCCAGGAGCACAGAGTGGCAGAAAGAATTGCTGTTTGAAGGATTGGGACTTAAAAGGAACTAATATCGAACTAGTGTCATAGTTTTAAGGCACTGCATTTTTCAATAGAGGTTTCTTTCATAATTATTAATTTTCTTTTGAAAAGAAACAGAATTACATCAGTGATGTGGTTTCTACATCTGCAATTGCACGGGGTACACTTGGGTCACTTCTTGTTTCTGGAAATTTTCTTTGCAACAGCTACACTCCAAAAAAAAAAAAAAAAAAAAATACTAAATGCAAATAGAAGTTAAGGAGCCAGTACACTGAACTCTTCTATCACTGAATGAGATGAGCTGCTACTACAAAATAAAAGCTTTGAAAGAACAAATTTAGATTTGAGAGGAAAAATATAAAGTGTTTAGCAGTTGCATTAGTATTTGAAAATAAATGTATTTATTTCTTTATTTATATTTATGTTTATTTATTTATTTATAAATGTAAAAGGGTTATAGTTTTTACCCAAATACTTTCCTTAATAATTCAGCTGCCATAAAAGGCCACGTCTCACTTCATATTGTAGGCAACCCGAATGAAAAATGCAGTTATGTTTGAGAGCTACAACCACTATGAGATTATGAAAGATTAACCTCTCGCTCACAATAGTCCTTTTTTTTTTTTATCCGTGTCACATGTTTTGACCGCAAAAGCAAAAGAAATTCCACACAGAGAGAAAGAAAAAAGAGAATTATTGTTCCCATCTGGTGCTTTAAGGAGTAACATCAACAACCCCCTTATGGCAGCTCAGACTTCAAGCACTCAGTACTGCCAGATTTTCAACTCAGGAGTTGTGCTGCGTGTGGCTTATGTGCCTTATGGGAATCTGTGGGGTATGTGGGGGTGAGATGAGGAATAGCTTCATTTAGATTTAATTATATTCCAATGCAGCTCAGCGTGTGAGGGCATAAAATCACTGCAGTAATTTTTATTTTAACTGAATGATCAAGTGTTATGTTGCGCTTTTATGTGACAGAACATTTCTTTTTTTTAAACACAGATCATTTAATGTAAAATATCGTTTCTGTCAAACTTGCTGCAACCGGATGAGTCATGAAGGAAACGAAGAGAAAAACTGGAAGGAAGTTGCACAGGAACTAGGGCGGCAATTGCCCAACAAGCTAAAAGTAGGGCAAGCGTGTGTTTGTGTGGGACAATGTGGAATACATTCCCAGTGCTGTGCTTTAGTCCGAAATGTTGACATCCCTACCTCAGAAAAATAAACACACAACAAAGTATGTGTGTACAGCAGGGGTGTCCAAACTTTTTTCACTGAGGGCCACATACATAAAAATATAGGAGGGGCTGGGCCACTTACTAGAAATTAGGTATATAACCTTAACTGTAGCGTATTAAAGTTAGAAAAATCATTTAAAAGTGGTCAAATGTGTTATATTGTTGAATGTAATTAAAGACAAAACTGCCTTCATCACAGCTTTCCATAAATGGATCTTTATTGATTTATTCAGAAAAAGCTTTGGTAGCTCATTCTCAGAACAGCAGCAGATTTCCTCTTGGACAGAAGATTTACAGCACAGAGAAAAAACAATAAAGGGGAAAATGGGACGGGCACATTTCAAGCTTGTTATTTAAGTTCTTAGGCTAAGCAACACACCTATTAACGTTCGTTTGAAACGATTATCAGCATTAACAGACTGAACTGGACTTAATAACAGGAGTCCATATAATTTTAGTGAATTATTCTGGTGAGTATCAGCTGCGCTGGGTATGTAAATCGGGCCATCCAGCTGCGGTGCTGATCGTACGCCACTCGTGCCAAAAATCCGGACAAATGTCACTTGATCAAGGAGCAAATCTGCATCAGATGAGATCAGCTGACTTTGCGTGTGCGTGCGCTGTGCACAGCGGTGTGTACTCTGTGTGTTAACAAGAAAAACGCATATATGAAAGTGGTGCGCAAAAGCAGGGTAGTGACAGAATTGATGCGCATTATTGATATTTGAAGCATGTGTACCTGGACATGCGTGCTTATTAACACACGGGTACTGTGGAATATATTTTTACTGACCTAAAGCGCTCGTGCTCTCGTCCACTCCCCGCAAAAACAATTAGCAGCTCTGCGGTGTCTGTGGCATCGGTGCTCTCATCGCATGCGCTGGAGTAAAAATCAAAAGCACAGCTTTATCAGACCGTTGCAGTTTAATGTTGGCTGGCGAGTCTTCAATGCGTCGCACAACTGTACTTCTGGACATGCTGACGTTGTTTAAGTCCTGCACTTTTTCCAGGCACATTATTTCGGTGACTTTAACGAGGCCGTGTTTTATGAGGTCTCCATCTGAAAAAGGCTTGCCCTGTCTTGCGATGAGTTGGGCGACCTCATAGCTGCTATTGTAGCCTTTTCCTGGACAATTTGAGCACGAAAAAATACTGTTGCTGACAGCTACCATTTGCTTTAATTTCTGCTCTTGCTCAGCACCAGTGTAGGATGCATAGGCCTGATGTTTGGTTTCATAATGACGTTGTACATTATACTCTTTCATAACTGCCACAGTTTCAGTGCAGATCAAACAGACACACTTCCCCTTGAATTCTTTGAAGAAATATTCACTCTCCCACCGTGTCTGAAATTTTCTGCACTCACTTTCTACCTTTCGCTTCTTTGGTTCTGCCATGTTTGGTAACTTGGGGTAAATTTCTTCTGTGATTGTCCTTTTTGGTAGACCAACTGCCTTGATCAACAGTTGCTCCCCCTGGTGTTAAAACTAAGAAGTGCAATACACTCAAGCAAAAGTTGAAGTGCGGGCCATTTTCTATTCTATTTATAAAATTACTTGAGGGCCAATTGGGCCGGACTTTGGACACCCCTGGTGTACAGTTTTTGCATTAGTATGCCAAAGACATGTATATGTCATTTGAATTCAACTTTTCCAACACCCTTGCTAAGTAAATAAGGATAACAGGAGCTCTTCATATAGTCTTATTTTTCTTATGCTCTTACTGTTAGGAATTCTGGTAACTTATTTCCAGTGGCTGTTCTGTCTGATAATCACCTTGGGGTTTTTTTTTTGGGGGTGTTACATCTCTTTTCAACACATTTGTCATTTCTAACAATTTGGAGCATATAGTGTGTTTCTTTATGACATACCTGCCCTGGAATTTCTTTCCACCAACTTCAGTCAGTTATAACCAGTATCTGGGTATCTATTGTCACCTCAATGGTTTTTCTTCGAGGTAGTTTTCATCATATTTGCTCAAGTACAGCTTCTGACCTTGTGGTAACTTGCAACTTCACCCACTGGGCAGAGAATTGGACTTATGGACTTAAACCATGATAAAGGTCTTAAACACACTGTGGGACAGGGAGATGAGAGACAAAAATGCTAGACAGTCCTAAACGTAGGCATCCTATCTGAGATATTCTGGACAAAGATAAAAAGCGCTGCTTAATTCATTTCAGTTTTTTAAAAATATTGCACAACATAAAAGACCCAGTTGCCTTAAATCGCTTTATATTGCAAGGTAAAGACTCTATAACAATAATGAAAAAGCAAAAAACAAAATTCAGATGAACCCGAGTGAGCACTTGGCAGCAGTGGGAATTAAATAACTCCCTTTTACCAGGAAGAAACCTCTGGTGGAACCAGGCTCTGGAAGGTGTAGCCATCTGCTTTTGGGGCTTCTGTGGAAGAGATATCCCACATAATGAGTTTGGCATAAAAAGGCTCTATTCATATTCATCTGCTGAGATATTAAGTGGGGTGGTGTAGCTCAGGATGGAGAACAGCCCATCTAGAAGGTTGATGGCTTGGTGAATGAGGCATGTTGTATTAAGCGCTTCAGTGTTTAAGTAGAGTAAAAAAGTGCTAAAGAACCAGTCCATGTACTTGAATTTATATTAAAAATATACCCCCTCCCCCTTTTTTTAAAAAAAAAAAAGAAAGACAGATCAAACTTCAGAGCAGATATCACATCTGCATGCATCTGCGTTCGACAGACTGTACCTTTAACTCACTGTCAAAGGGGGGAAGCGAGATTCAAATATTTGGCTCCGCCTCTGCTACTACTGCATGTCGTCGCGGAAATCGAAACTAAACTAAACAAACAAAATGGGAGCATCGTTGGATACTCCAGCGAGGTGCCCTCTCTGCAACGAGCTGACCCGGGACCCGGTTACTCTGAAGTGTAACCACCGTTTTTGCCAGCGATGCATTGGAGACTTGTGGAGCATTAACCCGAACGGGCCGTACCACTGTCCGGAGTGGAGGTGTAAAACCGAGTACCAGACTTTGCCGTTTCATAGCAGTTTGATACGGTCACCAACTCCCAGAGGACAGGCACCGCCTCGCAGCACTGCAGGTACAGTTAAGATGGTTAGGTTAACATTGAAATTGTAACCGAACGAGTGAAATAACGACTCTTAAAACTACAAACGTGAAGGCGGGATTATAAACTAATGCTAGCTGCTAACGTCAGAGGTCTCCCGCTCACAAGCATAATGGGCATGTGTTAAGTACTGTAAACTAGACAACTAAACAGACTACTGCATACTTATAATCGCATTCTAGCTGTAGCTAGTAAATGTTCACTAGTTTAATTCTAATCCAAAGACCTTAATAAATACCAAATAGATTGCGCTTCCTAAATGGAAGATACCAATTGATCAACCTTAGGGGACGTAAAGTGCTATAAAACTAATAGCACATGGTGGTCTAATCTTTAATTTGAGAAAAAAAAAAAAGGTTTTAGCAAACCAAAACTTTGTTTTTTATGTGCATCTATGACCAGTGACAGATAAATTAATATATTTTTCGATTGTATTAATTTAGTGATGGATAACAATGAAGCGTCATTGTGTAAAAACTCGCAGTTTACGTTAAAAGACTATATTTTTGCTGTCTTTGTTTTAGAGCCCAGTTGAACCTTCAACAATACTATTCCACTAATACATTTCAGTACCAGTTGGCATCTTCAGAAGAAGGCACCACTTGTCTGTTTGTCATCTAGTCGACTAGTCATGCACGTCCCTACTTCAAACAGTGCTGAGTTGTTGCGTTTTGTATCATGTTGCATGGCCAGGTCTCATTTGTAAAAGAAATTTGATCTCAGTGGGATGTGCTGGTAAATAAATACATGTGATTAATAATGGATGCAACCTGCAGGAAAGAAAATCAATAATACTATTTCTAGCATTTCTTTGGTGTTATATTATGTTGTTAAAAAGGACAACAGACAGGGGACTACCACTCCATCTGTGATACATCATACATCATCACCAACTGCTATACCATTTGGGCTCTAATCTTCTGATCTGTCGTAGTTAGAAATATTCATCTTTAACTGTTTTTTGTGAGACTGTTAGATTTAGATTTGAGTACTAAGCAACAATTTTCAGCATTTCAATGTCTTATTCCTTCTGACAACGAGTGAAAGACTAGATACATCCTGGATAGGTTGCAAGGATTAACAGAGAGAGAAAGCTATAACTAATTAATTAACTTATTCACCTAGTAATCACCAGTAACATGCCTTTCAAATAAAAGTTGGGGAATCGAAAACCCATAATGCATTCTTAAATAAAGTCTAATTATGAAGTAGTATAACATTTAACACTCAAGTGAAATACAGGTACCTCGGAATTTGATTGTATTACAGTGCTTGAGCAAATTTCCTTCCTTGTTTCTTGCTGTCACAAGGTTTAAAACAGAATATCTTAAACAAAACATTAGCTCTTGTGTAATTTAATGGGAGCAGTGTTCGGCATTTGTTTACAGTGTCTCAGATCAAAGTCCAATTAAAACTCTGAGGTCAAAGTTTGAACTCTTTTAAAGCAAATAGACAGCAGGGTTAAAAGTCTATTTTTGACGTGTGATCATGAGTGTAAGCAGCACCTTTAAACCTTTAGTGCACTGAACAGTTACATCTGTGTTGCTTACCTTCCTTCCTTACAAGGCAACATCAGCACAGAACTCCTAAGTAATTAGTACACTCTCTTCAGTGCTTGCAGAAGGTAGCATGCAGGTGTTTATATGAAACATTGCTATGAAAGTGCAAAGTCAGCCTTCTCTAAAAACAGTTTTGCTTATCTTTTATTGTGTTTTTTTAAGGTTCATCCACCAGTAACAATGAAGAAAGTACATCTGACGCAAGTTTAAGGAGGCCATCGCTCACCAGCCGACTCCTTGGAAAGAGGAAGGCCAGCACACCTGTACCTGAACAGCCTGAAACAAAGAGAGCAACTGTCGAGAGCCCTCGTGCATTGCTCAGTGACACAGAGATTCCCACCACTTCCTTGTCAAATAACACTGGGGAGTCAACTGCTGTGGAAACATCTAAGAAAGTAGTACAACCAGAATCTTCCCAATCTAAAAAGGGTGATGGCTCAACCTCCAAAGAGAACTCTGACAGCAGTGGATCATCTGCAAGCGATGGGCCACAAGCCATCTCAGTCCAGCATAAATCAGAAAAGGTCGTCATACTGGATGACTCTGACAATGAAGTCGACATATGTGAAGCACCTCCTCCTGCAACCCCCAAGAAAGACCCGCAAGTAACAGGGGTATGTGTGACACCAAAGAAGCCTTTGTCAACTCCCACCTCTCACAGTTTTCCTGCAACCTCAACTCCAGGAAAAGATAAGCCTCCTGTGCACCATGCTGGCAAGTCATCTCCAATTCCAAGCATAATTAATTTACCTGCTTCAGGATCCTCAAGTCATGTTGGCGTCGTCTCCAGGGCAGAGAACAAAAGCACCACCCCTGTGCCCTGTCATTATTGTCCTAAAACTCGGTGTCAGTCTGCAGTGAAAACTTGTCTGGTGTGCGGGGCCTCCATGTGTTCAGAGCACCTGCGCCCCCACCTGGACACCCCAGTTTTCCAAAATCACACCCTGGTTTCTCCAGTGGAAGACATTTCCCTCTGGAAGTGTCAGGATCACCATGAGATGAACCGTATCTACTGTCGGCAGTGTGCAGTGTGTGTGTGCACTGTGTGTACCGTCATAGGTTCCCATCGTGACCACGAATGCGTCAGCATCAGGGAGGCAGAGAGAGAGCTCAGGGTGAGTGCTGCTGACTTAATGCATGTGAGATCTGATTTCAGTGCATGGTACCTGAAGATAATCGGATGAGAAATAATTACACAGATACACATGGGTTAAAAACATATAGTGTTTTGTGGGAAATTCTTTGCAGTGACCGAGCATCTGAAATATTTGATCTGATAGATATCAGAAGATGAGGTGCTGAGCTGGGTTAACTTTGGACTGGTTGCGTTAATGCGCCCCTGGAGTAGAAAAGAAGCACACATCCAAAAATATTTCAACTCATCTGCTTTTTCCGACAAGCATAACATGACAACAAACACTGCATGAATAACACGCAGTCTAACACACAAACACAAGGCAGATAGACAACAAACAAAATCATTACCACTGTAATCACTTTTTGTGCCCATAATGATCTGTAAGCAGGGTTATACTTGGCAATGGTGAGCCGGTCTCTAAAGTAATCTTTGCTTCTGTTTCCTGATATTTGGTTTCTTGATTTTATTCAAAATTATCTAGTTGTCTCTCTTGTCTTTCTGTCTGGTCATATATCTTCGGTCTTTTGTTTGACCATTTATGATAGCGGATTATCTGAATATCGAATGACCTTTCCTATGAGTTTACTTGCTATTTTGACAGCCATTTTTAACTAATCATTCGTCATGTAACTTCTAGATGTATTGTAGGAAGTCTGTTATCCTCCAATTTACACTGTTGCCCCTAGCAGAGAAAACACAGGTCTGTTTATTCACATGGAAAATGTATAAGGTTCACAAGCTTAAAACACGACAATCAGAGATTTAGAGGGGTATCTTAATGGTTTTGCAAGCAACAGCCATTTGTATCTAATTTAGTACAAAATAATAATGTTTTTCAATAGATCTAAGCTACCAGCTTATTAAACATTTTCTAAATAACCCTCATCATTTTAGGCTTTTCTTAAAATATGTCTTAGGACTTTATATTTTGGAGAATCTGCTCAAACTACTTTGCTTCAAATTCAAAGTGGCGAGGAACATAGCCTGAAGAACAAAAAATATCTAACTGTCCAGCTGTGAGCATACAGCACTTGTGGCTAAATATAGACATAATCAAAGGCATAGACTCGTGACTTGTTTTTAATCTTTGTGGACATTTTTCCTCAGGGAAACCTGAAAGAGGAGATCAAACAACTGCAAGAGGCTGAGCAGCAAGTGAAGGACCGAGTGACCGAGCTCGCTCAAAAGAAAGAGACTTTCAAAGTGAGTTGGCTAAGTCTGTTGTTAAATATGCATACGTTCTGCTTAGCCGCTAAGAATTACAAGAGATTTTCTCTCATACCCATTGCATTGAAATTTAAGGGTTTTTTAGAAGCACATATAATTGGCTAAAATTTGTTAATAAACTTCTCCAGTTTTTTGTTTCATGTCAGAATGGGAAGACTTTATACAGATAATACAAATATTAGGTGGCTTTGATTGAAAATGTAAAGACATTAAGCTTAAAGTTTTTAGGTTATGGTTACATGGTTGATGGCTGCCCCCAATTAAATACTTCTCCTTGAGTAGTAGTCATTCAGAGTGGCCGTAATACTATTAAAGGGAAATACTTTTCACATCTCCAAATATGCTAAAGTCTGAGTGGGATAAATGCTGCCATCAGCTAATGAGTGTGAGGGTCCAGATGTCCGTCTCCCTGCCTGTTATTTGTGACCGTACAAACTCTTCTGCAGAGACTTTACATTCCAATGCAGAGCAGACAGCAAACTTCAAAGAAGTATAATATCACGGTGTCTCCAGCCATCCATGTCTGTGTCCGCAACTGAGTTCAATCAAGGCTTAAGTGACTAAACTGATGTTTGAAATTGAGGAATTGGATGTCTTTTTCTTAGATCACCCTTTACTAATGTTTAGGTATCGTTTACTAACCACAGGGACCATTCTGTTTCCGACTGACCAAGTGTTGCCACTTCCTGCAGGTTTTTTAATTCTACTCATGGATTCTTAGGAGGCAGCCTTGATATAGTCGTTTCTGTTGCTCAATCTGGATTTTATTTTGAGCTGAGGAAACCAGTTAATACAAAAAGGAAAAGATAAAAATGTCATTTTTGAAATTTAAATAAACTGGAAAAGCATCTTAAGTTGATATCTTTGCATCTCTGAATTGTTGTACGGTATACTAGTGATCAGAAATACATAATAACTAACAGTAAAGAAATGCAATACTAGATTATGTTAATACGTATCATATATGTATACTGTGTCTGTCTAGGAGCTTTTGAGTGAAGCACAAGCAGGAGTGAAACAGCAGTACAGTACCATCAAAGAGGCCTTGGAGCAGGAGGAGCAACTGGCTCTTCAGTGTGTGAAGAAGGAAGAGAACCGAGTTTTGGGGGGACTAGAGGAGAAACTCTGCCACCTCCATAGCTCCCTTCAATCCATCCAACAAGGCCTTCACACGCTGGAGAGTCTGGCTGACACCAGAGGAGACAACTCTATTAAAGACCAGGCCTTCATCATGGTCAGATCATTTTTGTTGGCTTAAAAAATATATGCATATATTTACTGCTGAATTATTAATGTTCACATAGTAAAATGCCTTTTGTTGTTTCTGACGTTGCAGGAATACAGCAAGATTGCCCAGCTGTAAGTAATTTGCTTTTAACTTCTGCTTTGCAGCGGTAAAATTGTCCGCTTGTTGAACATTTCACTAGCTGAATGTGCTCCCAGAAAATCACAGTTTTGTAAACATGCTGCATAATCGTTTACTTTATTTTAATGAAAGTACTAGTTAGCTCACCCTAGTTGGTAAAAGCTGACTTTAAAAGTTCTTTTGCAATGCAATCAGCAGGGATGCTGATTTGGAAAGCGATGTGACACTTTTGTGCTGTGGGTACAAATCCCACACACTAAGTACACACATCTAACAAATGGAGATTGGATTTATATGTGCAATTTGCTGCACAATAGTCTTTGGGCTCATTACTGACTCTGTTCTCCTTCATCAGGAGTAGTGAGATGGGGAGCTATGTGGAGCAGTTTGAGGCCCCGGAGGAAGTGAATCGTCCCCAGCTGAGGTGTCTGCAGCAGTGGACAGAGAAGCGACTGGACACAGTTGTCGTCAATACACAAAGCAAAGATAGAGATCTTAACAGGCTCCTCTGTAAGTCATGTCCTGTTTATACAGCTCACACAGCTAATTACGCCACAGCACTAAATACATGTGGTAGGATATTCAGTTAGTCTTAATTTTCTCATCTAAATTCTTCCTCTTTAATCGTGTACACAGATGGCACCATACCCCTCTTGGATTCAGATACGGCCCATCCTAAGCTGCAGCTGTCTGATAACAGCAGAACGGTGACCTACAGCGATGCTCAGCAGGCTTACACGGAGCACGAGGCTCGCTTCAGTTCCTTCCCACAGGTCCTTTCCTCGTTAGCACTGGAGGGGGGGCGCTGGTACTGGGAGGTGAGCGTGTCTGTGGATGATGGTCGGTGGAAGGTGGGGTTGTGTGAGGCTCAGATAGAGAGGAAAGGCCAAAAGGACAACTCTCGTCTGGGGTTCAACAGTTACTCCTGGTGCCTGGCCTGTGACAAAAGGAAGGTTGAAGCCCTCCATAATAAAGTATCAGTTCCTGTGGATTCAGATGGACTGCAAAGGGTAGGAGTGTTCCTTGACTTTGAAGATGGTATTTTATCATTCTTTAATGTGACACCAGGGGGCAGTCTAGCTTTAATGCATTCCTACAAGCAGAGGTTTACTAATCCTCTTTACCCAGCCTTTTCTGTGTCTAAAACACACTTGTCTATCTGTGATCTGTTCGAGTCTTAAACTGCACAGAAGCACCATATCAGTTCTGCTGATTAATTTACAAACTTCATCAATCTGTGGTGCCTTTTTTTAGTGTTAATCTATCTCAGTAAAATGCGCTGTTGTGTAACTTTCTCATGGATGATAGTTCTGTCCTACACTGCATACATTCCCTGACTTCTGCAAAGATCTATAAATGTGATTTTTATATCATTTGAAAGAACTGGAATAAATAGAAATCCTGTTCAATATGCCTTACATGTAACAGTCACTGGTAGTATATTTTTTTAATAGACCAGAATTTTTTTATGGTTTTGTTTTGAGATGATGTATCAACAAATGAGAACGTTTTTAAGTGGTAGGCAAGTTATCAATGATGATCAATACGCAAATATTTTGTATAGTGTTTCTATTTTGAATATTTGATTTTAAAATCTTCAGATTACATATCTCATCTTTGTAAGCCTTATTGCTCCTGTTGTGACTCATTTGTCTTTCTACTGGAATAAACTGTCAGAGTTTCCAAAGCTACGTTACTGCGTGCCATGATTCTTCCCATGGGGCTTTAAATAGAAACACAGGTGTGTGAGTGGGTGATGTGTTTCCCCACAACAGGTGACAGTTGGCGTGCTAACTTTTAAATTTGACTGCTCCCACAGCATGAGAGCTTTACTGACAACAAACACTGCCTTTGGCACAAACCCCTGATAGGATGGCAGACCGAAGCAGATGCTAAATTGTCCTTTTCTTTGCAAAGTCTGTGGCTCATTTATTCTGACTAGGGTTCTGCGCAGTTGACGTCATTGAGTGGGATCAAAGTGGTATTTACAGAAACTCCTTCTGGATGATTGGTCGAGCGACTGAATGCCAGTGGTTCAGGGACAGCTGTCTGTGGATCACAGTGGATACAAACTTATTAAAGTAGCAAATGTAATATAACTGAAAACGAATCAAAGTCTAAATGGGGCCTGGGGAAAACGGCTACAGTTATTCTTACATAGTTGAACAAAAACATTTCCCCACAATGTCAACAGCTTCTTCTGACTTTTATTGATGTAATTTCAAACATTTAAGAAACCCGAATCTGAGCAGGTGCTCCAGCCAAGCATGACAGCAATTTCACACTTGCAGCCACACGATCCAAAGGTAATCACAAACCCTACGTGGGTTTTGCTTTATTTCTCACTCCTTTCTAGCCTGCACACGGAGGCAGGATGCGAGACATTTCTGTGAGAGATCAAGAGGAGGAGGAGGCTTAAACAGTCGGGATAATTAAATTCTCCTCTCCCTGTCCATCTAGTGGTCTGTCAGCCACGCTCAGCAAGCTTTTCTGGAATTGTTATCCCTCAATAAGATAAGCTGAGAGCACATAGTATGTTGGTGTAGAACAACGTGGCACATCTTCTTCAAGGAATAAAATGAATGTGATGTGAAGCCCTAAAAAACTGTGTGGCTAAATAAAGGGACAGGGTGTTCATTAATGATCCCCATTGTTTCCCACATCTAAAACATAACAGTCAAAGTGTCTACTTGTCAAAATGTCTTCATATTAAGATCCCCTCTTCTATATCTGGCTGCTGTGTCTATGGGAATAGAATCAAATCCCTTAATTACCATGTCAGTGGCATGTCAGTGCACGGTAATAAATTACTCAGTCGATGTGACTGAAAAGGCAGAGAAATGACTATAAGCACTTGGGAAGTAATGAGCTTACTTTGGGAAACGCATTGTTCGTATCCAGTAGTTTTTTGACTTGAACAGATTACCTACAAACTAAAGAAAGCCATTCGCATGGATATTTACAATCAATTTCAAATCAGCTTTTAAAATCAATACTTAATTAGAAGAGATCTAAACCCAGGGAAGTATTAAGAAAAGTCTTTTGCAATAATCTCCTGTGCAAATGTAGGAACATGCTTCTTTGTTTTGCTCGTTCATAGTAAAGTAGCACCATAAGTGGGTTAAAAAAGGTCTTATTTACAAAGCTTTCTGAGTCGGCGCTCTCCCTTTTTATTGCAAGCTTTTATCTGTCATCATTGTCAGGGAAGAAAGTGGAATGGCATGAAATTATTGAGGGTCAGAGATGGTCAAACAGATGGAAGGCAGCAAGACTTCCACTTAAACTGTCTTCTTAATGCCACAGAATGTCACTCCTCCTCCGCTGTGTCTCCCTCTCTTTTTTTGTTTTTTACTTGCTGGTGACCTTGTGCTAGCCCCCTTAAAAGTTAAACAAGCTCGCTTTCAAAGTTTGATATTTGGTAACATTTAAATTTGTTCTAGGCCACATCAAAGGTTGTTCTTTGTGCAACTGGAAATAATAGGGCCGTGCAGCACAAATTGCCTCATTTACTGAGCTAGGACCAGTAACCACTTCAATTTGCATTTTTCATGGGGCAATGTGCCTGAGTCGACCTTTACTTCTTGGCTCAAGATAAGTCAAACACTCTCATTATACTGATGGGGATACTGTAGCTCCGTGGAGCATATGAAAATCTACATCTATGGTACAGTAACATGGCATAATTAGGTGTCTCTATGGTTTCTCTCTACACTTCCTATGTATAACCTTTCAATATGAATCACAGAGAAACAGCACTCACTGTTGTTCTCAAGGTTTTTCCTCAATTATCAAACACTCTTCTAACCATCTGGATGCAAAAATTATTCTCTTCAACAGAAACGTTCTCAAGGTGCAGCTGTGCTTTCTAATCCATCTATCAAATACTCTGATTATTTTATATTTAAACATTTTAGCTACTGTAGCCAAAGATACTAAATTTCAGTTTTGGTGTAAAGAAGACAAGTGTGTCACGGGCTGCTCGTTAAAAAGTCTTTGATCTGATGTTTTCCTTCAAACAGGCTGAATAAACTTCTTTTTAATTGAATGCACTACTGGCTACTCTAGTGGCTGCAAAGACTAGAGCATAACTACAAAAAATAGTCTTATCCTAAGAATCAAGCTAACCTTAAAGAACTCATTCTTGTGTTTAAAATTGTATTTAATTCTGCTCTGTTACTGATTTTTGTACTGTTACAATGAAAACTGTTCATATTATGTGACCACATTTTCAAACAGGAGGTAGTTATTGTGACTCGAAAGGTTTTGATCTGTCCATCATCCAAAGCTACTCTAGTCTAAGAAGTAAAATCTCACAATGTAAATGACTATAATAAGTCACCTTTAAACCATTTTTATTTTTACGAAATGGTCCAGCTACTCTGAACTGGATGTGCAGTCATGATACATGGATAGGTTGCATCATCTTTAAGTGCATCCCACAATTCAGTAACTTGTGTAACCACCTTTTGCAGCAATAACTTAAACTAATTATATTCTAAGTCTCTCACATCGTTGTGAAAGAAATTTGCTTTAGTTCATTGAGGTTTGCAGGAATGCACACCTCCCTTTACTGGACCATTGCAAGACCTTGATTATTTTCTTTTCCGCCATTCTGTTGTATATTTGCTGCTTCACTTCTGTTCTTTCTTCTGTTCCTTGACCTACTTTAGGCAAAGCTTTAACTGTCAGACAGATGACCTCACATTGACTCTAGAGGGAAGTTCATGGCCACCTCAGTGACATCAAGGTACCCAGGCCCTGTTGCCACAAAACAAGCCCAAATCATCACACCTTCACCACAGTGCTTTACAGTTGGTATGAGATGTAGCGCTGCATTATGCCCACACATCTCCGCTTTGTTCAGATGCAGCTTCTTTATTGAGAGGCAAGTTTTTCTCTAGTACAATTAGAAAAAGACTGCTTGTTTAATCTTGTACTGCCATGAACCTCAACATTCAGCAAGGTAAATCGAGCCCATAGAGTCTGAGATGTAGCTGCTGGGTTTTTTGAAGCATTGTACAGTCTGACCTTGGGGTGATTTTGCTGGGAAGTCTGGAACTCTTACAAAGATTGGCAGTTGTCTTGAATGTCCCCCACTTGTGGATTCCCAAATTGATGGACAGCAAGAATTGTTTCTCAGATCATCGCTGATGTCTCCCCTCACATTTGCTAATGATCAGTTAATGAAGTCCACTTCCCTTCTTAATTCCCATGAAAACAGTCAGGGTGTGCTTAGTTTTTCCACACACTGCTTCTGCATTTTGGCTTAGATTCTGTCTAATAAATAATGGTTTGATATGTTATGAGCTCTTTATCTGAGGATATAAATTTAGTACCTGCTAAGGAAACATCATAGGCAGAATACTGGTCACACATCTCTTTAATATCTTTAATGAGTTACACACATTCCCCCAAAACATTTTTTCTGTGTTGTGTTTTTCTGTGTGAATTTTAACCATAGAATTTTTGTAACTATACAAACTTAATGTGCAAGTATGACCAGTGGTTGGTGCAGTCTGTACATTACCCATGTGGCCGTGTCTTCTGTTGGCATGGCAACACTTGGTGAGCTCAGGTGAGCTGGGAGACTCACGTGTCTGACTTGGTCATATGCCAGGCTTGGAACAGTTCATGGAAATCTGAGACACAAGAAGTGCTGGGTCTATTGTTGAGTGGCGTGCCTATTTTCTTCCTTCACCTTTCCCCAGGCAAATCAATTTACTTTCTACCGAATGAACGCCTTATGACTTTCATGAGAAAGTCTATCGCTGCATCTGTCTGACAGGCAGGGCTGTGCGAGTGATAAAAATCCAAATCTCACATCTGTCTGCATGGTTGGTCACTATCATGGAAATGTACAAAGAATGCTTTGATTCTGTATTCTGTGGAGAATTAAGAATCATGCACAGTGCACACACTTGAATGGCAAACAATAAGATCCTTTATAATGTAAATTTATTTCTGTCTTCAACGACTGACATGGTAGCAGATTACAAAGAAACAGCAGCACCATTAGTTACCCTCTTTCTGTTGTCAGCTGCGGTGCCAGTTTGTCTCCTCATCCAACCTACCGTGCCACTCTCCCAGTCTCTGATCACTCAGAATATCAGCAGTATCTTTCACATAGTTTATTTATATATGTGTCCTGCTGCTTTTTCACTTTGCCCCTCTGCAGGAAGGTCAGAATACAGGTCAGAGGCTCAGACTGAGCCTCAGGAAGTGACTGGGATTCAGTGTCTCGTTCAAGGACGCGTTAGTAGAAGGGATTCAGGCTGTCTCGAGAGGTTGACGTTCAGTATGCTTGATGTTTTATTTAGTTACATGCAGCAGCATGTAACTGCCTGTTATAATTTATAACTCTGAGATTATAAATTCTTAATTTTTGGTTGTTTTGTCACAATTGCGAGTCACACAATTGCTCTCATACCCTTCAGCTGTTAATTGGAAGCGATTGGGAATTAGCTTCCACTTTATTTATTAGCTCAAGAACAGTGTGTAGAGAGCTTCATGGACTGGGTTTCCATGGCCAAGCAGCTCCATCACAACCTTATATCACCAAGCACAATGTCAAGAGTCAACGCAGTGCTGTAACGTACGCTAACACTGGACTCTAGACCAGTTGAGACGTTTTCTCTGGAGTGACAAATCATGCTTCTCTATTTCTGCAATCCGACAGATGAGTCTGGGTTTGGCGATTGCCAGGAGAACAGTACTTGTCTCACTGCATTAAATATAAGTATAAATCTGGTGGACTAAGAGGGCGGGTTTGTTTTTCAGGCTTGACCCCTTAGTTCAAGTAAAGGAACTCCTAATCCTTCAGCATACCAAGACATTTTGGACAATTTCACGCTCCCAACTTTGTGGGAACAGTTTGGGGACGGCCCCTTCCTGTTCCAATATAACATGACATAACCAGTGCATGAAGCAAAGTCCATAAAGACATAGATGAGTGAGTTTGGTGTGGAAGAACTTGACTGGCCTGACCTCAACCTGTTATAAAACCTTTGGGATGAATTAGAGCGGAGACTGAGATCCACGCCTTCTCATCCAACATCAGTGCCTCACAAATGCACTTTGGTTAAAAAAAAAAATGGTGAAAAATGGTTAAAAAAAAAAAAGTAACATACATACACTCCTAAAACTTCTGGAAAAAAAGGTTTGCAAATAATAAATGCATTATGTTACCAACAGCAATAACCATTATGCTCTCTGCAAGATGAGTTTGAAACTTGTTGTGTGCTTCCCTTTTGGATTTATCGACACATGTAGAGCTACACAGCATGAGCGCTGTGGTCCAGGAGATAGACCGGTTCAGACTGGCTGGTTTTATTTCTGCCTTCTCCACTTTTCATGTCCAACTGTCCTGGAGCAAAACAAAACAACCCCCAAAGTGCATGTATCAAAAAACTCCCCCCAAAACTTTGACTGTAAAGTGCTTTGTGTGTTTAATGTGTTATAAACTGTATACATGCTGTCCCTTATACATATTTATTTATTATTGCTTTCTTTTGTGATACGGTATTGTGTCTCATTTTACCTCCCTTCATCGCTGGCTTTATTGAAAGATAATCCCTATGTTATGCTAAGAAGAAGAATATTGTCTTCATATGGAGTACCAAATGTACTGGGTTTAATCCATGATGATAATTACACTTCATTGAACTGTCAGTCAGCGAAGAGTGGGACAGATTTTCTTTCCAACCATCTGTGCTCCTTTATAAACTTTTTGGCTTTTTTTGTCCATCTGTTGTCCTTTGGCACACTGCACTGACCTTATTAGCATTTAATTAAACAGCATTTGCAGAGATGAAGCTGTTCTTGGCACTTCATTGTAATCAACTTCATTTCCAGCAGCAGAAACAGGAGTGGCTCTTGATGTCTCTGCTTTAACCTCTAGAAGTGTGTCTTGTTCTGACCAGTCACACAGTCACAGAGAAACCTTCTGTGTCTTTCTACTGTTTTATCTTTCCTGTATTGGGTTAATTGTTGACTGTCTAGGACTACATTCACAAATAAACATGTCTCCACTATTGTTAAGTCATTAATATGACAGTCAAAGACAGAGTGTTTCTTAATGATGTCAGTGATGGTTAGCCATGTGCTTCCATGTCTTAGATGAGTGACCTAGTATAATTTGTTATTTCAATCACAGACATGGACTCCTATGACCTGCATCATGAAGTCATGTGAAAAGTAAAGGTACCAATGAAACCTGGTAGCAGGTTTGTACCTTTTATCCTTACTTCTTGTACTTCTTGCCTTTTTAATGACTCCATGACATCAGCTAACTCGACATTTTGACCAATCTTGCTTTAAAGATCCCCTCAGCTGCAAGTTTGATGTTTTAAGGGTGCTGTATTCTTGCATTTTAATTCCCAACAAAGCATTTCAACACAATTTTATGACCCTCCATTTATTCTTTTTGATGGTTTTCTTGGTGGATTTTCTAGTGTGCTTATAATCCTGTTGAAAGCGCCACTTCTGCTTCAGCTACAGCTTTCAGACAGACAGCCTCATTATTTTTAAGCACGACTTGATATGACAAAATTCACAGATGAATAAATGACTGCAGGCTGTCCAGTCCCTGAGGCAAAGCAGTACCAAACCGGCCTCAAATTATATTAGTTTATTTCCTGTCACTGCGGCTAAATACTTTAAAAATCTGTCTGTCCAAAGAAGTTTTCTAAAACGTCGTGTTTTTAACATATTTTTGTTCTTTTTCTTCTAATCTTCATGTTTTGACAGCAATTATTTTTTGCCCTGGCACACCTCCCAAAGCAGTTTAGACTCATCCAGTTTCTTTCTTGTTAAACAAAAATGCACTTTGACACCAAACATTGTAAGAGTTACCTCTAGTCTTGTGAAATTTTCAGGTTCCTGCAAACTTCTTTTTCCATCAGTCTGGTCTTGGGCTGATTTTGCATGATGACTGAAATCCGTATTGATTTATTTGAAATAATTTGGCGATCTTTTTAAAAGTCAGACTCAAGTATCCTTGGAGAGCTCTTTAGATCTTGGCGTGATGGCACCACGTACTTCAGAGCAAACAGAAAACCAGACCCTGGATATAAGAGAGTTTAAAAGGCAGATTTCACTTCTTGAGTCTAATCTTTGGCACCTAATCTTATTCTAACTTTATGGATATTTCCATGTGATTGATTTCTAACATTTAAAATCTGGCAAGGATGTGTTTGAGTATATAACTTTAGAAGGCAGAAGGCCTGGAAGGTATTGGCATTGACTGCTTTCAACTTTAAAAAGAACTTTATAACAATTTGAAATTGCAAACAACAAGTTCACATCAAACCCTTACCCAAATTTAATGTTATATAAAGTATGGATAAAGGATCGGTAAATAATGGAACACTGGTTTCAAAAAGTTTCAGAAATTGTCAGATACATTTCCCCAAAAGCCAAAATCAGACAGATGTGGGTTCTGAAGCTCTTCAACCCTCCCACACGCACTTCCAATAGATTTTGCTGGAATGTCATTCATTAGCACTTTTTACCTTCTTAGTAGATTTTGAAAATTCAATGTTATTTCTTTTGACACATATTTATTTATAAAATCCATACTCTAGAGATTGTATACATTTGTGTATTTTGCTACTGGAAGAGGCTACTACTTCCAGTTTATTTGCTTTGCTAATAAACAAATGATGTGAACAAATGAGACTGTATTGATTTGCAGACTGACTTAAGCGCTGCATAAAAAAAAATGCATTTATTCATTAGAATAGGACCCAGTCTGTTGACACAGCAGTGTACGAAAGCCTCTGATGAAATAATGCAGCGTCATCAGGCAAGAAGTGTAACTTGGCTAACTTTTACTGCAGCTAATTGCAATGTAGGCTGTGCAGCAATGTGCTTCCCAGTGCTTGGAGTATACCTGTGCCCATTCATACCTCCTGGAAAGTCGTGTTTCTATTATTTACGTGGCAATTTTTGTGATGAACAATACAACAGGAGTCACTTTCCAGAGCTGCAAAAACCTGTTGGACTGATTATGCATTTGTATCGTACAGCTATGTAGTGATACATGATGCTACATGCTGATATTAGACATAGGCCAGACTTTCAAAACATTTCAGAAAGTTTTCACAGGACTTAAAACTGGAAAATGTTATCAGTATCTTACATGTGGAGGAAATTTTTGATGATTATGTTTCGTGAGATTTGCAGGCATTCCTTTATGCACAGCTCAGGTATATATTTGATGTTTGGATTTTGTGCCATTGTAACAGTTTGATTCTTTTCTTTTTTAGCCATTCTGTTGCCGTCCTCAGGATCATTGCCTTGTTGCAGGATCCAAATCCTGCCGAGCTTTAGCTGCCAGGCAGGTGGCCTCACATTGGCTCTAGGATACTTTGGTATACAAAGGAGTTCATGGTCAGCTCAAAGACTGCATGGTGCCCAAGTCCTGTCACTGCAAAACAAGCCCAAATCATCACCCTTCTACCACAGTGCTCAACAGATGGTATGAAATCTTTGTGCTATGCTTGGTTTTTGCCAAACATGGTGCTGCGCATTATATCCAAACTTCTCCACTCTGTCTCGTCCGTCCAAAGGACATTGTGTCAGAGGTCTAGTGGTTTGTTTAGACGCAGCTTTGCAAACCTAAGTCATGCTGCCATCCTTTTTTGTTATAGAGAGAAGAGGCTTTTTCCTGGTAGCCCTTCCAAACAAACTATTCAATATTTTTCTAAAGAAAAAGATCTTGAACTGTTATGAACTTTAATTTTTAATATACCAACAGAGGCCTCTAGAGTTTGAGATGTAGCTCTTGGTTCTTTTTGATGTCAAACAGAGCAGAAAAAGTAATCTCTGTCACACAGCTAAGCTCCACCCACCTTCTGTACAAACCTCCTACGTCCCTGAGGCAACCAATTAGGGGAAAATTGACTTAAAGGGAGAAGAATAAAACAAACAAACAAACAGAAAAACCCTGCTTGTTTCTGAGAGTGATTGAACTGTGCGGTTGCACCAAGATCCAGTGAAACATGGTAAAGATGATGTTGAACAAGAAAAGTTACAGCCGTAGAGTTCAAGAATAAAAATGTGGAGGTTGAACTGAGTATAATAGATCCCTTATTATGCTCATTTCAAGCTATTAAGCACATTACTTCGACTACCACACAAATCATCCTTAAGCAACAAACCATCCTTGCAGGGCTATTCAGTCTGAATCCCCTCTAACTCCTGGCGAGGAATTCAGCATAGTACCCAAAATATCAAAATTCAAAACATGTTACAGCTGGACAAAAGCATGTTATTAAAAGGCAGACAGGCCAGTCTGTCTGTAGACATTTTAGGTATTGGTTTCTGCAGTCTGGCGCTCACCCGCTGGTAGCTTTGCATTTGTTCTAATAATGTTTTAAAGTACTTAGGGGAACAACATGCAGGGTTATATCAGGTATGATAAATCAATTACAGTAAACGAAACAATCAATACACGCAAACGCTCGTTGATTACACGAACATAACTCTTAATGGGAAATCTGGGAGAAGTATTATCACATTTATCTCACACCTACACCATCAAAATGTCAGCTATGAGAGCTCTTCACTCATGCACAGGCTGTAAGAGATGCTGTGGATGAAGAAATGTTTGACATTTCTACACACAGCAGCATTGTGACCGGGAGATGAAGCCATCAGCTCTGCCCAGTGCAATCAGGCCTCTTTTTTTTGGGAGGAGTAAAAGCAATACATCCTCAATCACCATTTTTATTTCCTCCTGCCTGCCTCCGGAGCCTTCTTTCAACTAGCCGGGATGTTTTTCTATCGCTGATGGAGGCGAACTGCTTCCAGTTTTCTCGGTAATTGGCATGTTGCTTAGTGAGCCTGCAGACGGAAATATTCGATATGAATCATGACATTATGGCTGTTTATATAAAAAGCAATAATTCACATATTGCAAACAGATCATGTTAAGTCCGGCCTTTCAACAGCTACCATTCAGTGGACTGTGGAGTATTTGTCTTTGTAATACGCAGATGTGTAATCAATTCTTAAAATGAAGCAAGCTCATTAGAATGAAATCTTCACCTCTCCTGCAATTTCTGCTATTTCTCCCCCTTCAAATATCTTTTGGCCCATTATGAATTCTCCCAGTTAGCTCGCTCTTGCTTCCTCTTCACACTCTGTCATTTATCTCCTCCGAGCTTTTGCTGACTTGAGTGATTTATTCACATCTCAAATTTAGCCTCTTGGTGAAATGTGAATAATGTCTGTGTCCCCGGGGGCAGCTGGCTGGTCACAGCTGAATACATTCTTAGCCCACGTTCTTCCATCCCTGCCTGTCATTTATATACCTGAGAATGAATAAAAATCACCTCTACAAAGGAGAACGAGCTGGCCAGGACTAGCACAGCAGCATCAAACTGCATGGGCAGATTTTATTGCACTTCAGCAGGTGCACAAAATATCTTTTTATTTCAACTGACTTTATCACAAATGTGTAGGTGGTGTTTGCCACAAAGTATGGCACACTGGAGTGCCCTGAGTGCCTTACCAATGCATTAGGCGACAGATTTTATGTAAAAGTAATATACTTAACAAAGCACTCAAACAGCACTCATCTTAACAACCTAAATCACAAAGTAGGGCAGTGAAAGAGGCAAGTGTTGGAGCATCGGGTTGCAGACGTAGGTATGGATGCTGTCAGAAAGGTAGAGCAGTGAAGTATTTTATTGATTTGACTTAGTATTTTCATGGGGAGCAAAATCCAATCACCACCTCCTCGCGGTGCCTCCTGGATAACCAACCAACGGCGGTCAGGCGGTGCGACAAGTCGATCAAAGCTTCAAAGCGTCGCATCCAATGGCAATGGAACGTCAAAATTCGGGAAATGCTAGGGCGTCCCCCCGCAGGCGACGCGTGCCGTTCTCGCCCGAACGACATGGGAAATCAGCGAGGGCTACCCACTCATGGACGGAGTGGGCTAAAGAGACGAGTCCATCTTCGTCTTGGAATAATAAATATCGGAACCATGACGGGAAGTCGCGAACTGGCTGCTGCCCTGAAGACCCGCCGCATCGACATCGCCTGTGTCCAAGAGACAAAATGGAGCGGAGCAAAAGCCAAGGAAATTGGCGAAGGGTACAAGCTTTATTACAATGGAGAAACAAAAACCCAAAATGGTGTGGGTATCGCGATCGCTGCAAAACTCAAAGACAGCGTCGTGACCGTCAACCGATTGTGTGATCGTCTCATGTCAATTGAAATACACTCCGGAAAGACAGCTCTGTGAGTGGTCTGCTGCTACACCCCACAAGTGGGGCGCTCAGATGAGTCCAAAGTTGAATTTTGGGTACAACTTGAAGATCATCTATGAACAACACCACGGTGGACAAGGATACGGTACGCGAAACGAAGAAGGCTGCAGAATCCTGGATTTTGCAGAAGCCCACAACCTCATTGTAGCGAGCACCTACTTCAAAAAGCGCCCGTCTCACATGATAACTTACGCCAGTGGAGGACGGTTCACACAGATTGATTACTGGCTCACTCGCCGAAGCAGTATAAACCTTATCAAACGCAAAGGTCATTCCATCTGACAATGTTGCCCCGCAACACCGGCTGCTAGTGCTAGATATGCACCTAGATGTTGGACAGCATCGGCGCCCTCCAACAACCGGACCAGCCCGCATCTGACGGCACCATCATAATTGACAACGAAGAGTTGAAGAAGACAGAAGAGTTCCGCTACTTGGGCTCAGTCATCAGCTACGATGGAAATATCACCTCCGATGTCCGACCACGAATAAATGCAGCCTGGTTAAAATGGCGACAGGTCACCAGTGTCCTTTGCGACAGAAGAATGCCAGATTGACTCAAGGGAAAAATCTACAAAACGGCGGTCCGCCCAGTAGCCCCGTATGGCTCCGTATGTTGGCCCGCATTGACCACACATGAACAGGCCATAAACACCATGGAGATGCGCATGCTCCGATGGAGCCTGGGAATTACAAGACGGGACCATGTTACGAATAAAGACATACGGAAGCGACTAGGTGTAGCCCCAATTAAGGAAAAGATGCTCGAGTCCCGCCTGAGGTGGTATGGACACGTGATTCGAAGCGATGAGAACTCTGTAGCAAAAACAGCTATGATGATCGACCCAGAAGGATGCCGGCCTCAAGGCAGACCGAAGAAACGGTGGATGGACAAAATTAAGAAGGACATTAAGACCATCAACCTGAGGACGCCTTGGACAGAACCAAATGGAGAAACCTTTGCCGAAGAGCGGACCCTGCACCAGAGGGAACAACGCCAGGATGAAGAAGACTCAGTATTTTCATGTTTAATGTTTCTGCATATAAAAAAGTCCCAATAGCTGCTCCTTCAGGGTTAGATTCTAAGCTTAAAAAGCTCATGATCATAATCTGAACATGTTGATGTTCTGCAGCTAGTCTTTTTTTTGTGCCGAGCACCATCTAAGTTTAGCACATTAGCATGAAGACATTTGACGGTTGCAGTAAAACATAAAGTGCTCAGGCTGATCACAATAGGATGTTTTTTATGTGTGGATCTAAACCAAGAGAGGGAGACACCGCAAATGTCTGTGCAATATTTGCTGAGATATTTCACTCTGAAGGACAAAGCACATATTTACACTGCAACCCACAGAACCAAGCCACGAGTAAACATTCATGTTTTTGTGTATTTTTCTATTATTCATGCAGCATTGTTTCTTGATATCAAGACAGTTATTGTTTCCCTGCCAGCTTCTGTAGTTTTAAAGTGCTTGAAATTCGATTTGACATGCTTTTACTGGAAAAAAAATGAAAAATATTCCATTCTGTTGAGGTTTATACAGACTCAGAACTATTTCCAAATATGGTTTGACCCAGCAGCAGCAGCCTGCACAGACTTTGCCTTTAGTTTTTACCCTGCTCCAAAGGAGCATCCTGACCTGCGCATAAAGAACTGCAGGGAGCGAACCGAAGTATATGATAAGTCCCCTGTCCCTCTTTATCCTTGGAGAGCTGTCATATATTCCACCAGGCAGCAAAGGGACCTGCAAAGTGTCAGCCTGGATCTTATTTCACCTCCTGTTGGAGAGGAAAGAAAGATACAGTTCCCCGAGTCTTCTCTATCCTCATCAATAAAACGCCCGCCCCGTCAGCAGGGTACAGAACAAATCAATGTGTGCCTTCACATGAGAACATCTTTGATGAGTAGAGGTTGTCTGAACCCTGCTCAGCTGTATTTCAAGGCCCAATTTGGGCCTGATGGAGACTTAAAGGTTCTACTGACTCTTGTGTTCCTGAAATACTGATTTTTTTTGAAAGCGTTTACTTTCTGAGCTAAAGTAAGATGAAATTCAACTTTACACATTTGTTTGTGGACAGTGGCAAAATGCCACTTTCCTACTGATTCAAACAGGACTGAACTGTGAAGGGTTTGCTGAGGTGTGAACTCTGACAAAGAAAACCTTGTTTAGATACTCACAGCACCAGATCGAAGCTTGCAGGTTGGTTCCTATTCATCCCCGCAGCTTTAAAAGTTCCTCGTTTATCATGGGCGGCAGGCTGGACTTTAAAAAAAAAAAAGTTTTAAATCTGCTACATTCTGCTTGTCGCTCTTATCTTCTTGCCTCACTGGTGTCTCACTGACACATATTTTATACTTTTATTTGGTCTTAATCAAATGCTCACTGATTGCTGATGGAGGGCTACATTATTTCCTTCTTTCCTGCATACATTTATCATCCAAGCACTTTCACTTGTTGACAATTCAACCTATTAGCTGCTAACAGCTGTTTGATATTGAAATACACATTAATGTTGTGTGTGCTCATGCAAGCGAGTTACTCTATGGCTACATTAGTGGCTCCGCGGTGCTTTGAACTAAATAATAGCATGAACCATTAACCATCTCCCAGTGATATTGGTGAAATAATACATGGATTATGTGGTGACCATGCACCAATCGGCGATAACATTAAAACCATTCATTTTGTCATGTTACCCATGACGCTCTCATGTCCTTCAGCACTTCTGACCCCTTTCGGAATAGCCTGACATTGGTAGCTGATCCTCTGAGCTGGATGTGACCTCTGTAGATAGGTCTGGTAGTTCTGAGGCAAAGTCAACAACTTGGTCTCTTTTTCTTCTATTGGCTGATTTCTTTAGGGGGGTCATCACGGCAGATCCTCTGCCTTCATCCTATCACCCTATCCGTAGCATCTTCCTTCACTACATCCATGAACCACTGAAGTTTTCAAACTGTTTTTATGTAGTTTTCCCTTCCATGGGTGGTCACATCCATATGAGTGCCAGGATCCAAGGTTTCCCCACAGAACAGGTTATCGAATGACCTGTCAGTTTTAATGTTTTGCTGAAAGGTGCACATTTTCAACAGGTATATTTAAATACCTGATCTTACTTAACACTAAACATTGTTAGTTTTTGTTATGCTTTTTTAGGAAAAATTAAATATTCCTAAAATATGTTGCTCAACTTTGGCTATGTGTAAACTTTAGGACAAGCACGTAGGTGGCTAAGAGCTGTGGAGACATTTTTCCAACAGCAGAGTTATCATGGTGGGCTGAGATGAAACGTGAAGCAGTCATCAAAGTCAGCAGGAAGGGGGTGGCTTGCCTGTCTAAAATTTCCAGTCACTCTATCCGTGCAGTATTTTCCAAAGTATTTTGGTCTAGTCTCAACAAAGTGGTATCTCGTTAAACACTGTGTTGTAGCCTACTAGCAAAACAAAAGTGGCCTAATAAAATATTTAAACGGCTCTCCATTTCTGTGCATGCCGCATGGTGTTCATTTATCCTCTGTGCTTTTGGAAGGAGTGGAGAAATCTGCCGACATTGCCTGTGAAATGATCCACCAAGCAGTTTTCTGCCTTAATGATGAAATATTAAGTAAACAACGCATGTAGCTGTGTGCAGGAAGTCATATACTCATCCTAGAAGGCGATGAGCGCATTGATCCATTAGAAAACACTGCACAGCCCTGGCTTTATTCCCCCTAAACTGAACAAATATTGGTATTTTAAGACTTAAAAATATCTTTTATACCTGCATTCATTGCTTTAAAAGGTTCAAACACTGTTGGTTTTTGTAAGCTTTGAGTCCAGCCATTCAGCTGGCACAGTCAACACCTCTTTTCATTTCAAACTGGAATTAATTAGAATTAATCTGTTTTTAATTAAGTTATTAGCATTTCTTACGGGTGAGATGTGTAGGCACCTGACATTAAAGAACCCATTTTTCTTGTTTTTTCAATTTTTATCTAACACTCTTGGGAAATTGCTCAGCTTGTTTCATACATCATATAAAATGCGATTCATCATCACATTAAATCTAAATTAAAACCTATGTTTTTGCTAATATTTTATCCTTCTTGGAACAAATAGGCGCACGAGTCTCAAAATAGCTCTTGGCTGGAGCAAAGAGGAAATTTAATTACACTTGAAAGAGGGAACCCTATTGTTTCCATAAGAAGTTAAGCTTAAATATTTAGTTGGATCCCCCCCCCAGCAGCAGCACAATACGGCACAACCACCGAGCGCTCCTTTTTGTATCGAAACATTATTTCCATGTGCTTGAAGTCTTTTTAAATGAACTCTGTTGTGTAATCTCACTGGCTGCAGATCTCTGGCTTTTTGGAATACCTCATCTGTGTACTCCAACGATAACTGCTCCAGCATTCCTCTTCTTCTTCTCTGTCACCTTTTGTGTGGAAGCTATTCAGTGGAGCAGTAATTCAGCTTATGACCTGATTATTATTGAATTTATAGGTTCTTCCAATTCACGGCAGGATCAGATAGAGAAAATAATGATTAATCTGAAAGCAAAGAATGAGTCAAGGAAATGATTAACTCGCTGTGCGCTGGTCCAGCCTGGTGGGAGACGGGTCAACAAGCATGTAAGCAGAGAGAATGGGTGGGGAAGAGGCACTGTAGCTCGAAACTGCATTTAACTAATACTTGACCTTCGCCTCTTTTCACTTTTGAGCAGCTATTGGACTGAAGTCGAGCCTCGTGAGAGATTCTCTCTGATAAACATCCAAACCAGCAGAAACCTCTCAAACCCTCGTTTGTTATATAAGAAAGAGGAGACCGGGACGGTTGTATTACTAATTAAAAATATCGACCATCGCTTCTAAAAACAAAGAGGTTTATCCACCAGAATTATTAACCTCCAGTACATTTGCTCGAAAACTTCACATATCAAATCACCTCTTCCTTTTTTCAGTGTCTTCTTCATCATATCTTTCAGCTTTCATTATTGGCTGTGGACAGTATTGGCTCTTTTTCAGGAAGTCACTGTTCTCATCGATTTTGCACAGTTTTCCTGTTGCGATGCTTGCCTCAAATAAAGCAAATAGCCCATCACAGCATTGCTCCTTAACAGCATATCCTGCTCTCTATAGAAAAAGGGAAGGATTAAGGGGAAAGGAAGATTCTTTTTTTTTTGGAATCTCTTCATACATTTTTAAGGGAACAGGATTACCATATGCAAGGAGTCATCGTGCTTTTTAAAAGACCCTGGAATTGTAGGACATGAATTGAGATGAAGCACAGCAGGAGAATTTAGGACTAATGCCTGAGAGGCTGTCAGACATGATTAGCTGAGGAGGTAGGGTGCCTGGAAGAGAGCTGATAACAAGACCCCAATGTTACCTGGGGCTGTTGAGGTGTTTAGTATATGATGCTTATGTCCTAAGTCTAGTCTTTAAGGATTTGTTATCTGGACCATGTGTGCCCCATCATTGTTAATGAATCTTGTTAGCCTTGTTTCCTCTTGTTTAGTAAAGAAATCGAGCTGTCTTGGCTACAAACCCTGACTTTCCAGGATTACAGGATATATGTTTTGTTTTTATCTTTTTATCTTCAGTGAAAACAGAAAACTGTTTCTCTTCCCGTTGCTATTCCAATTGCTTTGCTGACGTGAACCCTACATTTCAAATCAGTGAGAGAAAACAAGATAGGTTTTAAAGCCACGTGCCTTTATCCACATTCATCAAACACCTTGTTCCAGTCAATCCCATATGGAAAAGAGTTGGCAGGAGGCAAAAAAAATTGAGTTTTGTGATACTGGAACCTGATTGGTTTGCTGCACATTGGGGGTGTAAGAAGAGTGTTGTTTGTTTGACAGGTTTGAGTGTGGGTGAAGACAAAGCACATATGCCTCCCCCATACCAGCCCCTTTTCTTAGAGCCCATATTCTCTTGTTCATTGCTCAAATTGCACACAGAACATGCTTGCATTCCTGTGTCTGCAGGCTAAAAATGGCACGTACTGAAAAATGGACAGGATAAAAGAGAAAAATCTCTATTTCAACCCATTGTGGCTTTCCATCAGCGTCTTCTCCCTCATTATGCGCCCATATCTTCAGTCCTCTCACACCAATCTGCTCACTCCAACACCTACCATCTTCTTCCATTTACCTGTAACAGCCAGCCCTGTCACTGCTCAGTGTCAAATGTGACTGTTTCCCTTGAGTAACCAATATCCGGCTGAACCGTGGAACTGTGTGTGCAATAATCAGGCGAGCAAAAATGCCACAGAAATAAATCTGATCTGCTGAGATGTTTTCCATGACTGCGATTACTAGTTAACGCAAACACCCTGCTGTGTTTAAGCGAACATTTTTTGCTATTAATGGAAGACGATATCTGTCTCATGTCCGCTCCGAGTCTGTTTTCAGTGTTTAACTGGAGTTTACGCGAGCAGTCACAAATCAGAAATGTGATGCTTGGTATTTTTCATGGAAAGATAAGCCACAGCCTTTAAAACAAAGGGGGGGGGGGGAAATATGCACCAAAAGTGACACATCCAGTTAATTTCGTCTTGCCGTGGTGTCACAATAAAATGTACAGAAACCTGTGTTTCTGCTGCTGTTTGTCAGAGAAATCTGTGTGGGCTACGTTGCCACGTGAAGCCGCTCTGATTAATGTGTGCTACTTCACTTCTGGCAGCTACATCAGGCAAATCCTCAGAGATACTTCCTCCAACACTAATTCAGCACCTCTGTTCAAAGCTCGCAGCGTGTTTTATTAGCACCTGGATGAGTATTGTTGAAGCTGTTACAAAGGCAGAAGATAAAAACAAATAAACCTGCCTTTTTCCTTGTAAGCTGTGAAAATAGCATGAGGAAATAGGAGGTTGCAAAATTGTACATATATACATATATATGTATATACATATATATATATATATATATATATAGCTTGTAAAGTATGAGTAAAGTATGAGCAGAGAAGTGTTATTACCAAAATGAAAGTGTTCATAGTTCTGCAGAAGCATGCCATCAGTGAGTGCGCAGTGTGTTTTTTTGGATTGGGGTGTTTACTTTATTTCCCAGCCTAGGAGAAAAGCTGTGAATCACAACATAAATATGGGGGAAAACTTTGAGGCAAAGGAAGCAACTCGCTTTCTCTCTGATTTCTTTCTTATCATAGACTCTATACAGTACAGCCTATTTATGTTTCTTAGTGTTGATTTTTTTCAGCAACTGGAAAAAAAACATTTATCTAGCATATTCTTTGGGCAGGCTTATCAATGTGAGCCTTTCTTTGAGATGGAAGGTTCTCTGATCAAATAGTTGTGCAAACTGTTTATTCAGACGAGAGTAATAGTTTATCTTCATAAATGCTTTCTCTCACTGCTAGTGCATACTTTATTCTGGAGCATATATTCCTTTTTACTCTATTTTCTCTATTTGAGTATCTATTTTAGCGATGAGGCAGTTCAGCATAATTTCAGTAAACAGCATGAAAGTGAAGGGCTGCATAGTTAGTTTATAGCGTTTCCTATTGCTCTGTGATTCTGAAAAACTGTAATATTAAAATGGCAACAGCTCTGACGTGCGTTTAGCTGACACTTTACCCCTTACTGTGAAAGATGTAATGTCTGTAATTACTTTAATTTTATTTCTATACATAATAGGCCTTTTGGGAGATTGTTGATTGGTCCGACTTTTATCTAAGATATTGCCATTCACCGTGTTCCCGGTGACTCTAGCTGTGTCTTTTCTTTGCATACATCGACAGAGGTGTCTACACCAGGGGCTGGTAACTTTTACTACTGAAAGAGCTACTTTTGAGTATTTTTTTCCCCTCCATCCCCAAGATCTTTATGGAGCTTCAAAATATATTTGAGCCTTATAATGAAGTTGAAGCAGTCTATTAAGCATGTGTTTGTGTACTCACCATGGTAGGTCAAGGAGCTTGAACTTTAGAAGTTTCTTTGATGGGAGGTGGAAATGTCTTCAAAAAACTGAAATCCAGCAGCTTTCTTTTCAAGCTCCTTAGTCTTATAAGCACATTTAGTCTTACAGAATTACTTATAGGTGACACTTATAATCTTTAATCACACATGACTACTCTGCAGTGGGTTTTATATGATTTTTTTGTACTTTAACTACGTTAATGCCACATTTCTCTTTTTTTCAAAGTCACAGGGAGCCACTGGTCATCTACTAGACTTAACTTTCCTAAGTTAAAGATTAACTTAGGAAGAAAACACAAACAAATGAAGTAAAACTACTTTCAAGTCTTTTTATGTTTTTACTTACCGCGAATAACAGATCAGCACACTCATTAAACCATTCTTTATTTTGCTTTTAAAATTTGGGGCTGTAGATCACTCTGGCGGGCTTTTGCTACTCTGTGTATTACGGTAGAAGAATGTGGCTGTGCGCCCTGGTGTGAGCGCCGGTTATTACGGTAGCGCGGTTGATGATTGTTTGCTGCTCCGGGGTCCGTGAAAGCACCGAGCGCTGCGATGAACCTCCACAAAGCCCGCTCTGCTCTCCCGCTGTAACCGCAGCTAACGTCTCCTTCTCAGGCAAACTTTGGATACCGCTCCGCTCCCAGCTGTAAGTTACACACTCGTCCTCGTGTTTTGAGCACATTTTCCGTTTTTCCTCTTCCCTTTTAACGAACTACAGTTTTACTTTAAGATGCTTCACGCTTTGTTTTCGTCTCGGAGAGTTAATTGTTAACTGCGAGATAAAACAGAAGTCATTACGCGCTGCATGACTCGGAAAGCCTTTTTGTTTTCTTCCTGAAAAAGGTTTTTTAATTTTTCTTCCCACCGCGGTAGCTTTTATCCCTCCTGTTGTATGAGTAGTTTATTTCAATTTTCTTAAAAGCTTTAATAGTATGTTACCACAGCCGGGGGGCAATGAAGTTGAAAGTGGTGAACAGCTCTGTCAAACCCCACCTCAGTAAGTTTAACGCTATTCCTAGCGTAGCGTTGTAGCTATAGGGATAAAAGGCTGTGTTAGTATTTAATTTTTAGCTATACATTAGCTTCATAACTATCTGTGTGAACGTCTGAGCTGCTGCACCCCACCCAGCACATGTTTGGGAGCAGCTAATAATTGTTTGGTTATTCGGCTTTAAAGCATTTTACTGTCGTTATTCAACACGACACAGTCTATACTGTATTTTCTTTCTTTTTTTGGCTTGGTTTTAAATAACAATCTTCCAAGTTTATGGATTTCGTTATACATTTATTATTATTTTTAAACAAGTTAAGGCATTGGCTCAATGACAGAGGTGGAAACTCATTTTAACCAGAGTGGTTGGGCATTGAAAGCCATAACAAACTAATATCTTCTTATACTGACAGATTATAATGACATCTTAATGTGTTTTCTTGAGAAATGCCTCAGAAGCAGCTGTGTTTATTATAAAGAGAAGAGAGGACATATGCATGCATACCTCAGTGTGCTGCAGTGTTTGTAATATAAAAATGAAAGGAATTTCTGCAAGTGTACACTGTCCACATTTATGCTTTCTCTTGAAATTGTAATTAAGATGAATTAAGATGAAGCATGGCTACTGATTTGACGTGTGTTTAAAGAACTGCCCCTCATTGTAGGAAATTAAAAATCCCTCAGTGTGTGGGAGCCTGCTTAACGCCTGCAGGTCACATTAGTGATTGGTGTGTCAAGACTTGTCCCAAGCGGAGTTCAGCAATCCCTCAGTAGACGCTGAATAAACAGTCATGCTGTGAGTGTTTAGTTGTCTGAGGGGAAAGTCTCGCTTCTTTTTCTCCTGAGAGTTGCTGATTGAAATGTAAACTAAAAGTGCATTTTCCACTTTCTGCCTGGTAGATGGTGAAGAGTTGTCTGTGGGGTTTTTTTTTTTTTTTTTTCCTCCTTCCTTCCCCTACCTCAGAGTGATACCACTACTCGGTACATGCGTGCTCATTGACACGCCCTTGTTTGCAAGGCAACAAGCGATTGAACACCTAACTCATGATGCTGGTGTGAGTCAGACAAAAAGGAGCATGACGAAAGTGCCTCAGAAGCGTTTGCAAAAAATCTAATATTTCAAAATGTCACACGAGGAGACAAATGAGGGCTTTTCCTCTCAGCTTGAAGCCTTTAAAATTGCATCGCTGGATTGTTGTTCTCATGAATGAAGCTTTTTTTTCCCCCCTATCCCTTTTTCCATGCATTTGAGTCGCACTGTTTTCCCCCTAATCATCTTGCACTTGGACATCTCATCCAGGCTCTCTGTGTGAGCAGTGGTATCTTATTGGTCAAGGAAATGGTAAACTGCGCTTTGATCATTATTCTTCGTGCTCATGGCGACAAAGTTCCCAGCTTTGTGAAATATGAAAAAAACAAAACAAAAAACCTGATGTTGAGTGGGCAGCGCTGGATGCCCTTTGGTGATACTGTGGCTGTACTGATGTAGACATGTTTTCCAGCTGAGGTACTTGCTCAGAATTAGCCAATCTTTTAAGCTAAGTGAGGATAATCTAACCATCAGGTATTTTTACTGTTAACATAGTAGCACTCTGAATGAAGTAGTGGCTCCAGTAAAGAGGTCAGATGTGGCTCGATGTTGACCTTTTGGGCAATTTGCCTTTCCTGTGAACGCTTCTGCCTGCAGGATACCGTCACCTTAGCTAACCCTCAAAGACTCTTTCAGCTTTTGTTGCAAGCCCTTCTCACTAATGGCTCTCATGTAGAACAATATCACGGTTCACTGTGTCACACAGAAGTGGCACACACTGTCATGCAACTGTGCTTAATATCTGTCTGACCAGTGAAATCCTGAGAGGGGTGCCTGCAGTGCAGAACTGCAGGTTTTGAGTGTGTCCCCGTGCACTCCACCAGGCTGGATAGGGAGTTGGGCTGGTCTCGGTGGAGTTGGGCTGTGAGGCCAACATCATCCTGTGAGAGTTCAGCAGAAGCATATGTAGATGTGTTTATGTGTCTCTGAGTAGTCTTATATCAAAGCGCACTGAGACAAGCAGTAGCACAGAGTACAGCTTTGGGCAGTCCCACAGGCACATAAACATTCTTGTTTTGCTGCATGATGGGTAAGGAAAGCAGATGGTAACATTTTTTTTGTATTAACCTCTCAGTGATTTTAAAAACATTTCAGTTCACAACACTGTGCACCAGCACGGACCCAAAATAGCTATTCCATTTTTAACACAGAGAACATTGGTTTCTATTGCATTATCCTTTACAAATCAAAATGTAGCACACGTTGTTGCTGTAGGGGAAAAAATCAGAGTTTTGCCTCAAGCCTTGTTTTTAAATGTTATGTAAATGGTTAGAGTAAGAATTTTGTTCAAACCACATCCCTGAATGAGGGCATCTTCTACTGCGCTCCTTTCATAATCGTCTCTTTAGATGTAGGCTATCCTCAGAATAGCAACAAATATGATTTACTTGAGCGAAACTGTGGTAAGCTATATTTAGTTTAATCTTTTTCTACTGACTTCTGGTCTGTCTCCAAGGCTTACTGTGCACCAGCAATATTGTCATGCCAGTGAAGATGGCTTTCTTCCTGGTGTCTTTGCTTTTAATTTCCTTCTGTCTGCTGTGACTCTGGGTTAGCTATAGGCTTTAATAAGGACCTTTCAGCAGATGAGTCCCTGTTTATTCCTAGTGGACAAGATTAGAGAAGCTAAGACTCCATGTTGCTTTTCAGATTTTGTCGTTTTATGGAGGTTGTAGACTTATTGATCAAGGAAAGGCAGAAAGTGGCTCTGTGGTTGAATGTTGGCAAAAGACTTTGGACAATTTTAGTGAATATTTGGCAAGTCCTTTCATTTCGAGAATTCCAGACAAACTCTACAAAATCTCATCCTGGGTCCATTTCCATGATGAGCACTGTAATTCCTTCTGCAATATTACTGTTATCTTTTGTCAGACTCACTTGCATCCTTATGCTCAAGGTGTGACCACAGCCAATAGTATTTATAATCAGGAAGTAGAGTAAAGCTTCCGACATACAGGCTACTTTTTTTTTTTTTTGTTTGTTTTTTCCCTCAAACGGCGATGCCATTCATTATCAGTTTAATTGTCGACAACTCCTGTCTCATTTTTGCTGCTAACCAGCTCTCCTCTGCCATTTGATTATCCTGTTATCCCTACCGAGTGGCTCACTGGACAGTTTGGGTCAAACACCTCCAGTATCCTTCAGGTGTTTTAAGAGAGGATCTCATCTATCTATTATCTTGGACTGCAGCTGGTGATGGTAGTCCTTGTTCTGCTCGGAGCTCCACAGGGAGCTAGAAGGCCACTCTAATCAGAACTGGCAGCAGGTGGAGAGCTGGTTTGTGTGCTGCTATGCCAAGCTTAGCAAGGCTGCTGAGCAGAACAAAGACCGCCATCGGCAGCTGCAGTCAAAGACGGTGGAGATTGAATTCATCAGCAAGATTAGAGGCTTACAGAAGAGACACTTGATTATATTGCTCTGTTTTTTTTTTTGTTTTTTTTGTTTTTTTTTGTTTTTTTTAAGCTTTAAACTGTATTAAGCCTGTTTGATTACAGCAAAAATCATAAACACAACTATTTTGGTCAGTCATCTTGATTATTCATGAACTTAAAAGTTTTGCACTTACTGAAGATTAAAACTTTACTATTTATGGGGGATTTCCTTATACTTTAAATATAATTCGTATGTGGAAAAAACCTCGGGAAAAAAACAAACATATTTGGGCTCCAGGGGACACAGGGTTGTCTGACTGGGACTTCTGACTCTAAAGCCCCTTCGCCCCAACCAGTGGTGCCTGTCGGTCCACAGCCTCCACTGCGGGATCCCTAGGGTACAAATATGGTTATAAAGGGCCCCCTGCAGCAGCAGACTGACTTGCATAGCAGCGCAGGGGTGAGCGACAGAGTACAGAAAGCAGACCATGTGAGAGACCCTGAGCGATCTGGGGACAACGGTTAATAATGGAAACCTTGTGAGTTTTACTTCCTTTAGAAATAGCTTGTTGACTGAGATTTCTCTTTTAGTCATCTTGGTTGAAGCTGTGATAAGCAGTGAGCGAGTGTACATGTGCAAGCATGCACAGCTGTAATAGAACAGTATGCACACATGGGTGTGCATATGCTCATAGAATAAATAACCAATAGAATCTAAATCTGTGTTAAGCACTACAGCTGGTTTGTTGCACTCCTGTACAATAGCACAGGAGTGAAAGAAGTCAGCAGTGAAATGAAATAGAAATGGGTATGTCTGGTAAAAGACCTGCTGTCTTCCAAAATAAGAAATAATTCATGCTGTGCTGGTTAGCTGCTCACAGAGCTATGCTGTGGAGTCGGGTTAATTGAGTCTGTATGTATTCGTGCTCACAGTGGAACATTGTGATTGTTTTGGCTGCTTGTATGTGCTCCTGCATTGAGAGATCCCCCCCCATGGTTTCACCTTTCCCCTTTGCCATTTGAACAAAGTCTCCATTCATTTATCCTCAGGAGCACACAGACATTACGACTGACGTTTTCAACACCCTCGTATGTCTGGTTAGCTGACTTCCTGGCACCCTTTTACTGGGAGGATTCAAACCTACAGTGTGATGAGAGAAAACAAAGGATCTCCTCTGCTAAATGTTGAGAATTGAGGCAGCAGCTTCACCTCCCTGTGGGTTCACAGTGTCACATCCATGCCACCCCTGTGGAGGTTCAATAAGCCCTATGGTATAGTTTGGTTTCTTTATTCACTCACAGATTCTACTTAAGCATAAGGTCCTCATCAGAAGTTCACCACTGAACATTTGGATTCTGCTAAACTCACAACTGTTACTCTTTTACTGCATTATGCATTACGTTCAAGTTCCAGGTCTTTTCACTGAAGCAGGTCTTCTAACAAAGTCACTAGATTTCTATTCCAATAGCAAACTTGGATGATTATCTTAAATGTTGCTCAACAATACTTAAATTAAAGTTTTCATTAATCAATTGTTTCTTTTCTTGTTTACTTGATTTTTCTGGACAGTAGCCAAAAAGTAAAACCTTTTTTCAAAGTTGTTATATACAACTAATTAAGCAGTTGTTAATTAAAAGGGACAAAGTAAGCCTAAAAAGTAAGCCTAAAAGGCTGGAATTATTGCTTATAAAAAATGTTTATCATCCAGTTTTCCTAAGCTGCCTATTACATTTAGACAAACACATCTGGTAGCGACTGTGTTTGTCAGCAGAAAAGATGTCCCTGGTCCAAGTTGGCCAACCTCTGTTCAGCAGTGAGTGACTTTTCCTGCTGTGATGGTTCAGATAAGGATGGGAGTCTCATTTCCTATGACGCGATTCACAAACTTTGAGTTTGCAAGTTGGTGTAATCACACAGATTCTTTCAAACGCAAATTGTGTGTTTATATAACTGGCCAGACTATGCACCAGTGCTCTCTTGACCAGTCTAAGTACATTTATTAGTTACTTGATTATTAATTCTGCCTTAAACTTTAAAGCGTGTAATGAGCTAGCATATCATATTTAGATTATTGTTATTTTTTATTAATTACATCAGAGCAGAAGCATAAAGACAAGGATCAAGTGAGCGTTGACCACTTTGTTTTTCAACTGTATAATGGACATGCAGCTCATATCACACTGATCACAGCAGATCACTATATAAATTGGTTAAAGACGAAGGCTCATCTTCTTCTTCTTTAGCCATTTGTGCCGGTGGGATTAGACGCCATCAACAAGAGGCCTCCAGAATCTTCTGTCTTGTGCCTTTGCCTCTAGCTGGCTCCATTTTCTTGGTGTCTGCCAAAGGTGTCTTTACCACGTGCTTCTTGGCTGGCCGGCCCCGCTCATGGCTTGGGGGGTGTTCCATGTCAGGGCATGCATGGCTAGTTTTAGTACCATGTTCCTAATTCATCCTTACCACCTTGTTCCAGTTTCTTTTTCTACCGGCACTTGTTGTGTCTTGCTCCTCAGATTGACATTGCTGATTTGGTCTGGCCAGTGGCTCTATGGAGAATTCTTCTCAGACGACTGCTGATAAAATGTCTACGTGGCATGCTGAGGGTAGTCTTTGTCATCCTGCATATAAATGCTCAGGCTTGTCACCCTGCTTGTTGATGTCATTCCCCTATTTTGTCTAAAACGGGCAAATAACTCCATTCTGTTAGGGTCTGAGTGTGACAGTTCAGACAATGACTGTGCTGTGATTTTGGCTGTATTTACTTGTAAATTGCTTGTGATTGCTCAGAGAGAAAGTTAGAAGACCTCTCATTTCTTTTCCCTCTGAATCCTCATCCAATAAACACAGTAGAGGAAGAAGGAGAGCAAGACACCATTGCAAAGCGGTAGGACACCAGAGATTTACATTTAAACCATCTCAGAGTTGGTCTGTGATGGTCAATCTAATATGTGTTATATTTCTATACAAGAAAACTATCCAAAACTGAATATCGGAATATTCAAAACAGCTGGGTACAGCCCAAAGAACCACACGTGCAGTTTTCTTTTCACTTGTTCTCAAATATTTTTGAGTTCATGTTGATTTTCATTTAGATATCATCCATTGTTTTGATAGCAGCCATTAAAACCCTGATGTGTGCACAAAGTTGCATAAAATCACCCAATTCAAAGTGCTTACTTTGAATAGCATTTCACAAGTTTGTTTAGAGGTGAAATCACCAGGAATAATTCTTCTGTATGTTAAAGTAAAAAGTAGAAACACAGTTGAAAATGAGAATCCAAATTGAGTGAGATATGTCTCCAATTTGTGTGATTAAGCTCTACAGGTTGGTTATTGGTTGATTACATTACAAATTATGCAATCAGTGCAGCGTGACATGATGTGACGGGGAAGAGTCTTTTTTTTGGTGATTGTATGGGCCATCACATATTTCTTTTGTATTGCCAAAATGTACATTCATCATTATTTAATTCCTTTCACTATTTGACCTGCTGTGATTAAATCTAAAGGGTATCATAAACATTTCTTAATCATGTTGTCCAGCTATAATGGTGTTACACTTCTATCTGCACTACACCCGACGCGGTTTGCTGACATTGGTGAGGCAAAATGACAAGACTCTTCTTTCTATTGAAAGGTTTAATTTTCTTCTAAATGGTTTAAGCCAGTGCAGTCACAACTAGACTTTTGCCAGGGGAATAACTGAAGTAAGGACTAGGAGATAAATGCAACCTTCTTCATGATTAGATGTCTACCTCATTGTGCTTGGACATCAACCATCTTATGCAAGCATTGATTTGCCACTGGCTAAGGTTGATTCCCTCATTTGTTTCTGTGTAAACTCAGCTGAGCCCACATGGTCTTTGTGGTGCTCAGTAAAAACCTGATTAGCGAGCTGCTCAGATGTGCTTACATTTATTAGGAAGTGGCTTTGGTGTGTACAAAGATTACAATGTAGAGATAGGAATGGGGACAAAAAACTCTGGAAAACTGTATAAATGGCTTACTATACAGAAATTAGATCAGAAGTTTTATGTGTAGGAATTTACTGACATAGAGAAGAAAGTTAAAATGTAACATTTTAGGCCTAACGGAATACAGACTGAAATATTAGGACGGTTGTTAGGTAGCCTACTAATGTTACTACAAGTTATAATGTTGCATTACATTAGCTTAAGCATTTATAATACATTAGCATTATATAAATTCTTACGGAGCGTAATTGATATCACACTGAAAAGAAAGGAATAACAACAGAAAGTACTTTTATGTTCTACTTACTGCCTTCTTTATCAGTGAGTCGGGGTGGCAGTTGCACTACTTGCTATCTCTGTGTGTAGTATTTCCTCTGGTTGTGGTTGTCCATCTTCAGCATGTAAAGAAACAAACAGTCATAGGTTTACATTGCCCCTCTCAGTTCTGGAAGAAGGAAAAAACAAGTACAGTCACTTTTTTCTTTAATATAATTTTTGTATAGAAAAGTATCGTAAGCATCTCTTCTAGTGACATACCTACTCTGCAGTGAAATGTTCATCTTAGACTTGGAGCTTATAAATGTTGGACAACAGTTGCTTTTCCTGAAATCCCTTTTGAAGTTAAATTGCTTGCTAGTCACCATACTTTGTTTACTTCTCTGGGAAAGTGGACCCTAAGTTACAGTGTAGGCTATGGCAAGGGGTGTAGAGCCACTTGTTGCTTCCACATGTGCTAAACATTTGGCTGCATGGTTTTGCCATTAAGTGCCAACATCATATACCTGAGGATAGACGGTGACAGCGTTCTTCATTTCCCTTTGGTTTTACTGTTTATATCCCCCCCCCAACCTGAAAGTAAAAATCAATTTAATTAGCTGTTGGTCTACACAGATTACTGCTACTGGTGAAGTTTATTGAACACGATTTAAGTAAGTGGCTGTGCTTTTTCTGGCACTTTAATAAGGCTTAAAAGTATCTGAGGTAAAAGGGTGATATCCACACATCAAAGGCCTCACACACACACTGAGTTTGGGGACATTCTGAAGACTTAGAGCAAAGGTTCAGTCAGATGAAACCAGTAGCCTTTGAGAAAAAAGTTAATTCCTGTTAGTGCCATTTGTAAAATGGGCAGTGTATAGTCGTTTTGACTGTAGACCACTTTAGATTTCTCAAAATTATAATCTCTGGTCTGTCATCTCATAATGATGTCCAATTTATTGCAGTCTGCTAACAAAGTTTATTTATATAGTTGTCTGTGCAATTAAGAAGTTAGAGTAATATTCGCCTTATCACTGCGTTTGTAAAGACTGGTTTGTATTTTCTGCATAGAATTGAGAGGAAAGTTAAAGGCCGTTTGTAAAATGCATTGTTCCAAGTATTGATTTTCTGCCACAGAGAACCTTTATCATTTGCACTCAGTCTGCTGTGTGGGAGCAAGACAGGCAAACCAATCGCAGAGTCTGAATATTAACAAGAATGGTTTGTGAGTCTGTTGGCATGGACTGCTTACGTGTATTGCTCTATCATTGGAAGGTGACTTTCTTACTGATAGTGAAAATTGATTCAAGTATTTCTGACAATGAGTCAGAGCTTGGTTATGTAGAACCATTCAGAATTTGATGAAATGTTTAAATTATTATTATTGTTGTTGTTGTTATTAATGCGGTGAGGTGTGGTTGGTGGCTCAGCTGCAGGGGAGGGGAGGAGCAACGGTCAGGGGAGGCTGGTCATCACAGCTGGAAAACATTACTAATCATGCCTTCCCTGTTTTAGTAGCCGCCAGGGCCGGAGAGGAGCTGTGAGCAGGAGCAGTAAGAGAAAGGAGCTGAAAAGCTGCTTGTGAAAGCACAAGAGTACTGAAAAGCACACTGTAAGTAAAGAAAGAAACATCCATGTAATAGTGAAATTTGGGTTCGGAAAAATTTTCATTATCAGCGTGAAAACAGGCATTTCTGTCAGGTTTATCAAGCAGGTTTATTTAAAACTAATTTATTCATATAGCGTGTATAAAAACAACAGTAATATACATTAGCCATACTCATGGGACAAGCAGTTTCAGCAGTGAGGAATTTAAGCAAATGTATACAAAATTATCACATAATGAATAGAATTTAGTCTATTTACTTCATCCAAATTGTGCTCAGGGTCATATGTGTTGCTTTATGGGCACTTTTTCCCCCTTTTTCAGAAGAATCACTCCTCCTCTTAGAATAATGATCAGATTTGAGTGAAAGTTGCACACAGTGATTACCTCAGGGGATTCATCCAAATTGCGTTAATTCAAGGTCATGCTTGTTACTTAATGGGAAGTAACTTGTGACATGTGATGGATTGTGAGGTGGATGAACCACTGCATCACTGACATTCTGGTTGTTTATATCGGTGTATTTTAATAGTCAGGGTGTAGGCCTCTTTCTGTGCTCATTAAAACCTGTTTTAATGAGCATCGTTACGGTCACTGGCCTTACTGTAGATTAAACAGCAGTGTATTTAAAATTAACCTTACAGATTTTTATCAGCAACATTAATCTTTATAAAACTGCCGTGGATCACTTTTCTGCAGGATGTACTTTTACTTTTGACATTTTAGGTTTGCTAATAATACACAGTGGTTTATAGTGTTTATAGTGTGAAATGATTACTTTTGATGATCACTGTAGAAGTAATAATCATAGCAGTTCTTCAGACTAAAGAAAGCTGCAGAAGATTGTCAGCATACATAAAAGAATAAGACAGGCAGCTCAAAATAATGAAATGGTTTGTTACAGCTGTGACCATTGTTGTCCACATGCGCTTAACTTGATTTAGTTAAGCACATGTGGGCATGCTGTATAGTCCCTCATCTGTGACAATAGTGCCAGTCACTCTGCTTTCTGGTTGCACTCGCTGAGATTGGCAAGGATCCCAGTCCATCCTACCAATTAGTGGACCTACCTGGTTGATGTGCCCTTTAAGCCCAGTATATGACGTTAGAACCAGGATTAACAAAAGATGTGAACGTGAGAAAGGGAGCAGTGTGTGACGCTGCTCTCCCATATGGAACAAAATGGTAGTCAGCTTTTCAGTTTCAGGGTTGTTTCTCTGTGTTCTGAACCCTTATGTCTCTAAAGACATTTTTAAATACTGTGTGATTTTATTTATGTATTTGTATTTTTTTTAGTGAACCAGCCAAAGTAATGCTTTCTTGCTTGAATAGTTTGCATAACTTCTAGGATTTAAATGTGCTGTATAACTGCAGGTCATTTCACTTGTTTTGTTTGACATTTTCTTCATTGCTTGTTTAGTGTGAGCCCCAGAACATGGCGATTGTCATGCTGCCAGTTAATAATGGTAACGTCAACATCTTGTGCTTAAAAAGACTGCTTCCCAGTTTGTGGCACAACAAGGAAGTTGTGCTTGGTTTCACTCACCTATACCTACTTGAATGTGTTGCAGGGTAGTACTTAGAGATGGAACAAAATATTGATATGGCAATATATTTGACTTCCTCTTTCAGTATGACTGTCTATAAACTGAATAGATATTTTGCAGCCACTTGGCTTAAAGCTGCCTCTTTATGGCACCCTGCATCACTCATGCATGTCAGGTAAATGAGGCTAAACTAGGTATCCACTAGGTATCTGGAAAGGTATCCACCTTGTTGTTGTGAAGAAGAAACTCTTATCAAACTGTTATCAAAATGGAATAACAATGATGCACGAATGTAATGCACATACAATGCAGTGCTTGTTGCCTTTTCTAGGCCTATGTTTCTTTAGTCACTTTACAGATATCGTGAGGTATCACTGATAATTGCCTTGCAGTGTATTAAGTGTGACAGAATCACTATCATCATAACAAAATTATCATGGGAACCTTAATAGCTTGGTAAATCCTGATTTAGCTTTATAGCCGATAAAAGTGGACACATTTCTGTGGAAACCAGCATATGTGTGTTTACAGCCATTACTACAACTACTGCTTTCGCTCAGGACGCTAAATGAGACCACAGAACACACATAAATGGACACCTTTGATGTGCTAAGATACATATTAATAGATGTTGAAATAACACCAACGTGTTGGGTACTTAAAGAATTTCTATTTTTATCTTTATTGAGCCATTAATTCCATGTGGACACGGTTTTAGTGACGCAAGTTGAAGCCTCAAATGAGTACACTTCGTCATCTGGCAGTGCTGCTTAGCAACCAGGTAACGCTTCAGAAAGCAAGACGTGCTGAGAAAGCAAGGATCAAGTCGAAGTCTTGAAATAGTAGTACTGTGCCAGCTGAGGGATCTGTCCTCAGAACAATTGATTAACTGTAAAATACTTTAAAACTAAGACTTTGACATATTTATTTATCGTTTATTTATCAGTGGTCAGTACAAAAGGTAATTGTAAGGCTTTAAATGTTTAGAAGTTTTAATCGGCTTAAACTCTTCGTCTATAGAAATCAACCTCTTAGTTTACTCTGCGTCTGATTGGTTAGTATTTGCTCGTTGTTTGTTGAACTTGAGGATGACGGAGAAAAGGAGAATGCCAAAATGTGATAGAGATTTTTGTGCGTTGTACTTTAAACCTTGAATATTCATTTTGTTAACATTTACCAGCCAGTGTGGCACATTTACATACCAAATGAAAATTCTACCTACATTTGCCATTTACCAGGTGTTGATTTTGGACCTTGTTCTCATTTAGACAAAGTAAATGTTCTCAACCCTGTGGTTTTTTTCCTGTGAGGGCGGTAACATCTGCTTCACTTTTAGAAACTGCAGATTATCATACTCCATTTTTGGCTTCTCTGCACAAAAGCAACATCAAAGAAACAGAAAAATGTCAACAGGAAAGCAGGAATTTTTTTAAGATTAAATTTTTAGACAGCCTCTGTGGGTTTTCCTTAGGTTTCCTAAATATGCTGTGCAAGTATAATATTGGAGTATCAATGTAGATCATACATTGTTCCAAATCAAACTACTAAAATATCCACTGTGTCCCCTGGACTTTTGTGGTTTGTTTTCTTTAGTTTCTTTCTCTCAGTGGTGGAGAATAAAATGAAAGAACTTCCAGTTTACTTACTGCTTATATGTTTCACTGGTAACACAAAGTTTCATTAAAGGAGTTCAAGTATCCCAGGATCTTTTTCTCAAGTGATGCAAGATGGAGCTAGAGATTGGCCATCTGATTGGTGCTTCCTTTAACTCTGTGGAGACGAGAGAACTGAGCCAGAAGGCGATGTTTCTGCTTAACCAGTCAACCTACTCTCCACCACTTACCACTCGGAGGTCATGACCTCTGAGTAGTGGCTAAAAGAAGGGGCTGAAATATGCAGTTGTGCCATAGGGACACCAATGTAGGACAAAGCATTGAATGCAGCCAGCTGAGCTGGTTCAGGTATTTGACCCTTTGGCAGTTTCCTGCCACACCCAGCTCACAGGAGACCCAGTGGATGACCCAGAACTCACTGTAGAGATTAGATATCTTGTCTGGCCTGGGAGTGTTTTAAAATCCTCCAGGAGGAACTATAACATGTTGTTTGGGGGAAAAGGAAGTCTTTAATACCCTATGTAGCGTGCTCCCTCCCCAAGCTGTCTTCAAACAAATGAAAAAAAGTAAAGGGTACAGGATTGTAGTAAGTAAAGTGTTATCATTATGGATGAAGTGATTTAACTCAACCCTGTTTTACTTTAATGCTTTAATGCTGAATCATTTGGAGTTTCCCATGAAATAGTCAAAATTCTCCTGTAATGTGGCAGTAGTCTCTTGGGGAAAATTGGGCATGCAGAGTTTTAGCCACTAATAACCATTTGTTGTGCGTCATTAAAGCTTGCCTCATTAGATCATTTAATTATGGTTGGCTAACAGTTACCCTGGACAACAAGCATTTGACATCTGGTATTTCAAGCTACCTGTGGCTCCGCTACACCACCAGGGCCTTCAGTTCTCCTGAGTAAAGTCTCCAGACTTCAGAGTTGCCTGTTTATTTGGTACGCCTGTTTAAAACTAATGTAGTACAGTCCAAAAATCATAGTGTCAGTGTAATAATATGCTGCTGCTGCACAGATGAGCAAATTAAACAGCAAAAATAATAATTATGTGTAAGTAGTAATAATTACTGGTTGGTGTCTTACAGCAGAGACGGCGTCATAGAGCATTGTGTTATTTTTGTCGTGTGTACATTTAAAGGCGGGAGCTCATTCATTTCATCCTTTCTCCATGTGTGCTGAACCCCCCCACTGATCTCCGATGGTTTTGTTCCTGGGAGGAGATCATTCATCTCCCAGGTGTGCGTGTACGCCAAGTGTCGGCACTCTATTCTGTAGCTTCTGCAATAGCTTCACAGTTAGCCTGCTGTGTAAAGAATAATTCCAGAGATAGAAAGCCCAACAATGCCTGGCAGCCCTCTGTGGCTTCATATTAGAAGAGTCTCTCCCTCTCAATTCCATCCCCCACATTGCCCCAGTGTAACAGATGGTAAAAATAAGCTACGCACCTACCTTACTTGCACACCGCTGTGTTGCACATGATTTGATAAATAACAAAGCTTTGTCACTTGTACTTCTGTCCCTCACTGTTCTTTTTTTTGTGGCATGCAACTAGCAAAGTGGGCTGATTAGATGAAAATATCTGGCAGAAATAATTTTGAAAAAAGAGGGGGTGTGTAATATTCAACTGTGATACATTCATATGTTATGCATCTATCTATTTATGCATATGGATGTTGCAAAAGCAAACTACAGCAACTCTGTGCATGAATGTAAACACAGATTCATGTGCGTCATAAGACAGAGAGAAAAGGAAGAATAGCTTCATGGCATTGTTCATGGTAGTGTTACTTTGGTTAACTGTGTTTACCTGTGTCCCTGTCTAAGGGGGGTGTAAATAGAATACATAATATGATAAATGTATCTATTTTACTCATAATGCATATGTTACAGATTGATGAGTCTGCTTGGCTCTGAGTGATGTGAATCCTCCGTGATGTCTGCATTTATTGGTCATACATGGAGAGAGAACATTATAGTACACAAGCTATGCATGAACCCTTTAGGTGGACTTCAATCAAACTTCAAAGAAGTATGGACTGAAGGTGTCTCTAAGTATAAGCTCCACTTCATGCTAAGGCTGTAGGCGCTGAGCTGCTTCACCAACCTTAAGTGTAGAATAGTGCATTCTCAGTTGGATTTTATTTGTTAAAAAAGTGTTTAACTATGGAACATTGCAACTTGTTTGAGTAAAAGAGGTAGAGGTTACTCTAAGTCACTGTACAGAAAATATTAACTGAGCAATGTGTTATTCTAATTAGAGAATCAAATTAGAGAAGAAGTTTAAAAATTAACAGTGCACGCTGACGGTAATGGTTCTTAGAAAATCATGGTGAAAGTTGCAGGTTAGTCTGAATTTAAAAAAACAAAACATAGGAGATGCACTGAGTGCAATTTATGTTTTGAGAACAGGCATTAATTTGGTACTGGTTCCAGACTGTTCAGTACTGGAGTATAAATAAGGGCCTTGACAAATGGTGCCGCAATTAGAATTAATGCAAAGTAAATTTATTCTAACATAGCTGATGTTCTTCTCCCAGTAATGAAGCTGCTGGTGTTGAGAGATCACATTTGACATTGCTTTGTGTTTACAGCCTGTGCTCTCAAGTCAGGGCTGATGAGGCAGAATGTTCAAAACTGATTGCTAAATTTAATAAATAATATGCATGCATTATCTGCCTTATACATGGGCATGAGCCAGAGGTGGGGAGAGTAGCAGCAAGACCAATTGAATCAAACAGCAAATGTAACAACAGATGTTATTGGTTTAAATCAGGTATTCATTAACGTTATTTAAGTGTAAAACATATTTTTATAGGGGATTTTCTTTAACTGAATGAAATGCAAATACATACATTTGGGGGTTTAAAAAAAATTAGGCTTTGGCTAAGGGGTGTTTCTTAACATATAACCCAACCTATCAAGGCCAAATTCAGTCCCTGTCTTCACTGCGGGATATCCACGGATGCAGATGGGAGCGAAGAGAGCCTCGGGCACCATCAGACCTGTTTACTTCAGGAGACCTGAACAGTAGCCACATAAAAGACAAAGATCACAACCGACTGTTTCGTGCCACCAAAAATGGACTGAGAGATTGAATGCTCCAGAGACAAAAGCAGCTACAGGGAACTCTTAATGAACTTGCTAAAGGTTCATTGTTAAAATGTTTAGTTTTATTTCCTTAAGATGGATCTTCTTGACCAGAGGCTTTTTTTTATGACCGGGGGGGGGGTCATATTAGCTCAAACTGCAAACAGAGAGAGAGTTTGAACAATAATTCTTTTTGTCCCAAATATTTTGGTTTCATAACCACTGGAAGCCAAAATTTATTGATGCACTCTTTGATATCTTGATATCTATTAATATGTGAGACCAGGTTTTACAACAGATTTATACTGTTTAAAAAAAGATTTTGTGGTAACATCTTACAGTAACAATGATGACTGGGACAATAAGCTTCCCTTATGTAATTGGGATGGAGTAGGTCATCCTACAAAAGAATATACTCCCCCTCCGCTAGGTTATGTAATAACTGAATATTGGACAGGGAAACTCCAAATCCCAGAAATCATTAGGGCAAGTTCATTCCACGGTAACTGTCCTCAGATGATCTGACAGTAATCATCTGTTTGAGTCAGCACAATAATCCATTGATAGTAACCGAGGAGCTTTTCTGTTCTCAGACCAACTGTGTACAGATCTTGTCTGTGCTGTAAAGAGTAAAGTATCCAGGGCTTGTGTTGGTGGTCTGTTTTGACTCAAGACAGGAATTTGTGGCCTTCTCGATTGTCCTTTGTGTATCACCAGCTATCAGTTTTGTTGCTTCCTTGCCCATCTTCTTCTCTCTGCCCTTTTGCCACACAACTGAATCTCATTTGCAATTTCATCTACATCAGAGCCAGCATCGGTCAATAAAGGGAAGAATTACTTTGAAGAAGTCTGAGTTTTAATGTACTTGGATGTTGAAGATTTTCTTCATACCTTTGTCATTATAGATTCGGGTTACTGGTTTGTGTGTTTGGGGGGTTTTGGGGAGTAGTCCCTCAAAGGTTTCTGGTTTAACTCAACTGTGCGAACACATTGTAGGGAAAAGAGGAGAAAGGCCCGTGTGTGTGTGTGTGTGTGTGTGTGTGTGTGTGAGTCAGGTGTGCAGTGGCTCCACTCCCGTGAGTTTGACGTCATTGTTTAGCAGTGCTTAACTGTCAGGAAAACATGCCAGCACGGATTCAAGGAATTGGGCAATTTGGTGGCGGCTCTTAACTGGAACTGGTCCTTATTTTCCAACCCTTACCACTGGATATTATAGACATAGATAGTTGGGATCCACGCCCTCCGCTTATCAAAAAGAGTTTATTTAGCTCTTTTAAGGTCAAATTCAAGTAAATTTGTGAGGCCATTGGAAAAGTACAGATACAATTTCATGTTCATGTCTCTGTAGTTAACTTGACCATGATTGACATGAAATGTTAGTTTGACCCCTCCTCTCTACCATAATACAAAAATATTAATTTTGACATGATATAAAAGTGTCATATCACATTATTAGTGCTATAGCAATAAAATCCCAGCATGCCCATCAGTGAGGCAAGCCCAGACATGTCTGATAATAAGCCTGTTTGTAGTATTAAAAATTGGAGAAAATTGATTAATACTTCTTATCGGGTAGTGCCATCAGTGATGATAGCTCATTGGAGGGGAGGGGGGGCGGATAGAAAATTCCCTTATTTTCTTTGAACTTATAAATGCTGTTGGCTGCAAGCCTCAATGAAACGGTGAGTCTGTAGTTTTTTTCCTCAGTATCAACAGAAATATTGTAATCGCAAATTTTCTTGAAATATCTTGATATAAATTTGAGGCTATATCACTTAGCTCTACCACTGATGATGGACTCATTAGTGTGCTGTAATTAATTGTAGTCAGGTATAGTTTTATTGAGCAGTTAAAAATGCTAATTGAGCTAGCTATAAAACTGAGTACAATACAAACTTTATTTATAGAGCACATTTAAAAACCAGCGGTATACCAAAGTGCTTAACATAAAAGACAAAAAAGTAACATGAGTATTATAAGGCCTCAGCAAAGTATCAAATATACTCACAGGTCATTGCCACTAATACACAGGGGTAGTATAAAATGCATATCAAGTAAAAAGATAGTAAAAGCACAAGCCATAAAAAATATGTATAAAGAAAAATAGAGTAAGCCTAAAAGTCAGGTACGAGCATTAACAAGCAGGAAAAGCGAGATTAAACAAATAGGTTTTTAACCGTGATTTAAAAGATTGGATAGAATCGGACACCCGGATCGCAATCGGAAGGTTATTCCACAACTCTGGTGCAGCCAGGGCAAACGCCCGGTCACCTCTAGACTTCAGCCGAGATCTAGGCTGCACCAAGAGTAACTGAGTAGATGATCTTAATGCTCTGGCAGGAACATACGATTTAAGGAGTTCACTAAGGTAGCTCGGTGCTGTGTTGTTGGTAATTTTAAACGTAAGCAGCAGTATTTTAAATTGGATGCGGTATTTAATGGGTAGCCAATGCAGGTCAGCTAGAACAGGGGTGATACAGGCAAAGTTCGCAGAGTGACAGCTAACAGGAAGCTACCATCCTAAGAAAATGGATACAGGTAAGAGTATTTATAATGTATAAATAGTAGTAGTAGTACTAGTAAATCCAAGTAGATCCATTTGAGTTCTGAATGTGTCAGGATTGTGTTGATTTATCAACAAAATTAAATGGACTGTTTTTAAAGCAGTTAAAACTCAGAATTACTGAGTTTTTCACCACTTTTTTTTTTTTTTTTTTTTTTTTATCACAGAAAGCCAGCTTAGTACTTAAAAGTCAGCGTATTATATTCCTTAGTGGTTTTTCCCCCCCAAATAAATCTTTACAAGGGAGAAATTGACTAAATAGCTTCTCTGATAGAGATCACTAAAAAGGGAGCAGATCAGAAAACAGTAAGGCTTTTATCTGCTTTATATGAATAGTTGGAACCAAACTGCAGGCGTATACTGAACCCTGGATTAATGTACTCTGAAGGCAGTTTGCAGTTCAGCTATGGGTTATGTCAAAACACAAAAACCAATAGAGCTAGTCTCCCTGGAATAAACCTTGAATATCCAACTCGTAGTCAAACCACAAGTAGATCTGTCCACAGATCTTGTGAATGTTTCTGGGAATTTGCTGGAGTGAATTATCTCATTACCATTAAATAACTATCTGAGAGTGTTTGGGGAAATACTGAACACTTAAAGAGGACAGACTGGACTGCCTAGACTGGACTAGTCTGCATGAAGGAAAACGTTTTGCCCTTTGTCTTCCCCAGAAATTGGATGTGGTCACACATAATCAGAGATACCATGATGCGGTAATGCAGTTACAAATTGTTGTCAGAATAATTTTCCACTTACTGTGTCCTTCAACAAGCAAATCAGCACAATTTTAATGTGTCTTTTTAGTCAGTAAGAGGTGATAATGCATGTTAATAGTAAGACATGAAATGATGTCATTTTGATGTAAACTATTTGAGCAATGAGTGGGCAAGATGAAGAGTGAGGCTCTGTGAGGTTATAATGCTCATTGTAAAATATAAAAAATGTAAGAAGAAAGGAGCCACTATACTTTGACAGAAATGAGGGTCAGATAGTGGAATAGCTTTGAATCCCTCAGGGCCATCTGTGTGATGTACACAAGTGAGAAGAGAGAGGCTTTCTTTGATTCCTGACATAGTCTATCTCTTCTGTAAGTAATATAAATGGATTCTGAATCTGTCTGAAAATATGAGTTATTCCCATATTCAAGCATATTGTGTGTTGCCTGTGGCTTTTAAGTCGTCCTTTTGAGTCTTTTTTGCAAGGAAGTAGAATAAACAAACAAAACTAGGACTCTGGATCAGTCTCTAAAGTTTAAAAACATTAACGTCTGAACAAATGTCAGTGAATGACAAGTCAGTAGGGCATACCTGATACCTGAATTTGTATAAAGTTTTGTAATGGTGCCGATTACATGACAACTTTGACCTGCTGATCCTACCAGGGAAAGTCAGTGCCGTTATTTTCAGTGTGAGAACCGACTGATAAAATGGTCAGTGCTATAGTAAAAGGTCTAGTGAGCGAGCGGGAGTTATGTCTTCTGCTTCCTAATGTCACTCCTAGCCTAAACCAGAGGATTTCCACCTGTTACAAAGTATGTAAAACAAACTATGCCTTGTTCTGGATCTAATTCTCCATAAATGGTCTGGAGTTCATTTGCAAAAATGTCTCAGAAAAAATTAACACGCTCCAGGTTTGAATATCTCTGACAAATTATCTGCCAGTTCATTCAGGAGTCATCATAATATTTCACTAACAAAAGAAAAATAGCACAATAAAGTTGTGACTGTGACATTATTAGTCTGGAAAAAAATTCTGAATATCTGTTATTCATCTTCTGGTAACTAATAGCAGCCATCCTAAAGTGTGACCCATGCAACTGACATACACAGATTAGGGCTGAAGCAGTATCCTACTTTCAAATCTTTGCTTTCCACTGTTACAACCCCCACTTCTGATTGTAGTCACCACTTTGCAGCTCCAAATTCAAAAAAAGACAAGCAACTGTAGGCTTAGAAGATTTGAAGTCCAATAAGGGTCTAGGAAGCTTTATCTTAGTTGGTGAGGAAAAGACTGTCCTTACCTTTGTGGAAGCTGCAGTTTTCATCAGAGCAATGAGAAATCCATGCAGTAATGTTTATGAAGATCAGTAAATGATTATTGGTGGTTATAAGAGATGGACATTTCATTGAGGAAAAACTACTCACTCTTGTTTCTAGAGTCTGTTTAGTGGAGGCTTTAATTTGTGTGCTGTCTGCTGTTGGCACTATATGGTGCTGTCGATATTCAAAATGTGATGGTGAGGGGATTTGGAGGCTACTGAGCAACTGTGTCTTCTGTTATTTATGGAAAAAGAGAAGAAGAGCAGGCTGTAAGATCTGCTTTCTTATTTTGAGTAGCACATTTGTTCACAGTTGCTCCTTCACACCCACACATTGCTTTGTTCCTGTGATACAATTATATTTTACAGAGCATCTTTTTAGTTGCTAACCAGAGATTTGTCCGGAGTTCACACCTTTTCTACAATATCTTCCTCCGTGTGTTTAGCAGCTTTTCGTTTCTACGGCACATGTTCTGTCACAAAGCCTGCAAATGAACTGAGAGGGTTTTGTTTGTTTCTCATATTGCTAGTACCAGACTATGGGAGATTGGGTTCATTCTTGACTTCTGGTAGACTAATCTGGTCTTTCTCCTGACACACACCTGTTGTGTATTAGATTCACATGCCTGTAAGTATTGTAAAAATATAATATCACAGTTTTATGAGCTCTTCTTGTGTTTGGGTCCATTTCATCCTGATAAATTTGTGAATGTTGAAGTTGTTTCACTGTTAGGTGCCAAAATAATAAACTTTTATCTGTTTTCTTTATTTGTGCTTCCCAGCTTGCTTAATAATTGATTATTTTTACATGACTCATCCTTCGTCTTTACTTTTCATACTTCTCTTATCTTGGTGTCCTGCTGAGTAACTGAGATTACATGTGAACTGTTAGATATTATATTTAATTTTAGCTATTACAAAGTACCTCATTTTTCAGTCTTGTTTCAACTTTTGAGATTTAAAGAGCAAGTTGTTCCACTTTAAGATTTTTGGTCGTCACAAGAAGCCACTCATCAGGACAACATGCCTCCACTGCAGTTAATGGGATTCGGATCAAAGTCTCTCTAAAAATTCCTAAAATGTCACTTCCTACATCAAGGAGAATGACGGCAGAGACGTTGTCATCAAAGGTGTCTTCAGTCATGAAAGGTGCTTTCAATAATGAAGAAGCAATTGGTCCATTGGCAGTTGCTAAGCAACTGCATCGGCATTAGTCTTGTAAGTCAAGGAGCGCCTGTAGGGAGATCCAAAGGGAGAGACATGCAGGGACATTATTGCATGTGGGAGAAATGTGGGATTTACTAATGTATGCAGTGAAATGCGCTTCATTTACTGCTTTATTACAGATATCGATGGGGTCACGATAGTGGAGCAAATCAACAGTCGAGGGGCTTTAGAGCCATTGCTTGGGTTTTGCATCATTTACAGGGACATGATGCAAGGTCTGCTTTCTCTTTGTGGCTCAGTCGAGTCCACATGAAAGTGGAGCAAATGATTCGCCCGGTTACTTTTTCTGTGAGTGAGAAGTACACAGTAGAAGTGGTTGCATTTCTGTACTGAATGAGAATAGGGCATAAGGGTAGAATAGACTGAACAATATATTTACTAAACTATAATTTAACAACTTGTGCAGTAATCTGGTAATCATGTTACAGTAGCTGCACTGTAATTTGGCACACTGGGACCACCGTCATACACCAACAGTTTAACTTTGCTGCTTGGAAAGTAGAAAAGTTGTTTTGTTTTGTTTTTTCGGGAGGGGGGGGGGGGGAAGCAATCTAATTGTGTATTTCCCCAGAAAATATAATTAAGCCTGAGGCAAATGTCTCACTGCAATCATTCTGAGTGGGCACCAGTTCCTTTAAACACCAGTTCC